>NC_143214.1:2902022-3584883 GCF_030267445.1 Bombyx mandarina
GCTGGAATAAACTTTATTAATACGCTTTTATTAGGTTTAGACGTATGATTTTAGTATGTAACGGAATCTTGGAACATGATTTTGACCCCCTTCAAAACGTTGGATTAACTCGAAATTTGGCATACTTATTAAGGACCGATGACAATTCTATGAAAAAATTGAAATTTAACTAAAAAGTGAAATACATTATATAATAGTTAAAAAAAAAACCGCTTTTTTACAATAAAATCATTTTTCTCACATTATTATTTTTCTTACATTTAATTCAAATTTATTAAAATTTATTTTCTATTTTTTAGTTGGATTTTCTATAAAAGCCTATGTTTTAAGTTTTTTTAAACTATTATTTATTTTTAGTCTTGTCATTAGAGCACAACATATTTGAAAGATGCTGAATCCCGCAATCCCGCTTACAACATTTCCAAGATACCTGGCTGCGTCACGGCAAAAACAGGTCGGATGGTGATTGCTAATAGTATAGTAGATAGAATACTGACAGGTAATCCAAGTTTTAGGAGGAAATCGCCGGACTTCCGCCCTCCACTGGGGACGGCGGGCGGAGCATGTGGGAGTCGAACCGACTAAAACCTCCTATGTCGCTCAACAACCAACGTCTAAACCTCACATGAGACAGAACTCATGAAAAGGCAAAGGGGGGGAAAGTGAAGTGTTTAGTGCGGAGCACATCTCTCCCATCACCCTCCCCCTCGGGACGCCGGACTGGCGGTCGTCGGCGCCACGACCGCCAGCCCTCTCGGTCGGCAGGCTATCCGGAGTCCGCCTAGATGGCGCCGGTTAGAGTGAGCTATCCTACGGAATACCCCGGTGGGTCAGAACCAGCGTGGGTCGAGGATAGCCGGCCTTCCATCACCCGGATGCTCTTGCGTAAAACGCGTGCAGAGCAGCTTGCACGACGTCTTGTTAGGTCCCCCTCGCCGGTCCCCAAACCGACATATGAGGGGGACCCGAAACACTTAGAGGGCCAGGGCTTGGGCGAGATCCGCCTCCCTGGCCCCTGCTCAACGGCGGCGGGCTTGCGCGTCTCTAACGCGCCCCACCGCCTCCTTCTGCGAGATGGTGCACTCGCAGAAGTCGAGCATCGCCTTCCACGACTCGTCGTCGCCGAGCATCGATGCCACAACACTCGGCAACGACAAGTCGTTTCCTATTTTTGCGACGAGGACACGGCGCCACCCCTCCCATGCGAGGCAGGCGACGAGCGTATGCTCTGCCGTGTCCAAGTCGCAATCACAATGGTGGCACTCTGCCGTCGGCTCGGCTCTGATCCGGTGCAGGAACTCACCGAAGCAACCATGCCCAGTGAGGACCTGCGTGAGCCGGAAAGTGAGGCGTCCTCTGTCACGATTCACCCAATCCACAAGGACTGGGCGAATCGCCTCGACGGTCCTACGACCAGCCGAAGGATCGGCCAGCCGCCTGGACCATGATTCCAGCATGGACCGCCGAGATTGGGCCCTCCGCGCTCTGACCACACTGGGGCTGGGACGCGCCACGCCCCGGGCACGAAGGTCAGCCCGCCACTGATAGTCAGCGGCGAGCGCCTCCGCTTCCAGAACCCAAGGCGGCGTCACAGCCAGTACACACGCCGCCTCGAAGGAGATGGTGCGATAACCACGAATGACCCCTAAAAATATTTTACTAATATAATAATTTCACGACACAACAGACGATTTTTGACAAAGTTTTCTAATATGAACTCTTGAAAGTCTTTTGAAAAAAAACTATTCATTAATATTACTAAAAAAGTTTATAATTAAAATTCGGTGAAACAACATTTAATTAGGGTCAATATATTCTGAGAGCGTTATTCAAATAAGTTCTTATAACACCCTTGTTCAGGTGCCCAATACGAAATACTAAATAAACATCATCATTCATCATTATCCTGCCCTTCTCCCAGTCACCTGGGGTCGGCGCAACATGTTTTCTCCTTCCATACTTTTCTATCATATACCATTTCTTCGCTCACTCCCCTCTTACCCATATCGTCTTTCACACAATCTATCCATTTCTTCTTAGGTCTACCTCTTCCTCTATATCCTTCCACATTCATAGTTAACACTCTCTTACCAACCTCATTTTCATTTCGTCTTATCACACGTCCATACCATCCCAAACGCGCACTCATCAGCTTCTCTGTCACAGGTGCTACGAAATACTAAATAAACATACGTCGTTAAATTACAAAAATTGCCCGGAGGATCTTGTACCTCAGAGAATAGTCAGTTTTACGATCCTATTATAAAATGGTCTTTAAACGAAATTTTATTGCTGAAAGACTTAGGTAATTTCGTCACGGAGAACGGTTCGAGATGAGATTACTTGGAGATCTATCAAAAGTTATCTCGGTCAGGAGTTAATGGCGATTAAATTTTGACTTTTAATTACTTTTGGGTTATTAAAAGTGCTTTGAAATTTTAGATTAAATGTACAAAAATTAAATTAATTTCAACTTATTTTTTTGAAAATTACTCGAATGAAAAGAATTCTTAGCAGAGCGACGATGATCATTTAAGATCCCATAAATCGTAAACTGACATAACTTAATCTGCCCACCTGGTGTTATGTGGTTACTGGAGCCCATAGATATCTACGACGTAAATGCGCCACCCACCTTGAGATATAGGTTCTAAGGTCTCTAGTTACAGCGGCTGCCCCACCTTTTAAACCGAAACGCATTATTGCTTCACGGCAGAAATAGGTAGGGTGGTGATACCTACGCGTGCGGACTCACAAGAGGTCCTACCACCAGTAAAAAACAACCGAGCGGGTAATATTGCTACGTAGAACAGACGTCTGAATACTTCTCGAGAATAATCACAAGTAGCAACACCGGTTCGTAGCAATAACGACAAAAAAAAAAAACATTTCAAAAACGATCGATCAAATCTTAATAACATATATCATTCAAAAATCTAAGGTACGCGATTCCATCACTTCACCCGTCGCACATAAACAATACACATAAAACGAGCCATGTGGAACACCCCCTTAGCGCGGAGTCAGCGTTCGTCATGCTTGTCATACAGGGGGATTGAACTTTGATTGCTGCATTCGAAGCGGTAGATATTTTTTCCCTTTCATCGTTCACAAAATTTTCAGTGGCTACATATAGATTTGAAGAAAATTAGCTTGTTGTCTGTAAAATCGGTTTACGGACTGTTAGGATGGCTTCCAGTGAGTCATTTAAAAAAAAAAACACTTTTAGCTTTACACTGACTTTATTCACTGAAAACTGCACGTCATTTGCAATTGCTGGATAAGTTACTGTACAAAAGTAATCAAGGCCAAATAGTGCCTTTAAAACCACGGTTTATTACTTTCACTACCACCATAATATATTTTTATTATTTTCATGATATAAACATTAAAAATAAAGAAAAAAAGATGCACAATTTTTTACTTAAATTACGACTTAATTACTTGATTTATTCAATGTTTATTATTAAATTCTTACACAAGTTTTTTTTTCTATTATTATTATCGATCGTTCTGTTACTATCCGAAAAAGAAAAAAAAATTGTTTTGAGTGGTAAGACTGCCCATTATTTAGTTTTAATAAAAAATATTCGAACTTAAGTAAAAAAACATATTGTTTTAAATTGTTTTGCTATTAGTACGTCAATAGTGTTTATGCCGCTGCTTCTATTAATTTGTCTCGCTGGTTGTCAAAAAAACAAATAGAATTCTCTGTTTTAATCATCCGAATACATCAACCTGTATAAACATTCATTGAATACATTCGTCCGTTGACTCGTTCAGACTGGAAATCAATCACCGAGGCGTACAGCAGAACACCTGATGCTCAATCTGAAAGTGTATTTACATATTCGACTGACCACAACCAGAGCTGGAGTGATTTAAACTAATTCCCTAGGCTACGGGACACGAGTCGTCCAAGACGTATAAATAAACTTTACACACCATTGGTAATGATTTTAAAAGTTAATCAACATTCTTTCAGTTTTAACTATTTAGCATCCGGCTTGAGAAATACGCTAGTTGTTTCTTCAATTGATTTAATATATACTTTTTTATTTATTAAAGTCTTATCAAAAGAACACATTCGTTGTAAATTTTTTTCTTACGTATGCTGATAGTTTTGAGAGACTCTTTCAGTTTCTCCTTAACGTGTAGGTGAGTTCACGGGTGACAAACCGGAAGTGTTGCTAACACTGGCTCTAGCAAGAGCAGTGCTTCGCAGAATCTACCATCGGATCGGAAACGAGATCCACTGAGAAGATCCGGCGAGAAACTCATCGGGCTGTGTCTATGGGTTGTATGAACACGTTGTATGTTTCATGATTCCATTATTACAAATAATTACGAAATTTTGCCTATATATATATATCTGTCACGAATAATATTGACTTTTAAGTTGGTGGTTAAATTGTTACATGTAATTTTATCTATGTTGAGATCTTCTTCTTTCAAAGTGATTCAGCTCACGTAGACTGCGAGGACGTCTGAACTATAAAATAAATCTGTTTCTACTCCACACTCCAAATACCTATAGTCAATTCTAGAATATAGAAAAGTATGTTTCAATACAATAACGTGACTCAGTAGAATTAGTTACGAAGTAATAATAAGTAAGTAATGCAGTAGAATTACCCAATTGTCCTGATACATTTCTATTCATTCGTTATTATTACGAATAAAAAACTTATTTTCGTTGCCTCACGTGGGCCTTTTTTCTTTTTTATTATTATGTAGATAGGTGAACGAGCTCACGGCCCTCCTGGTATTAAGTGTTTACCGAAGTCTAAGACATCTACAACGTAAGTGCCGCCACCTACCTTGTGATATGAGTTCTTAGATCACAGTATAGTTACAACGGCTGCCCCACCCTTCAAACCCGGACGCAGTACTGCTTCACGGCAGAAATAGGCAGGGTGTTGATATCTACCCGTGCGGACTCACAAGACGTCTTACCACCAGGAAAGTTGTAATAATCTGGTTTAAATATACTATGGGATAATTTGTTACGAATTGTTTTAAACTTTCGCAGCTATCTAAATTCTACACATAATTTAACGGACTCTTGCTATAATTTTCACATATTTTTTCATTATTTCCCAAGTATAATTATAAAACATCCAAACGTTTCCTCAAACAAATTTATACACTAATTATAATAGCACAGGGCATAAATACAATTCAACCATAATGATAAAGGTTGAAATAATATCTTTGGTAATACTAAGCAATAAAGAAAAGCAGTTAATAAGGCATCGTCACGACATTTGACTACGTACAAAGCTCACGTGACGTAGATTAAGGATATATCAGACAGGTCATTCAAGTATTATTATTTAGTAACATAAATAATCAGTACCATATTATGCTTTTTTAAATCACCAAGAAATATCCTGAATTGAGTACCCATATTTTTTTTTTGCTTAGATGGGTGGGTGGTCTCACAGCCCACCTGATGTTAAGTCGTTACTGGAGCCTATAGACATCTACAAGGTAAATCCGCCACCCACCTTGAGATATAAGTTCTAAGATCTCAGTATAGTTACAACGGCTGCCCCACCCTTCAAACCGAAACGCATTACTGCATCACGGCAGAAATAGGCAAGGCGGTGGTACCTACCCATCCGGACTCACAAGAGGTCCTACCACCAGTAATTACGCAAATTATAATTTTGCGGGTTTGATTTTTATTACACGATGTTATTCCTTCACCGTGGAAGTCAATCGTGAACATTTCTTAAGTACGTATTGCATTAGAAAAATTGGTACCCGCCTGCGGGATTCGAACACCGGTGCATCGCTAGATACAAATGCAACGGACGTCTTATCCTTTAGGTCACGACGACATTTCTATTCAAAGACGTTTTAATCATTAGCTTACCGCGGTGTTGGCTTCTCAGTCCGCGTCTGCAGAATTTAGTGCTTGATTTAAATTATCTTTAAGACTTAATTTTGGAATTATTTTGGATACTTCGAATATTTGAATATGTATTTTCGTTGCCACCGATGACTGAGTTCTCCATTCGTCGATATTTGAATATTTTGCTTATTTGTCAAAAAAATATCTATTGATGTTTTCATTTGGCAGTTTTTGTTTGAATGGTTTTTATTTCAACCATAAAAGGATCTATCTAAAATAAAGGTTAGCGACAATTAGCTGCTGGATGATTGGTGATTATAACTGAATATATAATATGTCGGGATATCTTATAAATTATTTACCCGACATTCTGATTAACTCTGTAATTATTCTAAATAAAATAATAATGGTATAGTGCTAATTTTGTGTTGGGTGTTTCAATCTTTGGGTTAAAAAAAGCTTAAAGGTTAAAGACTTAATAAAACGTAAAAGGATAAATTCGTTGAATGACTTTTTTTTTCTAAAAAGTAAATACTGTTTTAAACTTCTTTCAGAACAGAATACTGAGACGGCTAGCGAAAAGTAGTGTGGTACACGCTGAAAATCTCTCCGGCTTTATCACTCCACTACTATCACTCATCCACTCCTCAGATTACAACGTTTTATTTCAACTCGAAGTCAATTGCTACAATTCCTGGTCTTATACCAGCCATATCTCTGAGCACCTTTCCAAGCTCTCTACTCTTCAAACAAAATACATTTTCAACCGAACCATCACTAGTAACTGCAAACTTTTCCTAATTATCTTTTCAACTTTTCAAACGATTCACGATTCTGGCCGCAGTCCCAATATTCTTTATCTGAATAATGGTTACCTTTATTTTTGCTTTATTGGCGTTTCGAACGAGCATAGCATCGCGTTAGTGGTGGCGTGAGAACAGACAATTTGTTATAAACTGACCATCGCTAGTCCCCATAAGTAACGTAAATTGGATTCATAGTTTTAACCGATACATTGTATTCTTTAAATAATGTGCTTTATACGGGAAATCAATACTAAGTTCTAAACAAGAGCGTCTCGTGAGACTTCGTTATTTTATATTAGAATGTATTGAGCGATGATTTAGTTGGGCGTAAATTAGTGAATCGACTTATAGTTCATTTAAATAAATAAATAAATATTTACTAACAATCACGCCACGTTAACTGGTCCCGTGATAAGTTCGTAAGGAACTTGTGTTACAGGTACCAGATAACGGAAATAAATGTAAGATTTTTTATTATACACATACATATATTTAATATACATCCATAACCCTTGAAAATACATTTATATTTTACCATACAAATATCTTCCCTTGGCGGTATTCGAACCCGCGACCACCTTGTGTAGTGACCATGTCACTTACCACTACACCAGACGGCCGTAAAAGTAGAGTAGATTTAGAGTTTAGTATTTACTAGAACCCGTAGACATCACATCATTAATGCCAAAATTATCACAATTAAATTTTATATTGATTGCTTTGCTGTCAAAAGATTTGGGAATGTGATACCACTCTGGACGAACTTAAAAGGACAATGAAAGGAAGAGGAATACAAGGATATTACAGTGGAATGATAATAGAGAAGTGGTAGTATCTTAGTTTAGCAGTAGTTAGAAACTGATTAAATCGTTATGAACTTATGATATCAAAATGAGACATTCATGAATACAAGAATGGAATGGAAAGTTACATGCGGCACTATATCAAATGTAGCCTGTACATTTAAAAAAAATATGATGTTGCTACAGCCCTGGTGTATATATAAAGATAATTCAATAATCAAATATTTGGGTTTCTTTCCTAAAGCCAAAATAAATAAATAAACCATTATGATATCGCACCATTGGTAGAAGAAAGTCGCAAGTACAATTACTTCAAATTTTTTTTATTTCACTATTCGTTAAAGGAGACCATGACACATGTGCTCAACAAGTTTGAAAAAAATATTCCAAAAAATGACGGAGATATCGCAAAATTTGCGAAATGCTAAGATTTTTATTTTTTAAATGATTCGCCTTATTATTTACGTAATTTTTGTTATATTTGGTCATTTCTGAAATTTTCCCTATCAATAAAAGCTTATTGTTACTTATACACAATTTTATTAAAATTTACGTGCATAAATGAACATGCACACTTTTGCCACGATATTTGATGAAGATGTGAAGTGCGCAAGTTAAGTTACGTGTTTTTTGTACGTGACTTTTTGCGAATCATTCATACGTAATATTATAAGCTCGCTTCTTCTATGATTAATTTCGATGGATTTTAATTTTTAAATGAAAATACCTAATTTTATACTGTATATTTTGAAAATATTTCGTAACGTAATTATAATTAAAAACAAAAACATTAGCATATCAGTTGGATAGACCACACTACATACTTAATATGTACTTATTTCTTGCGAAATTTGATTATACAAAAAATTGTATCACGAAATTTCTTGTTTGTTTTTAAATCTATCACGCACGAGAGTGGTGCATGGGCACTAGCTGAATAGTTCTCACGTGCATGCCGCTACCTAGTTAACTATCATTGAACTAAGCGTATGTGTACCATTTTGAATACGTATATAGGTACCATTTTTTTACGCGAAGTTAAATACGATACTCCTGCAAACTGTACTGCAGAAGTAAAATCATGGATATTATTGAAAGAAAACGTAAATGAGTTGATGCGCATGCGCATACATGACATGTCAATCAGTTTTACTGAAGATGATATTAAATCTAAATAAAGTCTCAAAGGAATGTTCTTCTTCTTATGACGATGGACCATAAACTAGTTTAAGTAATACAGTACAGAACAGTGGAATTAGACAATGTGATTCCGTATTATCAACTTTGTCGGAAACTATAAAATTTTATACAAAATCAACCAAAGAATCTCGATCAAAAGAAACACAATCGCATAATGCAAATGTTTTAGAATTAGCGGAGGAGAAAGTCAGTGGAAAAGAAAACCCTACTTAAACTGCCAATGATATAAATTTCATCGCATCGTAGTTTACCCATAAAAATAATCAAATAGCAATGAAAAGAATTAAAAAAGAATACGAGATGAAAGTTCCTGGCAGGTGAAGAAGTAAAATATTCAAAAATTTTGGTAAATCATACCGTTAATGGATACAGGAAAAGAGAAGAGAAAAAGTTACGGGAGATCCATGTAGATAAAAGAAAAAAGTGTAACGAATAAATAGAAAAATTTGAAAGGATTGTTATTTTCAACTATTATTGATGTTTGGGAAATTCTGAGCGTCAATAGGTTTGTATTTTATTATAAGATTTGTAAAATCTAAGCCTAAACGTATGACACTGGTAGATTCGAAAAGACTAATAGCATAGACTTTGAAATATAATTTCCCAAAAAGTTTAAATACTGAAAATGTAGTAACTATTTGCGAAAATATGTTTATACAGAATTTGGATATAAATGATAAAATTGTCTACACAGCTTGATGAATAAGAGATGGAGTCAGTGAAAGATTTACGAGGATGTCATTCTGACCGGCCTAAAAAAGTAGATGATTTAAATAAAAAGCTTTATTGACCATATAAACCGATTTCCAAGAAACTCCAAGAGAAAATTTGGACGAAAAGCTTACTTATGCTAAAAGTGTTTATATCTAAATTGGACAAAAGATCAACAACTCTGTCAAAATGTTAAGCCAGCAACACTATAACAATAGTTCAATCAATAACACACAAAATTCAATATCGGATTTTTCTACCTTAAATTTTTTTTATGCGTTACATGAAGGTGTAGGAACAAGCGGATGATAAAAAGAAAAAGCAATTGAAATACGAATACGAGAATTATTTAAAGTACAAAAAATTGTACGGGATATAGGGGACATAAGGGATATACGGGACAAAAAATAGCACAGAAAAAGAAAAAGCTAATTCAAAAGAAAAACCATTATCAAACTTGATTTAGAAAAAAAATTGATATCAATCGGAGGTCGGAGTTTTTCGCAAGCAAACAAAATACCCAGTATAAAATTTCACTGTTGATCATATTTTAACTAAAGGTGCTTATTGCTATATGCGGCTTGCTGAAATTGCGAAAGGGGAAGCCAATGAAATAGATGTCTATGGATTTTTTTTCAAAATGAAGCATCGAGGTGTATCAGAAAAATATCGTTCTATTCGGAGAATTGTTCAGGATAAAACCGAAACTATTTAGTTTTGCACTATATATGTATATATGGATGTTGCAAGTAAAAATTATCCACGGCTTTTAAAAATAATCTCATTCTCAGAATGAAGGAGACTCGATGCAGCATGTAGAAACAAAAAAAAAACAAGTTTATTATGCACCAGACGAAAAGCACTCAATCGTTCGCAATGCGAAAGTAAATACGAAGAAGTATGTATTGTGAAACACATGATACAAGAGAATTTCTTTAACTATAAACGATTAGTTGAACTTGCTAAAACTGGTATGAGGATACCGCTGGCAACAAAGTTTTGTGGTCTAAAATAAAACGATTATTTGCTGATCTCCAAATCCTATAATTATTAATGTGAAATATGATATTTATGAAGAAGAACCTAAATGGGTTAATACCAATGCAAATTACAGAAAGGGAAGGCAGAACAGAAAGGTTCAGAGTGAAAGTAACCAAGTATTATCGGCACTAACGCGGATATACAATGGTCTATCTATCTATCTATTTCTAGAAATTTCAACAGAGACTTGATAAGTCCTTGTTATGGCAATAATATACGATCGCATTATCATGGTTTTTATAAAAGATTACGTCTTGAGCATTTTATTGACTAATTTACTTTTAAACATTATTATCAAGTCCTTTTGTTTAATAAAGCTGGTTGATTTCATTCAATATCTTCATATTAACAATTTAAATTTAATTACTACCTTAAGCATTCAATTTTCACATAAATAATAGCAAACAAATGTTGTTATAGTAAAAAATTACGATTTATTAAATATATTTTAACGTTTTCTGTCAGAGTAGAATAAGTAAGTTGTTAGTGATACAGACATATTTATTTTATTATTAAACTTGTAATAAAAACATAAATTTATTTACTATGATTATTTCTATTTTAATTCTTCCGCAACAAAGGCGTATTTTTTTATACACATACCTAAGCTAGGTCAATTTTGTCGGCAAGAAATGCGTAAGTAAAATTACGAAGCTATGATCCGTGTGAACACCGTAGCAACAAAGCGCTTACTTTACTTATTCCTAAAAGTCATAATGTCATGACGGGGATTAAAGACGTAACAGATTAATTTCAAATTATTTCGAGAACTACTCAAAATTGTTTTAAATCAATAACAGATATATATGCAGCTTAATTTTATCCATGAAGTCTCTTAAGAACATTTTCATCTATGATTTACCATTTCTTAACAAAACAGTTTTTTTACGTTCCTGAAAAGTTCGAGTTTTTCACTTGCGACCTTTTTCCACGAATGGTGCGATATATATTTTTAAGTAATTTCACAAACACCTCGACTTATTCCTATCTTCTTTTTTATTAAAAATATATTAATAATGGCTTAAATTAGGTCGTAGAGGTATCGGAAGACCGGCATGGTTGACCGACTACATAGCCAGAACACCGGGATGGTCGTGGATAAGAATAATAATAATAAATAAATAATAAATATTTACTAACAATCACGCAATGGCAAGCAATCGAACATTATGGTATAAAACAGGGGAAGCCTGAACCAACAGTGAGTACCAAAGCTCCAAGGTGCACATTGCATTATCCTATGTGTATACCTTAACTCTAACATGCGTAAATAAAAAAAAAAACCGTCGGCTAAAAAGCTTTATTATTTTCAACTGCTTATTCATCTAATCGACTACTGACGAGTTGATTTAGTGATGTTAAAAAATCCGGAAATAATAAAGTAAAATGCTATTAATACTATTGGAGCAAAATATCTTTCAAGGGATTATCGCAGATTTTCGGCAGTCGTTGGGGTCCTCGGATTTTGGTTGCCAATTCGAAGATTGGTTTCAACTGCTCTTCTGTAATTCCCTGTAAATAAAAAACCTAGACATTTAACTACAGTTTCGTTAATCTTAACCCTTTCTAAATTAGTAAATTTAAAAAAAAATACCAGAGGATATTTATTTTGCTTTTGCAAAATCACATAATCAGATCTTTCTTGGGTTAATTAGTCAAAAATATAGATATGTTTCCGTTTGAAGAATGAAATAGTCTTTTTCTTTCGGGTACTGTATTTTCTGAGGTTTCACGTAATTAGATTGTGATCGCAACTATTTCGTTGATTATTCTCAGTTGCCAACTGTCACAGTCATCATGCACGTAGGAAAGGCATAGAAAAAAAATCGTGTAAAAGACGATAATAGATATTTTATTAAGGAGCACAAAGTCTCAACCTAAACCTATGCCAGATAGGAAATAAATGACCAACGAAGAATTAAAAGAATAATGTGACAAGAAATAATGAGACAAAAAATAAATAAAAATATCAATTTAAAAAATGCACAACCTAATTGTAACAAAATTCGGTATACAGATAGTTACCTGATTCCTTCGATAGACGACAACAGATATCAGTTTCCCCCAGAGCATTTGCATCAGAAACGGACTAGTACCATCTTTGGAGTCCACCACGTGTAACTGCATCATAGCATCATGAGCTAAGGTTTTATCTGCGAATAATAAGTATATTATTTAAAACTTGTTCAAAGAAATTTAAATTATTTTATTCACAGACTATCCTACCACCTTAAAATTATATTTTGTTCTGGTATTATTTGTATGACATTGTACTACGTAAGATCATTATTATGCTACCGCTGCATACATTCGTTTTTTTACCAAAAATGATTGTGCCAAATTACCCTCAAACATTTATGACAATTAAACACCCAAATTTGCCATCAAAGAATGAAAAGCTTAAAATATGAATTAAATTATTCATCTTTAAAAGTTCGACGTGAGCTATTTGACTAACATTTTTGCTATGGAAAATGATTAATGTCGAAAAGCATATTTGATGATTGATCATTGGTGATGATGATGTTTATTCACTTCTGTACATTGAATCTCTCTCAATACCATGTAGGTTTGATGTTCATTAACTTACGAATTCGGTTTTTATCTAAATCCAAGGATAAGACTTGTTGAAAGCATCCTTTGATTCCAGCCGTAGACTTAGACCAAACATCAAAGGGATGTTCCGTATGGTACCTCTGCCTCACTATCGTGCCTTTCACATCTGCTATTATGGACTTATTTTGAGGTCCATGTGTGGTTCTATTTATCAACCATCGAAGACCGGCCTGTAAAATTTGAAATTATTATGTTTATCATTTAATTTATCGCTTGATGAAAGAATTAATCTCAAACTTGGCGATCAATATTAATTTCCATCATTTACTTGCAACTTGCTCAAGAAGACCAAGGTCGAGTTGAATCACTACGCTAATGAAAGTAATTAGTTAGTGTTGAATTAAATCTTACCTCATCAGTTTCGCTGATTTCCATTTTATAACAAGTGACATCTTTATCCGGAAATAGCTTGTCTGGTATAATAGCTACAACATGCCAAGTCCCTAAGGCAGATTTCAAATCAAAGTCGGCTTGAAAATAACCACAATTTGTACTGTTGGTAACAGCTTCAGAAGTAGTCAGATAAATGGTTAAGAAAACTAGAATGCCACGATACATCTTGTGGAGTTGTCTGAGATGACTAAATCATTTGTTGGTCATTTGCTTTGCAGCTTGGATAAAGACTCATTACTTTATAGAGGTGACATTAAATTTATTACTTTGACCCGATGATTGAATATTTTTTTAGTCTAAACATTTTCTTTCACTAGTGATATAGTTTTGCCTTTCACGACAATAGCGTATTTAAAATGAAAATGTATCTTATGGATAAAGATTTAATGAATTGAATTGGTAGAGAAGGTAACGTGACTAAAATGTTTATAGATTTGCATGGGGTAGGAAGAGTTGCATTAGGCTTTGAATTGCCAAATTGCGTAATTATTCAAACCGTTCTAAACTTGTAAAACTCTGTGATAGTTGATGAAAATTTAGTTACAAGAATAGCGTGGGTTTCAATTTCGTGTTGCGATGAGATAATTTGCGTTTATGTCTTAACCGACGTGAATTATCCAATTCAAAATACACTAAACATTATGACCTAATTTTTGACGGCCTTCTACGAGTACAATGAAACCGCGCTTAAGCTCTTTCTGTGTATTATAATTCTGGTAATGTAGATAAATTTTACTTCACACATTTTTTATGCATATTTTGAAAATTTCAATACGAATTTGGATTCGAAATTTAACTAAATAAAGCAACTAGGCCTTTAAATCCGCTGCTATGCGTATGGGTTTGCAACTAAAAGTTAATTTGTTCAAACTCATGACTTTATTTCAGCATATCTGGTGTAGGATCATAATATTTGTAGTCGTCGAGGCCTAACGGATAAGACGTCCGATGCATTCGTGTTGAGGGATGCACCGGTGTTCGAATCCCGCAGGCGGGTACTAATTTTGAAGGATGGGGCAGCCGTTGTAACTATACTTGAGACCTTAGAACTTATATCTCAAGGTGGGTAGCGCATTTACGTTGTGGATGTCTATGGGCTCCAGTAACCACTTAACACCATGTGGGCTGTGAGCTCGTCCACCCATCTAAGCAATAAAAAAATAATAGAAAATGCGCCTCACCTCCACTATCAAGAGAACTGATGAAACAAACAAACGAACGATACTTTTACTTTTTCATTTAGCATTTTTTTGTTGTCACTATATTACTTCCGCCGTTCCGAACATCTCACAGTCTTCGGAAAAAAATTTAGGCGAAAACCAAAGAAAATATAAAAAAAATTATATGCGTTTTTTTTTATTGCTTAGATGGTTGGACGAGCTTACAGCCCACCTGGTGTTAAGTGGTTAGTGGAGCCCATGGACATCTACAACGTAAATGCGCCACCCACCTTGAGATATAAGTTCTAAGATCTCAGTATAGTTACAACGGCTGCCCCACCCTTCAAACCGAAACGCATTACTGCTATGCATATAATAATAGTAATAAAAGTAATAAGTAATAAATAAACACCTTTTTGGCATCGCACTGTACCAAGAATACCCTCGAATAGTGGAAAATAAAATTTCCTAGTGCTCCACTCCTTGATTCACGGTTACGACAGATTCAACTTAACACGGATATTTATTACGTACGAAGAATGGACGTAACGTGGTTTCGGAATCACTGTTTTCAACGCTAAGTCCATTCAAAAACATCTCAGGAATTATATTCTTGCCCATACAAAAATACGGTCATTGTTTAAAAAGTCAAAACCTACATACATTTGCTTGAACAAAGGCAGTAAAAACGGTTTATGGACTTGTTATTGCCATCCCAACGGACTGCGGGCTTGGTCCGAGTAAAGAAAATCCGAGATGTATAACTTTGTAATTAAAAAAGTTCTTTTTATATTCTGCAAACTCTGTTCATCGAATTAAATATTATTGGTTCGTGAACTAGGACGCCACGTATTAAAATTGTAAAAAAATATTCTATTTAATTCTGAAGAGGCTATTGTGTTTAAAATGATTTTGGCACACATTTAATATTTAGGTCTGGTACTAATAAACAAATTTTAATGTTTAATATCCATTCACGTCATGCTATAACTTGTACCATACATGAAAACGAAGCAGTAAGAACAGATTTTAATGCATCCTATGAAAATCTTCATTCGGGAGTTCTCTCCCTTTGAATTTTAATATAAATTTGAAATCGAGACTTTATTAGCGTTGAAAGAAACGGTAATAAATGGAAGGAACGAGTGTTCGTCTACTCAGGATATTGTTTTGCATTTACAGTAAATAAAATAGCTATATTTTTGTGTGACAATAGGGTTCCTTCATGGTTTTTTTTTTTTTTTATTGCTTAGATGGATGGACGAGCTCACAGCCCACCTGGTGTTAAGTGGTTACTGGAGCCCATAGACATCTACAACGTAAATGCGCCATCCACCTCGAGATATAAGTTCTAAGATCTCAGTATAGTTACAACGGCTACCCCACCCTTCGAACCGAAACGCATTACTGCTTCACGGCGGAAATAGGCGGGCTGGTGGTACCTACCCGTGCGGACTCCCAAGAGATCCTACCACCAGTAATTACGCAAATTATAATTTTGCGGGTTTCATTTTTATTACACGATGTTATTCCTTCACCGTGGAAGTCAATCATGAACATTTGTGGAGTACGTATTTCATTAGAAAAATTGGTACCCGCCTGCGGGATTCGAACACCGGTGCATCACTTCAACACGAATGCACCGGACGTCTTATCCGTTAGGCCACGATGACTACAATGGCATGGCAATTTGGTACTGACTATATTTTGTTCTCTCTGATGTTGATTAAACTCTGTTTTCCCGTGACGCTTCTTTTGCACGTTGGCTGTTTGCGTTGATAAATTGATAAATAAATATATGTAATTACTATTAAAATACCTTGTATCGTGACACCGGATAGAGAAACACCGTATTTCTGGCCAAACGCGAAGCTGTCATACGTTCTTGCATGGAGAGTGTAACGATCTATATGATAAAATTGAGACTTCAACTTAATGTCACAAATAAGATGACGGAATTTAGTTTGTGATGTCTAAGGACTTCGTTGAGGACTTAACAAAAGTTAGACCGATTATTTTTTAATTGACCCGTAAATGAGCAATGGGAGCATGGCCTCCGAGATTTGCTCAAGCGAGAGAATATTTTTGTTCTAGGGAGAAGGAGCCACGAACATTAAAAATATATTATAGATTATTATAGTATCAAGATCCCGCACCAGAACCCATTCGTCATACAGTATGGACGCTTTTGTTATAAACAATTACTATTTATTTAAAGCACTACATTGTAACAGGCAAGACCAAGTGCATAAAAATAACCTTATAATTTAAACTATTAGTTGGATTTAACTAGTTCAACAAGTAAATAAAAAGACATGTACATAATTCAATTTGTCATATATAATATCGAGGGGTGAAAGGCTATTTGGTTTAAGCGACATCTAGGGTGATATTGAGTTATATACATATACGGAATCAGCGAATTTTTCTCCGTCGAATGATGCCGGATTTATTAAAATCAGAGCACTTTTTTGGCGTTTGAAACAATACTATTTTTGGGTTGTTTCCAAAGTGGCAGTGTATTATCCAACGTTGATTTTGAATATTTTTTTTAGTAATGTACTTAAACCATACAATGATATTAAGAGACGAGACATAAACCAGTTACCTTTTCTCAGAAAAATAATCCAATAAGAGTTAAAGCGTGTTTCCTGTTTCAATTTTTTATTAAGCAGTAACTTAAATCATTTTGACTTCTACCAATTACATGGTGTGATGTCTCTTAAACCATTTGTCCGTCACCCAAATACGACATGGAGTGTCGCTTAAGCTCTTTCAGCTGCATCTATTTTCCATGCAGCGTGCTACTTAAATCAAGTAGTTCTTTTGTTTCAGATATTTTGCTTAGCCGTTAAAACATTTCGGTCCAATTATTTTATTAAATGCATGTCGCTTAATACAGACAATAAAATGAAGTAATGCAATATGAAACATTTTTTCGGTATAAATAAAAATACGGGTCGGTCTTTCAATCATTAAATTTTAATATGATACATTTCATTCATGTCGCATGATACCATATTTATTTCATCTCCCGGGAGTTAAAAATCGTGATCTTTCAACCGGACTGCCGCGCGCAGGCGCTTCAGTCTATTCAGATTCTTGCCCTGGACAAAACAAAAATAAAATAGTCCTTGCAACAATACATAATGCTTTGTTGCAATCGAACAATTTACAAGCAATTCAAATGAATTACCTTCTCCCTGGCCACACGGAAATGTCGGTAGACAGCATACACTCTACAATCGAACAATCCGTAAGAAATATTACTGTATGGGCCCCTTCGCAATGGGCTACAATAAGCCAGCTAGCAAGAAAAGAACCAGCACCTTATAATGTTGAAAATCTGACACGAGGATTTCTTAAATTTTGATGATATGTCTGAAAAATATATTAAGGGTAACCTTGTAGGTAAAATTAGTAAAATCCGTACAGCAACATTTAAAAAATCTCATCCAAATCAAATGAAAGTAAAATTTTCAATGAAAGATAATGCATCCGAAGAGATTATACAAATTATTGCGAAACCTAGAGCTATCAATCGTAGATATAATTCAAGTTTGCCGATTACCAAAGCCAAATACATGGACCTAAAGAAATTGTGTGACACTGGGGTTATACCCAAGATATTTCATAAAGAATACACAAATCTACAACACTGCAATTCCAAAGATGTTCTACTGGATACTGATGTAGAAGATACAGTCGAAGAAAATGATTATTAAATACGTTCTTTCTTATTGCATTATGATTATTATCAAGCATTGGCTGTATTTTATAATTACTACAAGTTTTGTTTATTGATTTGATATTTTTTATTTTGTTTTTATTAGTTTAAGTTATAACCAATATTGGTATTAAACAATATTGGTTGTGATTAATTATACTCTTAGTAAGTTTTATGACAGCCGATCTCAAGTAATACTGAATAAATAATACCTAATTATAGTTGATTTTCCTACATTCAGACTGAATTTACTTGATTAATATCACATCAGTAAAAGTAATGATACTTTATAATGTACAAAATACTAATACGTATTAATACTTTAACTGATGTGATAATAATCAAGTAAAATCAGTCTGAATGTAGGAAAATCATGTATAATGAATTAATTATAGTTGATTTTCCTACACTCAGATTGATTTTACTTGATTATTATACGAAATATGAATACTTTAACTGATGTTGTTAATTAATATGTTGTATATTAATCAAGTAAAATCAGTCTGAATGTGGGAAAATCAACTATAATTATTTATTATATTATTATAATTATAGATGATTTTCCTACAGTCAGACTGATTTTACTTGATTATTATACAAAATATTAATAGTTTAACTGATGTTGTTGATTAAGACTAAAAAAGAAATAAATATAATTGATGTTCCCACATTGAGACTGATCTACTTAATTATTTTTCTAAATAAATACTTTAACTGATGTTGTGTTTTGTGTATTTCTTTATTTATTCAATATAAGCACCTGAGATTTTCAGTGATTGCGATATATTTAGGTTGTTTTAACAGCCACTGATAGTATTAGACGTAAAAAAATGTAACATCAAACGGTAAATTTTCAATATTATATGTCACATAAGTAAATTCGCCTGTCAGTCATTTTAATCTAAATTGGTAGTTGAGATAAATAGCTTGCTACTATTAATTTTGGGCTAAGTCACTTCATGCTTTTTGGCTTACTCTGAAAATATATTGCAGCGTCGCTTATTTTTTTTTCCCTGTAGCCAATTGTGGTTATGAAGTCACTTAAATCTTTATTCCATACTCTGAAAAATAAGGGCTTAAGGCAATTTGTATTAAGCGACGTTTATCTTTGTAATTAAAGGTCCGTTTTATTCGGTATTAGCATCAACAACTTGATGTTTTTAATTGAATTTCAATTAAGTTTACTCCATTCAAATTGCTGAAGAAGTTTTTTGTTATGATTTTTTTTCCAAAATTTTAAACTTTAAATGGCTCTCGTGTAAAGTTGCAAAAATGTCGCTTAAACCAAATAGCCTTTCACCCCTCGATATAAAATATTAAAAACCCATTTTCCAGCCATAATATGGCATTATCAACGAAATTTATATTTGAAAATAAGTTTTTCCCTTTATAGCGCAAAAATGTCAGTAATTAATCTTACCCTTTCACGAGTTGTTGGGTGCAACGTTAAAAGGATTTAAGTGAAGCCTCATTAGGTCGCGATTTCAAATTATATCAGGATAGAGGATATTCCTGTTCATAATTACAAATTTAGATTTTATTTAGGTCATTTTAATTTAAATTTCGTTTTGTGGTAAAATAAAGAGTTTCTTGATACATGATACATTCAGCCGATTCGCAATATGTATGATAAAGTATGTTTGTAATAAATATTGATTATTAGTAATAAAATTTTTTTTTTTGCCACTATTGGTCGAAAACTCGATTATTTTGTATGTTGACTGTACCATTCAAACCAGAAAACTGCTTTGCAACAAAAATAGGCAGAATTAGCACACTGATCCGTGCGAAGTCACCTTTTTTCTTTCCTAGTCACTGGTAGCCTAAGAGGCTATTCAAGCTAACCCGGACTGGTAGGTGAGCTCACGGGCTCAACCTGAGAGAATTTGCTAACACTAGCCCTAGCAAGAGTAGTGCCTCGCAGAATCTACCACCGGATCGGAAACGCGACCCACTGACAAGATCCGGCGAGAAACTCAGCGAGCGAGGGCTCATTACATATAATCAATGATGCTTATGTGAACGTCGCCATTCTTTCATCAAAGTAATATTATGTAGGTTATATGTATTGCACCACTGTGAGTGTCTGTATGTCACATTTAACGAGTGCATGTGGACGTCTCGAAAGGCTGCAATCAGGAGACGATGTCGTTTATTGAAATCTCAGCCCCTGTCGTACAGAGTAGCGCGCAGAAGTAGAGAGCACAGAATTATTTAAATTAATAATTATTTTACCATTAGGTAAACTCAAATTATTGGAACATACAATATAAAACATTAAATTATTAATATTATAGATTTTCATAATATATATCGCGGGTGGAAAGGCTATTTGGTTTAAGCAACATTTTCACACCTTTACAGGAGAGCCATTTAAATTTGGAAAAAAAAAACACCTGTGGCACTCGGGGACTGTCGCGGTAAAGCTATTGCATAGCATTTTTTATCAACTTATGCAATTATTATTAGACAATAATAATTTAATATTAAAACAATAATAAAATAAGACCACGCTATATTTATAAACATTAACAAAAGCAAAACATTAACTGTCCCCTTAACACTCATAAGCTAGACCGCGCGAGAGAGAGATGGGCAGACTTTTCATGATCTGCATGCAGTGCGACTTCACGCCGCGCCTGTGTGCAACGTGTCAATGTGTTGAACTCAAGCTACATGGTAGGCGGAGTGGGGGTGTTAGGTTTTATTTTCGTTACGGAATTTCTTAATTCAGTCGCCGCGCTCAACGCCCGCGATAAAAGCTATGCAATAGCTTAAAAATATAATGACAAAAACTTCTTTAGCTATTTGAGTGAAGTAGACTTAATTGAAGTTCGATTTAAAACTATTGATGCTAATTACCAAATAAAATGCACCTTTAATTACACAGATAGACGTCGCGTATTAAGCGAAATAACGCGTAAGCCAAATAGCCTTTCAGTCCTCGATATATGTATACGTTCATTATCACTGTTGAAAATATGTATTCAGCTTACAAGGGTAGATACTACCTGTCTGAGCGTGCTGGGAAAAACTCATGAATTCTTGTTTAGACGTTGGGACAGCCGTAATTGAACAAAATTGAGGCTTCAACCTCATGTCTCAAAGTCGGTGACAGCGTTCACGTTGTGATGCTCATGGTGTCCCATAACTACTTAACAATAGGTGGGTAACAGCTTGGTGGTAATAGCTTGTTCGTCGATCTGAGCTAAGCAAATTTGCTAAACTAATTTGTCAGACGAACTTTTTGACTACAATGTGAAAATGAATTAAGAAAATTGTTTAGTCAAAAACAAATACATCAATTATAACAGAAAATAAAACGATACACACTTATATTGAATGTTTAGTTATCATCTCTAAGTCGAAATGTAATCTGTGCAGAAAAGATGATTGTCACCGATATCGAGGAAAGGGCGCTAGTTCGTAAAGTTTTACGACTCGCATCCGACACGAATCGGTCGCAGTCATCGAGAATAGGGGCCTTGAGGAACACTCTGTAATCTACTAGTACTCATATACTAGGGGGCATTGAGGTATGTAGTGATACTATCAAATTGATTTTCGATAAGTGCTGTGCCGAATTATGAAATACCAAATTCAAATTTGGCAATGATATAGACGTGTAGTGACCTTAAAAAAATTATACGATTTTTTAGTCAACCAAGTTCACGATCCAGCAAGTTTAGTTGTGAGGTTTTTTTATAGCCTTTATAGGCAGATGAGCGTACCGCCCACCTGATGGTGAGTGGTTACCGTCGCCCACGGACGTTAGCAATTCCAGGCGCAGAGCGAAGTCGCTGTCTACCGTCAAGGCATTGTTTTTTTATGATTTAGGGATTACCAGTTACCCGGAGGACTTTCCAATTTCACCAGGTCAGGTGGTGAACAAGGGTTTAACCAGGAGGGGTGGGATTTGATAACAGCTGCCCGAGCGCCTGCAAAGGAGACCTAACAACTAAAGAGTAACTGCTTCGCGAATGAATCTATGTACTATCGGATCGGAATCGCGACCCGCTGAGAAAATCCGGCGAGAAACTCAGCCGGTTCGATGAGTTACCGGTGTCCCGAAGCCTGCTCCTAGTGTTAGAGCTAAAAGCGTCTAATGCAACGGTTATCGCATCTGATAGATCCGTAAGGGACGTGAAACATTGTACGAGGTCATTGTACAGTATAACGCTGTTCCATCACTCTGTTGGATTAATCCAATCCACTTAATTCCTAAAAGCCATGAGTTCATTTCACGTATCAAAATATGCTAAACTATATATGAACGATCTTTGAATTAGCAAAGGAATTAGTAGAGCGACCTTACCTAAGCTCTACCGCCGAAATATAGGTGTGTCTCCAGCCGCTCCTGACTGCATAAATCGCGTTAAATCTTCGCTGCACTAACGCTCCGTCACTTGTTATAATAAACAGCGCATTTGTTCGCTCACATCCGCTGTTTGTCATAATTGCAGTGACCACAATTTGGGTAAAATTTAAAACATGCTTCAATTTTATTTTTATTGCTTAGATGAGTGGACGAATTCACAGTCCACCTGGTGTTAAGTGCATACTGTAGCCCATAGACATCTACAACGTAAATGCGTCACCCGCCTTGAGATATAAGTTCTAAGGTCTCAGTATAGTTACAACGGCTGCCCCACTCCTCAAACCGAAACGCATTACTGCTTCACGGCAGAAATAGGCGGGGTGGTGGTACCTACCCGTGTAGACTCACAAGAGGTCCTACCACCAGTAATTACACAAATTATAATTTTGCGGGTTTGATTTTTATTGCACGATGTTATTCCTTCACCGTGGAAGTCAATCGTGAACATTTGTTAAGTACGTATTTCATTAGAAAAATTGGTACCCGCCTGCGGGATTCGAACACCGGTGCATCGCTCGACACGAATGCACCGGACGTCTTATCCTTTAGGCCACGACGACTTTAAATTAAATCTTTCTCGTAGAAAGTGTGAACACTATATTGATATTAGTTGTATAATGACGTAATTGTTTGTTTTAAAAAAGGAAACGAAGTAAATTGTTATACATAAACATCTCGTTGGTTCGCCCATACCTGCGCACTTTAGAATAAATGACGTTGTAAGCAGTAATCTGCATTTCTTTCCTCAACTACTCAGAGGATCATGTTTAAAAATGTCTTTCTGATAATTATTACTCTTTTTTACTAAGATTAATTTAGTTTTCTATCTTGGATTTATGTGTCATTTGATTTAAAACATCCAAGCAATATCCACTTAAAAAATATTTAGTTTACAATTTATTTAATTCTTTAAGCGGTTCAAAAACAACAATGCATACCGCGTATGTGTACTGTAGCGTTTTGAAATCGTATTTATCATGAGATTTATAGTTGCTTGTATAAAACAACGTAATCTATTCGTAATATTTCCAAAATATGGACACCCTAATAACATTTTGCAAATGGCGCTTGCTTAAATGACGTTTACTGATAGATGCATTACGATGAGTAGCGTTTTGTTATTGTCGATGTTTAGAGTTTATTAAGTTTTGTTTATTATACGGAATGGGGTGAACGAACTTTGAACGTGATAATTCCGATATGAATGTTTACTATTGTATTGTTTTTATTATGAGTTCCTGTAGTTGCTGGTTTAAAGGTCAATGACATGGCGGAAAGCGGAATACAATTTAGTTTCTTTTTATTAATAATTTTATTTTCAAAATTTTTCGTTTGGGAAAAGTATTGAAATAGATTGATTGATTGATTAAAAATTTACATTGAATTTTAAAAAAAAATCGCGGTCTGCCAATTGAAATATTTTAAAACCGTACCTAAAACGCCTTTATTTATAACCAAACGTCATATACAAAAGCGCACAGTTGTTCTTTAAAACGTTACCAGCGACATCAAAAGAGATTTAACAGAATTAGCCAGGCAATCTTTGAAGACATTAAAAATTCACCACACCCTTTCACCTTAACGAGCGCAGTCAGGTGTTAAATTAGTTAAGAGCCTGCATCTGCCATTTGTAATTACCGGATTAATTTCAGTCGTCTCCGGGAGATTTGAATTAATGTTACCTTTGTGAGTAGTTAGCGCTTCGTTAGACACTCGAAAAAGTTGAATTAAAAAACCGGGGGTCAGATTACAATTGGTCTGTTGAAGGATTTTGATCGTGTCGATTGCAGCCCAATCTCGCTGTGCGGATATTTCGAGAACAAATCGAATGTTTTTAAAAAAAATGGTGATTAACTTTACATAGTTTTTGAGCATACCTCAATTTAGCATTTAGCAATCAAGCATTTTTTTATTAAAACTATTTTTGTTCGTTTAATCTCTCGTTTTTTCGTATCATTATATTCATCCATACCATCTGAAACCGCTGTGCTCGTTCAAAGTAGACTCTTGGCGATGCTGATGTCCATGAGCGATTATGACAACATACCATCTAATGGGGCGTATCGACTGCTTACAAAAGCAAAGAACAAAATAAAAAATACAAAATTTCACTGCATTTCGCCCAAAAAAAAACATCTTGTTTTTCTTGCGAATTTAAGATGCGATTAACACATTTAAGCCGTTGCAACTATACTGAGACCTTAGAACTTATACCTCAAGGTGGGTGGCGCATTTTCGTTGTAGATGTCTATGGGTTCCAGTAACCATTTAAGACCAGGTGGGCTGTGAGCTCGTTCACCCATCTAAGCAATAAAAAAAAGGATATTTGGTTTAAACGAGATTTTTGCAACTTTTTAGGAGAGCCATTCAAAGTTTAAAAACTTCAGCAGCTATTTGAATGGAGTAAACTTAATTGATGTTTAATTAAAAAAATCGAACTGTCAATGTTAATACCAAATAAAACGCACTAAAGATAAATGTAGCGTATTAAGCTAAATGTGGATTAAACCAAATTTTAATAGCCTTTCGCCTCTCGATTACTTCTCACGTTTCCAATGTTTCACAGTTTTCGTGGTCACGACGGATGGCTAAGGTGTTGCTATTCGTTAACATTTGAATGTCGAAATAAACACCCTGTATTTTTCTATCTATACTTATAATATTATAAAGAGGAAAGATTTGTTTGTTTGTTTGTATTGAATAGGCTCCGAAACTACTGAACCGATTTGAAAATTTTTTTCACTGTTTGGAAGCTACACTATTCCCGAGTGACATAGGCTATAATCTTTTTTGAAAGAAATTAGGGACCCTTACTAAAACTCCAATAATGTAACCCAAGGTATAAAAAAATACCTAAAATATTCTTTACATCGCGTGCCCTGCGAAAACTATTGATGACGAATAAAGCGATAGCATATGTGTAACTATTATAGTTATGCCGCTATAAGTGTTATTTTATTTAAACAAAATAAAACAACGACAAATATCGTTGAAATTTTTGTTAAAGACCCGAGCGGAGCCGGAGCGGATAGCTAGTTAATAATATTTTTAGTCCTTTACGTTTCATTTCACACAGAACGTACTAATAGTAAATAATAGTTCGTTCGATAGTTGACAATTCGTTTGACTCAAAGTTTCATCTCCACTACATTTTATCGTGAAGATAAAAACCAGATCCCAGGTGTTGGATGACCGCCAATCATCTTCTTTGTTACAGTTTTCTTTTTTATTACAGAGGCCTCGTGTACCGTACGTATAATTAATTTGTTTTATTTAGCGACTCTATGGATTTTGTGAAATCTTGTAAAATGTTAGGCACTACTTTCCAGAGTATGGTTGAATAGTATATATACTGGGTTATTCTGAATGCTCACAATCTACTCATTAACTCTGAGCGATATTTTATGTTATTTATTGCTTAGACGGGTGGACGAACTCTCGGCCCGCCTGGTGTCATTGTTCTAATGTCCCAGTTTTTAAAGTAGAACGGCTGCCTCACCCTTCGGACCGAAACGCATTACTGCTTCACGGCAGAAATATGCAGGGTTGTGGTATCTACCGGACCACAAGACATTCTACCACCAGATATCCTGAAACGGTATGCTGCTACACTTAACTTAAGGTCCCGCCCCAGTTTCTTATGTGGTCTAGAAAATCTTTTTATAAATGCACGTCTAGATGTGTTGGCCAATCTTGTAACTGCCATGATGTAGGGCAGTAGCATTGTCAGCCGTTCCATTGTGCCTGGTTTTCGGTTGAGCTGACGATGAAAGGGTACTTCAGGATATTTTTGCTGAGCTTCAGCATAACCAGTGTGATATGAATGAAAATTCATAGTCACTTGTGTTATGTTTGATAGCGGAAAATACTTAAACTTAAGTTGCGTCAGAACGAAGTTATAACTCTCCTATTAAAGTTTTAAAAGCAAGTTCTGTGTTTTACGAAGCTAATGTCTTTGTTAAATGTATGATCAAAGTTGAGGTATCTCACATGCGGAAGTTTTCAGTAGGTACTCGTAACACAAGAGAAAATTATAGCCCGAGTATTTTATATGTGAAATAAATATCCAGAAGTGAATCCTTGAAAATTATTTTCGATCACTCGCTCGCATCCCGAATCATTTATTTTGTATTTATGTATATTTTTAGTTGTCTTTTTTTGATGTCATATTTTCATTTTCTACCAGAGCGGTTCTATTTAAGTATTCAGTTTGAAGAGCATATTTACGTACTTTAGTTCCGCTTTGGAATTGCCTGCCGACCAAATCTATTGTAAATCTGGTGACAGGTCGTCTTGTGAGTCACCACTGGTAGGTACCACCACCCTATTTCTGCCGTGAGGCATTAATACGTTTCGGTTTGAAGGGTCAGCCGTTGTGCTGTGAAAACGTGACTTAAAACTCATACTCACAGTTAAGTTTGTTTTTTTGTTTGTTTTTGGTCATTCTGATAAATTGTAATTATAATTTTATTGTATTTTATGTAATTGTATGTGAAATTTTATGGGCTTAAGTTGCCTGAAATAAACGCATTTCATTTCATTATGTCTCAAGGTGGGCTACATTTATATTGTTCAAGTATATGTGCTTCAGTAATCACTTAACACCGGATGGACCGTGAGCTCGTCCATTAATCTTATATAAAAAAATGAGGTATAAATCTGAAAGGTTTCCTTACAAATATCTTATGATAGCACCAAATCCCGCGGGAGGTGATCATCCGTCATCCGTGACACCGACTTAATTGAGAACAGTTTCCAATTTAAATTTCAAATAGAAACGCCATTGTTTGTGACGTCGAGATTTACGACTCGAGATGGTAATGTTATGAATCTGTTTAACTTTAACTTGTATATTTAAAAAAAAGTCAAGTCCCAACAAAACTCTTGTCTCTAGGTGGGCGGTGGTAGATGTCTATGGGCCCCAATAACCACCACGCCAGGTGGACCGTGAGCTCGTTATCTCGTCGTAGTCAAACAGAGATATTATTATTGTTTTCGAACCTATATTTTTATTTTCATATATAGCGTACTAGATCTGGCCCGCTAATTGACAAAGAACGGAACATATTGCATTAAATTCGTATTAATATTGTTCGAAATAAGTATCAGTTGAATGGAATATTTTTATTGTATTCAACTGATAATTATTTTTAATAAATGTATATTTTTTATTTGATTGGTTTTGGTAATTTTTAAGTATGTTTCAATGATACTATCTACACATAATAATACGGACTTATTGTTGTTGTCTGAAATAAAATAAATGATTCATTAATTCATTATCCCACGATAAGCATTCCTGTGTCACTTACTTGTGTATAGCTATCATCATCGATTTGTAGATTAGGACATACGTAAAATTACTAACCAGTAAACATACTATCGTATTTATTATCTGAAATATACCGGTCGATATTCGGTGCTATTTTAGTTACCTCCAATTCACTATCCTCTTTGTTAATCCAGGTTATAAATTGTGTTTGAACGAAATTACATTGAATTTTCCCAGTTAAATCATTTTTGCTTTATTCAGTAACAAAAATACAAACGTTTACCAATATTGCATGTTACGGTTATAAATAACATTAAACCATTTCAATTAAACCAATTATTTTCATATAGAACTTCTACAGAACTCGAAGAAAGTAAGCCAGCAATTACTTATAGTTTTTAACCATCGTAAGCTTGAAGAATTAAATGTATTTTAATTATATTGCATTATTAAATAGTTAGGGAAGACTTGCTACTCGTCGAACTCGACAAAGGTCGAAGTGCAACCTAACCCATGCATCAGCCCGCTGAGTTTCTCGCCGGGTCTTCTCAGCGGGTCGCGATTCCAATCCGGTAGTAGATTCATTCGCGAAGAAATTGCTCTTGAGTTGTTAGGTCTCCTTCGGAGGTGCTCGGGCAGCTGTTAGCATATCCCACCCCTCCTGGCTGAGCCTCAGCTCGCCCACGTATCCTGGTGAAACCGGAAAAGCCTCCAGGACACCAGTAATCTTTCAATCATAAAAAAAGAAAGACTTGTTATAGGCAATCTTTGTCAATCAATTAAATTAGGTTAGTACATTGGTGTTAGCAGATATATCTATATCGAAGCGATTATGCGGTCTATGATCTCTCCATCTAAGAAAATCCTTTGTTTCCATTCGATGTTTGTGTAATAAATAACGTAGCCAAGCATTAGCAACCTGCATCAGTGTAAAGTCTCAGAAAAGCGCGGCGGGAGGAGCAGAGGAGGAGGGGGGAAGAAGAAGGAAGAGGATAGCTCACTTGGGATAGATACACCTACTAAGTATAGCATGGTTTTTAAAACCTTAGGCATCACCTCCATCAAGCAATCAAGCCACCACCGTTACATCATCTTTCTATCATCAAATCCAACATCATCATCGCCTCATTTATTTCATGGCCATCCAGCAGAAACATCCCCCCTGCCTCGTTAGGCAGGGAGTCCAAGCCCGGGCAGAGGGATTTGCCTCGAGGCCCGATCCATACCCCCGTAAGGGGACACAAAGACCCAACAGTGGCACGTTTAGTTTGGATGTATATTGGATTCAGTAACCACTTCACACGAGATCGACCGTAGATTGTCCTACGAAATAATACTAATCTATACATCTATACATATAAATAAAATTGGAGTGTCTGTTTGTAATATTGAAATAAACGCTTTTTACTACATGCATATGAATATATACGGTACATACACCAAAATAACATTTTTTATTATACAATTTCTGTCTGTCTGTCTGTCTATCTGTCTATTTGTTCCGGCTAATCTCTGGAATGGCTGGGTCGATTTTGACGGGACTTTCACTGATAGGTAGCTGATGATATAAGGAGAACCTAGCTTAGGCTACTTTTTTAGACTAGCTTCGCCCCGCGGCGTCATCGGCGGTACGACAATAGCCGCGGGTAACATCGCGGGACTCAGCTAGTATGATAAATAATTATCAGCCAATTTGGAAGTTGAAACTCCAAGTATCGTCTTAAGAGTTTTTAAGTAAATAATGAGGCACGTGTCTTTTCTTTTTTTAAAGCCTGTTACAACTCTATAAAGATGACGTTTTTATGCCTTGAACTGTATTCGTTTTGACAAATAACTCTTTCTTTTTTCTGAGTTTAATATCGCTACATTTGCGCTCGTTAATCACGAAAACTATAAAATGTATTTCCGAAACCTACCCACTAATGTAAATGCGGGGACGCTGTTTCGGTTTATGGCTGTACCGGCTAAATATAAAGCGCGTTCGTAGAATTGTTAATTTCGCTTTACTGCATTTTTGATTATGCTCAAATGCTTAGGCTACAATGGACTCTAAAATAATGGCAAACCCAAAAGTGAAACTCTTATTAAATGAATTTATAGGTGTTGAGAAAATCTGTTTAATTGATTAGAATATATATTTTTTTTATTACCCTTGTAGACAAACGAGAATACGGCCCACCTGATGGTGAGTGGTTACCGTCGCCCATGGACCTCAGCAACGCCAGGGGCAGAGCCAAGCCGCTGCCTACCGCAAATTATCTACCTTGCCTACATTTCAAAATTTTGAAAATTGATGTCACATTTATTTTATAATTATTAATTATAGTCAAGGCAATTTTTAAACTTGTTGCATTGTTTTCCCGGATTTCTTGACTTAGACCAAGTTAGAACAAGTTCTAAATTTTTTTATTCATTACCCTTTTATGGAGTGAAGCATATAAGCCCACCTTACAGTAGCTAGTCAAGGGACATTCCGCCATCAGCAATGCTATGGACAGAACCGAAGCAGTCAACTGACGTTATTAAAATTTTAGAGATCACGCATTTCAAAGATTAGCCCAGTCCCGTTATGAGTCAAACCTAACGTCACTTCTTTGCAAGCGACTCGCACAGCCCGTAACCAACAGATACAGGACTACAGTATAAAATATTTTAATTATATTTTATCACCACTAAAACCGTGTAAATGAAAAACTGGTTTCGTTGCTTTTGCTTTTATGAAAATCGTAAAAAAACTTGTCTCCCGCGCTGAGATTCAAAACGGACTAAACTTTTGATGGTCGCGCATTGTTGAAGTTTCATTATTGTTTTTATTGTATCTCTGTTTTATTCAACGGAAGACCGAGAATTTTATTTTGGGATTTGGCTTTTGTTTCTTGCAGTGAAGCAGTAATGTGTTTCGGTTTGTAGGGTGGGGCAGCCGTTGTAACTATACTGAGATCTTAGAACTTATATCTCAAGGTGGGTGGCGCATTTACGTTGTAGATGCCCATGGACTCCAGTAACTACTTAACACCACGTAGACTGTGAGCTCGTCCACCCATCTAAGCAATAAAAAATAAAATAAAACTACGAAAATATACCTTCATCAAGCAAGACAAGACGTTTTAATTTCCGAAAGATTACAAAATGTCTTTCTCTTAAACTAGACCGTAACAACTAAATGCATAAAGATCAAATTGAAATGAGCACTCAAGCAAAGAAGAAAATGAGACAATTTATTCTAGTTTTTATTTAAAACATGAGTTATGTAACGGTTACATACCTGGTATATTTGTAATGTAACTACATATTATGAGTGCAGGCAACGATGCAGGAAAATTACGTCAAAATATTCTGCCAAAGCCCTTCTCTTGGGTGCAGGTCTACATATAAATAAACAGAGACAAAATAGTTAAGTACCATTTTCTCGTCTCTGTATTATAGTATAATAAGATTTTCTCTTTTTTTGTAACTGTATAATATATATAGCTATTGGTGAGGAATTATTGACAAGCTTCGTGATATCAATTAAAAAACATTGATATATAAATTTATTTTCTTATAAAAAAAAAATCCTTTTATATATAATGCAGGCTCTTAATGACCTGCTTGGTGTTAAGAGGCTACCGAAGCTAATAAAGCTTAAGTGAATGCTGAGAATGTATCTACCTTGATACACGAAGATCAAGTCTCAATTCCATAATATGTATAACGTTTATTCTACACTTCAAACCGGTATGCGCTACTGCTTCATAGCTAAAGTAGACGGTACCTAGCTGTGCGACCTTGTGTGCGCAAGTTAACCTTTTTCAAAATGCTAATCTATACCGCTTTTTACTACATGCATATGAAGGTACATACACCAAATTAACATTTTTTACAATTTTTGTCTGTTTGTTCCGGCTAATCTCTAGAACAGCTGGACCGATTTTGACGAGACTTTAACTGATAGGTAGCTGATGATATAAGGAGTCATTTAGGCTACTTTTTTAGACTACACTCGCCCCGCGGCGTCACCGGCGGTGCGATAATAACCGCGAGTAACATCGCGGGACTCAGCTAGTCTATACATATAAGTAAAATTAGAGTGTCTGTTTATAGTATTGAAATAACCGCTTTTTACTACATGAATATGAATATATATACGGTGTATACACCAAAATAACCTTTTTTTACAATTTTTGTCTTTCTGTCAGTTTGTTCCGGCTAATCTCTGGAACGATTGGACCGATTTTGATGAGACTTTCACTAATAGCTAGCTGATGATATAAAGAGTAAATTAGGAGTACTTTTTTTAGACTAGCAGCAGCTACGCCCCGCGGCGTCACTCGTGGCACGACAACAACCGCGAGTATCATCGCGAGACTTAGCTAGTTTAAAATATAGCTTAAGAAATAAGCTGACAAGGATATGATAAATTAAAAGCTCCCCGTCCCCGAAGGCACGATGCAGTAAACAAACTAATTAAAAACTAGAAGTTCGTAACATCTTCTGAGAATTTTAATACGAACCCCGGGGAAGAACGCGTAGTTTGATATTGCCACTAATAAGCTCGCAAACTGCTTTTGACAGAGAAGAGAACTTAGTTATTATTTAAAACGGTAGTAATACCTAATTTTAAAAGAAGAGAAAACCGAGCTTAGAGAGTCAAAATAAAATGTGAAGTAAGTCAGTTAAATATACATTATCTATATATTAATACGTGAAGCAAAAACTTTGTACCCCTTTTTACGAAAATAGCGCGGACGGAGGAGTATGAAATTTCCCAAACTTATAGAGAATATAAAGAAGGAGTGCACAATGCTAATATTTTTTTTAAATAACGCATAAAAGATACATTAAATCAATAAAGAAAACATTACACACACTACCATGTATTTGACACACACACGCATGCATATTGTTTGTTTATTGTCAAACTTTTCTTATTGCATAAAGTCTATGACCAAATTGAGAATAGATCAAATATTGTTTGTCTTTGTTAATATTTGTCTAAAGTGTAGTCTTGGCGAAATTTGTGATTATAGAAGTATAATAAATAGCCTTTGACAATAGAACCATAATAATGTTCAAACTTATAATTTCAATTAATTATAGTCGAATTTCGACTACTGCGGGACCACTAGTTAAGGATAATTCAGAAACTACTGGTGAGTTCTTAATGAAGTTTCAAAGGGGTGATACAAAAGTATCAGCATACATAGTGTCATCAAAATTGGTTCATCTAGAATAAAGGTCTATCTGACATATATTATAATAAAGACTATTTTTCTACAACTGTTTTTCGCGCGTTTATCCGACATTGCGAATACTTTACAGTTTCTATGGTAATTATGGACCACTAGGGTGTTTATTCGTGGATGTTCGAATTTTTTGTTATCGTCTATATTGCATAGGAAAAATCGTCGGAAATAATGTGATATAATGGTTTTTTTTTTATTGACCTTGTAGGCAGACGAGCGCACGGCCCACCTGATGGTGAGTGGTTTCCGTCGCCCATGGACTTCAGCAATGCCAGGGGCAGAGCCAAGCCGCTGCCTACCGAAGGCTGTGTGGCTATAAAAGACGCGATATTAAACTGTAAAAATTGTGTTAATTATGTATAATTTATATGTATATAGTTATATGTAATTTTCTTAAAAAATGCGAAGGAACTTTTCCCCAACCTATTATAAACAGCCACAAGAACGGTCGAATTGAGAACTTCCTCCTTTTTTGAAGTTGTGACTAGTGACCTGGATCGTACGATTTTTGATGCAACAATCAAAATTACATTCATAATTTAAATTGTGATTTATAAAGTTGGGATTTAGGAAGTGGTAGAAATCAGTTATACAATTCGGTCTTCAGGTGATAAAATTGAATAGGATGTCACAATTCAGATGATGGCATTTATATTATGATGTTTATGGTCTTCGCTAGCTTCTGAACACCAGGTCAGTAGTAAGTAACTTCCACCCAACTAATTAAAACTAATTATGTATCAAATTTAATTTAATACAATAAAATACTGATTATCAAAATTTATTTTAATTAATTCTCTAATTCGACCATTGAAGTAGTTCTTTATAAAACAGAATTTCCAATTTATAATAATAGTAATAATAAATAATAATAATAATATAAGAAAGCGTATGATTCTATGCCTCATACATGGCTAATGAGAGTTTTAGAGCTATATAAATTAAATCCCATACTATGCTCCTTTCTTAGCTCATGCATGGGTCAATGGTCTACGTTTCTTAGTCAACCAGGTCAGATGATTTCTTCTGCTGCCCCGAATTTAATAAGGATTAAGCGGGGTATCTTTCAGGGCGACAGTCTGAGTCCTTTGTGGTTTTGTTTGGCGCTTAATCCTTTAAGTACATTACTTCAGAGATTCAACTAAAGATTCAACGCTACGCTACCGACTTCGCAGAGGAGCTGAGGCTATATCACATCTCTTGTTCATGGATGATCTCAAATTATTTGCTTCCAAAAAACCGGACTTAATGAGTTTACTTAAAATAACCGACATTTTTAGTAAAGCCATTGGAATGGAATTTGGTGTTGATAAATGTGCGTTCATAGATGTACAGAGAGGTAAAGTTGTAAGCTCAGATTGCTTACTACTTAACCATAGTGTGGTCCTCAAGTCTCTTTGTGAATCGGAAACTTACAAGTACCTTGGTATGTTTGAAGTGCTGAATATTGTTGACGCAGATATGAAACAATCATTTAGAGATCGGTTCTTTGGTCGTCTTATAAAGGTCTTAAAAAGCCATTTATCAGGCGGAAACAAAATCCGAGCGTTTAATGGTTGGGTCATGCCTATGTTAACATATTCTTTTGGCATACTAAGGTGGACGCAATCAGAGCTGGACGTACTGGACAGAAAAGTCAGGTGATTGTTAACGGCATACAGAACGCATCATCCACGTTCATCTGTAATGAGGTTGTATATTCCTCGGAAATGTGGGGGTCGTGGTATTTTGAATGCCAAGGATCTACATAACCGAGAGATATACAACCTTAGGGAATATTTCCTTAAGATGAACGTGAATATATATTGGGATGTCGTTGCAGTCGATAAGGGGCTAACTCCGCTATCCTTAGCTAACGGGAATTGGAAGAGACTGAAGGTAAAGAGTATTTCAGATCGCATAACCGTATGGAGGAGCAAGGAGTTACACGGTAGATTCTACCGGGCTCTCACAGGGCCTGATGTAGACCAATTAGCTTCCGTGGCCTGGTTACGATTCAGTAACCTCTTTGGGGAAACTGAAGGTTTTATCTTTGCAATTATGGACGAAGTTATCATGACGAACAACTACCGGAAACATATACTAAAGGATGGGACGGTCGACATTTGTCGGGCATGCCACCGTCCGGGAGAGTCTATTAGACATATTGTTTCTGGCTGTTCTCGGTTTGCTAACGGCGAGTACTTGCATAGACATAACCAAGTGGCTAGGATTATCCATTAACAACTTGCTCTGAAATATGGTTTTCTTGATTCTGCTGTACCTTATTACCAATACCAACCTCAACCAGTTCTTGATAATGGTCATGTTACGCTCTACTGGGACCGATCTATTATCACGGATAGGTATATTGTTGCCAATAAACCTGATATTGTGATAATAGATCGATCTGCGCATCGTGCAGTGTTGGTTGATGTCACCATTCCTCATGACGAGAACCTCGTGAAGGCAGAAAAGGACAAATTAATAAAATATTTAGACCTGGGCCACGAGACTACCGCCATGTGGCATGTTGATTCAACCATCATTGTTCCAATAGTTGTGTCGGTACACGGCTTGATGGCGAAAAGTTTCGATCAACATCTTAAGAAACTTTCGTTATCCAGCTGGGTTAAGGGCCTAATACAGAAAGCAGTTATCCTCGATACTGCACGCATTGTGAGGAGGTTTCTCACTCTGGAGTCCTAACCACTGGTGGCTTGTGTCGTAGATACCGCCATCAGCGGCAATCTATTTTTATATAGTTTTTTATAAAAATTGTATTTTTAATATCTTTTTTAAAAAATATTATGTAATTAATAAGATTTTAAGTAAATATAAATAAATAATAATAAGAATAATTACATTTATTTACTCCACAATACAAATAACTTTTCAATTAATATTATGACATAATTTTTTACAATATATTAATTATACTGACAGTGGAGATAAAAAGGCCGCGGCTCAGCTTTGTGATAGCTGAAACTATCGCTGCTATTCTGCCGCTGCCTGTAATTTTAATCTATAAACTAATCTAATCTATAAAATAATAAACTAAACTACTAAAACTTTTTTTTTTTTTTCCCTACCTATGCTGATAGCCTTGAGAGGCTATTTCAGCTTCACCCTAACGTTAGTAGGTGAGCTCGCGGGGCTCAACCGGAGAGTTGCTAACACTGACCCTAGCAAGAGCAGTGCTTCGCAGAATCTACCACCGGATCGGAAACGCGACCCACTGAGAAGATCCGGCGAGAAACTCAGTGGGCTGTGTCTATGGGTTAGTTCGCTCGTCGAGCCCTTCGTCGCAAGCGACGGGTTCGACGAGGACGGTGACCGGTGCTTGTGGTGCCTAAAAGCACCGTTAATGGATCAGGAGGATCCGTAATGACGTGCTTTGGGCGACGTCGACGGTTTACCTTTCGGTCTACTGGGTCGGGTATGTAATTTCCAGCGGCTACGATGAGAGGGTTCTCATGTCGTGCCGCCTTCTCAAAATGGCGCAGCGATGCCGACTGTAGATACTTACTAAAAGAGTCGAGCTCCAGGTCGTCGTGGAGATCCACATTCCTAAGGAACCAAGGCGCTCCGACGGCTATCCTGCAGAATCGTGATTGAATAACCTGAAGGGATTTCAAGTGGGTGCGGGCTGCGTGAGCGAACACTACGCTTGCATACGTCATGACGGGGCGTATACAAGTTTTGTAGAGAGTTACCTTATTACGGAGGGACAGTTTGCTTCGACTACAAAGCATTGGATAGAGTCGTCCTAGAATAAACGCGGCTCGGTCGCGTACCGTTTTTATATGGGGACGGAATGTCATCCCTCTGTCGAGGGTGACGCCTAGATATTTGACCTTCGAGACCCACGGTATGGGCTGGCCAAAGAGAGTGATGGGACTAACGGCGGAGGTGTTTGCGCGCCTACTACGGAGTGGGATGCTCGAAGTGATGTTCGGAGGGCGACCCCTTTTGAAGAGCACCGCTGCGCTTTTCGTGGGGTTAATGTCTATTCGCCACTTCCGGAACCACTGTCCCATGGTGGCTACTGCGATCTGGAGTCGCCGATGAAGCAGCGACATCTTCCTAAACGAGTAGTAGATAGCCGTGTCATCGGCGAAGAGCGCTAGATGGGTCTCCGGAGACCGGGGTATATCATTGATATACAAACTAAATAATAACGGGGAGAGCGCGGAGCCTTGCGGGACTCCGGCGGTCAGTTGACGGGGACGAGAACGAGTTCCCTCTACTCGATATCGAAACGAACGGTTCGACAAGAAGTCTCGTATGATGAGCACGAGTCTGTCTGGCACTCCCATGTTGAACAGTTTATAAATTAAACCGTTGTGCCAGACTTTGTCGAACGCCTTCGCGATGTCGAAGAAGAGGGCGCCGGTCGGGATTTGTTTACGCCTATTTAGTCCTATCAGAATGTGCTCCGTGAGGCGGTGAACTTGTTGTACGCACGAGTGTTTAGAGCGGAATCCGAACTGTTCGTCTATGAGAATTTTGTTCGCGGTAACAAAATCCCAGAGGCGTTTCCTAAGGAGCCGTTCGTAAATTTTTCCTATCGTCGAGAGGAGACTAATCGGACGGTAACTAGAGGTTTCGTTTGTCGGTTTGCCCGGCTTATGTATACCGATAATGTCCGCTTCTTTCCACACCGCGGGAAAGATGCAGTGCGTCATAGCGGCATTTAAAATTGTAGCCAACATTGCTATCAGTTGGACTGGCAAAAGTTTTAGCGCGCGGTTGCGGATGCCGTCGGAGCCGGGTGCCTTCCTAGGTTGGAGGTTGTGGATCGCGTCTCTAACTTCGTCTGTGGTAATGGGGGGTAACGCGTCCGAGGGCGGCAGGGAAGCTCTGCGCTCGACCTCCCTGTTGACTAACTCGGTGTGTTCGGGGTCCGCGTGTTGAGTGCTGGTGGTGCACTGCTCTTGCAGTGCATCGGCCAGCAGCTCCGCCTTGTCATCGTCATCGAATGCCGGTGGTTGGCCTGAAGGGCGTACGAGGGGAGGCATAGTAGCGGTAGTTTCTGATTTGAGAGTCCTAGCTAGTCGCCAGTATGCTTGGTGGGAGGGCGCGAGTTGTTCTAGATAACTATGCCAATTATCGTTACGCGCGTCGCTTAAGCGGGAGTGGACTTCGCGTTGTAGACGACGCATCCGAATCCGGTTTGAATGCGTGGGAAGACGATCGTAGGCCCGGATTACCGCGTTCCTAACTCTTAAGAGGTTCCTAAGATCGGGGGACAGTCTGATGCGGTGGAAGCTGTCCTCCACATCGACTTCTTTTGAAGATCTAATGATCGCGGAAGAGATGTGATCGGTAATGATGTTTATGGATTCGACGGTGTCCTCGGGGGATGGATTCGAATCCGGGCCGTAAGGGAGGATTGTCGGAGCGGCGTCGGCTAGGCACGTGCCCAGCTTATTCCAATCCACCATGGTCCTCGTAACAGTGACTGGGTTGTGAGGGCGACCGAGCTGCATAACGACAGGTCGGTGGTCTGAGTCGAGCTCTGACATTGCTTCGATGGAACGCAAGCGCAGAGTTACGTTCCTAAGCAATGCCAGGTCTATAGTGCTCGGACGGAGCGCGATGTTATACGGATAACATGTTGGAGTTGGGGGACCGACTATTTCAAAGGTGAGGTCGTCTATAAACGCGTCGAGACGCCTACCGTTCACGTTTGTACGATGGCAGTTCCACCTAGTGTGGTGGCAATTTAAATCGCCTGCCAGGATGACGGAGTCTCCCATGCCGAACAGTGACTCGATGTCACTGCTCAGGAGGGGCTTGTCCGGGGGGAGATAAACGGATGAATAAAACTTTTTTTTTTTTTTTTTTATTGCTTAGCTGTGTGGACGAGCTCACAGCCCACCTGATGTTAAGTGGTTACTGGAGCCCATAGACATCTACAACGTAAATGCGCCACACACCTTGAGATATAGTTCTAAGGTCTCAGTATAGTCACAACGGCTGCCCCACCCTTCAAACCGAAACGCATTACTGCTTCACGGCAGAAATAGGCAGGGTGGTGGTACCCACCCGCGCGGACTCACAAGAGGTCCTACCACCAGTAATTACGCAAATTATAATTTTGCGGGTTTCATTTTTATTACACGATGTTATTCCTTCACCGTGGAAGTCAATCGTGAACATTTGTTGAGTACGTATTTCATTAGAAAAATTGGTACCCGCCTGCGGGATTCGAACACCGGTGCATCGCTTCAACACGAATGCACCGGACGTCTTATCCGTTAGGCCACGACGACCACAGTAAAACACACAAACTAAAATAATATAAACTAATCTATATAAGGAAAGTCCTCGAATGGAGGCCACGGATGGGTACAAGGAGCGTGGGGCGTCCTCCAACCAGGTGGACTGACGACTTAGTGCGCACGGCGGGAAGTCGTTGGATGCGGAAGGCCGAGGACCGCATTATGTGGAAGGCATTGGGGAAGGCCTATGTCCAGCAGTGGGCAGATAAAGGCTGATGATGATGATGATATAAAAAATAATCTAATATACCTAAATTTAAATATGTGGCATAATCTACAAAATCCATGCCTCCGCATTTTGTTGCTTAAGTAGAAATTCCCTATAAAACCCTATTTAACTATTTCCCTATTTAACAATACTCCGTTCAGGTCTTTGTTCAAATCGCGAAAAAGAAACCCTATAAAGCACTGTTCCAATGAACTCGTCTCGGAGAGAGCAAGCACGTTGTAATAAATAAAGTGAAATAAAGACAATGAGGGCAAAGAGTAATGATCCTGAACAATTTCGATGAATGTTTTACTTCAGCCATATCGCTATAGAGTTGGAGAAAACAGATAAATAGTTCACACGGTATCCACACATAAAACTTTTTTTTTTATTGCTTAGATGTGTGGACGAACTCACAGCCCACCTGGTGTTAAGTTGTTACTGGAGCCCATAGACATCCACAACGTAAATGCGCCACCCACCTTGAGATACAAGTTCTAAGGTCTCATGTATAGTTACAACGGCTGCCCCACCCTTCAAACCGAAACGCATTACTGCTTCACGACAGAAATAGGCAGGGTGGTGGTACCCACCCGCGCGGACACACAAGAGGTCCTACCACCAGTAATTACGCAAATTATAATACTGATAACATGCTGATACTGATAATAAAACTGATAATAAATGCGATGTTAATTCGACTAGTCTATATGGAATAGTTTCGAAATCTACTTTTGTTTTCAACGTTAATGCTATAAAGTCGAAAATGCTTTAAAGTTTGGGTTTAAAAAAAATGGAATAGTAGCAGACAATACAGTTATAGTGTATTTCTTTACTGCCACGCCCCTTATGTATGAAACTATGAGGGTGTAAGGGGAAATAAGGTGCTCTTATTTTGCAAATATACATTAAGCTTGTACGTCAATCAGTCAAATCGCACAGATAGTCATGATTAAATTAGAAGCCGTGACAAAACTTCACTCAGTGTTTGGACTCTGTATGGTTCTGTCTCATCTTAAATCGGACGTATAAGCTGTGAGGTATCCATTACATGGTGAATTAGCCAGAAGCTCCAACCCGTACAGCGATGGCTGGCAGTTTCACCTCCCAACCTGGAAAACATTAACTTTTTTATTTATTGCTTAGGTGGGTGGACGAGCTCACGGCCCACCTGGTGTTAAGCGGTTACCGGAGCCCATGGACATCTACAACGTAAATGCTACCACCTACCTTAGGATATAAGTTCTAGGGTCTCAGTATAGTTGCAACGGCTGCCCCATCCTTCAAGACGAAACGCATTACTGCTTCACGGCAGAAATAGGCGGGGCGGTGATACCTACCCGTGTGGACTCGCAAGAGGTCCTACTACCATATTGACTTAGAAGCAAGAGAAAAGTTATTCTAAACGATGAAATTTCTGGTCACAGTCATTTATTTATTTTATTTATTTATTTATGCACACATAAAAAGAAGACATAGTACAGAGTAATAGGAAAATTATTTACAAAGGCACTGCTTATCTCTTTAAGAATCTCTTCCAGCAGACCTGCGAGAGGATTATGAGAATAATAATTAAAAGTGATGAGTGTAAAAGTCATTTACAACCCTATCTAATATTTTTCTGAATCGTGAACTAAATCATCGTGGATGTAATTCTTAAGGCATTTTATTCAAATCCTTCAGAAGTAAAAACAGCTCTATATAAATCTGCAGTTGGCCACCGGCTGTCTTCATCGATCGCCGGTGATGAGACCAGATAAGACACAGACGGGATTGGCCGGTAGTTTTTCTTTCTTTATTTATTGGACCGACAGACAGACAAATGTGGGCGAACCGACAAATGGATCTCTGCTGTGTTTTGTATCTTTTCTTCGTGACCCATGTAATTGCATTGATTAGGGTGTTGTAACTAGCAATCGAGAATTTTTGAGTATTGACGTTCACCAATTATTGTACATTTTAGTCAATAGGCATTAAAACATATTCCTCAATGTCTTTGATGGCATATCCATGCTATGCGAGCGTTATGACATGTCCTTCTTCAAACGAGGCTTTTGGAGAGTATTAAACGTTGGGCGGTGGCTTGGCTCTGTTCCTGGCATTGCTGACGTCCATGAGCGGCGGTAACTGCTCACCATCAGGTGGACCGTATGCTCATCTGCCTATACGGCAATAAAAATAATATATTGAGGAACTTGATTAAGGTCTCAAATGCGACGTCATAACAGCTGTCCTGCTTTTAAAATTTGTCTAGATTATTAATCACATTAATACTTTCTCTAATACCATCATTGAACGCATCAATAAATATGATTATATTATAAAAATCGTGTTACCTAATTTTGATCAAATTATGTTAGTAGTTCGTCGAGGTAGTATTTAGAATAAGTGATAACCTTAAGTACCTACATACATATTTATGGAAAAAATTGATGGTCCAGCGTAGTGGCAATATATATCTCGGGAATCTAAATAATTCGAATTATCCTAAAATGTCCTAAACTTGTATTTCGCTGAATATTAATACAAAAAGTACCATCACCCTCCCTATTTCTGCCGTGAAGCAGTAATGCGTATCGGTTTGATGGGTGAGGCAATCGTACTGTAAAAACTGAGACCATAGAACTCATATCAGTCATATGTCATGGCAAGTGGCGGAATTTACGTCGTAGATGTCTATATGCTCCGATAGCCGCTTATCACTAAGTGGTGAGCCAAGAGCTGGTCCACCACCAAAGCATTAAAAAAAATATATATTGGAGGTGATTTTTTTGATGAAAATGACTAATTTTAAGCTGTTTCTTTTTGTTTCCAACCTCTCTCATCCCTCAAGTAACATGACAATGTCACCTCTCTCCTCCAAGTGTAGCGCACTTTCTGCTTTAACTAGTTTCAAGGACTTTTAACAACAACGATCATAAATTCAGATCAACCAACTGATTTAATTTTAGTAAAAGGAATATCGGAGAAGACATGTTAATAATTTTCAGTTCCATGTTGAACACGTACACAATACAAAAACTTATTGTCTAGTAGACTTGACTTCATTCAAAGGACACAATACTTCACAATCGACCTGATAAAAATTCATCGTCACGTTTCCCTTTTTAACAAAGAGATTTCATATCTAACCCTTTAACGAAAATTGTTAATGTAAACCTTAATCAAACCAGAATAAAGTTCAAATTCTAATAGTGAGATTTTACAATAAACTTAGAATTTCATACTATCACACAAGACACAACGAAAACCGACTCAAAATAAATCCAAAATACAGTTCATATTTCCCAACATGAAATTTTCAAAAGACCTTTTTACAGTTAAGCAACTGTGTACTTTAATTTCAGTGGTATAAACTTTATATTTGAATGTTATTATGCGGAGATGTTAGGTCAAGATCTGCACTGGTAAATAGGTAAAGGGTGCTCCACGTTCTGACGTAAGGTCCATTTAAGCGGTCGCTTCGTTGGCGATCGTGTTTAGTACCTTGTGTTCAAGACACATGCATAATTCAGAGGCAGATGTTTTTGAACTGTTTAGTATTTAACGACCAAAATAAATATTTTATTTATTCGTGAAGGAGTTACACAAGGACACAGTGATAGTTATGTGATATATATATATGAATAAGAGAATACGTGTTTCAAAGAGTGTGGCACCATTGATTTATGAATATTAGATATTCACTTTTATCATTAATATAATAAAGGTTCAATGTTTTTTTTAATGCTTAGATGGGTAGCGAGCTCACGGCCCATCTAGTATTAAGTGGTTACCGGACTCCATAGACATCTACAACGTAAAGGGTGCCACCACCTTGAGACATGAGTTGTAAGGTCTTACTTTTAACAGTACAATGGCTGTCTCACCCTTCAACCGAAACTCATTACTGCTTCCTGCAGGAATAGGGAGGGTGGTGGTACCTGTGCAGACTCACAAAACGTCCTGCCACCAGTCCAGAAACATTAATAGCCTGTTTATGAAGATGATGTCTTATCGTATTTAATGGTGTGCTTAGAGTCTAATTCATCACTAACTACACCATTCTAATTGACTAATTAAATAAACTTGTATTATAATAATCATCATTATCATCTTAGGCCTTACAGCCCAGCGTAGGCCTTAGCCTGGTCCAGTATGTCTCTCCAGACTGTTCTGGGCTTTCTCCTTCCAGTTTCTGACAGCGATAGCTTTGAGGTCGTGCTCTACGCCGTCTAACCATCGGAGTTTGGCCTGCCACGACTTCTGTGGCCCTCTGGTTTTCCATAGAGTAGTTGTCTTTATTAATGATGATATTATGTTATTATCAGTTATAATTTTATTATCACTTGTGTTAATTCACTAATGTTTTAAGACTTAAGGTTTCATCTAGAACAGAATTTCAATATTTCATATATTTATAGTTATATTCATTTTTAGGACTATCTTCAGATCTTTTGAACATGATAATATATTTTGTTCAATTTATGATTAAAAACATTTAAAGTGTGAATCTGTTTGTTATTTCCATTCCAATCTTCCAATATCTTAGATATCATTACCCATTGCTCGTAATCCATTGGATTGCTGAATATTTATATTTACGACCCTACGTCACATCCTTACAGTTGCACAATAAAATCTTTATGGGTATTGCTGCACGTATCCTTTATGCTTCTACTGATCCTATGTGTGGAGTTTTAAAGGTTTTCCAACTGAAAAACACTGTGTCATACTGTGCTCCAGAATCGATTGATTTATTGCTCATTCGTATCAATGTTTCAAGGCCATGATTTTGATTGTTATTAGGAATCTAAGAACATTCAAATTCGTCGGATTTTTATGCTATTTCCAAATCTTCAATACTAAATTGGATTCTTTTAAATCAATAACTAGTGCTTTTCCATAATTTTGCTAATGTATTCAGAGATTATATATTATAGACATTTTATTCTGAAAATAGATCACACTAGGTGCCATCATACTTCAATCTATGTATTCACTGCTTACCACAATTACATCATCCATCAGTATCTACTTATACCGGATCCACCATTCGACTCCTATATCTATGTCCAGTAGGGATATACTGAGCAGCTTTAAATAGCCGCTACTCTGGCCATATTGCAATACAACTAAGATATAAATCTCTCAAGATGAGTATATAATTCACGTGATGGTTCTTTGGGCTCCCGTAATTAGCATGACGGAAACACACCGAGAGTCTGTTTTTCTACTCCTCCGCGTTAATGAAAACGAAAAAAGATTGGTACTTTCAGGTACTTAATGATAAAGGTATGTAGACCAAACTCCAAATTTTATTAACCAAAGCTTCGGTCACCTTTGACGCCTACATGTAGTTAGGTCCTAGAGAATTAAAATCTAGTTGTTACCTCTTTACCAATATTATTTAGAAGTTACCATAATTCCACCCAAAAGTGAGTTTAAGCTGCTCATTATTATTTATAACTTTATTTACAACTAATTAATATACCTTGCGTTAAAGATTGGAACTATAAAAATACTTGTCCGTTGTATTTTTTCTGTCTGCGTTTTTTTATGAGTTTTGTATATTCATGGTTCGTGTATAGTAAAAATCGTTTTGACTATATCTAAGTTTCCGAAAATCTGCATTGATTAGCTTTTCAAGAAGCGACACAGAAACTCCGAGGTTTGATATCGTGAGCGATCTAGTTTTATAGTTTACGGGCCATGTAAAGGAAATCGATGCTTTATTCAGAGCAGGTGATACGTCGTTCATACGTATTTACGAGTGTTTGCAGAATAGTGGCACTGGTGGAAATACGATGATAGCTTTAGCGAAGAAAATTGATATTTTATGAAATAAAAGCATTGATTTAAGAAATGTTTGGGTTGGGTTAAAAAGCTTACTTTTTTTATTGCTTAGATGGGTGGACGAGTCACAGCCCACCTGGTTTTAAGTGGTTACTGGAGCCCATAGACATCCACAACGTATGCGCCACCACCTTGAGATATAATTCTAAGGGCTCACGTATAGTTACAACGGCTGCCCCACCCTTCAAACCGAAACGCATTACTGCTTCATGGCAGAAATAGGCAGGTGGTGTACCCACCCGCGCGGACTCACAAGAGGTCCTACCACCAGTAATTATGCAAATCATAATTTTTCGGGTTTCATTTTTATTACACGATGTTATTCTTCACCATGGAAAGCATTCGTGAACATTTGTTGAGCAGTCTGTCATTAGAAAATTGGTACCCGACTGAGATTCGAACACCGTTGCATCGCTCAACACGAATGCACCGGACGTCTATCCGTTAGGCCACGACGACTTCAAATGACCTATATAAACAGAACTGGCATAATAACGCATACATAAACTGTCGTTTAAATTTTAAAATATATTCACAGATTTTACTGATATGATTTACAATAACATGAAAACAATTAGCCAAAACAAGGTACAATTTTATGAAGTATGATGACTCACTTTAATATTAGCGTATGTTAAGGTCGTTGCCAAATAAATGTCTTTTATGTGCGCATTATCTTATCGTCTAAGAGCCATAACTATTCTGAGCTTGGATTTTTATAATAATTATTTTAAATTGTTCCGTACTCCGTAAATGGTCAAATCTGGAAAGACCCTAACTTGTATTCCTTGTGGCCAATCCCTGTTTAAAGATAATGTTTTTGTCTTTGAATTTAATGTCGTAGGGCGACGGGATTGTTGCTCATGGGTAGGTATTATACAATCATCATTTTTAACGCGAAGCTTAATGCATTCCTTTTTGAAGGTTGAGATTTAGATGAGATTTACTTACGTTAAGATTTAGATCTCGTGTTTCAAGGCGGATGGTAGTATTCGTGTTGTGATCGGTGATGTCCATGGGCTAGCCCTGAAGACTAGCTGGGTCGTAAGTTCGTTCCTTTGCAGTAAATATCCGATTAATATAAATTGGCGCCAGTATATAGTGGATTTTTTTTTTGGTTTTATGGTTATCAACAATAACTTTTTAATTGTTATGAAATTTTTTAAAGCAGCATTCACAATAAAAAAAACAGCTACCAAATTAAAAAAAAAAACAACGAAGTACACCAACATCGTGAATCTTGGAACCATAAAACCCGAGTGGCTTATTCAAGAACGTTGTTCTAATTATGAAAACAGGTATTTAACTTCCCCAAGCTGGAGAGCTAATGTTGCCACTCCACAAAAGAAATCCGAAGACGTTACTGTCACATTTGAGAGAACAATGAGTCCAATTTGATCCGGGCGGCCTCTTGAATTAGTCGATGTCTCAGGGCATTTTATACCTCGATCAAAAGTCACGAGTGCCTGCGAGTGGGTGGAACGATCTAATGAATTCTCTTTTACCTTTCTTCAGAATGAATAGAGACTGAATAAGGGGTATATGACTTTTTTGTTTTAAACTTATGAATGTACCTAATTAGGAATCCGTTAGAATTTTTGACAAATGGCTGTAGGCCTAGAATAGTACATCCATCTGTTTCCGTAATCATAATTAAGCCTAAGGATTATTCACTGGGCACAGCTTTCTCGGGAAAATATTTTTACCGGATACTAAATCGCATTTGCTGGCGTTAGGACGTGTTGAGAGCGCGTATATGTAGAGATTCTGGTTCTGGTTAAGAGTAAGGCCTCATGTCCTAAGCCCAATATGGGTTGTCATCTCGCATAATTCGTAAATAAAAATTAGTGAAAGAGCATTGAGTCTGTTCTCGTCGCCAGCTGATGGGTATCACAAAAAGTCAAAGAAATCTCTTACGGCTTAATCTTTTTGGAATTGGCCAGTTAAGAGCTCCCGAACTCTAGAATTTCGTCATTTTCGTTGTTCTAAATACCTGCAAAGCAGCTTATGATGAAAAGATATTTTTCACTTGGTTTTCGTAAAGACTTTCTTAACGCATTTATTCTTTTCGGTAATACTCAGGGTTGTAACTGCATTACATTGCGGGGGTCGAATTCACAGATTATAGCGACATGCTCCTTCTGAGACGTTTACTGTTTGATTGTAAGAGAGATAAGCTACTAGAGTCATAAAGTTTATCACGGTATTTTTTTTATTCTTCGTATGCTTGAAAATTTCTTATACTTCATAATAGTAATATAATACATGTTAAATGAAAATGCAATGAGTATAATTTATGGAGATTCAGTAAGTTTAAACTTGTACGAGGCTTATAAAGGGAGAACATAAAATTTGGACTCAATTGTATAATTAACCAAATATTATACATAACTGAGTTGTTTACCTGGATATAGAAATCAAACGAAGGCAATAACTGTCATTGACGATGCTTAAGGGCTCTTGTTATCGTAATACTAAGCAAGTGTCACTACCGACTTACTTCAAAGTAAGCTTAACAAAGCTCCCATACACATCTAATATTTCTACATCTTTGTTTTCATGTACATTGAATTGCCGGAGTGTAGCATTCAGTCCGCAATTTGCTTCAATATCGCGGCTTGTTCGGCCACTTTTCGGCTTATTGATTCATTACTTGGGGCCCTATTGTCCTGGAAGTCAGTACGGAGCTGCGTCTATAAAATCCTGAGGATTTATGTTGATGATAATGTTCGGGAAATTAGTTGAATCAATTGTTCAGAAGTATTTTGCCGTTTGATAAATACGGTACAATGGTTAGTTGTTGGAGACCAAATTAAAACCCATGTTTTTTTTTAACCAAATAAATGACCTAGCTACATTATGTAAGTTTTAGTTTTTGAAATGAGTTCTGTTTATTCTCGTCATATCCTTTCGACCTAATTCCTCTCTTGCCACTCGAAGTGGAGTTCATCAGCTTGCACCCTAATATTACATCCATTTGATTAGCGGTTTCCTGGATTTTTTTCTTTGCGTTGACTCTATTCAGATTATTAGGTGAATCTGAAGACTTGTAGATAAACCAAATAGACACTTCTGATTACAAGCTCATTGCTTATTAAACGATTTATGTATTCAATTGCTAGACAGTTTATTTTATTATTGTTTTAAAGACAACAGTTAACAGGCTAGGAAAAAATCATTTCAGAGGTAACACGGCTTTGTATTGATAATTCTAAAGACAACATTGCAGGATAGGAAAAAATCATTTCAAAGGTAGCACAGCCTGTGTATATATAATATTTAATTATTATATTATACATAATTATACATATGTGCATGTAATCATCAAAAGACGAAACCTTACAAAACCGGAATCGTGAAATAATTACGGTATTTCGAGAAAATTTACAAGTTTCGAACACCGATACCTTGTTCGGTGCAATAGTTATCTGTAAAGATTTAAAAACAGAATTGAACATATTGGTTATTAGTACACACCCTAACAATCATCGGAACTGTGTAATTAAATTGATAACATTATTACTATGAAATTACTAGTTCTGTTCAACTTTAACACGGAATGAAGACATTAGTGTCCTAACATTTGATTTTGAAATATTTACTTTAAGCCTAAGTTGTAAGAGTCAGTTTCACTTGCACCTTTTTGAAGACACGGTTAAAGTGTTTACGAGGAGACGATTTGTTTTCAAAGTTTTAAGTTGTATGTCATTAGACAGGTGTTGGTTGTGAATGAATTTCAAAAGGATATTAGGGACTGTCTGGTGTTTTAGCATAGAATAATACCACGCTATGTCTTCTCGTAGGCATCATAAAAGCCCACTAAAGGGTTCACGGAAGATTGGGCAGTAGCATTTTTGAGTAATAGACCAGTGCACAACGTTCGCGACTGGCGTTTGCTGGTGGTAGATATGTTGTAATCCCGTATGGGTTATCTTGATTAATACTACCACAAAGCATTACATTTTTGCTTTGAAGGGTGTGGCATACTTTTGGATCCTCTCGAACCACTCACCTAAGCATTCTTGCTTAAAATCATTGAGGTCATTGAGTAATTATTTAAAACGCAATACCTATTAAAAGAACATTTGGTAGTTGAAGAGGTTTGAAATAATTGTTTGATTTGCATCAGCTTTGAATTATTGAACTACGTCACTACCATAGCTCTAAATATTTTATAACCTAGATTAGTATTCGAGCTCACGGATCTCCTGATGCTTAGTGCTTACTGAAGCCCATAGACTTTAACCCTGTCAATCACCTTGAGACATGAAGTCGAAGTCTCATTGGAATAAATAACGGCTGTCTCACATTACAAACAGAAACATAACCACTTCGACAGGAATAGATGGGAAGGGGGTAAGTTTCTTCATAACAGATTCGAATCAGCATGGAGCAAAATATGAATTCGGACACAACTGCCTTTTTTTATTGCATAGGTGGGTGGACGAGCTCACAGCTCACCTGATGTTAAGTGGATACCGGAGCTATAGATATCTACAACGTAAATTCCGCCACCCACTTTGAGATAAGAGATCTAAGGTCTCAGTTTTTACAGTATAACGGCTGGAGCTAATAACATTATAACAAATCCAATTATTGATTTGAAATAAATGTATATGTCAATGAACTTTAAAATACTCGTAATCCGACGAAGCTTGAGAGCCCGCATCACTCGACGTCATCAGGAGACGAAACTAAAGAGATTATTGGCGCAATTTCCTCCGAGTCATCATCGTCCAATCATTCCCTGATGACTACCTAAACGGATTACAGTTCCATTACCCGACACCATTGTTCTACCCCCGTGTTTTAATTGAAAGTAGTGAAACTATTGCTGTTTTGCATTTCAAGCGCTGAAGCGTTTTTTGAGGCGCTGAGAATTTATTTATAGTCAAAGTCACGTTTGTACTCGAATTTCGAAATTATGATATTTGCTGGCTGAATATGCTCTAAGAATTCTAAAGTAAAACATTTTTTTTTTGAATATATTACAAAAAAACAACACAGTGATTCGCTGATGCAGTTATAGTTGAGTCAATATTGATATTGAAATATTGTTTTTCATTACATCGATACGTTTTGATAATTGACGATTAGAAATTTTATTAATTTACCAAATAAAACTCTATTCATAAGAAACTTATAAAAATGCCTCCGGTCTCTTGGGGTCGATTTTTACATTATCTAGTTTTATTTTTAGTTTCGTATAAGTATATAGTTTATTGAATAGTTTTAAACTATTCTATCAGTATACATTAAAAATATTAGAACGTGTTGAATTACATTTTTCAAAAAGCTCTCAAATTCTTTATCAATGATCACTTTAAGCATTCTTCGTGTACATCTTCTGCAATTCTATCTTCAATTTCGGTTCTCTCAAGTTCTAAATATTTCAGCGGTTTCGCTTTTACAGATTCAGCGGCTGAATCAACACCCAGCTTCGATATGTCAGTTCATATACGTCGCGAACATTTTTTGTACATCAGCACGTTCGAACGGAGTTTCCGCTTAAATCTAATTAGCGAACGTTTACCGCACGTCTGCTACAATAGGTTTAATTAAAACTGAATAGTTGTAGCGTATCATTTCGACCCCAATATCGCGGTATTACAAATTGTCCGCCATATTTTTTGAGGAAGACCAGTCTGAAATGATCTCTTAAATACTAGGGATTCTTGTTCGTGTGTGGCTCATTCCTATTTTTTTAATATCAAACCTGATTTATATACTATTGCTGATAACATTTAACGTCATACTTCTATTACAATCAGCAACTTAAACAGTTTACTTTATAAGATTATCGTGCTATTAATACCATCAAATGTTTACTAGAATGATCTTCCTCTTCATGCGGAGGTTTTGCCATTTCTAAATGAGTATCTTTGAATTATTTTATTAATAAAATTTAACATAGTCATATTTCATTTTTCATTCCATTAAAAAGGCAAACGGATCTCGCGGTTCAATTTGTGTTAAATGCTTATAGGAGACCATCGATATCACTAAGGGATGCCTTTTAGCTTGAGACATGACGTAGTCGCAATAATGTGGTAATACGGTTATCACACCCTTCGAGTTAGAACGAATGAATGGTTCGCGGTAAGAAAGCGACCCAACCGTGCGAGTTGGAGCCCAAAATTCACTACATTTCAATGTCATTGCAATTTGTAAATCTGATTATAGTTTGAATACAACTTGGGCTATGAATTTGCGTATTATTTTTTTTTGTCTTAGATGCGTGGACGAGCTCAAAGCCCAGCTGGTGCTAAGTGGTTACTGGAGCCATAGACACCTACAACGTAAATGCGCCACCACCTTGAGATATAAGTTCTAAGGTCTCAGTATAGTTAAAACGGCTACCCCACCCTTCAAACCGAACGCATTACTGCTTCACGGCAGAAATAGGCGGGGTGGTGGTGCCTACCGTGTGGACTCACAAGAGGTCCTACCACCAGTGAGAAGATTTAGTAATTGATTAAAATGTGTTCAAACAATCGAATAAATTCATTCGTTTTTACATAGTAAAGCATTGGACAGTCTTCAGTCTGTGACATACGAAGCACGCAGATTACTGCAAACGGTGTCCATTTTTTTAAAGTTTACATTTTCATTACAATTTTTAAATTGTTCTACCCATCCAAGCTTAAGGTCTTCATATTTTAGAACTATCCATATTGATGCCATTTCAATGTAGCCGTAATTAATTTGGGGTTACTGCAAGTTTCATTACAGAATGCAATCATTACACTGTGTACATACTGTAGTCTGGTACTATAGTTATAAAGCGGGCACACAATACGTGGCACTAATGGATTATCAGTGATTTGCATTTAGCTAGCTTTGCTGGCTTGGAGTAGTTTGAAGTGCACCAAGCTTTTGTCAGTGTATTTTGTTTTCGTGAATACTGGTATTTTTATCTGGCCTGATGCTCAGTGGCTTTGAGAGTCCATGGACATTACTGATGCGGCCACTATACCACGCTAGGTGATCTGATCCCCTTCAGCCACCCCAAAATTTTCCGACCTTCGGCCAATGGAGCACTCGAAGCGAATCGAAGACTCTAAAACATCACGGTCACGATACGACAGCCCGTCAAGCTACCGAGGTGGTATTGCTGGTTTGGTATATCTTGCAGCGTCAGAAGCAGACTACCAGATCAGGACGCAATACACTGCCAACCGGTCGCTTTCAAAGCTCCTGGGCGCGCATTAGAGCGTTGTTAGTAGCGCCTACTACCTCCATCCCCTCAAGTCACCCAGTGACCTTTATCGGGAAGACGTACACTCCTATTGTCTCTCCAGCCCTCGATCCCACGGCGACGGATCGGTACAGAGAGGAAAGAGCTCTCCCTCTCACGGTCACCACCTCCTTCAACGAATTGGTGGACTCGCAGAAGTCAAGCATTGCCTAATGTTCGAATACCCTATTAGGTGTTTTAATCTAAAAAGACAGAAAAACTTTTCAATCATTGGTTTTTTATCACATAAAATTATTCAGCGTGAAAATAAATTTTGTTTGAATATGTTATTGGTGCAATGTTGCATAATTTCGTTGCCATGCAACAATGATGCGAGTCGACACTCGCCCCCCACGCATGGTCCAGTTGAAAATAATTGTCTCACTGATAGGTTCGCCGCAAACTAATCTGTTCTGTGCTCTCATTGACAAATATTTGATTTTGATTCGACTTTAATATAATATGTTCTCCATTCGTAACTAGGTCTGCCGGCTAAGCCTACCAATTGTTATATTATGGACTCGTAATTGCTAGCTCATGATTATTGTTGCAAAGGTGCAACAACAAATTCCTTAAATAGTAAATTATTTATTTTAAGTATTCAAACAGCCTGTAATTTATTTATGTAATTTAAAGAATACATTTCGATTATTACTAATATTGGACCAGTACAGATGAATACAAATGCCTATTCATACCACAAGCATACATCCATATTGACATACATTTATAATAACTAGTAGTCCCTCTGTACTCGAAATTCGACTATAATTAATAGAAATTATAAGTTTGAACATTATTATACGTCTATAATTACAAATTTCGCCAAGGCTACACTATAGACAAATAACATGAAAGACAAACAATATTAATCTATTCTCAATTCGACCACAGACTTAAACAATAACAAATGTTTGACAATAAATAAAGAGTTTGTTGTGTGTTGTGCCAAATACATGCTAGTGTGTGTAATGTTTTTTTTATGATTAGATGTATTTTTTACGCATTAATAAAAAAAATAGTATTCTGCACTCCTTCTCTACATCTAAACTAATATTATAAGAGGAAAGATTTGTTTGTTTGTTTGTTTCGATAGGCTCCGAAACTACTGGACCGATTTGAAAAATTCTTTTTCCATTAGAAGCCGACATTGTCCTGATGACATAGGCTACTTTTTTTTTTTTTTTTTTATAATTTTTTTTGGTTTCATGTGTGTTTTAATGTTTCCGAAGCGAAGCGAGGGCGGTCGCTAGTACTCTATAAGTGTGGGAAATTACATACTCCTCCGTCCGCGGAATTTTGGTAAAATGAGGTACAAAGTTTTTGCTTCACGTATTAATATAGGTATATAGATACATTTGGGTTGAAGAACAGAATAGATATTACACAATATAATTAAGAATTTGAAATCATTTCCCAATATGGTGGCGGCATCCACATTTTAGTTCTATAGGTTCCAGTAACTTCTTAACGCCGAACTAATCATAAATTGTCAATAATGAATCGAGTTTCTAAAGTTACAACGTAATAATCTCAAAACGGAAAAGGGCATGGCATTAATAAATGCGACTAAAATGAACGAAGCGTCCATGCTAATTTAATAAAATCTAATGACATTGGCACGCGATGAGAACGAATTGAAATTTGCAGTTATTCTGATACAGTTGATTGGAGATTAAGCAGATTTCTATAGTTATGCTGTCAGTACAAAGTATGAGGTTTTCTTATTAGCATATATGGGCAGACTGTTAGCTTATAGGCTAATTTATAATAGAATGATTTTAAAAATAGCCAGGCGATTCCGGTCCGCGTCAAATCCAATATCCAGTGTACTATTCAACTAAAATCGTCCCGATCTAACTACTATAGTTTCATCTGCAACAAACTGCACGAATTAAAGCTAAATCGAAATTCATTTAAGCCTCAGATTGCATAACATAAAAAAAACACAGAACTTTTAATTTAATCCAGATTATACTGATCTAGTTTGCTCAAACCAGTCCATTCCAGTTTGGTCCGATTTATAAATCTCTTTGCGTCCAACCAAACAACCTAACTACGTTTCTGAGCCATTACACAGCAATACGACTGTTTGTGTCGACACAGTTTACGAGCTAAACAAAAATCTGACGTTGACTTGTCTCCCACGTATTCCTTGTAAGGTATAGGGATTGGACCTGGCGCATATTTTCAAGTAGCTATCAGTCTTTTCGACTAATCGTTAGTGCTACTTGAGATCTTTATTGGAGATTTGTTACTGATGGTAGGACCTCTTGTGAGTCCACACGGGTGAGTACCACCACCCTGCCTATTTCTGTCGTGAAGCAGTAATGTTTCGGTTTGAAGGGCGAGGCAGCCGTTGTAACTATACTTGAGACCTTAGAACTTATATCTCAAGGTAGATGGCGCATTTACGTTATGGATGTCTATGGACTCCAGTAACCACTTAACACCAGGTGGGCTATGAGCTCGTCCACCCATCTAAGCAATAAATAAATAAAAAAAGATCTGAAGGTATACCTATAAAAATGACTAATGATGGTGTAAAATTGGCACATTGTGCAGTGGAACAAAATCTGCCCGTCACGGAACAACCAGAAAGCGAAAAACGCCAAAGTTGTAGTAAGTATTTAAAAATCTACGAACTCCCTTAATTTATTTGGTGGTAATAAGTAAATTAAACGTAAATCAAAAAAGAAGGAATTTGTGTTTACAAGCGGTACAACTACGGTTCCATTATTCTGACAGGTAGATTTTACTTTAAAAACAACTGAGGTTTCTCTATAACGGTATGCAGCGGCTTGACTATGGCCCTGGCATTGCTGATGATCATGAGCGACAATAACCACTCACCATCAGGTGGGCCGTATGCTCGTCAGCCAACACCAGCAATAAAATAAAGCAACTTCCAAGTTAGGTATACTAGAAATTTTACGGTTTAAAACACAAAAGTTTAATATTAATAATTAACTGTAGTTTTTTTTGTTCATCTTTAAAAAGTGTAGGCGTAATGAATAAATCGATGAAACACTTACTTTCTCATATTAGTTTCAACCATTTCAGACTTGATTCTTCGGAAATGACGTGTTGATATGATTAAATTAATTCTTGATTATTCTCGTATACTCATATATGTTACGCTTAATAAGATCATATCATTTTCATAGATGAAAGGTCGAATTGTCTTTCAAGTTTCTCAAGTCCATTAAAACTTTTAGATCCTCCCTTACCATCTCAACAACTATTAAAAAGTTGTGAATATTAATAACTAGTGTTCATAAGCAACAATGTCATCGACTACGACCGAAATGATTTGTTCTCTACTTTGTATTTCAGTTGGAACTTACTTAGGTCTGTCATAAAATTTAACAGACTCAAATTAAGATTGTTTTTTGCTATTAAAATTAAGATTGTTCAAGGTACATGCGTAATGAAATTACCGTGGATACCAGAATGTGAGCTCCATAGTTCTACTGAAATGTCATGTAATTTCAATGGCATTCTAATAATACGACCAATATACAGGATTTTATTAATAGAACCGTTCTTATCTATAGAAGTATGCAAGCATGAAAGGTTATAGATATATCAGTATATTACTATATTAAAGTGTTCATTTTTCATGTACCGTTTTTTTTTTTTTAATCTTCTGCCACTACCACTTATGTTCCTTCTAGTGAGTCTGCATGGGTCTTTCTGATGCATATCGTACGTGTATTCTGATGTTACTGAAATATTATAATACTCTTGAGTCTTCTAGCTATTGTTTTAAATTGAAGCCACTATCCACGTTCAGATGTCTATGACCAGCGGACTTTTGGCTCCAAGTTGCTGTCTACTGCCTTCAAAAGCGGCACTACTTACCCACTGATGTGGACTAATAAAGAGGCTTATTATTAGTATATGACAATAAATCATAATCCTCTTAATGACATAATCTTTATATCAACATCGCATACTCTATAGAACACCTAGTTTTACTTAACGATCCTCAACTTGACGGAACCGTGGAATACCACTCCAGTTTTTGCTTCGGTATTAACTGCAGAGACAAGAACTTGATAAAAACCCGGACGGTCTCCGAGCGGCGATTTAAGAAGACAAAGGGCAGTTAAAACGGCTGATTACTCACAACACTGCCGCGACCAGAGAAACTTGTAGTTGAGAACTTATATAGAGATACACCCGACCGCACTCACTGTACAATTTTGTTTTAAATATTCACCGAAGATTAAAAAACCGTTTTTAGTCAAAAATCTTACTCTTCTTTTTTTTACACCTTATTCCAATAGGTGGGGTCGGCACAGCTAATTTATCTCTTCCATTCTCTTCTATCAGCCGTCATCTCAACACTCACCCTCTCTCTCTTTCATATCGTCATTCACACACTCCATCCATGTCCTCTTCCGTCGACCTCTTCTCCCTCTACCTTGCACTACCATTTCCATGTATCTCTAGTCGCATGCATCTTCAATCAATCTTACTACCGTACTATTATAGATGGAAAAGTTAATAATCGAAAAACAATTGAATGACCAATGAAATTATTATTTTTTATTTATGAAGGTCGACTCCATTTATCATTTTATATATTTACTAAAGCCCATGTTGGTATTTAAATATTTACGCAAGTATCAAGGCTTTTACATATAAGTATAAGTAAAAAAAATATTTTTACGCAACCCAATAAAAGAACAACAGACTCTTTAACCTATGTTCTTCTGATTCTGATTTTTTCGCAAAAAACCTAAAGTGTGTATTATGGTTGGCTTTAGAAGCACACTCTCAAGAATAATATCAGTAATAAAAGTTCCCAATTCAAGGACCTCACGATAGGATTTCAGCTGGAATAGACAGAACCAATACAGCCAAATTTCGATTTATCTTTATTGAAACACGAACTCCGGCTGGAATTCAAACAGATGTCTGAATTATCAAACTCGGATCACAGCTGAATATAAAGTCGAAAACTAAAAACCTAGTGTAAAAAATATAGCTGTTACGGACATTAGACTATCTGCAGCATGTCTCAACTTATATGTGTCGGCGCAAATATGACTATTTACCTACTTATTATAAAAATAATAATGACTGAATGTGATATCGGATCATCTGTCATCAACTAATTACTCTGTGATAAGAAATGATGTTAAAAAGTTCCTTTTATTGTAATTTTATACGTAAATGCGCCACTTACCTTGAGATGAGTTCTAAGGTCTCAGTATAGTTACAACGGCTGCCCCACCCTTCAAACCGAAACGCATTACTGCTTCACGGCAGAAATAGGCATGGTGATGGTACCTACCGCGCGGACTCACAAGAAGTCCTACCACCAGTAAGCCACAGACCACATTAGACTAATCTGCAGCATGTCTCAACTTAGTTAAATACAATTAAATTAGAATGTTTAGATTTTACACAGCAATATTCAGATTAATATTATAGAACAAATTTAAAATGGTAAATATAAAAATAAGATATCATGTGTCTTATTGAATTTCTTGAAATGGAACATAATTTACGAGCGACACGGTCGACCTAACAAGTCAATACAACGACTCCTGAAGTGTGGAGGGCAATGATTATACCTCTCGTAAATGCTAATCGTGTGCTAAGCAGCTGCTTGATTTATAGCTTTAGGATTTAAGTATATTATTTGTGAACACCTTACTGACGTATTTATATGGAGGCGCTAATTGCAGATGGCTCTTATCTTTCGTTTTGATTAATCTTCGTCTGTTAACGCGTCCCTTGTGCAGATTGTATTTGTCGCCTGTCACGTCTTAATGTTCGTTGGTTGTGTAACAACAAAATCGGCTTAAGTTTTCATTCCTTGCTTGTTTAAATGAACGAAGGTCGGACGTATTTTACTGGTGGTAGGACATCTTGTGAGTCTGCAGAGGTAGGTACCACCACCCGCCTATTTCTGCCGTGAAGCAGTAATGCGTTTCGGTTTGAAGACCGGGCAGCCGTTGTAACTATACGTTGTAGATGTCGAGCTCCAGTAACCACTTGATAGCAGGTGGGCTGTGAGCTCGTCCACTCATCTAAGCCGTAAAAGAAAAAAACGTATGGTGTGAACCACAAGGACAAGACTTAGCCATATGCTGTCCTAGAAAGGATTACGCGCCCTAATTTAATCAAAGATGATTTTGATCATCTTCTGAACATTGGGATCATGCCAACAGATACAAAATCCTCGCTCTGCTAATCACACTGAAGCCTTCAATGCATACGAACAGGCCTATCATCGAAACATTCAAAATTGTTTGCAACTTATTAAGAACTAGCTTTGCCCACGTCTCCGCGTGGAATAATTACTTTGGTATAATGCTAGTTTTACCCCCCACTTAATTTACGTAGAAAGTGAAAATATTTTGAATTATAGAATGTTAAGGAGCTATTTAAACCCTATTTTGAAACAATTATTTATTAGTGCTCCACTGTATTGGTCTTACCGTGATATTATATAGCCTATAGCCTTCCTCAATAATGGCTATCTAACGCTGAAAGAATTTTTCAAATCTGACCAGTAGCTCCTGAGATTATCGCGTTCAAACAAACAAACTCTTCAGCTGTATAATATTAGTATAGATATCCACTGTTTCGTATTTAAAATATTATAAAGCGCTCTATAGCTCCAAGTTACCTGTAGGACAATAAAACAAAACCTTGTAAGTTCTGAACAAGAGCCAAGCGTCGGGTCAGCTCTTCGCCTCATTTGCTCTCTCGGATCATTAACCCGTCTCGATGAGGTACGCGAGCTTCCACTTGTCCTTATTGTGACGGACAGAATCTATTCAACATCCTCTGTAATAATGCAATTTAGTATTAGTAATTTAGTAATCAAATCTTCATAAGATACAGAAAATGTACGATATTCATAGTCACTTGCACAAAAACTCATTTTTATTATATTATTTAGTATTACACATCATGGATCATCTACACTGTCGGACTTAATGTCTAAGGTGTCCTCTAATAGTCAACTAAAGGCAGTACAGATTAATATGACAATCTAAGTTTCAATGTAAATTATAAAGTCCACTAATAGTTGCAGTATAACAATCGCCGGATGCGAGGAGATTTACTTCGAAGCCATTGATGATTCATACTTAGAACAATCCCCTGATGGACCTTACAGATTCATGAAGATTTTTGGTAGAAATGATGACCCATACAATCTGCTCTACCACCGGTGGTTAAACAAATTGTGGGGAGTACAATTTTAATATACGATATAGCTAATTGATTATATATTATTGGTAGTAGACCTCTTGTGAGTCTGCACAGTAGGTACCACCACCCGCCTATTTCTGCCGTGAAGCAGTAATGCGTTCGGTTGAAGGGTGGGCAGCTGTTGTAACTATACTGAGATCTTAAACTGTCTCAAGATGGTGGCGCATTTACATTGTAATGTCTATGGCTCCAGTAACCACTTAACACCAGGTGGCTGTAAGCTCGACATGCCATCTAAGCAATAAAAAATAAATATAAAATTAAAAATTATTATAACACTAGCGACCCGCCCTCGCTTCGCTTCGGTAACATTAAAAACACATGAAACCAAAAAATAAAATATTTTTTTTTTTTTTAAAAAGTATCCTATGTTCATCAGGGACATGTCGGCTTCTAATGGAAAAAGAATTTTCAAATCGGTCCAGTAGTTTCGGAGCCTATTCGAAACAAACAACAAACAAATCTTTCCTCTTTATATATTAGTATAGATGAATGAGTCGTAGGCTCAAATGTTCGTCATCCAATAGAAAATGCTTGTACTATTTATACCATTCATTGTTATCCACAACTGACGGTCACTGTTCGACAGTGATTTATAATACGAAGACATTTAACACGACATTATCGCGCAGTGTTTAGGGCGCGCACAACCTACGACTGTGCAAAGCTAGTGAAAAATGAATCTGTTAAGGGTAGATCGCGGACCGATTCTAAGTCATTTCCTGTTCCGGTCGCGGCATCCATCTTAGTCGGATATATAATAACACCCTTTTGAACTGTTTTGTTGCATAGTCTCGTGTGGATACCGAACATTGATTATGAATTTTCATCAAGTCAACCCAAATGGTAGTGCATCGTGACTTTAAATATTTTGTAGATTTTTTAGAAATTTTCTTATAGATTAGACGGTGGACGAGCTCACAGCCTTCCTGGTTTAATGGTTACTGGAGCCATAGACATCTACAACGATTTACGTTGTGAGTGAGATAGAGTGCTTAGTCTATTGTGATATTTTAAGATATCCAATAAAAAATTTTTTTTATTACGTTCATAAAAAGTTTCCGGGAATGGATATTGTGATTTCTAAAGATATTCTGGAGTAAATAATAAAAAAAATTAACTTCATACTTTACAAATCTATGTACTTTTTATATACCTTTACTGCTGTTACTGCCCAAGTAACCACAATCGGAACTCTATAATCGCGGGTCGTTCTTACCTGTGTGGAGACATACACAGAGAACTTTCAGCTTTTATAAGATAATGAAGGTCTGGCTGTCGCGGGCTCTTGGGCGTGAACCAATAATTTGTACCCCTTTTACGAAAATTACGCAACGGATGAGTGTGCAACTTCTCACACTATAGAGCATATAGAGAAGGAGTGCAGAATGCTAACTTTTTTTAAATAATGCGTAAAAATACATCAAATCGATAAAAAAACAATACACACACTACCATGTTTGGAACAACACTATACTCTTTATTTATTGTCAAACATTGTTATAGTTGAAAGTCTGTGGTCAAATTGAGAATAGATTAATATTGTTTGTCTTTAATGTTATTTGTCTATAGTATTGAATAGCCTTGGTGAATTTGTGATTATAAAAGTATATAATGTTCAAACTCATAATTCAATTAATTACAGTCGAATTCGACTACCGAGGGCCACTAATCATTGTAAAAACCGAGCATATGATCCACTTGTGGTTGGTGAATGGTCATCATTGACATCACCAATTCCAGAGGTGATCCACAATGAAGACGCTGCGTATCTGCGTGCTCAGAACGTACCTTGACATCGATGCTTGTGTATACCAAGGTATTTAAATCATATTGCTTAGAGACTCTAATAATCGTTGGACATCGAATAGCTAATGAAAAAACCGCTTGTTCTTTTAAGCGAAAAACACTAGATCTTCTATACATATAAATAAAATTGGAGTGTTGATTGTAACATTGAAATAACCGCTTTTTACTACATGCATAATATGATATATTATTATATACGGTACGTACACCAAAATAGATTTTTTTACAATTTTTGTCGGTCTGTCAGTCTGTCAGTCTGTCAGTCTGTCAGTCTGTCAGTCTGTCAGTCTGTCTGTTGAGAGATATCAAATACAGTCCTGACGAACCTTGTGGAACCTGTTCTCATACCATGTTCAATAACAGGCACTAGGTATTCCAACAAGATTCGCGGCATCTCTTCAGTCTCAGGTCCATTAGACGAGCATTCAAACGATGTCCTGTTTTTCTTCGATATGCCCGAAGCCCTAAGTCTTCATTTAACACCCTTTTTACCGTGGTTCTGCATAACCCATCTGAAGGGCCAACAGTTTCTGCTTACGTTTGTGATTTCTTTGAATTCGCGCCTTTACAGCTTTTATCACTGCTGGAGTCCTAGCAGACCGAGGGCGACCACTTCTTGACCTGTCATCTACACTAGAGTCTTCATTGTATCGTTTGATGGTACGATAAACGAATCTTTTGGTTATATTCAAATTTTTCAGTATGTTAAAAATTTGAATTGGCGCGTAACCGCAACGATGCAACGCAATAACTGCAACACGGTCTTCTTTAAGCGTCCACTCCATATTTAAAATGAGTAAAATTCTAAAAGTACACATTTTTATTTCATGAACAATTCGAAATTCGAATTCAATAACTTTTTTGTGGCCAGTATTCTAAAAGAAAAGTTTTTACTGTGTGACAATACTTATGACCTGACTAGTTATAAGGAGTAACTTATGCTACTTTTTTTAGACTAGCTTTGCCCGCGGCATCACCCGCGATACAACATAATCGCAGGTAACATCGCGGGACTCAGCTATCGATAATAAAATTTAATGTTTCCGAAGCGAAGCGAGGGCGTGTCGCTAGTAAGAAAATAAATCCTTATCTTTCGATTGTACTACTGAGTACGTCAATCAAGTTACAATAGAACATAATTCGGATACATGGTTTGAAGTACAATTGAGGAACAAAATCACGTATTGTCCAAGACATAATGCTTTCGCCTCGAGTGGATAACGTTGGATAATAGCGATCATTGTACTGGCATCCCTCTGTCCATCGCGTTGCCATGGCAATGAGAAATAATTGGCCTCTCTGTGATACCGAAGACAAGTGTTTGAAAAACAATTTAGCTTTGTTAGGTTCGTTTTTTTTTAAAGACAGACTAATTAGAGAATTCATGTAACGATGTGTAAGGACTCTCAATGCCTGTTAACATGAAATGGGTGCAAAAAATATAAGGACAAATTACGTTAACAAAAAACAGTATTCATTACCTAACTGTAAATATTGTATCGTTTTGTAAGTTTATATTTCAAATATAAATCCCCCTCGGTCGCTCTAAGTTATTGACCCCGTGTTGATATTTAATCTTATTTCGTACAGTACAAAGATAGCGATTGTATTTATAAAAACGGTTTTACTGGTGGTAGGACATCTTTTGAGCCCGCACGATGTACCTATCGTACCACCACCCTGGCTATTTCTGCCGTGAAGCAGTAATGCGTTTCGGTTTGAAGGGTGGGGCAGCCGTTGTGACTATACTGAGACCTTAGAACTCATATCTCAAGGTGAGTGGCGGATTTACGTTGTAGATGTCTGAGGGTTCCAGTAACCACTTAACACCAAGTGGGCCGTGAGCTCATCCACCCAACAAAGCAATAAAACAAAACTTTGTGATGCTTAGTAACTCCGATAGTAATTTATTTGTACATAGGACAGTAAGCTACTCAATCTATCGTAGGTGTTTTCTGATTAACTTATTTTTGATTTTTACGCTGTTTGCTCTGCGTTCTTAACAGAACGAAAATAGCCTTAATAATAAAATGTAACAAAATAGAAACCGCTCCCGCATCATTCATTTTATTGTGAATTTAATAGTTAAAATTCCATCGCTAGTGGTCAACACAAAGAAAGTTGGCGCACAATTTAGTACTTCAGAACTAAGTGCCGGGATTATAAACATGGACTATGTAAAAATTTGCGATGCGACGAAGCTATAACTATGAATTTATTGTTACATATTCTATAATTATTTTTCTTTTTATTCCCCTTGTAGGCAGACGAGCATACGACCCACCTGATGGTGAGTGGTTACAGTCACCCATGGACTTCAGCAATGCCAGGGGCAGAGCCAAGCCGCTGCCTACCTAAGTTTTTTTTTTGTATTTCGAACATTAAAATAATCAAAACAGGATCTGATGATATTTTTTTTAAATATATACGTCTACACGATTTAATAATATTACTATTCTAATACTACCTTCATCTTTCTTTCATCATTTCTTCATTTCATCATTTCTTTATAAGATTTGAAGTTTAGAATGAATAATTTTATTCTGGACATTTCATTTGCATCCGTTGACGTAAATTACGTAACGTTTTAGCGGTATTCATTTGACGTTGAAATTATCTGTCGAATTTTTTTTATATTTTTTGTTGCTTAGATGGATGGACGAGCTCACAGCCCACCTTGTGTTAAGTGGTTACTGGAGCCCATAGACATGTACAAAGTAAATGCGCCACCCACCTTGAGATATAAGTTCTACGGTCTCAAGTATAGTTACAACGGCTGCTCCACCCTTCAAACCAAAACGCATTACTGCTTCACGGCAAAAATAGGCAGGGTAATGGTATCTTCCCGTGCGGACTGACAAGAGGTCATACCAACAGTGATTACGCAAATTAAAATTTTGCGGGTTTGGTTTTTATTACACGATGTTGTTCCTTCACCGTGGAAGTCAATCGTGAACATTTGTTGAGTAAGTATTTCATTAGAAAAATTGGTACCCGCCTGCGGGATTCGAACACCGGTGCATCGCTACATACGAATGCACCGGAAGTCTTATCCTTTAGGCCACGACGACTCAATTTGTTTCATATATGGATTAAAACATTTAAATAATTAATAAGCATTATTTAATACTAGCTTTTGCCCGCGACTCCTTCCGCATGGAATAGTTACTTTGGCATAACGCTAAATTTTACCCCCACTTAATTTACGTAGAAAGTGAAAATATTTGAAACATTCTTTATTGGTGCTCCACTTGTATTGGTCTTGCCGTGATGTTGTATAACCTATAGCCTACGTCAATAAATGGGCTATCTTACATTAAAATATTTTTTTTAAATCGGACCAGTAGTTCCTGAGATTAGCGCGTTCAAACAAACAAACTCTTCAGCTTTATAATATTAGTATTGATGAACGCGCACTTAACCGAACACTTAGGAAAAAGGCAAAAAGGAAGTTGAGTAAAGAGAATGCGAATGCGTTCAGAAATTGGTTTTTATATCACAATTTGTGTTAATAGCGAATCTTTTATCATATTTATTACCAAGCCCAATTCAATTACTATAATAATGAGAAGCGTGCAAAGAGTTGTGTGATCTCCGATACAGTTGCAAAAAAAATACTTGATATAAATCGAAATGCCATATCCATGGAAATTGTGTGAATACGATTCAAGGTATCCGAAATGCCCAACGGTACCGCGCCGGCTTCTGACAGCAAAAACCCGACGTCGAGTGGAACTTCAAACTTGTGCACAAAGCGTTTAATTATCAACAAAAAAAATGAAAAGAACCCGATAATCTGTCTGGAAACTACATTAGACGCGCTTTGATAAAAAAGCGTCTTCGTCGGTTTTTCACGTAAAGCTCCCTGACGTTATCTTGCACGTCAAGTGTTCGGATTAAATTTCCGTGTCAGGAATTCCAAATCTGGACTCCCGAGTTAGTTCATTTCCAGTCATTAATTGAGTGTTGTATGAAAATTATGAGTTACAGAGAGAAAAGTTACATTACTTCGAAATTATGGGAAATTCGAATTGGTGTAACTTCTCATTCTTGGAATTCTTGGTTCTTGGTACCCGCGGGATTTGAACATTGGTACAGTCGCATCACTCGATACAAGGATATCGGGCGTCTTATCCTTTAGGCTACGACGACTAATTATTTAAATGTACGAACTGTACTCTCGTCGTGAAGTCGTCGTGGCCTAAAGTATAAGACGTCCGGTGCATTCGTATGTAGCGATGCACCGGTGTTCGAATCCCGCAGGCGGGTACCAATTTTTCTAATGAAATACGTACCTGACAAATGTTCACGATTGACTTCCACTGTAATAAAAATCAAACCCACAAAATTATAATTTGCGTAATTACTGGTGGTAGGACGTCTTGTGAGTCCGCGCGGGTGGTTACCACTACCCTGCCTATTTTGCCGTGAAGCAGTAATGCGTTTCGGTTTGAAGGGTGGAGCAGCCGTTGTAACTATACTTGAGACCTTAGAGCTTATATCTCAAGGGGGGTTGCGCATTTACGTTGTACATGTCTATGGGCTTCAGTAACCACTTAACACAAGGTGGGCTGTGAGCTCGTCCATCCATCTAAGCAATAAAAAAAAATGTATATTTTAGTGATAGTCTTTTCTAAATTTAAAAACGACCACGAGTTTCTTATAAAGCAAAAATAACTAATAAATTAGCCTCAATATGACCACCTTTAGAGAGTTTACATTCTAAATGTAGTTAATAAAGTAAGAAGATAGTAATTAATGAAATATGATTATTATTGACATTTTGGCGGTAGACATCATAGAATACAATATATTTGACAGATGCCTACATCTCGCTTACGACATTTTCAAGATAATTTATACTAATCTATACTAATATTATAAAGAGGAAAGATTTGTTTGTTTGTTTGTTTCGAATAGGCTCCGAAACTACTGGACCGATTTGAAAAATTCTTTTTCCATTAGAAGCCGACATTGTCCCTGATGAACACAGGCTACTTTTTTTTATTTTTTTTTATTTTTTTTTTTGGTTTCATGTGTGTTTTAATGTTTCCGAAGCGAAGCGAGGGCGGGTCGCTAGTTCTTAATTAAATAGGTAAAAGTTGCGAAGAACAACATTCGGACCATCGGTCTATTGAGCAATATCATCCACTCGGTAGATCTTTCCTTTGTCGTATAACCCCAAAACATTTACTTAATAATACTAATAAGAAGTAATCGCCTCTTTGGCGTGGGAGTATTTTATTTTGATTTAATCGATTTGAAAACAATATGAGTAATCATTGTAATCTACTAGTGCTCACTAATAAATAATATTAATTTCGTATTATTCGTATTATTCGCTGATGATACATCCTTATTGTTTAAAATTAAACGACAATTGGAAGATTATGACGATGTGAATGATGCTATCTCGCGCGTGGTACATTGGTTTAGTGTTAATAATCTGTTATTAAATAACAAAAAAACAAATGTATAAAATTTACCACACCTAATGTTAGACAAGTAGACACTAATATCATTGTAAGTGGAGAGACACTGGAGCTTGTTGATTCGACAGTTTTTCTTGGTATAACAGTTGATTCCAGGCTGCAGTGGGGTCCTCACATATGCAAGTTAGCGAATAGACTTAGTTCTGCAGCGTTTGCGGTAAAAAAAATACGAACGTATACTGATGAAGATACGGCACGTCTAGTTTATTTCAGTTATTTTCATAGTGTTATGTCCTATGGCATTTTGCTATGGGGCAATGCTGCCGATGTCGAAACGATTTTCATCCTGCAGAAGAGGGCTATTCGTGCTATTATAATATGCACCCGAGGGAATCCTTGAGGGACAAGTTTAAGGAAATCAAAATTCTAACTTTAGCGTCCCAATACATTTTTGAAAATTTATTGTACGTGCGTAAAAACATTGTAGAATTCCCCAGAGTCTGCGATTTGCATAATGTGAACACTAGGAACAAACATAGGCTTGCGTTGCCGGCGGCTCGAATTAAGAAAATAAGCAACTCTTTCAGGGGCTGGGTGTACAGCTTTTCAACAAGATCCCACAAAACGTTCAACTACTACCTGTTCATAGATTAAGAAAACTGTCAAGGAACGTTTGTGCAACAAGGCATATTATAAAGTTAAGGATTTTACTAGATGGCACTACGTGGGAATGAGGCGTTCGCTCCTGGCCTTTTCATTTTTCATTATTATTATTATTTATTTGAATTGTATTTTTTTGACTTGTTTTTTTGTATACTGTAAATATGTTTCTTGTTTAAAAAAAAAGAAAATAGTTGAGAAAATACAAAAAAAAAAGCCCGCTGAGTTTGTTTCGCCGGTTCTTCTCAGGACTGTGGCTTTTTTTGGAACCGGTGTAGAGTTAACATTTCTTTTACATTTTGACATTCAACAAGTGTGTTTTTTATGACATCCAAGTTGAAATAAATGATTTTGAATTTGAATTTGAATTTGAAATACATTATTTTGTAATAACGTTCTAACAAAACTAAATTAACAAAATACAACTATCAATCCTTTTTTTATTGCTTAGATGGGTGGAAAAAGATCTATTCGATGCGATGAAGTGTAACTAAAACTTTAATTTTCTTACTCTTTTATGATATAATTTATCGTTATAACGAACTATATAATAATCGCGTTATTTTTTGAATTATTTTTCGTTTACTACCTCATTGTGCTACATTCATATTACGTCAGTCGTCTCCATTTATTCAAGTCATATAATAAAGAGCTTCAATTCGAAACTGTCAATTACGTTGAGTATCGGTAAACAGCTCGCTTGTAAATAATGTAATAAGGAGAAAAAAAATACTTGTCGTTATTATTTAGAGCGGCCGAGCCTCGGGCGGCGTCGCTCCATTGAACAATACGACCTGCGATTTTCTTCCGACGTTGTATACAGTATGTTTTTTTTTTTTTTTTTATAGTACTTAACAATATATTGTTCTGTCTGTATTTCGAAGAGTACCATCATCGAGGCTCAGAAAAAAAAAACTTAGGTACTTTCTTCTAAACTTTATTCGGTCTATTTCATTCAGAATCGAATTTCAGTAATACCTGTTTAGAGAACTCAAGAGCTATTTTATTTTTGGTTTACTTTTTTAAAAGTATAAAGGGTAAACTCAATCACTATATACACGTCCTTACGGATCCATCAGATCCAATAACCCTTGCATTAGATGCCTTCAGCTCTAGCACTAGGAATAGGTACCCTGGTAATCGTATTCGTCGAACACGGCAAAGAGTTCGATGTGCAACCTAACCCGTGCATCAACCCGCTGAGTTTCTCGCCGGATCTAGGTAGTAGATTCATTCGCGAAGCAGCTACTCTAGAGTTGTTAGGTCTCCCTTGGAGGCCCTCGGGTAGCTGTTAGCAAATCCCATCCCTCCTGGCTGAGCCCTTGCTCGCCCACCTGCCCTGGTGAAACTGGAAAGGCCTCCGGCCACCAGTAATCTCTCAGTCATAAAAAAACCCACCATGTACTGGTTTACAAATTAGAAATGCATTAAGTTTTCAATTTATAACTACAGCTTTGGAGATTTAGTAAGATAAAATACAATATTATGTACTATTAGTTTGAAAATAAAAATTGTGGAATAACTAGCTACTAGACCTAAAAATCCATTTAATAATAATTTTCATACACATTATCGAAATTTTGCCAAATTCATTACAAGATGTAAATAAGACAGCCTGTATAATAGACAAATTGAAAGCAATGAAGTCGAAAGCGTAAGTTCTCAATCATTCGAGTTAACGACAATTGAGAAGAGGGTAGAAACAGGCATCTACGAAAATCATATCCAAAACAAGCCTAAAATTTGTTAGAGAATTTTAGTCTATTATTTTACATTTTTTAAATTGTAACAATGTATTAATTAAATCGGTCGCTATGTACGTAGGCTTTTGAAGTTATAATAATATATTTTTTGTTTTATTTGTGCTATTTTTCTGCCAGAACGATTAAATATTTTAATGTTATTCTTAGGCGTATTTTGAGTACGTAGGGATTCAAACGCATTTCTATTTCCATTGCAGTCAGCAGAAGTGATCATCCATTCCCATACGAAGGTGGGGCAGTATTTAATGCATTTGAATTGCCACTTTAATCTCGTATCTGAAGATTGGAAATGGGAAAAAGGAATAAAGAAATCAGAAACCATTTCACCTCAATTCAATTCTTAGAATTACAATAAAAAAATACTACCACATCGCACCATTCTTGGCTCGACGGTCCAAGAATCACTATGCTATAACAACTTAATAGTGCAGGAGCTGATTGTCGACTCGCCGACTAATGGCAGCTCCTGAACTATTTATCTCGCTTTTTATCGCGTTGCCTTTCCTGTATTTGTTGTTTTTGAACGCTGATTGCTGTTGTCCGCTGTGTTTTATTCGGGCGTAATAGATAATGAGAAATTTCTTTGTTTTAAGTATCATATTTTTTCTAGTGATATCATATCTGTGTGTGATATCAAATTATCAGTTAAATAAACGATTGTTTCAATGTGGTAGTATCATTTCCAAACGATCCGTGAGATCTGGTATATCAGAAACCCGGATAGTCCTCTGGAGGTTGAAGTCAAATCGAATTAGCTGGTTATTTAGAGCCCGACAAACAATGGAGTAGTAACTTTGTCGATGCCAATCGATGTCGATGCAAAATCTGGTGAATAATCGTATGAGTATTGAAGAAATATTTTTGACGTGACAACGTCTTATAATTCGATGGAGCCGGCTGCACGCACGAAAAAACACGACTCGTGCGGCGTTACCTCGCTCTGAGGCGTATTTTCTTATGACGTTGTCACGTTCAACTGTCGTCAGTAAGCCGACTTTACAGACAACCGATTTTTTATTGTCAAATTTCATTAAATTAAATACATTAAAGTAAATCCTTTTACAATTTTAATAAATGAACACACAATAAACGACATGTCGATGCTAGCCTTTGTGGACATTGTTTGGTGTCCAACAAATAAACTGCTTTGTGAATGTTGTGGTCAGTCAGTACACGTCATTTCGTTGTGAAACTTGATAGGCCTTTGACGGTTTTTCGGTGTTTTGCCGTTATGGTATTTACGTTCGATAGTATTTTCATGTTAAGAGAAATGAAAATTAATACGGAATAATTATACGTATCTTAAAGCGCTGTAGTCGGCTTGGGTTCTATATAATGCTGAATGAATATTTTTGTTGTATTTTCTTCGGTTTCGTAAATAAATAAACAAAAAACATTAAAACTAGTTTTAGGGTTCAATCTCTGGATTTGTGACCACGAAAACTTTCGAAAAATCTGAAATAATTAGATGACGTTTTCGCTAATTTAAATAATTTTGTGTTTAAAGTTTTATTTTTTATATTCGAGATACTGATTTATTTAATTGAAGATTTTAGGTGATCTGGGTCTGTGTGTATGTGTGTGCGTTAGTATCTCGTATGTTTCGTATATCAGAGAAAAGTATCGTTACACCGGTAAGAGTTACGCCATCTATCACCGAATAGCGGAACGAATATCGAACGCTCGAGAAGTACAACACCATCTATTGTCAGGTAGTGGAAACACACAATACTCGACTTTTGTGGAATAATATCGATAATTCTAGGGATGTAGTATCGGCTATAAAAGCGTTTCAGAGATGGCACGCAGTCAGTCAGTAATCGGAACTCATGATCATCATCATCATCATCATCATAATCGGTTGCTCTTGGCAGAGCAGTCGTGGTCATGTGGGACTACTCGAAGCGAAACAGCGAACGCATTACCTGAAGCGAAGCGGAAGAAGCGTATTGAGAATTTTAGTGTTTGTGAAGTGATTCAAGTGATCTAAGCGCAAATGCAGTGTTAGCTTGTTATTCTGTAGAATTATATTAACCCGAACCCCAGCGCATAACAGTATATTTCCTTGTGACTACTTAAATAGATCGTATCTAATCTACCAACGTTAATACGAGTGTATTTATCAGAGGCTTTGTCTGAATTTCGACAATAATTGTGAACGACAGTCGAATCCCATCAAACGGACGGTCCTAACGCTTTTGCAGCACAACAATGATTACGATCAAAAACAATTTTGGCTTCAGGCAGAACAATTTAAGTTTTTATCGTCCGATTTTGATCATTCTCCAATTGTGCGGATACGATTTCGATTATTACAACATCAATTTGTTGTTGAACGTTTTGACGAAAGCGTACTGCGCTAGTTTGACCTGCGTCGTCGTGTATGCAACCATTGCATGCTGCTCTTCGATACAGCTCTCGCATATTTGGTCGCTGATTGAATACGGTACTTCGGTCGTGATAATCGCGTGTTTCAGAAGCCAAACGAAACTATTCTTGAAACAGCTAACGACTTTAGACGTATATCTGAGGATCAGTAATAGGAGATTCGTGTTGGAGAAATGCAAAATTTTCACTATCACCGCGGTGATATTTCTGTTGAGAATCGTCTACACATCGATATACTGTAGCACCCATCACTGTTTTAACGTGTTTATATATTTTCTGTTAAGCCAATTCGCTTTGGTGTGCTTAGATGTGAATAGGATTTGGAGATGCATAGTCTTTGACGCAATAAGGTATAGATTGAAAACTCTTCGTTTAAGAATGGAGGAGAATCCGGACTGTAATTATTATTTGTACGTGAAGAACAATAAAAGTATTAGGAAGAATAAGATTAGCTTCTGCCTATTCCTGTACAGAACTATAGCTGATTTAGTCGATTTGGTTTCACCGGAATTGAACGTGTCGGTGAGTAGGTAGCGTAATATGAATTCCACGAAGAAAAAAAAACTATATTACTATTATTCAATTGGTACTTGGTTACGGAAGCACATATTCAGGGTGTCTCAGAAAGAATGGATAATCCTGAAGCACCCCATAATAGAGCTATTGGGGACATAAAAAAAATAAAAAATAAAAATAAATTCTCAGGTAGTATACACCCAAATTACATAATTAAAAAAAGTTGATATTTTCCATACTGCAGTGCGTTTTTGAAATATACAACAGCTACAACTAAATGAAATCATTGATTGCGTTGTGAGTCTGGTTGTAGTTTTTACCGCGGAACCCTACTCGAGCTATGACCCCGGGCGAAGATCGGACGTCGGACGAGACAGCATAATTCAACGGGAGTCGATTGATGGATGGGGCTCTAAAAAGATTCTTGGACCAGCGGTCAGCTCCTAGCATTTGCGGACTCAAAACCCACATAAACCGCGGGGCCCCTAAAGCCACCTCGGGCACGAGATTCTGCTCCCTGCCCGAAAAAAGCAGCAATGCATTTCGATTGTAAGAGTGGGGCAGCCGTAGTACCATAAAATAAGACTCAGAACTCATGTCTCAAGGTGGTTAGTGGTATCTTCGTACTTTATGTTAATAAGCTCCGGTGACCCATTCAAGCGATAAATAAAGCATGAATGTGTCTTTGTCACGTTTACACGAAATCGAATAAAGACGATTTGTACAAAAATAGATCCGTCGTTACCCGCCTTAATATTTTTCACAGCTATTCTTGAGCGTCGCCTGCAGTCTACCGAAAATCGTCTCTAACGCCTACCACTTACTGTTAATTATCGAGGATCGGGTAAGTTTTATTTAATTAGGTGAGTATTAATTGCTTAGTGCGAATAAAGAATATTAACCATACTGTTATGCCGGTAAGAGCAACGCCATCTATATTCGAATAGCATAAACGAATACCAAAAGAACTAGTGAGATCGAGAACGCTCGAGAAGTACAACGCCATCTGTTGTCAAATGGCAGAAACGCATATTGAAAATACTCTACTTGTGAGGAACGTTCTAGATAATTCTAGGGATGTCGTATCGACTATAAAAGCGTTGCAGGGATATCGCGAAGGCAGTTAACCCCAGCGCGTAACAATACTAATCCGGTCATTAATCTTAGTAGCTTGCGTTTGTACTGTACTTAAATATTATTAAAACAAATATTAAAAGCAGTCTGTTTGTGCTGGATTTTTTGGAAATTTCTTTATGTTATTTCCAGGAACCGTTGGAGACTGGTGGATACGTCCTCATGCACACGCTGCAAGTATCATTGCTACTTTTCACACCATTCATAATTGTCGAGTGCTACACTATGGAAGTTGAAAAAATTAAGCTGTTCCTTGTGCATAGACTGATCGACGAGAACGGTGAGTAATTTTACTGTAATTCTTTTTAGCCTAGTCATGTGCACTAGGCGTTAAAACTCACGACTCGTCTTTAAAAAAGTGTGTTTTTTTATGGAAGAGAGAAGAGCATAATATGGTTGGCGGTCACGCTTACAATTCATAGGCATTGCGAGAGGACAAGCTAAGCCGCTACATTACCTACTCAGCATCGTGGTTATTTATTGTTTGGAAGCGGCGATAGAAACATATTTTGACATTCAACAATATTATTGATATTTCAGTTGAATGAAATGATTTGAATTTAATTTTGAACTAATAAAAAATGCCCGGTCTTTATTTAGTCCGTATCTGCGTATAATTGTCATATTTAAATTTTCAGATACGACAATGCGAGACAATATCAGACTCTTCCTCGAATACATGAGTGTGAGAACATTCAGATATAGGATTTTTAGAATTGTGCCGGTTAACGCTACACTGCCACTGGAATTGGTGAACTTGTGCGTCAATTACGTTATCGTTCTTATCAACTTCACACATTTGTATGGCTGAGAATGTTTGCGAATCATCTATGAGAGTAGACATTCTATTGTCAGTAAAAATGGCAAGCCTAATTTTGGTATGATTGTTTATAATTAAATGGTAATTACACTAGGGTTTCCGTAGGCTTTGGCATGTGTTGTTGCTATTAGGCGAAGTATAAGGACCGATTTATCACATTACACTTTTTTTGGCTACCCAATGCCACTGTGGCGGTAGCCATCACAGAACACAAGATATTTGACAGAAGCCTGAATCTCGCTTACGACATTTTCAAGATAAGCTTGCATATATACAAGTTCTGAACAGCAACATTCGGACCGTCGGTCAGCCGAGCAATATCACCCGCTCGGTGGAAGATCTTCCCTTCGTCGTTAAGCATCGCCAAACCACTATCCTTGAAGGGAATTTTGGCTTCCTCAGATATTTAGACTTCACGTTCATGGGGCTCAGTCTGAAATACTTTGCTAACACCTACCTTGAAAAAGCAGCGCATTGTTTAATCTACTATCGGATCGGGATCGGTACTCACTAGAGAGTTGTGTCTATGCCTTAGATTGGTAGTCATGAACTGAAGTTTACGCCGCGGATAGCACCATTAAATGTTTCTGTTGTGCTTCAACGAAGGAGATACCTTCAGAAACGGCGGTCCGAAGTCAGCCTGTCGACACAAACATGAGGCAAATTATTGTGGCCCTACAGGAGCTGGGATTTCCAGTTCATTATACCAGGTGCATAATAGAGAAGATAGGAAGGCCAAGCTGTAGGTTCCACTTAGTGATCGACCTCTCCAAAAACAACCTCGTTCGCTTGTACGCAGTCGATGAACTATTATAGTTACCGGGGGTCACAAGGGCCGATATACTGTCATTGCTGCCAGGTCTTTGTTCACGCCTCCACGGACCGGAAGTAGAAAACCAAGAAGGAAAGAATAAATTAAGATTTTTCGTTTCCGCTATACAACAATTTAGGTGCCCCTAATCTAAGAGCAATGGTGACCAGACATCATCAGACTGAACCGTACGCTCGTCTGTCTACAAAGAAAATAAAAACAAGAAAAGATCAATCTTAAATTACGATCTTTCATAATGAGGAAACAGCTGAAGAGAAGTAGGAGTAGTAGAAGTAGAACCAGGCACTCCATAAAAAAACGTGCTTTGTTTTGTATTTTAACAGAAAGCTAATATTCATTTTGGAGCCGAATCCGGAACTCAATATTTCCACCAAATTATTTTTAAACTATAGCACAAATACGCTCAACTTTATTCAGTATTATCATAAATAATGAAAATGTAATAAATAATAAAAAAAATAACTAGTGTTAATAGTTTACTTATCCGCCGAAGGACTGATTTTCCAACAGACAAAAGCTATCCGTTAAGTAATTATAAGCGGAATGAAAATTATTTTGTAATACCTATTTTAGCCTAGGCAAGTCTTTATAAAGAGGTCCGTATTTGTTTGATGTTCAAATTGACAAGGAAATGATTGATTGAGCGCACATCGCTCTAACGATTTTGTATCGGTTTCACAGATCCCACGCTTCGGTTAATTTCAAATTTTGTAAAGCGGACTTAATATTTTGCGAATATAGAATAACGTTTTTAAAGATTTCAAGATAGAAACGTGTAATGCAAATAAAACGATATTATGATGGGTGTTTGGTTTATTTAAACTAATTCCTAAATCCAATAAATATAAGAAAAACTAATATTTGTTTTCATAACCAACTTTATAGTTTCGTATTGTTTTCATTTTCTATGACATTATAGTGGTATCCATCTTTGGTCTCTTTTGTATTTGGGAAATGAGCTGAATCCCCCTACGAAATGCCGCATAGAGGGGGGGAGCATGGCGTAGGTATGTGAGATATCTCCCTGCCGAAGGTGAGGTCATCGCAAATTGAAGGCGATGGCTTAAGAAACCCTTAAATGATTTCCTTGCACTCTACGACGGATCATAGATAGAAAGGGGATCAAGTTGAATTTTTTTTTTTATTGCTTAAATGGGTGGACGAGCTCACAGCTCACCTGGTGTTAAGTGGTTACTGGAGCCCATAGATATCTACGACGTAAATGCGCCACCCATCTTAAGATATAAGTTCTAAGGTCTCAAGTATAGTTACAACGGCTGCCCTACCCTTCAAACCGAAACGCATTACTGCTTCACGGCAGAAATAGGCAGGGTGATGGTACCTACGCGCGGACTCACAAGAGGTCCTACCACCAGTAATTACGCAAATTATAATTTTGCGGGTTTGATTTTTATTACACGATGTTATTCCTTCACCGTTGAAGTCAATCGTGAACATTTGTTGAGTACGTGTATTTCATGAGAAAAATTGGTACCCGCCTGCGGGATTCGAGCACTTTTTATTACACGATGTTATTCCTTCACCGTGGAAGTCAATCGTGAACATTTGTTGAGTACGTATTTCATGAGAAAAATTGGTACCCGCCTGCGGGATTCGAACACCGGTTCATCGCTTCAACACGAATGCACCGGACGTCTTATCCTTTAGGCCACGACGATCTCAAAATGCAATAAATTATACATTTATTGTAATCTTCTATCGAGGGAATAATAAGAAGTGCGTAAAAGTAGACACAACTTAGCCATTCAAGCAAAAAGAACTAGCTTCTCCATTTTGTAGGAAATAGGAGATACTATAGACTACATTTTTTTTCTTGTCGTTGAGATAAATATACAACAAATTTTAAATATTATGGCAACAAATTTTAAACATTAAATATAGCCTACTAGCGACCCGCCCTCACTTCGTTTCGGAAACTCTAATTTATTATTGATTTCTCCACTATTTAATGGATGTTATTATACATATTATTATAAACCTTCCTCTTCAATCACTCTATCTATTAAAGAAACCGCATCAAAATCCGTTGCGTGGTTTTAAAGATTTAAGTATACATAGGGACAGATATAGGGACAGAGAAAGCGACTTTGTTTTATACTATGTAGTGATTACAAATGACCATAGTTTTTGATCAATGGTCATCTTACGAACTCTATCCGATTTTATTTCTTATTTCTTAAATAAAAGAAAAATTCACATTGTTTTCACTTGTAGACTGAATTCAGCACAAAACATCGACAAGGTAATGCTGTGAGTGATGATGCCACGTCTAGACCGATAGTTCCTTGTGTTATTAATCACGGGTTTTTGTTACCGGCACCGAGTTTCGTTGCACAGGCACTTTGAATAATTGCTAGTTAAATACCATTTCGTAAGTGAGGAGTGAAATTATTGTTATGTTTTAATTTGTTAATTTTTGCAATAACTTCTTACCGTATCTGTCGCATGGGACCAGTCATAAGAATTTCTTTGAAGGGTAAAAAGGGTCTGAACGGCGCTATTATCGTTGTGATTTCTATGAACTCCGATAACCACTTAGCATCAAGTAGGCCGTCAGTTCGTTCTACTATTTAGCTAGACAGTGAAATTAAAAAAAAAATCTTAAACGAACCGCTTTCAACTCTAAAAATTATGATCAGTTAATCAAATTTCTTAAATTCTCTGTGTGAAGCAAAAATTAACTTGTTGTCTTTGGTAAAATAATTATGACCCTAAATGTCAAAGTTAATTATATTTTGTTTTTTTTTCCTACCCATGCTGATAGTCTTGAGAGGCTATTTCAGCTTCACCCTAACGTGTAGGTGAGCTCTCGCATCAAGCCGGAGTGTTGCTAACACTGGCTCTATCTAGAGCAGTGCTTGTAAAATCTACCACCGGATCGGAAACGCGACCCACTGAGAAGATCCGGCGAGAAACTCAGTGGGCTGTGTCTGTGGGTTAATTTAATCGTCGGGCCCTTCATCACAAGCGACGGGTTCGGCGAGGACGATGACCAGGATTAATTATAATTTTAGTACATTGAGTATTTACAAATTACATTTATACGATCCATTTCGCGTTTTTGTTTTCGCCTTACCCGTTCTATTGGAATTGTTCTAGAATAATGTACGACAAAGTCCGGGTTCAGTGCCAGTTCAGAGTCGGTCTTTAGTTCAAGATCAGTGTATGGGCCTCGGAGTTCGGAGCGATTGAATAAATTTTAATTTATTTTAACCTCATCGATTATTTCGAAATTCGAAGTATCTGTTAAACAAACCTCAATTGTAACTACGTACATATATTGATGCAGTTTCAAAAGATTAAAGGCCTGCGAGAATAAGTTGAAATGTAATCTGTAAAATAAAATATATAGAGAGAGAAAGAGAGAGAATACACTTTATTGCACACCAAAACACAATTTACATTCAAAAAACAATAAAAAAAACAGATACATTTGTACAATAGGCGGTCTTATCGCTAAAAGCGATCTCTTCCAGACAACCGTTTAATTTACAGAAATTCTGGAAAATATAAAAATATAGCAGGCATGTTGCGGTGTACTATACAATATACATACAATAAACAAAATATATACCGTTTACATATAATATGAAATATATACAATATAATTGGTATAAATATAATTCACTTTCTTTAATCAATTCATCAAAAAATAGTGCGAAAAGCTTTAAAAACGATTTTTCTGGAACCAGCCACAACAAAGATTCCGTTAATATAAAATTTAATAAACTCCTAAAACTTTCATATCAGATTAACTCTCAATGAGACAATAAGAACCGGGTTCTTTTATCCTAAAACAATATTAACCCGAGTACACAGTCATTCCGACGCTCCGACACACTTAACTAACATTATACACTAGCCTCGTACCGTGTTATCGCGTTTCCATTGTCATTTTATAAAGTTATCCTTTCGTAAATATAGCCTTCCTTTATTAGCTTTCGAGATATGAGACTACTATGAAGTTTCCTTATGAAAAATTTTCGTGTTTTGCAAATAATTTTGTTATGACTATTCTGGCTTTTTTTGGTAGTCAACAAAGATTAATTATATAGCTTCTTCGCTTTATCATTATACTAGCTGTACCCGTCCGCTTCGCTGGGCATTTAAAATTAACATTATTATTTCTCACCCCCACAGAGATTCTCATCATTAACACCCCCGCAACTGGTGTAAGGAGTCCAACACTCATATAAATATTAGCCTATCCATTAAGTACATGTATTTTCTACATGGATACCAAGTTTCAAGTCAATCGGATGCACGGTTCAGTAGTTATAACGGAACATATGTAAAAACCACTGTTGATTTATATTTTAGTATGGATTTAACGTGAATTGTTGCAGAATGTTTTCAGACCTTGTTCACATTAAAGAGTTTCTCAAAAGAATTTAAAACAAAAACGGACATAATTCCCAATAAGTCTATCAATCATGCCCACTGAGTTTCTCGCCGGATCTTCTCAGTGGGTCGCGATTTCGGAATCGCGATCGGTCCGGTGGTAAATTCAGAGAAGCACTGCTCTTGCTAGGACTAGTGCTAATAAATTCTCTTAGGTTGAGCCCGTGAGCTCACGTACCCGCCCAGGCGTAGCTGGAGTAGCCTCTTAGAGTACCAGCGAATAGGTAGGGAATAAAATAAAAAAAATGCATCAACGAAAGATTAAGAAGATATAATGGAAGAGCTTTTTTTATGATTAAAGTATTACTGGTGGCCCGAAGGCCTTTCCAGTTTCACTAGGGCAGGTGGGCGAGCAAGGCTCAGCCAGGAGGGGTGGGATTTGCTAACAGCTAACCGAGCGCCACCGAAGAAGACCTAACAACTCAAGAGTAGCTGCTTCGCGAATGAATCTACTACCGGATCGGAATCGTGACCCGCTGAGAAGATGCGGCGAGAAACTCAGCGGGCTGATGCGTGGGTTAGGTTGCACGTCGAACTCTTTAGCGAGTTCAACGAGTACGGTTATCGATGGAAGAACATTTGATATATTTAAGTAACATACATCACCATACGTTTGAAGTTAAGTAGTTACCAAAATTCACCGACTTGAAACATGAAGGCAGACTCAATTTATTTTATAGTGGCTTCCTAACTCTACCAACAGTAAGAAACCATGCAAATACCATAAATACAATAATAAAATAAAATAAACTATTGAATAGAACGAAAAAGTCCAATGCATTAAAAAAAAAAATAATAATAATAATAACTAAAAAAACAAATCAAGTCACGCTGATTTTTTTTAGGAAGGAAGGATTACTAGTGGCCTGAACGTCTTTTCACTTTCACCAGAACAGGTAGTCGAGCAAAGGCTCAGCCAGGGCTGCTAAAGGTATTGCAGGCAAATAAATAAATGGCATTCATGTCTAATTTAAACTCATCTTTACTAGGTGTCTGAATCACTAATTATTTGAAACACACAAACCATAAGAACAATCCAACTCAATCCATTTTCGCTTCAAGGCAATCCAATCCATTTGCAAATAGAAATACGAATTCGGAGACTTAATTGTTCAAATGCCAATTTAAAAACAACTCTTGTACATTTTCTGCTAGTCAAATTACTGCTTTAAACGCCTGGCATAAGAGCTATACGTATTAAAATGATATGTCAGACAACACTGGCATTTGTTTGGTAGTGTTAGAACGAAATACGAGTATTGCTCATTCATGTCGGTATTGGTTGTGAAACGTGAAGGGTTTCCCGGAATTCCATTGTTTAGATGTGAGTTGATAAACAAAACACTGTTATATTTAATAGTATCGTTTTTTATATGGAATACTAAAGTTTTATTATATGCTTCTATTTGGTTGTATTAGTTTTCAATTTTCGGGTGACAATCTGAATTGTAACAGATACAAAAAAAACGTTTGTTGTATACAGTTGAGGATTATAAAATCCGGAATGAGATTATTCGACAGAGAACTAAAGACATCGACATAGCTCAAAGAGTCAGCAAGCTGAAGTGGCAGTGGGCTGGCCATATATGCCGTGGGACTGACGATCGCTGGAGCAGACGGGTTCTCGAGTGGAGATCGCACAGCGGAAGACGTAACGTGGGACGCCCCCTGGCTAGGTGGTGCGATGACATCCGCACGGTGGCCGGCAAGACCGGGCTCAGTGGTGTGGATTGGGAGAGGCCTATGTCCAGCAGTGGACGACTGTGGGCTGTTGATGATGATGATGATGATGATGAGGATTACAAATTTGGAAAGTTCTACTTCGGTTAAAATAATTTAAGCCATGAAACAATATCCATTGTTTTGGGATAAACTATTTCCTATGTTATCCTCTGGCTTACTATTTCTTTACATAAACTCCAATCGGCTCGCTTCTGTTAAATAATATCATATTACCCATTTCTCAACTGTGTAAATAGATTACGGTAGCCACTATATCCGAATTAGGATGAGTGCGTCCCTAAATTTAAGAATATAAGTTTATCCGTGCGCCATAATACGCGCCAGGAAATACCAAACAAATATAATGAAGTCTACAACTCCCAACACAACAAAATCAATATAATAACCGACCATAACAAGCATCGATTCATTCGAAGCGCACTCTAGCGAACACTCAACAACAACAAAAAAAATCCCCCCAAATTCTAAGGTTTCCATTATTAAGTCCGGTACCAATAAGACAAAAAACTACACATATCGTAACGCGATATTTTTAAAAAGGAAAAATTTAGAGAGAGAGAGAGGCCTTTAAAGCGATGTCTCGAGGGAGGCGCAATTTAATTTGAGGACTGTCCATCGAAATCGCGTACAGCTTTGATGTAATACAATCTCTTTGTATTTTTGCTTTGGATATTGGCTTCGTTTGTTATTCGGACGCTGTTTGTATACAGATGTGTGTTAGAACTTTTGTTTCCGATTGTATTTTTTTGTTACGTGACTTCGTGCGCACAAAGGTGCTTTGTTGGACTATTTCAAATCGAGTGCAACTAAAAACATTTATTTCACGCGAGAGATTGTAAACGATTTTGTAAAAGTTATTCTACATACAATTTTATTGAGTACTTTTGAACAATTTAGGGAAATATTAATTTGGAAAATTGTAAAAATAGATATCTCCACTCCAACGTAAATTCGATATAGGTAAACTTTTTGATTTGATTGCGTCATGATTTTTTGTTTTAAAAATGATCTGAATTAATAAATGAGCATCGAGAACAGTCAGTGGCTTTGTATTATTTTTATACTTTATTCAGTTTCATATTCACATTAGTCACAATTATGATAATGTTCTCTTTTATATACGATTATAAGTCCCTTCTTTGTCTCAAAGACGGAAGGGTCGGTATTCACGTCGTAATATCCATGAGTTCCGGTACCATCAGATCGGCCGTGAACTCAATCAACAGCGGATTCCGAAATATGCGGATCGTCTCAATGGTAGGCAGCGGCTTGGCTGCGGTAGGCAGCGGCTTGGCTGCGGTAGGCAGCGGCTTGGCTCTGCCCTTGGCATTGCTGAAGTCCATGGGCGACGGTAACCACTCACCATCAGGTGGGCCGTATGCTCGTCTGCCTACAAAGGCAATAAAAAAAATTTAAAAAAAATGGATCGCGATTCCCATCCGATAGTAGATTTAGCAAAGCACTGCTTTCGCTAGATCCAGTTTTAGCTAATTTTGTCAAGTTGAGTCAGTGAGCTCACCTACCTACCTGTCCATGAGTAGGATATGCGTGCGTGAAATGGCCCCGTAGACTACCAGAGATTAGGTAGGGAAAATACATTTCCGTTTCACATAAAGTTATTTGAAAAGAAAAACATCGACTTACGGATGCTCTCGAAAGCATTTGAACGCCAATTCATGTCATTAAAAACATCAAAAAGCATATAATCATCCGTCATCAGAGACGCGATCGTAATTTGACAGAACAGAATTTGGAATTATTAAATTTTAATAGGCGTCAAACATCCGTGAATTCCGTGACAGAAGCGAACCGTGACCGACACAAAGGGAGTCGGCCTTTGTGTTTAAGCCGAGTACATCCGGATCTCGTGTGGGTATTTGTGATTCGTTTAATTAATATCACACCTACAAAATTCGGTATTTGCACATAGTGTATAAACAGTATTATATGTATAGGCTAATAAGAAATCGCTCCCGAAGGAATAAGCTAACAGCTTAATGGTTGAATTGAACTCCTAAATGTCCATGGAAAGCAAATTATTTTCGCAATAGACATTAGAAAAACTTTTTTTTTTGTATTGCCCTTGTAGGCAGACTAGCATACGGCCCACCTGATGGTGAGTGGTTATCGTCGCCCATGGACTTCAGCAATGCCAGGGGCAGAGCCAAGCCGCTGCCTAATCAATAAGTTATGAGATCTAGTAACGTAAGGAAAGTGTCGAACATAGACCTTAGTGCTAATCTCGATTGCAGATATTGTGAGGAGATGAGATAAAGTCTCCTCGGTAACTGCTTTCCTGGCGCTAGATTTGAGCCTAAACAATGATATTTAACGCTATGAGGAGGGACCTTGGTCGCAGAGACGGGTGGGTCGCATGTAGTACTTCGTTACGAACAATAATGACGTAACCGCAAACCAACATGACTCTACTCGCGTCGTTTCCTCATTGCTGAGGGTCGTGAACAACACGCTTTGACAGGCTTTTTGGTAAAGGTGAAGAGCATCGCGAAATGGGGTTTCAAGTGTGGTGCGATTTTGATCGAACCACGAGCTCACAGCCCAACTGGTGTTAAATAGTTACTGGAGCCTACAGTCATCTACAACGTAAATGCGCCACCCACCTTGAGATATAAGCTCTAAGGCCTCAGTATAATTACAACGTCTGCACCCTTCAAACCGAAACGCATTGCTGCTTCACGGCTGAAATAGGCAGGGTGGTGGTACCTACCCGTGCGGACTCATAAGAGGTCCTACCACCAGTAAAATCTTCCCTGTCACGAATAGTTTCTCTAAGCTATCAGGGGTTTTCTGAGCAATATGACCGAAGTAGTCGAGTGCGCGGTGAAGGCAAAGACCAAGTTAATTAACTAAACCGAGCATAAATAAAGGTACTTTTTTTTAACTCACTAACCAAAGTCGAATCGAATTAATTTTCGGCAGCAGATGTTGTAATTGCAAAAGAGGTACTTCAGCATTACCTGAATAAATAATATTTATAAGAAACAGCAGATAAATAAGAAGATACATTAAACATGGAACATCCAAGAAGCCGTAAAATCTACAAGTACGAAATGCAAACATTTATTGAACATAATAAGGAGCCACCATAACAATGTAACAACTCATAACAAATATGAACCATAACTCAAATCGTCAAACAGCAAACTCATTAGCAGTAACGGGACGAGGTGTCATTAAATTTACGCACGAGAAATCGCGAGATAATCCGCGCACTGCGTTAAATAGACCATACAGTTGCGTTATCTGGGTAATACACGTTGCGTTCTGCATTCTATTCCCATTTTTGCTTAATAGTAGACTGGGTTTGCTGTTTTTTGACAGCAATTGAATATTAATCAACATTATTGGAGCTTCAAAATATCTATAATGAAAATAAAACTCAGATGAAAACAAATAAAAACAATAAAACGTTATTTATAATATATTATCTTGTGAACGTTAAAAATACTGTTTGCTTATTATTTTAAATAACTTTTACGCTGCCTTGAAAGTATATAATTCTCAAAGAATGGTTTTGCGAAAAAAAAAGTTAATTATAATTCAAACAAATCATCAAAAGTTTGGCTAAACGAAATTCGTGCAGACATCCCATCTCTCAACGTTAAGCTCTAATTACTCATAAAACCGTTAATTCTAAGATGAAATTTTAATCGTCCCCCCTCTCATTAACACAACATAGCAAGATTTAAACCTTGCTTTCTTGATGAGATATAAAGCGTAATGTACAAGCGAACAGGGTCGCACTCAGATTCAAGACGCAGACACATCAAAGGAAAAACAAAATTGTTATTTCTATTTCATTCCGAGCATTTTCATATTTTCATATTTATCTACCTTTTAAACCTTCTCTGGACTTCCACAAATAATTCAAGACCAAAATTAGCCAAATCGGTCCAGCCATTCTCGAGTTTTAGCGAGACTAACGAACAGCAATTCATTTTTATATAATATATAGAAGAAAAGATTATTACATTGTTGTTGTTATGATTTTTGTTATTTACAAGAACTTTCAGCGTGTTTATTACCTTTTAATGACCGTATATTGTTACCAAAGCTAAGGCTCGCACGAAGAAGGCTTAAAAAGTCACCAAAATTGATTGTGGGTAGCTCAAGTTTTATATTTATCAAACCGTCCTCCAATGGTCCAAACACTAACAGTCAAATAGTTTGATTATTCGTCCTAATGCCGTCTTAAATAACAATATACATAATATCTTTGTTCGTAATCTTGATAAATACCCAACTACGAACCATACGTACGCTGTTTATTTAAGACCACCGAAATAACCTGAGTTCGGCCCTACAGACGTGCGTTTTATCATGTCGTCGAAGTGCGCAAGTTTTAATGTTTATTGAGATCGGCGGAGTAATCGTCAGTAAACTTTGACGCTGACTCATTGTCTTTTCATTTCCTTAAAAGGATTATAATGCGAAAACGTTATTCGGTGTTTTGTAACAACTAACAATAAAAGTTTTGAGTGTTTCGTTGGTACATTTAAATGGTTTGCATTCGAATGTAATTTGGTTGGGGTTTCCATATTTTATAGGGCGTGTGGGTGTGTTGTGTGAAGTGACAGATAGTCCATAACCAAGTTTCGTCACTTTTGTTTGCTCACAGAAATATACACCCAAATATTCTCAGCTATATTAAAGAGGCAAATCAAGCTATCTATACTAATACTAATAATATTATAAAGAGGAAAGATTTGTTTGTTTGTTTGTTTGTATTGAATAGGCTCCGAAACTACTGAACCGATTTGAAAAATTATTTGACTGTTTGGAAGCTACACAATTCTCGAATGACATAGGATATAATCTTTTTGAAAAAAATTTGGGATCCTTACTAAAACTCTAATAATGTACCCAAGGTGTAAAAAATTACCTAAAATGTTCTTTACATTGCGTGCCCTGCGAAAACTATTGATGATAGAATAAAATAATGTAATACGACTTTGTAGAATACATTATTATTTACAAAAAGTGTCGCGACAGCATATGTCTAACTATTTTAGTTATGCCGCAATATGTGTTTTTTTTATTAGAAAAAATAAAACAACTTCGAATATCGTTGAAATTTTTGTTAAGAACTCGAGCGGAGCCGGAGCGGGCCGCTAGTATGAAATAAAGGCAGATCTAAACGGTCCCGTCAACGAGTGCACAAGAAAGGCCGCGGTACGCGAGGAATGGCGATGTCTTGTGAAGCGAACCAACTCCTGAACTGAACGATTGACAAGAATATTAGAAAAGGGATATTTTGTCAGAAACAAGCACAGTAGAAGACAGAAGTATCGAAAGCCTCGTTTGAAAAAGTATCCTTCTTCAAACGAGGTTTGTGGAGAGTATTAAGCGGTAGGCAACGGCTTGGCTCTGCCTCTAGCATTGCTGAAGCCCATGGGCGACGGTAACCATTCACCATCAGGTGGGCGGTATGCTCGTCTGCCTACTAGGGCAAAAAAAAAAACAAAAAAAAAGTGATACACACGAAACTATAGCACAAAAGCTGGCCTTACGTGTTGCTGATATGCTCTGACTGATAACAGCGCGGTGAATGAGCTGCTCTGCGTGGATGATGACGTATCCATCTGACGTCACAACAAACCGGTTTTCGCTGCGTATGCCCAATGTCTCGGTACGGTCGGATGGTGCACATCGACACGACTGAAATTTGTGTCGGAATTAAATGTAAATTTGTGGCGAATGTAAATGTATATCACTTGTATGTAAGAGTATATTTGGGAGTAGCTCATATAGACATAATGGCTGTGGCCTTGAATATTACCACCTCATACCTCATCTCTTCATATTGGTGTTGAAAAATGCGACTGAGGTATTAATTTATTTCACCCGCCATCTTTCTTTGTTTGATTTAGATCTGGAACAGTTCCAAATAAAATAATAGACCTTATTGAATTTGCTCAGTTAATCGTAGAATTTAAAACTAAAAATACAAATCTTTCTGAACATTTGAATTGAAGACTTTAAAAAATACTGTCATTTATTCAATAGCTGGACGCAGACAGTGCAGGATCGTTGTGGCGAGGTTTGTGAGAGGCCCATGTCCAGCATTGGATGTCTGTGGGCTGAAAAATAGATAGATTCAGTAGCAAGCCAGATTCACACTGTACTGTTAGACTGAAGGACCTTCTAGATGTACCGATTTTTCGATTGTCGACAAAGATTTTTGCACCTAAGATCACACCAAGCAGACAAACACAACAGAAGCAGGAATTACAATCTCATAAATGATATAGTGGTAGATTATTTAACACAAAGAGATTTTTATTATATATATATAATGTATTTATTTATTTAAATCAAAATACAGTTTAGCTTTGTAAAACTATAGCAATTGAGTTGCTCTTATAAAGAGAAACAACATTTAAAGCTATTGCTTCACCATTATTTTTTATATCTTTTTATATTTTAATATTGCAAAAATGCTCTTTATATGTCTAATATTCTAATCTTTCAATAATCGAAATCCTATTTATGTCATCTATAGAAGAACGATATAAATAACATATTAACCTCTTTAAGGATTAATCGTATAGAGGTTACATATATTATATCGTATTTGCTCGTGTTATCTTGAACTATATCTTCATTTATAAAGTTGATGTGTAAAGTCTTGCGCGAAAATTTGTTTGTTGCTTTGCGTTACTTGCAAGCAGCGACATTTAAAAAATCTGCGAGAAAAATCGTCATATCTGATTATTTTTAAAGTTTAAATTAGATGCAGTTGAAATAGCGGGGTACGTAATAAATAAAAACTGATATTTTCGTCTGAGAAACTCCGGTAACACGCAATAATCTCGGTGTCCCACACGTTCCGTCGCGTCATCTCGTGACAAATTGCATCTCAGCACGAGTCGGTTTCAGCCTTTCTCTTGTTTCTTGTCAGACACTCGCCATGATTTATATCCTTAAATGTATTATTGTATTTTAAGACACATTCAAAGTTTTTATTGCTGTAAAAATTTTAAATTAATAAGTGAAGCAAAAACTTTGTACCCCTTTTTAATTGCGCGGAGAGCGGGGTATGAAATTTCCCATACTTATAAAGAATATAGAGGAGTGCAGACTGTTAATATTTGTTTTAAATTATGCATGAAAAATACACTAAACCAATAAAAAATACATTACCCACACTGCCATATTGTATTTGACACACACGCGTATGCATACTATGTGTTTAGTCTGTGGTCAAATTGAGAATAGATTAAATATTGTTTGTAGTTTATTAGTATTCGTCTAAAGTGTAGTTTTGGCGAAATCTGTAATTACATATCTATATATTAATACGTGAAGCAAAAACTTTGTATCCCTTTTTACGAAAATTGCGCGGACCGAGGAGTATGAAATTTTACACACTTATATAGAGTATAGAGAAGAAGTGCACAATGCAAATATTTTTTTAAAACAATGCCTAAAAGATACATTAAATCAATAAAGAAAACATTACACACACTACATACCATGTATTTGACGAACACACGCATGCATACTATTTATTGTCAAACTTTTGTTCTTGACCTCTGTTGTCAAATTGAGATTAAATATTGTTTGTCGTTGTTAATGTTTTTTATAGTGTAGTCTTGGCGAAATTTGTGATTATTGAAGTATAAAATACAATCATAACAGTGTACAAACTTACAATTCCAATTAATTATAGTCGAATTTCGACTACTGCGGGATCTCTAGTAAAAGTAATAGTCTTTGGCAATAGAATCATAATCGTGTACAAACTTATAATTTCAATTAATTATAGTCGAATTTCAATTACCGGGGGATCGCTGGTATTATCTATACTAATATTATAAAGAGGAAAGATTTGTTTGTTTGTTTGTTTCGAATAGGCTCCGAAACTACTGGACCGATTTGAAAAATTATTTTTCCATTAGAAGCCGACATTGTCCCTGATGAACATAGGCTACTTTTTTAAATTTTTTTTTTAGTTTATTTTTTTGGTTTCATGTGTGTTTTAATGTTTCCGAAGCGAAGCGAGGGCGGGTCGCTAGTTTATTATAAAAAAATAAGGTCACACTCTTAATTGTGTTGTAAAATATCGCAATTGTTCGAAATGTGCCTCACCCTTAACCGAATGATGACGGCTATTGACTGAACAGCTAGCTACCCTGATTCTATATCATTACCTAACTTTATAAAATAGAACGTTTATTACTGCCCTTGAAACCACAATATAACCGCGTAGAATTAAACGTCTAAAAAGACAAGAATCGGTGGTAATACCAGACGTTACGAACTCACAATACATTTAACCTTCAGTGCTCAACATGTAAATTGAGAAATTTGAATTTATAATGGTGGTAGGACCACTTGTGAGTCTGCGCGGGTAGGTACCACCACCCTACCTACTTCTGCCGTTAAGCAGTAATGCGTTTCGGTTTGAAGGGTGTGGCAGCCGTTTTAACTATACTTGAGACCTTAGAACTTATATCTCAAGGTGGGTGGCGCATTTACGTTGTAGATGTCTATGGGCTCCAGTAACTACTTAACACCTGGTTGGCTGTGAGCTCATCCACACATCTAAGCAATAAAAAAAAAAAATTAAGATCTAGAAACCAGCCAGTACGCTATAATCTATGTTAAAATTGTTTGATCAACATACAACCCGCTCTCATCATGGTGTTCACTTATTAGCATCCTTTGATTTGATATGCATGTAAGTTTGTTTTGTACGTAATGGAATTACTGACATTTTCATTTACTTCAAAACCTCTGATTAACATAAATATTTGCACTAGCATCAAAGACCGATGACTGTACAATAATTTTATAGCGTCGCTCAAATATCTTAACCAGAAACAATAGGGCAAAAAAAAGGTTTTTTTTATTGCTTAGATAGGAGCCCATAGACATCTACAACGTAAATGCGCCACCCACCTTGAGATATAAGTTCTAAGGTCTCAAGTATAGTTACAACGGTTGCCCCACCCTTCAAACCGAAACGCATTACTGTTTCACGGCAGAAATAAGCAGGGTAGGTGGTACCTACCCGCGCGGACTCACAAGAGGTCCTACCACCAGTAAAAATTCTAGTATTTCGGTTTGCTATTTAAGTGTTTTTTTAGGCGTTTTAAGGTAAATGCTATTTTCAGACCCAAAAACACAACGATACGTTGTATTTAACGAGAAGCATACTAATACCGGTAGAACCTTAAGCTTCATTCAAACATTCATAACACACATACATAGTAATACACTAACCATTCCTAGAACTAATTACCTGGAATCCATTTAATCTTGTACCGCAATCACGAAATCGATCATAAACCTCATTCTTAACACTCTTACGAGAACGGAATCCCGTCACTTATATAACATATTACCCATTAAGGGCAGGCTTCGCCGTTCCCAATTAAGCAGATTGAAGGAGAGTTAACGGCCCACATTAAACTAGAGTTTAAATGGTGAATCGGACAGTTTATTGCTGTTGGCTTTGAGATGCTCGTTTGTTTTACTATAGGACGTAATGCGGTGTTGAAGAGTAGTTTCATGCGGGCTTTATGGCTGGCTTCAGTGGAATCTTGATTTGGAGTGGCAAAGGCGGACATAAATTGCATTTTTGCAAATTTTCACGAGGTCCTAGGTCTGAATTATTATTTTTATTTTTTATTGCCCTTGTAGGCAGACGAGCGCATGGCCCACCTGATGTGGTCACCTGGTGAGTGATTACCGTCGCCCATGGAATTCAGCAATGCCAGGGGCAAAGCCAAGCCGCTGCCTGAATGAAGTACTGGTGGCTATATCCTATGTTTCCTGGGATAGATACAATAGGTTAATATTATCATCGATGGTAAAACGTAGTGTGAGGTTGTAGGAGATATGACACTATCTTGCTTATCGCTGCCGATTTGAATGTTAGGGTATTCTCTATTATAATAGAGCTGATATCATGTTCTCGTGTTTGAAGGTATTTAACAGCATACATGCTGGCTACATCAATCAGGTCTAAAGTTCAAAAGTAGTGAAAATAATACCATTTCGAAATTCAGACTTCCAATGAACTCAAGATCAAAATAAATGTTTTTTTTATTGCTTAGATGGGTGGACAAGCTCACAGCCCACCTGGTGTTAAGTGGTTACTGGAGCCCATAGACATCTACAACGTAAATGCGCCACCCACCTTGAGATATAAGTTCTAAGATCTCAGTATAGTTACAACGGCTGCCCTACCGTTCAAACCGAAACGCATTACTGTTTCACGGTCGAAATAGGCAGGACGGTGGTACCTACCCGCGCAACTCACAAGAGGTCCTACAACCAGTTAATTCATGTCAGGCTTATGAAAAGTCATGCTATTGTTAAAAAAAAAATTAACATTTAATTAAACAAACCATTAATTGTTATTTTACTATATTTTTTACCAATAGAAATATCCGCCGCTCCCATTTGGTGCCAATTTACAACTAGAAATAGAAACGTCTGGCACAAAAGAATAATATGTCGACATGAGTGCTTTTTTTAGTTCCGTACCTAATAATAACAAAAGTTAAATCCTTACAATTTTATCCTGTCATACGTTGGTCCGTATGTCACAGTCGCTTTATGAGAAGACTAGGAGACTGCTTCAATTAGATAAAATTAAGCCAGACAGATTCTAAGTATAGATATTTAGATTATAGTGGCTCCTGACTCGCTCGACAAAGGTATAATAAGACTATAAATGAAAAATTAAGGCTGGCTTTTCATAATCCCTAATGCCCGAATTTTGAGAACTTATAAAAAAGAAATGATTTATCAGTCATGTGGATTAGCAAGCTGTAGTGGCAGTGGGCAGGCCACACATCACGAATATCGGACGGCCCGATGTGGTAGAAAGATCCTCGAGTGGAGACCACGTACTGGCGAGCGCAGCGTAGAACGGTCACCTACCAGATGGAACGAGGATCTAGTGAGAATCGCTGGGTCACGTTGGATGCTGGTGGTAACGGACCGGCCGCATTGGACATCAATAGAAGAGGACTATATTCAGTAGAGGACAGTGGAAGATGGGATGAATGAAAAATAAAAAATAATAGTTTAAAAAAACTAAAAAAATACGCTTTTACAGAAAATCCAACTGAAAAATAAATTTTAATAAATTTGAATTTAAAATAGTGTAAGAAAAAATGATTTTATTGTGTATTTAAGTGTAAGAAGAATTTATTGAATTGTAATCGGTCCCTAATAAGTATGCCAAATTTCGAGTTTATCCGACGTTTTGAAGGGGGTCAAAATCATGTTCAAAGACTCCGTTACATACTTACATACATACGTCAGAAGCTAATAAAAGTGTATTAAAAATAAGACATGTGGTTCACAAAAAAACAACCGAAAAATTTAAATCACATATCGCGTGTTGATGTACATACACGTACGTTTGAAAATATATTATTATTCTGGCAGTGGCCGAATTGTCTGCCCTCGGTTTACGCTTTCGTGCGTCTTCTGTTACCGTGGTTATTTCGCTTCCCTCGATCCACGTTCATAGAGAGAGTCTTATTTTTATTTTGAATCTTAATACATATATTCACTTATTAAGTTATTTGAAGCGGGAGCTCTTGGACTTTGGACTTTGTGAGAGGGAATATTTACTATCGAATATCGATAAATAGACAACGATTTTACTCAGCTTAAATCAAAAACATGCGCTAAGTAAACCTAAATCGGATTCAGAAGATAGCACACCAAAAGCGTTTTACCCTAATAATAAAATAATAAAAGAATAAAGCAATTCTCTGCCTCTTTTCTCATGATGATAATGTATTATTATCGACCAGAAGTGAGGTAGTTAACAAAAAGAAATAAATAACACAGAACTGGCCTAATTATATTTCACTGAATCAACAAAACTTCTAACAAAATGATTTCAATTTACTATTAACGAAAACGGTTAAAATTACATAAGTCCCAAACATGTTTCAACAAGAACCGCACACACGAACGCCACGCACAAAAAAGAGGCAAAGGCGCAGCGAGGGATCGTTTTTATAGTTTTAGCGCTGGCTCTCGGTCGGGGGTTGCCTGGACTCGGTAACACGGCCGTTCCTGATGGCGAGGCGTCCTCGACCGCTTCATCTCTCAGCAGAAGCATATCTCTTCCAGCTACGTCAGAGCCTGCATCAACAAGGTCACCCTCTGTAACACAAAAAAAAATACACCCAGACCTTAATGCTCTAAAACTTTCTAAAATTTAGAATCCCTACTACAGACGCAAGCGTGCACTCTTACATCTGCAGCGAGGACGAGCCAAAGATAAACATTTGAAGTGAGAAGAATAGATATCGCACAACTGTCCCAAACTGCGCAATTTGAGACACCTGCACGATTCCTTTACTGAGTTAGCCCGTACAGGAAACGTCTAAAACAGTAGCGCGCTGTTGTCGGCAATATTCACCGATACAGACACTGAACATTACCGACACAACACAGCTAAACAGTAGGGACGCAAAATCCGGCCGAATCCGCATCTACCATACTGCTCTAAAAATAAACGGGAAGTAAAGCACCGTCGTGCCCACCTCAACCTCAAAAATGGGAAGTAAAGCACCGTCGTGCCCACCTCAACCTCAAAAATGGGAAGTAAAGCACCGAAGTGCCCACCTCGACCTTCACATATTAGTTTCAAAGAAAAGGCTGCATGTCACCGGGGTCCACTCGTAAGGATGATGTGGAAGCAGGGCAGCCGTCCCAGCTCCAGTCTGCTCCCACGATGTGAGGCTGCACCACGTGTGGCGGGCGTCCCGCTCGACCGTCCTGATAGATAATCCGTTGGGTAGTCCGCAGCAGCAGGCCGCAGACTAAGCGACATCGCCCTCTGCGTCACTGCCAGTGGTACAGCACCGTGCAGTCGGCGGCATGCGAGCAACACGTGCAGTATGCACGTCTGAAGCAGACGAGCGCGCGCAGGTAGCGGCACGCGAGCAGTACGCGCAGTATGCACGTCTGAAGCAGGCGAGCGCGCGCAGGTAGCGGCACGTGAGCAGTGCGCGCAGTCTGCACGCCAGAAGTAGGCGAGCGCGCACAGGCAGTGGCACGCGAGCAGTATGCGCAGTATGCACGTCTGAAGCAGGCGAGCGCGCGCAGGTAGCGGCACGCGAGCAGTGCGCGCAGTCTGCACGCCAGAAGTAGGCGAGCGCACACAGGCAGCGGCACGCGAGCAGTACGCGCAGTCTGCACGCCAGAAGTAAGCGAGCGCGCACAGGCAGTGGCACGCGAGCAACACGTGCAGTCTGCACGGCTCTGCGCTCTCCTGCTGGAGCACGGCGCCGATTCGCTACTGACCTCACACGTCGGCGACAACGCCCTGTGTTTGTGAACAAATTAGACACAAGGCGCCTCCATTGTCAAAGTTTAGATAGCACCCGCAATGCTCCAATCCTGTTCGTCACGTCGTCCATCTGCTGACCAGCACTGCTACACTCACCCGCTGATTTGCATGACGCTGTTCCAGGGTACTCAGGTTCACATGCGTCACCCCCTTCGACGGAAACCGTTGCTGCTGGAGGCAAAAATAACTGCGCGTGGCGTTCGGTACAAGAGTGCGACGGCGTATTGCGATTAGACGGTACCGGTAAAGTGGTCATTAATCTCACAGTGGTCATTAATCTCACGATCTCACGAGTATAATTATGTTCCAAAGAACGGTTCCACGGAACTATGCCAGGAGACATCCCGCGGCGTAGGGGTCTTGCTCTTCCTACACAGAGCACGATCGCGACGATGATTAATGCAACACACTCGTAAATCGAGAATTCGAGCGGTCATGACAGCGTCGATGAGAATGATCACGCTAGATTTCTAGATCGACGTCCCGTCATATTTCAAAAGCACGTGGTTTTATCCCAATTCTGATATTATCGACCAGAAGTAAGGTAGTTAACAAAAAGAAATAAATAACACAGAAAGTGGCCTAATTATATTTCACTGAATTAACAAAACTTCTAACAAAATGATTTCAATTTACTATTAACGAAAACTGTTAAAATTACACAAGTCCCAAACATGTTTCAACAAGAACCGCACACACGAACGCCACGCACAAAAAAGAGGCAAAGGCGCAGCGAGGGATCGTTTTTATAGTTTTAGCGCTGGCTCTCAGTCGGGGGTTGCCTGGACTCGGTAGCAGTATGTAGATGTTTGACGTTTTTCGCATTATAGGGACAGCAAAGAAAACTTTTACGAAAATCTTTGGTGATCACGAAAATTGTATTTGAAATTCACATGTTTCTTAATAGGCACTGTACCATTATTTTGAAAAAATAATAATAATAATTGTATTATATAATACAGGTGCCTCACTGCGAACTCACCCCGCTTTCTTAAAGCCAAAGGCAACGTTGCCTCGCGACCGACGGATTTCTTTGTCCATTATGATGTAAGCCGATATTATTGGGGCACAAATTGAATTGTCATACATCCTCCCTTTATCACATTTTAATGGTGGACGCGCACGAACCGTTGTGGTTCATTTAGTAGGCTTCACAAATTGATGGCCAAATTGAAATAGTATTAAAAATTTATACATATATCTATATATAGGTATATAAAAATGAACTGCTGTTCGTTAGTCTCGCTAAAACTCGAGAACGGCTGGACCGATTTGGATAATTTTGGTCTTGAATTATTTGTGGAAGTCCAGAAAAGGTTTAAATGGTAGATAAATATGAAAATAATCGGAAATAAATAAAAATAACAATTTTGTTTTTTCCTTTGATGTGTCCCCTGTCGGGCGCATTCCTTTTGTTTGTTTTAAGTTTATTTTATACATAAGTTTAGGTCTTTTATTTATCGATTGAGGCACTACGAACTCTGCCGGGTCAGTTAGTTTTAAATAAATAATAGTTTAAAAAACTAACAAAATACGCTTTTATAGAAAATCCAACTATGCTTTGCGATGCTTTTCAGGATATTATCAAATTAACCCTTCTACTCATATCTGTTCATAAAATATTTATAACTACTGATACCATGCACCCCACGCTTTTTTTTCAATAAAATATTTTTTTCTTACACTATTTAAATTCAAATTTATTAAAATTTATTTTCTGTTTTTTAGTTGGATTTTCTATAAAAGCTTGTTTTGTTAGTTTTTTTAAACTATTATTTATTTTTCATTTTTTAGTTGAATTTCAATTTTTTCAATTTTTTTTAATGTTGAATTGTCATCGCTCCTTAGTAAGTATACCAAATTTCGAGTTCATCCGACGTTTTGAAGGGGGTCAAAATCATGTTCAAAGATTCGGTTACATACTAACATACATACGTCTGACTCTAAATAAAAGCGTATTAAAAAGACACATTTACAGTGAAAAAGAAACAAATATTTTAAAGCTTCAATTTTACAATTGCTGAATTGCTCCGTCGTTCTACGCAACGTAGACGGTGCTACAGCGTAGACAATGTGCTACGATGTAGATCAGACATTTTCATCTCGTTACTTTGCAAAGAAAATATTGCTGATCTCTTAGAAGTTTTAAATTTTTGGCTTAGCTTAACAAATAAGCATACGATCTATCTGATATCTCAATTCTTATTTCCAACATCTAAGGCGTCAAGTATTCGTGAATAATTATATTATCCACAGGTAGATACAAATCATAGACATGCCTTCGTTCCATCGATACTTGAGGATATATATATTTTTTATTGCTCTTGTAGGCAGACGAGCATACGGCCCACTTGACGGTGAGTGGTTACCATCGCCCATGGACTTCAGCAAAGCCAGGAGCAGAGCCAAGCCGGTGCCTACCGCTTAATACTCTCCACAAGCCTCGTTTGAAGAAGGACATGTCATAGCACTCGGGAAACACCGTGGAGGGGACCTCTGGAAACGCACTGTGGATGACCGCAGTGGCTTCAGCTAGTATGGATGAACTCTACTCGAACATCTCGAACAAATATATATCATGCCGCCAACATTTTCAGTGTCCACGGACAGCATTAACAAGTGGTCATCGGGTTGACAACACGGGTCTCTGTGCTAATGCTTAAAAGAAGGAACTTAGAACGGAAAATAGATTTTCTATTTTGTTTGTGAAGCATTCCATCTCGAACATTTTCTGATTGAAATTGTTTGCTTTGCTTGCATAGTGAAGTGAACAAAGAATATTGAAATGTTCAAGCACTTGACGTAACGTCGGGAAGTCAATATCGCATGGAAATCAATTGGGATTTTGTGAGTGGAAATTTTATGTTTATTACCCGTACTAATGTTTCGGGATTCGATTCTTTTTTTATATAAATTAGTCCCAAATATTATTATATGGGTGGCCTGTAAATAGACCTATTGATGAAAGTATAATAAAGATTATACTACTATATTTTTACAGTTATACTTCTAATAATCAGTCTTTACTGATTATTAGAAGTTTAACTGTAAAACAACCATAGAACACTAAGGAGTACAAAGTTCTATTTATTTATTTGAAACTAGCTGATCCAGCAGACTTCGTAGTGCCTCAAGGGGACACATCAATGGAAAAACAAAATTGTTTGTTTTTATATAATTCCGAGCTTTTTTATATTTTCTCACCTTTTAATCCTTCCCTGGACTTCCACGAATAATTCAAGACCAAAATTAGCCAAATCGGTCCAGTCGTTCTCGAGTTTTAGGGAGACTAACGAACAGCAATTCATTTTTATATATAGAGATTACCACCTAAACCTTATAGCAAAACTCCAACAATATTGAACATGTTTATAAGCACTATTACAATCAGTAAACATCCTCATTTGATAGAATTTTTGTTCGATAACTAAACTACATATATTCTTAGGCAAATTATTTTTCCATTTGAAGCTTTTTTTGTAGACAATTTCAGTTACGTATTCTCGATCGTAACACAAAACAAATGGTAGGGGCGAACATGAAACTTTCACAAAGTTTTGAATATTCGAAATTGGAATAAGAAACTAGTACCAGTTCGACGAATCCACCTGCATTAAGTGATTAGTCACATTTGCGAATAGCACAGCTTGCCTGAACGAGGAGTTCTGGAACGGCTTTTCCTTTGTTAAGCCGAACAATTGTTAAGCACTAATGAACGCTTTGAATGCGTTTCAGTAGCTAATGACAGTAATACATATAGGTAGTCCACAAGATTACTTACCAAACAGCACGAGCATTTTTACAGTAAACAAAATTTAAAGCATAGTTTCAATGGACTCGTTATAACCATTATATGCCTATATTAGATGCCTATTTGTGCCGTGAAGCAGTAACGCGTTTCGGTTTGAAGGGTGAGGCAGCCGTTGTAGCTATACTTGAGACCTTAGAACTTATCTCAAGGTGGGTGGCGCATTTACGTCGTAAATGTCTATGAGTTCCAGTAAACCAGGTGGGCTGTGAGCTCGTCCACCCATCTAAGCAATAAAAAAAGGTATTGACCTTTCACCTCAGCTCCGAAAATAGGTAATAACAATTGATTGATTGAAAATTATTTACTGTGCATTAATATTGAACAAAGGCGCACTTAACGCCTTGCAGACATTCGTTTCCCTCGTTGATGAAGTGAAAGATTCAAGAAGTGCGTGAATTTAAAGAATTATAGTAGACTAGCGGCCCGCTCCGGCTCCGCTCGGGTCTTTAACAAAAAACTCAGCGACGTTGTTTTATTTTTTTATAAAAAAACACTTGTTGCGGCATATCTATAATAGTTAGACATATGCTGTCGCGACACTTTTTGCAAATAATAATGTGTTCTACAAAGTCGTAGTACATAATTTTATTCTATCATCAATAGTTTTCGCAGGGCACGCGATGTAAAGAATATTTTAGGTAATTTTTTTACACCTTGGGTTACATTATTGGAGTTTTAGTAAGGATCCCTAATTTTTTTCAAAAATTTTAGTCTGTTTCACTCGAGAATGTGTGTGTGTGTGTGTGTGTGCGTGTGTGTAAGGGAGTGTAGCTTCCAAACAGTGAAAGAATTTTTCAAATCGGTTCAGTTTCGGAGCCTATTCAATATAATAATATAATCTTTATAATATTAGTATAAACATGAGTAAAAATAAACATTAAGTTTTAAAATAAAAAATGACAATGTAGAGAGGTGTATGTAGAGTATGGACTCTATTGATCACATTTCCAGGCCACTTCCAACAGCGCAGGCAGAGCCAAGGCTCTACGACTGAAGACTTATTCGTTTCATCCACATATATATTATCAAGGTGACGCAGGTGAAGAAAGCACCCAGGTGACGCTGTGAGATTACAGTCCTGAAGTCTAAGTCGCGTCCGAAAATTTACACTAAAAAATAACTCCTGTATGACCCTTTGTAAAAATTTAAACTAGACTCAGACTCACTCTATTGAATAGTAAATTGTAGACAGTCTCAACATCAAATAGATTTCCCGATGTGTACATTGAAAATGTTTTCCGCTTCTATAGTGGAATTGATCCAATGTAAAGTATCTCTTTTTGTTTCAAATGATAAATGAGTATTAAATAAATACTTACTTTACACAATTGTGAACTTTCCCGTTGTAATTGAAAAAAGTAAATATGTATAAAACAAAGTTTATAGGGTTGGAATCACGATACTATATTTTTTTTTAATGCTTACATGGGTGGACGAGCTCACAGCCCACCTGGTGCTAAGTGGTTACTGGAGCCCATAGACATCTACGACGTAAATCCGCCACCCACCTTGAGATATAAGTTCTAAGGTCTCAAGTGTAGTTATAACGGCTCTTCCATCCTTCAAACCGAAACGCATTACTGCTTCACGGCAGAAATAGGCAGAGTGGTGGTACCTACCCGCGCGCACTTACAAGAGGTCCTACCACCAGTAAAATCTTCCCTGTCACGAATAGTCTAAGCTTTTCCATTCCATAAATTTATTCATTTCTTTTCAAAAATGTTTCTATAATTCTAAATATTAAGTCATACCAAATTTTAGGTTTAGAACATTAAAAGCCGTGTTGTAGTTGAAGACGCTACTAGCACCCCTCACAACCTGTATACGCATTAACAAAAGCACATACATAATCACAGCCCATCGACTTTCTCACATACGGTAATGGATTCTTAAACACTCATTAGTCAATGACACTGAACCTCATGTGTGACACACGGAAGCTAGAGGGCGACGCACCGGAACGCCTTAACGATTCCACTAATGATTTTTTTGCAAATATACAGTGTGTTCCAAAATAGATCTAAAATGTATCTTTCTCGAGTGATCTAAATAAAACAAAAACAAAAAAGATGTGTGGTGTCGTGGAACACCGGATAGGAACGAAGTTCCTTGTTATAAAAATATTAATTTTAAGTTCCATTCGAGGTATAAAGAAAATAAAACTTGAGGTTTCGCAGCAACCCACGGTCATTCGGTAACGTGCGAACTTATTGTGGTACACTTCATTCACGGTTGTTTGCATAAGAGTTAGTGTATTGCGCAAACGAACGCTCTGAGATCGTGGTCAATGAATGATAAAAAAAATGTTATTTTTTGTACGTTATTACAAAGTTAAGTCGTACACTGGGGGCATTACTAACTTGTACACTATTACCAAGTTAAGTCATACACTGTGTGCATTACTAATTTGTACGTTATTTATTACAAAGTTAAGTCGTACACTGTGTGCATTACTAACTTGTACACTATTACCAAGTTAAGTCATACACTGTGTGCATTACTAATTTGTACGTTATTTATTACAAAGTTAAGTCGTACACTGTGTGCATTACTAACTTGTACACTATTACCAAGTTAAGTCATACACTGTGTGCATTACTAATTTGTACGTTATTTATTACAAAGTTAAGGCGTACACTGTGTGCATTACTAATTTGTACACTATTACCAAGTTAAGTCGTACACTGTGTGCATTACTAATTTGTACGTTATTACAAAGTTAAGGCGTACACTGTGTGCATCACTAATTTGTACACTATTACCAAGTTAAGTCGTACACTGTGTGCATTACTAATTTGTACGTTATTACAAAGTTAAGGCGTACACTGTGTGCATTACTAATTTGTACACTATTACCAAGTTAAGTCGTACACTGTGTGCATTACTATGCATTACTAATTTGTACGTTATTACAAAGTTAAGGCGTACACTGTGTGCATTACTATGCATTACTAATTTGTACGTTATTACAAAGTTAAGGCGTACACTGTGTGCATTACTAATTTGTACACTATTACCAAGTTAAGTAGTACACTGTGTGCATTACTAATAAAAATCTTACGTTACGGACGTTTTTTCCCGGTTAGGGTACCCCTTCGCATCGTCCCATAAGGAACTTCGTTCCAAAAAACAGATCTAAATACTTGACAGTATATTTGTTATCAGCGTTTTTGAAACAGGTTTTACCGTAGCAAAAGCTGTATGTAATTTTCATCAACGAAGCAATACACGAACGAAAACTGAACAACGAGAATACGCTTCCAAGGAATATCTTAATAGAATTTCAAAAACAAACGATATAATTGCGAACAGCGTCCGCACGGTCCCGTACTAGACATGTCGCGTACTAATGAAATACAAAATCAAGGCGATACAAAACAATTGCACGTTTCAAACGATTTCAACCAATCGCAGAGTAAAGGAAGTTACGGAAAAAACACCACGTTGCATACAGATGAATGTATTGCTTGGAATATACGGGGTCCTATTGTGTTCTACTTGAAATACAACATTTATTTAAAAACAATATTTATTCGGCTGTTTAAATAATTCACTGGACTATTAACACCTCTAAATGGTACATGAGCTCACAGTCAACATGTCCTTAAAAGGTTAATGAAAGTTTATAGAGAAGGTTTACAGTACCTCCTGCCACCGGGAATTCTTTATTTATTATTATTTATTTTTATTCTTATACTTTATTCTTTATATCCGGGGATATTTTTCCTTCATTAGTAGATAGGTGAAAAATTTGTTTTTGGTTCTGATGCTGAATCTCCTGCGAGGTTCCCGCGTCTAGATGGCGCGCGACCGAGACTGAACCTGAGCGGGGTCGGGGAATTCTGCGATCAACACTACAACCGGAGACGCAGCTTTACCTAAGGATGCCGATGCACTGGTTCAGAATCGTCTCGCCCATAGACATGAATGTAGATTCACAATCGTCGTCGACTCTCGACTCCACATCAGCTACCACGATACGACAGCCCGTGAGGCCGCCCCAGACGGTGCCGCTGGTGCCTCGAAATACCTCACTGTCATGAAAGTACCTGGAAGCTTTATTCCATGATCGCTTCACAAATACGAGTATTCACTTAAATCTATATATATATAAATGAATTGCTGTTCTTTAGCCTCGCTAAAACTCGAGAACGGCTGGACCAATTTGGCTAATTTTGGTCTTGAATTATTTGTGAAAGTTCAGAGAAGGTTTAAAAGGTAGATAAATATGAAAATGCTCGGAATTAAATAAATATAACAATTTTGTTTTTCCTTTGATGTGTCCCCCGTCGGACGGATTCCTTTTGTTTGTTTTAAGTTTATTTTATACAAAAGTTTAGGACTTTTACTTATCGATTAAGGCACTACGAAGTCTGTCGGGTCAGCTAGTATTTCATAAAAATACAAAGAACCATGAATCTAAGCTAACACCTATTTAAAATAAATTCTTGGGTAAAATAAAGGTAATTTGTGTTAACAATTAAATGAATACTTTTGGATTTAATTATGTTAAGATAGAGAAGAACAGATATTTTGACAGTAAAAAATAAATAAAATAATTAAATAAAACATGTAAATAAATAAAAAACGTATAATCTAATTATATAAATTAAAATAAATTTATTCAATGACATTATTCAAATGCTCGACAATATTTTCAACCATACGTATACACCCCGATCCTGTGCCAAAAGCAAACACAGAACCGATTGTAGTCGTGTCGTTTACATACTGTTTGCTGAAACACAAGCAAAAATGTATTTCAATTGAGATACTCAATTGTACTGTGCCCCATGCGGACGTTGCTTTATACGTCCGTGGATGAGTCTCTGTTATTCAATTATTTAAAAATGTTTTAACATTCATTGTATTTATTGTACCGATGAATATGAAGAAAGATGATATTTATGAAACTAAAATACTCTTTGTTAATTATCGAAAATCTTTAAATTAAGATTGCTATAAAACATATATATGTCGTGGTTAACGACTTTTAGTAATATTAAGACGTTGTTTTGACTATTATTTTAAATGATGAAATGTTGTTTTGATAAATACCACAAAATGTAGGGTAGACTCCGTAACGCCACAGTATAAAATGGCGGTACGCGGACAGAGTCGTGGCATACTTAGAAGGACTCGCGCCCTCTCATCAAGCATACTGGCGACTAGCAAGGACTCTCAAGTCCGAAACTACCGCTACTATGCCTCCTCTCGTACGCCCTTCAGGCCAACCACCGGCTTTCGATGACGATGACAAGGCAGAGTTGCTGGCCGATGCACTGCAAGAGCAGTGCACCACCAGCACTCAATACGCGGACCCCGAACACACCGAGGCAGTCGACGGGGAGGTCGAGCGCAGAGCTTCCCTGCCACCCTCGGACGCGTTACCCCCCATTACCTCTGACGAAGTTAGAGAAGTAATAGACAACCTTCAACCTAAGAAGGCACCCGGCTCCGACGGCATCCGCAACCGCGCGTTAAAACTCTTACCAGTCCAACTGATAACAATGTTGGCTACCATCTTAAATGCCGCTATGACGCACTGCATCTTTCCGGCGGTATGGAAAGAAGCGGACGTTATCGGTATACACAAGCCGGGCAAACCGAATAATGAAACCGCTAGTTACCGACCGATTAGTCTCCTCCCAGCGATAGGCAAAATTTACGAACGGCTCCTTCGGAAACGCCTCTGGGACTTCGTTACCGCGAATAAAATTCTAATAGACGAGCAGTTTGGATTCCGCGCCAAACACTCGTGCGTACAACAAGTGCACCGCCTCACGGAGCACATCTTAATAGGGTTAAATAGGCGTAAACAAATCCCGACCGGCGCCCTCTTCTTCGATGTAGCGAAGGTGTTCGACAAAGTCTGGCACAACGGTTTGATCTACAAACTGTACAACATGGGAGTGCCAGACAGACTCGTGCTCATCATACGAGACTTCTTGTCGAACCGTTCGTTTCGATATCGAGTAGAGGGAACTCGTTCTCGTCCCCGTCATCTGACTGCCGGAGTCCCGCAAGGCTCCGCACTCTCCCCGTTACTATTTAGTTTGTATATCAACGATATACCCCGGTCTCCGGAGACCCATCTAGCGCTCTTCGCCGATGACAGGGCTATCTACTACTCGTGTAGGAAGATGTCGTTGCTTCATCGGCGACTCCAGACCGCAGTAACCACCATGGGACAGTGGTTCCGGAAGTGGCGAATAGACATTAACCCCACGAAAAGCACAGCGGTGCTATTCAAAAGGGGTCGCCCTCCGAATACCACTTCGAGCACCCCACCCCCCAATAGGCGCGTAAACACCTCCGCCGTTAGCCCCATCACTCTCTTTGACCAGCCCATACCGTGGGCCCCGAAGGTCAAATACCTAGGCGTCACCCTCGACAGAGGGATGACATTCCGTCCCCACGTAAAAACGGTACGCGATCGCGCCGCGTTTATACTAGGACGACTCTACCCAATGCTTTGTAGACGAAGCAAACTGTCCCTCCGTAACAAGGTAACCCTCTACAAAACTTGCATACGCCCCGTCATGACGTATGCAAGCGTAGTGTTCGCTCACGCGGCCCGCACCAACTTGAAACCCCTTCAGGTTATACAATCCCGATTCTGCAGGATAGCCGTCGGAGCACCATGGTTCCAGAGGAACGTGGACCTCCACGATGACCTGGAGCTCGACCCCGTCAGTAAGTATCTACAGTCGGCATCGCTGCGCCACTTTGAGAAGGCGGCACGACATGAGAACCCTCTTGTCGTGGCCGCCGGAAACTACATACCCGATCCTGTAGACCGTTTGGTAAACCGTCGACGTCGCCCAAAGCACGTCATCACGGATCCTCCTGATCCATTAACGGTGCTTTTAGGCAATACAAGCACCGGTCACCGTCCTCGCCGAACCCGTCGCTTGCGACGAAGGGCTCGACGAGCGAATTAACCCACAGACACAGCCCACTGAGTTTCTCGCCGGATCTTCTCAGTGGGTCGCGCTTCCGATCCGGTGGTAGATTCTGCGAAGCGCTGCTCTTGCTAGGGCGGTGTTAGCAATTCTCCGGTTTGAGCCCCGCGAGCTCACCTACACAAGCTAGGGTACGCTGAAATAGCCTCTCAAGGCTATCAGCATAGGTAGGAAAAAAAAAAAAAAAGAGTCGTGGCATTCCGTGTCAGACAGTCATTCAGTCCGTATCGGACGGTCCGTCCGTCTCAGTCAGTGAGTCTCTGGCAGTCAGTCAGATGGTCTGTCGGTATGTGGAACGAAACTGTCGGTTTACCCTGTCATTGTGAAAGTTGTGTGTGTTGAGTTTCAATAATTATTATTCAAAAGGTTTTATTGACTTTTTATAAACTGAGTTCAACCAAATACGAGTGATGACGGAAACTACCGCTTAGCCATCCCTGGCACGCGCCGACATATATAAAGGCTGCCATTAATTTTATAAGCTTCTTTTCGGAAACATGTATTTTTAAGAGCAATCAAAAAGAAACAGAAAAGATAATGATACATTAAATGAATTAAAACTATGGGGTATCAGTGATTAGTGCCGAATTTCGATCACTGCGCGAATATATTAGGAATAAACTAGCTGTCCCGGTAAACGTTGTTTTACCATATAAGTTATTTCTAGGAAAGATAAATAGCATAGATACCGACTGCAGTGCCATCTGCCGGGCTGATTTGTGAATCTAAACCATCCAGGGAGCCACCCAAACGCATACTTTTTATTTATTTATTGCTTAGATGGATGGACAAGCTCACAGCCCACCTGATGTTAAGTGGTTACTGGAACCCATAGACATCTACAACGTAAATGCGCCACCCACCTCGAGATATAAGTTCTAAGGTCTCAGTATAGTTACAACGGCTACCCCACCCTTCGAACCGAAACGCATTACTGCTTCACGGCGGAAATAGGCGGGGTGGTGGTAACTACCCGTGTGGACTCCCAAGAGATCCTACTACCAGTAATTACGCAAATTATAATTTTGCGGGTTTCATTTTTATTACACGATGTTATTCCTTCACCGTGGAAGTCAATCGTTAACATTTGTTGAGTACGTATTTCATTAGAAAAATTGGTACTCGCCTGCGGGATTCGAACACTGGTGCATCGCTTCATACGAATGCACTGGACGTCTTATCCTTTAGGCCACGACGACTAATAACGATGGCATACAAAAAAAAATCATTCTAATTCTGCCGTTTAGGAGGAGTTCAGTGACAAACACACGCACAGAAGAAATTTATATATTTTTTTTCCTGTTTCTTTTTGATTGCCCTTAAAAAGTATAATACATGTTTCCGAAAATAAACTAATAAAACTAATGGCAACCTTTAGAGAACATACCTATAAGCACAAAAAAAAATAGACAAAATATATAGATTAATTCGGTTTTAGTAACTATTTTTAGCAGTTTATATAAACATAGAACCACTAAATCTGTTATTCTAATGAACACGACATCCGGACCGAATTCGCATTAAATATTAATTGGCTTCACTCTCAATAGTGTACCGTAACATATCTAATTGACCGAACATAGCTCAATACATAATATAATATTTACTTACACGTCCTAGGTATGTGTTCAACGAGTAAATAACACGCTTATAGATTCAGATAGCGTGATTTACATCATTAGCGATACCAATTAGATTATCTTGATTATGCATCGTCTTGACTGTAGAGGAATCTATGATGCATTTATATGATAAGAATCTATGATGCATAATAATATATTATACGGTAGACAATGCCTAGTATGCCTTTATTAGTTTCGTGCCTCTAATTTTTGTTAAGATAAAATTTAAACGACTTTTACGGTATAATCACATTGTCTCATTTTAATCATAATTGTCATTGCATTATTGAAGAGAAACTTCTTTAGGCGCATGAGGGTAAAATTTTTACAGAACGTCACGCAGGTATGCAACAGAAGTGACATCAAACTACTATTGAAATTAAGTACTTGTCAAATGTCAGTAGTAGTAGTTGTTGTATTTTTCCAATTGGAAAGGCAAATGTATTATACCATACAGCCTAATATTTTATAATTTTTTTGTGAAAAATTTTAATAGGAATTGAAATGAAATGAAAAGAATTTGGAACATTAATCAAATAGCATGAAATTAAATTAGTCAATTTAATTGGCAAAATATTATATTAGTCATTTACAATTTAGAAGTCTAAGCATAATGTGACTGTCAACACTGAGGTTTGAGATTGACATTTGACAGACTTTTGGCGGGAACATATCTTCCTTTTTCCCTTCCTCTAAGGCTCGGATATCTAAAGTTTTAGATTTGTATAAATATAAGCAAGACTTATAAATTAGTTCGCCAAAAAAGTTTCACTTCTGACATGTGTACTTTGTACGCACGCACTTTTTTATTTATTTAAGTTAGCTTAAAACGAGGCACTACAGAGAATGTTTTTTTTTCCGTTCCAATTCAAATCAAATCAAATCAAAAAAGTTTTATTCAACATATATGAAAGTACATACTTGTTGAACGTCAAAAGAACTACCGCCAATTCACAAGAACTAGCCTCCGTCCTGAGAAGAATTGGCAAGAAACTCAGCGGGCATGTCTTTATTTTTTTTTTTAATAAGAAATTATTATTTATTAATTTTTTAATATTCTATTTTTTTTTTTTTTTACATGAGTGTTATAACGTAACAATTACTACAATATTGAAATGCCCGGAGCGAGCAACTCATTCCCACTTTGTGCAATCTTCTAGTTAATCATTGACTTTATAGTAAGCTTTATTGCACAGATGTTCTTTAACAGTTTTCTTAAACCTATGTATATGTAGGCTCTGAACATCTTGTGGGATTTTGTTGTACAGGCGCACAGGCGCGTAATGACAAAAAAAGAGATTAAATCGTAAAACTAATTTAAATTATATCTTTCGTTTAGTTAAAGATGTTTAGGACCTAAATTCTTGGAGTGGACCATTGACTCTATTGACTCTAACATAAGTCTTCGCTTTAAGAATGTTGACCTTTTTTTTCTAACACCATTGAATAAACAAATTAATAGTACTTTTTTAAATGTAAGTCAGCCTTTATTGTCAGCAAATATTTGTGATTTATTTTAGTAAAATAACGTCCACTCTCCAATATTTGCACAGGTCGGTCGCCAATAAATCCGCTTATAAAAGATCCCTTTTATCCGGTTTTTTCAATACCAATGAGGCTACTTGTGATTTCGTATCAAAACCGCTCAAATCCCTTGATAATAAATGCCAATGGTTCCAAATTTCATTGCAATTACATCCTAATTCCGAGAGGACGAAGGTTTACTACTGTTCGTTGTAGTAATATGCTTCGTATTAATATTTGTCAACATATGATGTAGCCCTTTGATTTCGGTGTCCCTTTTCTTTGTAAGCAGGGAATCGTGTAATAGAGAAAATATATTATTATCAATTTGTTTATTGAAAGGTTAGGTTAGTAAATAAAACTGTATAATTTTTTTTGCAAGCGCCGGTGTTTCTGTCGAATTTATATCAGGGTTTTGGCATATTAAAATTACACATTGCATAGATCCTTGAACAAGCTCACCGCCCAACTGATATTAAAGTGGTTACTGGACTTAATAGGTATCACGGCGTGAATGACGCCACCAACCATGATACAAGAGTATGAACTCTCAAAGGAATTGCAAAAAGCTTGTTCCATGTTTCAAAGTGGAATGAATCGCTGCTTCACGGACTACCTGTAGAAGGATGGTGGTACTGGGTAACCCATTCGGGCTCAAACCTATTACCAGTTTTTAGTTTTGTTTTTCCTTCGACACCAAGCGTCTTATCTTTAGTAACACCAAACGTATGAAAGACAACAATTTACAACTTCCCAGCCTTCTCTAATACATTCATAGCACCATTAAATTCTACTAAGTGCAAAATCTAACCGAGCAAATTTATAAATAAGGTAACATAGATAGTCCGTGTCAGTTGCGTAGTAACAAGAGTATAGGTAGAGTATAGAGTATAGGTAAATAATAGATCAAAATTTTGTATATTACCTCCGTAATATTGACCTGTGCTTATTATATGGTACTTTTGATTAAAAATACAGTAACATTACAGGCATAACTTCTCATTCCGAACATTTCATATTTTATTGTAATTGGTTCTAATAAATTGTAGGCAGCAAATTAGTAAAAAAACATTATTTTTAAGTTGATGATAGACAAAATGAACATTTAGCCGCATTTATTAACACCAAATCTGAAGCTTAAGCTATAAAGAAGAAAAAAAAATGACCGAAAAAACCACATGATACAACACTATCCCATATTATATAAATTTACAAAAGAACCTAGTGAATAATATAAAATAGTAGTTCGGCTAATGACCGCAACTACTATTTTATTCATGATTCGGATTCAATTCATAGTTGATATCTATTCAGTAAAATAAGCATTTGGTATTCAAGAATTGTATTTAATTTGGTCTTCTCTAGTTTGTTTATTTTCGGCATCCACAACTGGAGACAATCCTTTCCTTGGAGCTGTATTTTCCAGCAAAAATCTATATTCCATTACAGCCTTTATATTTTATGGAATCTAGTATCAATAAAATCCTACCCTTGAGGCTTTGCTTACCAGAAATATCAACATTCTTTTGTAACTGTTCGCTTTTGCTAACTTCTTGTCCGTAATTTACGAAAATATTTAAAAAAAATGTCGGATCTTTTCAACAGAACAACTCGAGTTCAAGCAAAAAATTCAATAACCAATCTAAAACTTCATTAGTATCGCGATTGTGAGAGCGATCAAAAGAATCCTGCTTTTGTGACGACAGAAATCTGCCATTAATTACCGCTGGCGTTGAGGGGCATAAAACGTAACCCTTTTATCGCAAAAGGAAATACCCTAAAGCTATTTTTATGCACTCGCGAATTCTTCAAAGATATTGTTTCTTTGCGCGGAAAAGACTTTGAAATATCATAATTATTAGCGTTTGATCTTTGCCCGAGTAAGTCATTGTATTTTTTTTAACTTAGAAAGTCATTCTGTAAAGCGATTGAATTTTAATATTGAAAAATACTGAAGACGTGACAAAAGAATAATGGAACTTGTTTTTAATTTCGATTCTTTTTCCTGTTTATAAATATGAATATTGTTGAATTAGACAAGTAAGTTCAATTAGGCTTCTCATTGTAATCACCCAGTTATGCTTATCAGAATCTAGAAGTCAAGGTAGACGATTCTCAACTTCTCCGAATGGAAGAAGGATATGCCGAACGCCAAAAATAAGAAATTAGATTACTAACAGACTTTTAAATGATTTCGACTCATGTAACAGAATTCCTCATGAATGTTGCTTCGGATAATACAGTCCATGAATACAATTTCTAACTATACTGAGACCTTAGAACTTAGGTATATCACAAGGTGTTGTGGCGAATTTACGTTATAGATGTCTATGGGTTCCAGTAACCACTTAACACAAGGCGGGCTGTGTGCTCGTTCACCAATAAAATCCACACAAAAAAAGACAATCACGTGACGCTATGCTCGCCGGTCAACAAAGATATAACGAATGCACCAATCATACTGACTGTGAAACTTCCCCTGACCGGGAAGTCATAGTATCGTATCACTGACGAGTTATCTAAAACTGCATAACCGTGCGCCTCTGATCTTATCCATATTCTAATCGTATTGCGGGGATCTGAAGGGTGAGTGGCAATCTTAAATTATCATTATTATTCATTTTTTACAAATATTTACGCGCATTTTATGGGATTTTTCATAAAATAATTGATTCTAAATTCTAGTCTAGAACGAAGGAAAGACAAACTACACGGAAATCTAGTTCACGGAAATCTAAGCAAACGGAAAACCGACTTTTTAAAAGCGATATCAGTGTTGTGTAAAAAAAAATACACAAGGGATTTTATGACCTGGTAACTAAGGCCTTTAGGTCATGTCTTATTTTAATTTATATTCTTATTTTTATGATAAATGATAATATGGAGTGATATGAAATGAAATGAAGTGAAAATGATTAATTTAAGACATTAATCAACTGGAATGAAATGAGATTTGATGATATGGTATGAATATAATCTCAGTAAAATGTTGGTCATGTACTGAGATTTTTTCAGTAGACTTTTTAGAGGATCCCGAGAAGATACGTCCAGCGGCTTTGTTTCATTTTCCTACATTTGTGCACTTTCACAGATATTAACCAATGAATAAACCACCTCTATTACACATTTAAACCTGAAGAAATTCTAAATAGACAAAATAAAACAAATCACACAAATTCACTCCTTGCGGCCCCGACAAACAGTCTGTAATTCACTACAAAGTTACCATTGTCATACAGTCTCGCACAAAAGCTTTTCAAATTTTTATTCATAACTATTTTTATCCGGGTCGGCAAATCACCGGATTCGATTTCGCTCCGGAAAATCCATTGACAGAAACACCCCTTTGTACTCGTCCCGTTCTATTTTCGAATAGAAATCTGAGGATTTGAGCGTCACGAGAATTTTTAGACCTGACTGTACTTTACAGAGCGTTTATTTATTATTTATCACGAACGAACACTTTTAAATCAAAAATTGCACTCTTCATTTAAATTATAATTATTTATTATGTATCATCATAAATATGAATTAATCGAAGCATTTGATGTAACCGTTCGTATGATTAAAATCGCTTTATGGTCATAAAGTGAAGCCGATATAGGGATTCGATTTTACAGGGTTGTCAATGATACAATTTTAAAATAATCTTTTACTTTGCTATGGCGTACTTAGAAAAAACAAGCGGTAGGTAGTCCCTGTTCTCCTGGCACTGCTGACTGGCAAGAGCGTCATATACCACTCACCATTAGGTAGTGTGAATGTATCCTTGCAATGGCAATAAAAATAATAGCGTTTGTTGTTCTTCGCTCGTTACGTAACGCGTTACGGCGACAATATATCTGGCTTCTCTTTCTCTCTCGCATACGGCAGCGATACTAAGAACGTATGTAACTCCTAACTGTTTATATATCTTTTTCAATTTATGTTACAACTTTCCTTACATTAACATATTAATTATACATAAAATTTAAGTAACAACTTATGCTTTTTTCTAGTTAAACAATTTCAACGTTACATAGTTCAACTTAGATTAGTTTAAATTATCACTTCTGTTTTACTGGTGGTAGGACCTCTTGTGAGTCCGCACGGGTAGGTACCACCGCCCTGCCTATTTCTGCCGTAAAGCAGTAATGCGTTTCGGTTTGCAGGGTGGGGCAGCCGTTGTAACTATACTGAGAGACCTTAGAACTTTTATCTCAAGTTGGGTGGCGCATTTACGGTTGTAGATATCTATGGGCTCCAGTAACCACTAAACACCGGGTGGGCTGTGAGCTCGTCCACCCATCTAAGCAATAAAAAAATTAAAAAAAAGGCGTCCTGAGACGCACAGGTTTTTTTTTGGTTCGTCAGCCCTGATCCACAGAGCTATTAACGGTCGATCTGTTAATCATCGGTTTGGTTTATCGCCACTCGCTACCATAACTCGCTGTATTGTTATTTATCGTTTCAGGCCACATTCGAATTTGAATTCGATTATATTAGGATTGTCGATCTAATTTCTTACGAATTATGAATACTGTTAAAATTAGAACGAACCCATACGGGAGCATCTGCCTATTTCTGACGTGAAGGCGTTATTTATTAAGATATTAAGAGTTCCGTGAGGTGTATAAATAAAATACAGGCTCGTATATTGAATATTTGCGTTTATTCTTATTTTATTAATTTAAATTACCATGCACGGAACTAAAAGGCTGGAACGGAAGAGAGGGTTGCCAAGCATCAAACTTAAAATTAGCAGCTTAGAACTTAGGTGTTACCATTATAATATAACAATATAATTCTAATGTTCATATTTTGATTGAACATGAGGTATAAAAGCTTTCGCATTTTGTTATTCGGGTATTCCAGAAAACCAAATAAGTCGTCGTGGCCTAAAGGATAAGACATCCAGTGCATTCGTGTGTAGCGATGTACCGGTGTTCGAATCCCGCAGGCGGGTACCAACTTTTCTAATGAAAAACGTATTTAACAAATGTTCACGTTTGACTTTCGCGGTGAAGGAATAACATCGTGTAGTAAAAATCAAACCAGCAAAATTATAATTTGCGTAATTACTGGTGGTAGGACCTCTTGTGAGTCCACCACACAACCACTTACCCGCCTTTTTCTGCCATGAAGCAGTAATGCGTTTCGGTTTGAAGGGTGGAGCAGCCGTTGTAGATGTCTATGGGCTCCAGTGACCACTTAACACCAGGTGGGCCGTGAGCTGGTCCACAAACTTAACCAATAAAAATAAAAAGGTGGTTTAAGCACACTCTGCCCATTTAGAAGCAACACAACATTTACTATCTTAAATTACTCCGAACAACGTCCTAAAAGACATTGAGACCTATTCGAAACCAGCGTGAGTACAATTTAGCGTTTAAGCAAATCGTAAATTCGACGTAATTTCTTTTACGTGTACGTACCAAGTAAAGAGCCGATATGGATCCCCACTGAGCTTTTGAGGAAACCCTTTGAACGCGTATTCGCGTGACTAGAAACTTTTAGAGCTTAACAAATTTATTGTAAGGTAATACCGAGCCTGTCTTCCTTTATTACAGAACGTGACGTCATGGCAACGAAGCTGATGATAGTTAATAGAAAAAAATGCCTAGATCGTCTTTAATGGTGGTAGGACCTCTTGTACCACCACCCTGCCTATTTCTGTCGTGAAGCGGTAATGCGTTTCGTTTTGAAGGGTGGGGCAGCCGCTGTAACTATACTGAGACCATAGAACTCATATTTCAAGGTGGGTAGCGACATATAGATGTCTATGGGCTCCAGTAACCACTTAACACCAGGTGAACTGTGAGCTCGTGCACCAATCTATGGAACTTAAAAAAAAAGATCAGGAACACAGCTTTTAGGCGTAAACTCCAGATCCAGGAGGTCGCTGACCACCTACTGACTGTCTCATTTCTGGACCTAAATCAGCCCTATACACTGGAACAGAATAAATACACAGAAAACGGTATATATAGCTGCAACTACTTCAAGAATTTTGGTACGCAAACCCTTTTTATTAAAGCATTCTTAACGGCTCTAGCGTTTTTTATTTGCGAAAATTCGAATTCTTCAAGGGAATTTAAAAAAAGTAATATTACTCTAAAGTATTGAAAAAATACTTTTAAGTATCGAAAATAATAGAATTACAGTTAAAATTCAAGATTAAGCCGTAAAAGTGATATTGTCTCTACGAAGGGCTAAAACAGATGAAAATACTACAAGCACTTATGATCACGAGTGTACTAATGTCACAGCTTATGTCACAATCTTTCTCAAATATCGGTCTTCATACCAGTTGAGCTTCTCTACTAATCAACATTCCCGATCCTGCGGAAAGAATGGAAAGCAGTCGACGTCGCCCCAAACACGGATCTCGGATCCTCCCGATCCACTAACGGTGCTTTTAGGTACCTCAAGCACCGGTCACCGTTCTCGTCGAACCCGTCGCTCGCGACGAAGGGCTCGACGAGTAAATTAACTCTCAGACACAGCCCACTGAGTTTCTCGCCGGATCTTCTCTGTGGGTCGCGTTTCCGATCCGGTGGTAGATTCTGCGAAGCACGGCTCTTGCTAGGGTTCGTGCTAGCAACGTCGTCAGGTTTGAGCCCCGTGAACTCACCTACTAGTTAAGGTTCCGCTGATATAGCCTCTCAAGGCTATCAGCTTAGGTAGGAAAAAAGAAACTAATCAATTAAGCTAAAATAATATTTTGCTAATGTAAATGCTGTTTTTCTCTTATAAATAAACACAGCTATGATATTTCACTCATACCCATATAGATCGTAACCTAAACTGCAGTTTGATAGTCTAGCTCAAACCTTATACAGGCCGTGATTAACGAGGTGCAAGCCCTGACAGCGCTAGGTGATCTATATACAGGGTGTTGTACAAAATTTAATAAATGTCACTTTATTCTAATGGATGAGAATTGATGTAGTCTTTTGTGCCCACCGTTATGAGAAAACCAACGTTTAAAATTGAAAGAAGGTATTTGCGTGAATTTAAACATTTTGATGAGAATGTGGGAGCTGTATAATGTTACTTATGACAATGAATACAATGATAAATAATCTAATGTAACCAAAACGTATAAGAAGGTAGGTTGCAATTGTTTGGTCACTGTTTCGTCTCTTTTTATGTAGAAAATACCTTCTAATTTTGACTCGGGCCACAATTATGTTTAATTTCGATATATGTATATAGTTCTTACCTTAAATACAAAGTGTACATAGTGCTTAATATCTGTCGATATCAGTAAAAAATCTAGTTAAGATTTTGAATTTTCCATATATTTTCTGCAGTGGAATTAAATTAAAAATATTGAAAATCAATTGACTTACACCCGTCGTAGAGAACTCTAATATTGACAAATACCTTTATTTTAGAATTTCTTTTTCGCGATAATAAGATTAAGCCCTAAAATTTCAGTAACAGCAGCTTTTAATTGTTAGAATTTAATCAATTAATGTATCGAAATCAATCGTTCGTAATAATCCACATTGTATGTTGTAACCATATCTTAGGCGAGTTCACTTCTCTGTGGCGTTCGCCACTTGAATTGTCAATTACCTGATATTGAATGCCGATGATTGACGAGCTTAGTTTACTGACAGCGCATACTCCGGTTTTAGTTATTGCAAGTCTAGATCGTGACTTGGAAACAACGAATACAGCGTGTTGGATTTTATTATTTGTAATAGTGTTATATACAATGTGTTTTTTTTTGTAAATTTTCTTTTTATATAACACCTACTCAACTTTCTCTTTGGAGTATACTAATTTCAAAAAACGTTTTTTTTATGACTCTGTCATGTTCTCCAGTAGTTATTTTACTAAACAAAAAAAAAGAAGATTAACAAAGAGAGAAGCAAGTGGAACTTATTTGTTTCGTGTTTGCCTTTCTGCATTACAAAGGTTTCATTCTACTGTTACATTTTTACTTAGTTCCAAAAATATATAAGTAGAACCATTGTAGCATATAAAAAATCTGATCACACTTGTTCTCAAAGGATCGCGTTTTAAATGACTCGTTGGATTAGGAGCCTTAATAGTTTGATTGCCGCGTCGGCGTTTGGTTCTTTATTTGTACTGTATCTTTATTTACAATGTTTAGTATGCTGTTTCTGTGATTAGTCTTTGCTTCGTATATATATTTTTTTTATTGCTTACATGGGTGGACGAGCTCACAGCCCGCCTGGTGTTAAATGTTTACTGGAGCCTATAGACATCTACAACGTAAATGCGCCACCCGCCTTGAGATATAAGTTTCTAAGATCTCACTATAGTTACAACGGCTTCCCTACCCTTCAGGCCGAAACGCATTACTGCTTCACGGCAGAAATAGGCAGGGCGGTGGTACCTACCCGCGCGGACTCACAAGAGGGTCCTACCACCAGTAAACAAGCGGTATAATTATATGCGGCATCCATAACACAAAACTGGTTGGAGATGATCTATTGCACGCTGAACTCACTGAATTAAGAATCGTCAATATGCATACATACTATGTGGGAGCTCTAGTCCGTTTGCTCATGTACGCTCTCGGAAAAGTTTTATACAAAATCAACTCAAAACAATACTCGAGGAAATGACGAGATGATCATTTGCGTGAATTTACATCGGATCGTTAGGTATAATGATTGATGACGTCACCGGATCGACACAGTCTCATGTAACTTCAGACTATTGTTCTTGTAGTGTGTCCAAAAAGTTGTAACATAGTTTTGATATTCTTGGTGACAATTTTTGAAGTTATACTTCTTTAGGCGCTTTATGAAAAATTGATGAGAGTGAAATTTTACGGTGCGCGCGCCCCGTGACACAAAATTAACAGAATGAAGTTGCCCACAAAATCGCTCACTACAATACGACCGACGTAACTTGGCGAGTCTGAATATAGCCGCAGGTGAACTTTCGCGCATGTACACTCGTAAAAAAAAGTGTTATTAGCATTCATTTTTTAGTAATATAAACGACAAAATTATTATTTAATATAATTCGTACTAAATATTATGAAATTATTAACGTTAAATATTTATTATTAATTATTTAATATAAAAAAAGATATAAATTTAATAAAAATAAAGTATAACTTCTTACGCGCGTACATAAGTACACGCACCCTTTTATTTATTTATTTAAAGTCGAATTCGGTTTGATTTCACAATTAATGTTGTTCCAATAACATCCTCTAATCAATCGACAGCGTCTTAATTTCGCCATTGGCATTGCATGGGTTGAAGTTACTACCTTTGGGTGAGTAGTTCTGTAGTAGAAGAGTACTTAATAACAACAAACGGATTAATAGTATTTACAAAACCTATTATATAATATATTTTGTAGTGCTTAGATGTTCCCTATCTAAAATTACCGATTTTATCGTTTAATTATCCACTATCAAGTTTTCTGTCGCCATCTATGCAGATAGGAATGCACGAGAATCACGCGGCGGCAAGACATTATCAACATTTATAAACGGTAACAAAACGGTAATAGCGCATTGAATTTTTTTCTTTTTTTTTTTTTTTTGTCAGGAGGAAATCGCCGGACTTCCGCCCTTCACTGGGGATGGAGGGCGGGGCATGTCGGAGTCGAACCGACTAAAACCTCCTGTCTCTCAACAACCAACGTCCAAACCTCGCATGAGACAAAACTCATGAAAAGGCAAAGGGGGGAAAGTGAAGCGTTTAGTGCGGAGCACATCTCTCCCATCACCCTCCCCCTCGGGACGCCGGACTGGCGGTCGTCGGCGCCACGACTACCAGCCCTCTCGGTCGGCAGGCTGTCCGAAGCCCGCCTAGATGGCGCCGGTTAGAATGGTCTATCCTACGGAATACCCCGCTGGGTCAGAACCAGCGTGGGTTGAGGATAGCCGGCCTTCCATCACCCGGATGCTCATGCATAAAACGCGTGCAGAGCAGCTTGCACGTCGTCTTCTTAGGCCCCCTTCGCCGGTCCCCAGACCGACATGTGAGGGAGACCCGAAACACTTAGAGGGCCAGGGCTAGGGCGAGATCCGCCTCCCTGGCCCCCGCTCGACGGCGGCGGGCTTGTGCGTCTCTCACGCGCCCCGCCGCCTCCTTCTACGAGATGGTGCACTCGCAGAAGTCGAGCATCGCCTTCCACGACTCGTCGTCATCGAGCATCGATGCCACAACACTCGGCAACGACAAGTCGTTTCCTATTTTTGCGACGAGAACACGGCGCCACCCCTCCTATGCGGGGCAGGAGACGAGCGTGTGCTCCGCCGTGTCCAAGTCGCAACCACAATGGTGGCACTCTGCCGTCGGCTCGGCTCCGATCCGGTGCAGGAACTCACCGAAGCAACCATGCCCAGTGACACCTGCGTGAGCCGGAAAGTGAGGCGTCCTCTGTCACGATTCACCCAGTTCACAAGAACCGGGCGAATCGCCTCGACGGTCCTACGACCAGCCGAAGGATCGGCCAGCCGTCTGGACCATGACTCCAGCACGGACCGCCGAGATTGGGCCCTCCGCGCTCTGACCACACTGGGGCTGGGACGTGCCACGCCCCGGGCACGAAGGTCAGCCCGCCACTGATAATCAGCGGCGAGCGCCTCCGCCTCCAGGACCCAAGGCGGCGTACCAGCCAGTACACACGCCGCCTCGAAGGACATGGTGCGATAGCCACGGAGCGCATTGACATAATGACTTATTTTAAAACTCTTTAGACGTACGCGAGGTCTTGAAATATCGCAGAGAGGACTTATTTAAACCGTGACATATTTTGTACCAGGGAGAGAAATAGCGGAATTATTAGACGATACTAAAATCCGAAAGAGAACTAAAGTCCTTTCGTAGGCCATAAATTATACGTGTGATTCAGATAATTGCATTACTATAATTCTCATGTTGTATTTGTTATTTTAGCTGCTCTACACACACTCATCACTTTTAATTATTATTCTCATAATCCTCTCGCAGATCTTCTAGAAGAGATTTCTTAAAGAAATAAGCAGTGCCTTTGTACATAATTTTCCTATTACTCTGTACTATGTCTTATTTTTTGTGTGTACATATATAAATAAAATAATTGACAACCTGAACAAAGTGATGAAATAAAATGAAAATTGTTGATATTTGGGAGTCTCATTCAAGGACTAAGTTAAACCTTGCTAATAAAGCATAAATATTTTACTAAGCTTGAAGTTCACTTCGCTTTTTGTCGATTCTAACCATTTGAAATTATTTATATTTGAATCAAATCATGGTCACTACACTAGCACGGAAACAACAAAAAAATAGTCATACAATATTTATCCATTATAAGGATTGGATTCTTGTTCATAAATCAGTGTAAGAAGCGACATCCGAGTTTTTGACAAATGGCTGTAGTGACGATGAATCGTGCGGAACTATCCTACGTGTGCCACGTATTTAATCTGTTCCGGGGTGAACAGAGAAGCGTTAAATTGAGATGGAATCATTTTGGTTTTCATATCGGAGAAACAGGAATACCTCTATAGAATACTATTTTATTTTAAATTCGAATGTTATAGCTTGTTTCATTCCGAACCAGTTTTGCCAATTGGATTTAAAAAAGAATGCATTATTGCTTCAGATCAGAAATAGCCAGAATTGTGGTCTTATTAATTGCAGTATGCCGATAGATCAGAATATCAGAGATTCCTGTTGCACATTTTCCGGTAAATCCCGCCTGTTACACATTAACAGATTGCTTAGTGCTATTCTAAGCACTATGGCTAAAAGGATAAAATTTTTGAGACAATGGAAACAAAGAGGATTTTTTTTCGAAAGTTTGACTCAATTTTCTTGTAATGTAAATTTATATGAAATATTTCAAAGTTATCGTTTAACCTCTGACGTCTGTTCTCGTTAAGACGTTGTACGCTTTACGTCCCGCCAATGGGCCTAGCGTACTATATCATTGGGGCCAAGCATTGGCCAAGCATTCAGTAAAATCAGGGAATCAGTAATTTTTATTAACTTGAGATTTTCATCCCACAATTTATAAAATGCAATAATATGGACGGAAGAGAAAAAAAACCAGCAATAGATTGGTGGACGAGCTCACGGACACCTGGCGTTAACTGGTTACCGGAGCCCGTAGACATCTAGAACGTAAATGCAGCCGCCTACCTGAGGTTCTACCGTTCTAAGGTCTCAGCACAGTGCGTGTTATTTTTATATTCATATAGTGGGCTTCGTGACATTGTCCACTCGAATATAGGAAATAGGAAATCTCGCCATTGTTCTTCTTCTGTCCAAGCTGCATGTGGTTAAGTGCCACCAGCTTCCTCAATACAAATTAGAAAACTTGTAAAAGAAATTGTCGTGCCACTACGGCTCTCAAATTATGATGAATAATTTCTGACGTTTTTTTTTATTGCTTAGATGGATGGACGAGCTCACAGCCCACCTGGTGTTATGTGGTTAATGGAGCCCATAGACATCTGCAACGTAAATGCACCAACCACCTCGAGATATAAGTTCTAAGGTCTCCCGTCTCAGTATAGTTACAACGGCTACACCACCCTTCGAACCGAAACGCATTACCTACTGCTTCACGGCGGAAATAGGCGGGGTGGTGGTACCTACCAGTGCGGACTCCCAAGAGGTCCTACCACCAGTGATTACGCAAATTATAATTTTGCAGGTTTGATTTTTATTACACGATGTTATTCCTTCACCGTGGAAGTCAATCGTGAACATTTGTTGAGTACGTATTTCATTAGAAAAATTGGTACCCGCCTGCGGGATTCGAACACCGGTGCATCGCTACATACGAATGCACAGGACGTCTTATTCTTTAGGCCACGACGACTTCTAAAAATAAGACTTCTAATTCCACTTTGAAAATAATATTTCGAAAACAATTGTTGATAATCTAAATTACCGCTTTGCTCTTCACCATTTATTGCTAGATATAGTACACGTGATTGATTATTACAGACTACATCGTGAGACCTCCCAGCACTAATGATGTGGCTCGCTAATCCGTATATAATTGAGCTCAAACGTAATATGTAATTGACATGTGAGGAATACTATACGGTTAATTAGATAGCTTTAATTGGACATTGTGATTATTGTGGAGTGAAAATTTATTGTTCGTGAACTATGTGATAATACGTTTTCATTTTATGTAATATTTTTGTTTAAAAAATTGCGAGGTTTTCTTTTTACTTTACTTTCGCTGTTTTGTTTAGATACATATTAACAAAGTGGTAGACGTCTTGTTTACTGGTGATCCCTTCCTACTTCTGCCGTGAAGCAGTAATGCGTTTCCGTTTGAAGGGTGGGGCAGCTGTTGTACTGTACAAACGGAGACTTAACAACTCATATCTCAAGGTGGCATTTCAGTTGTAGATGTCTATGGACTCCGGTAAGTATACCAGGTGGTGTCGTGAGGTCGTCCAACCACAGAAGATAATAATAAAAAATTGCATCCTTATTCCGTAAGGTAAAACGACCGATTCGTAAACCTATAATAAATAATACATTAGTCCGAATAAAACGTAAATAAAACTCATTTTCGTACAATCAAATTCATAAACAAAAAGACAACAAAACAATGAGGTCCTGACTTGATTACCACGTCCCTGACGCCATTAAACTTAATCATTTCAACAGTTAAGTAACATAATTCAATTTGCATACAAAATGACGTGTCTTTTCTGTAGTGGACAATTCAAGGGTCGCATTGACCGTTCGGGTGGCGAAATCCAACTGAATAATTTATCTGTAATCTAGCATTAAGATAATTGAATGCTTTGCTAGTTGATTGCTAATTCAAATTCATGATTATTTAAGCTTCTGATTGCTTTTAAGTGATGACTGTTTAAACGAAGGTCCGTGTTGGAATTTTTAATTGAGATTCTTTCTTTCTGCATTTTTTTTATAGCTTAGATGGGTGGAGGAACTCACAGCCCACCTGGTGTGGTTACTGGAGCCCATAGACATCAACGACGTACATGCGCCACACACACTTTGAGATATCAGTTCTAAGGTCTCAGTATAGTTACAACGGCTGCCCCGCCCTTCAAACCGAAACGCATTACTGCTTCACGGCAAAAATAGGCAGAGTGGGAAGATTGGAACTTTTTGGTTAATTCACACTGACACACGAGTTTTATTTTTAAAAGAAGAAAATATAACTGACAGATATAAAAATTGACAGAACGATGTAACGAATGTGTATGTAGTATTTTTTTAAAAGAATAAAAGATTTTGTTGTTAAACTAAATATCCACTAGATTTCGCCATACCATCCCACATCTTTTTGGGGGCTCGTGGTACCTACCCGCGCGGACTCACAAGAGCTCCTACCACCAGTGATTACGCAAATTATAATTTTGCGGGTTTGATTTTTATTACACGATGTCATTCCTTCACCGTGGAAGTCCATCGTGAACATCTGTTGAGTACGTATTTCATTAGAAAAATTGGTACCCGCCTGAGATTCGAACACCGGTGCATCGCTACATACGAATGCACTGGACGTCTTTATCCTTTAGGCCACGACGACTTACCTATACGAGGGCTGCACTAAAAGTATCGGGAATGGAATATTTCCACTGTTCCTGTCATATTAAAATCTTTTTAATTGAAAACTCCTTGGTTTTAAAAATCGAATACCATTTATTTATTTAAAAAAAGATTCTCGGTCTTGTCACGAGGTTTTGTCAAACTTGTTTAGTCGTTGAGAAAATGGAATTGACTCGAGAAAATTCAAGAGCGATGATTTATTATGACTTTCGAACTGGTTTAACAGAAAAACAGTGTGTTGACCGGATGATTTCTGCATTTGGTGATGAAGCCTCATCCAAAACCACAATTTATCACTGGTTTGCTGAGTTTCATCGTGGACGTGTCAAGCTCAGTGATGATCCCCGTCAAGATCGTCCAAAAACTGCAGTCACCCAAGAAAACGTTGATGCTGTGCGTAAGCTGATTGAGGAAGATCGACATGTGACATACCGCGGAATTCAGGCAACTTTAGACATTGGCATGAGTCAAATACAAATAATCTTGCATGAACAATTAGGTGTAAAAAAGTTATTTTCCCGATGGATACCGCATTCGCTCTGTGAAGAGCAAAAAGCGGCTCGCGTTACTTAGTGCGTCAGAACTCTCGAAAGGTTCCACGCAGGATCCTCAAATGCTATATACAACATTGTATCAGGTGACGAATTCCGGATATACGCGTACGAACTCGAAACAAAAAACCAGTCACGAGTTTGGGTGTTCGAAAATGAGTGAAAGCCAACAAAAATTGTTCGTTCACGGAGTGTTGCAAAAAAAATGGTGGCTACGTTTGTCTCCAAAACCGGCCATGTTACGACTATTCCTCTTGAGGGACAAAGAACGGTTAATGCAGAATGGTATGTTAGCATTTGTTTGCCACAGGTCGTTTCTGAACTCCGTAAAGAGAACTGCAACCGCCGCATCATCCTCCATCACGACAATGCGAGTTCTCACACCGCGCACAGAACAAAAGAGTTTTTAGAGCAAGAAAACATAGAATTATTAGACCATCCGCCGTACAGCGTCGACCTAAGCCCTAATGATTTCTATACTTTCCCTAAAATAATGAATAAATTGCGTGGACAGAGATTTTCATCACCTGAAGAAGTTGTGGACGCTTACAAAACGGCCATTTTGGAGACCCCAACTTCCGAATGGAATGGTTGCTTCAATGATTGGTTCCATCGTATGGAAAAATGTGTCAAATTTCGCGGAGAATACTTCGAAAAGCAATAAATACATTTTTAAATAGTAATGTTGTGTCACTTCGTTCATTCCCGAAATTTTCAGTGCCGCCTAGGTAGAAAGTCTTTCTCTGACACTTCTGACGGTCTATAAGTACATAAGTATCAGTATTGGCTTCATCCGAGATTTATTGAAAACTCGCGATATAGATTTTTTAAGGTTTCATAATTACACTTCTACATTTTTGTCAGTTTATGATAGAATTTAATAAAATTTGCAAATATGTACCTAGGTATTTTGCCGTTCCGACCTATGATTCCCAAAAAGAGTGCTATAACTTCAATGACTTACGACTAAGCTCGTAATTAAATCAGAATATGCTAAGCGTTTTTGTTTGGACAGTTCTTGTCTTGTCAAGTATATAAATATATATGATTATAAACAACTAGCTGTAACCGTCCGCTTCGCTGGGCATTTAAAATTAACATTATTATTTCTCACCCCCACAAAGATTCTCATCATTAACGCCCCCGCAACTGGTGTAGGGAGTCCAACGCTCATATGAATATTAGCATATCCATTAAGTACATGTATTTTCTACATGGATACCAAGTTTCAAGTCAATCAGATGCGTGGTTAAGTAGTTATAACGGAACATCCGTAAAAACAACTGTAGATTTATATATTAGTATAGAAAAACATTTAATTACAATTCAACCTATACAAACTTAAAAACAAAAAAGATGTGTGGTGTCGCGGGACGCCGGATAGTAACGAAGTTCCTTATTATAAAAATATTCATTTTAAGTTCTATTCGAGGCATAAAGAAAATAAAATCGGAGGTTTCGCAACAACCCACGTTCATCCGGTAACGTGCGAACTTATTGTGGTACATTTTATTCACGGCTGTTTGCATAAGAGTTAGTGTATTGCGCAAACGAACGCTCTGAGATCGTGGCCAGTGAATGATAAAAAAATATGTTATTTTTTGTACGTTATTACAAAGTTAAGTCGTACACTGTGTGCATTACTAATAAAAATCTTACGTTACGGACGTTTTTTCCCTGTTAGAGTACCCCTCCGCATCGTCTCATAAGGAACTTCGTTCCAAAATATACAAATCTTAATTACGACAAGATCTCCCTAGAAAAAAATTCCAGTCAAAAAACCGAATTAGTTAGAGATTAAATACGTCGTTGATCTCAGCTAGGTAGCCCTTGAAATGCGTGGCGGATTCAACGGGGTTTTATTGCTCGGAAAACGGTAAAAAAGATCCGCTCGGGCGAGAGTCTTGAACTGTCAAAAGCAATGTTTGTTCCAAACTACGAGCGGTTGCGTGTCAATATAGACATTAGTAGGTAGGACAACATCAGACAACAAATTAAAAAAACTCATCTTATTTGCAGATACTATCTTTTTGTAACGTATGAAAAACTTTGCAATTGGAAGAATGTAATAAATAATAATGGCTGTATAAGTTTTTTCACAAAATGCATAAATCTGAATCTACATCAAACCTATCAAAAAATTAGATGCATCATTGTACATCTGAAAACTATAGCAAAAATATTACATTCAATTTCACCGTAGAGCACTGAAAAACTCTTATTGCCGAAAAATCTGCATGTCTTTATTGCATTTTGGTAGTCCATTAACAATAAAAGAGATGTGATAAAAAAAATATAATCTCTCGACTTGGACCAAACTCAAACCACTCCCAGCAATTCGTAAGGAAATCAAAGCAAAGGAAACACAAAGCGGCGCAAAATATCGCGCCATCCGCCACAGAACCCCCCAATGACCAGTTCTTGACGCTAAATTTAGCATTTTTCCACAAGGGGCCGAAGCGACCCTTCCGCTCGTCCATTGAATAACCCTTGCACTTGCTATGCGCGTTTGACCCCTTCCTGTTACGTTATTTATAATACAAAGAATAATATCGATAAATTATATTTATGGTACATTAGATTTACGAAAAGGAAAAATGATGCACTGTGTTTCATAATGATGTTACTAAATGGTAATTGAAGGGATATTAAGGAACAGAAATAGGAGCTCGATAATGATGAAGTTACTACTGACCTTATGAGTCCCTGAAAATACTCATGTGTAAAGCCAATGCTTCTAGAAAATATCTTTTACTGGTATCTGTCAATTAAATATGGATGGAAAAACATGAAACTTTATTAGACTGCTAATAAAGTTTAATTTAAAACTTTTCAATTTAGTTGGCTTGTTAATCAAACCGCTAATCTCTAGCACCCTATGCGTGAATCCTACCATCAGTGGCCGATAAATGTATTATATTACAGTATTTGACTAGGTAAATGTAGTATAGTAGGTATAGTATAGATCACGGTCCAAGAATGCTGAGAAGTAAAAATTGAAAAAAATCTGGGTTTATATGCTCGTTCTTTCAAAATGATAGCGGGATAGACTGGCATCGTTAAAAACTTCTTCTGGTCTCTTGTCGTAAAAATATCAACAAATTGGTTGTAGCGTTAATTTCAAAAATTAAGCCGCTTGATGCCGTCTTTTAGTAATATTTTTATAATTTAAAAACCCATTTTAAATAACTAAACTAAACGTAAACACATTCTTAAGCACACGAATACAAACACCAAACAATGTGTCCCCAACGCCCTTAAAATTTGGATGTACACCGAAATTTGCACAACAAAAGCCTATAAAATGGAGACCGTTCGAATATCCCCGTTTGTAATGAATTCGAACCTGCGCATACCGGTCCCATTTGCAAATTCACATCAACCCTTAATCTGCCTCTGCGTTTTACGAGACCTACAGCTATATCTGTCAATGTCCTTATCAATAAATTGTGGACGTTTAGAAGGAACGACGTCGTTTGACGGTTTGAGGCGGGCGAGGTAATCCGCGGTCTATGGGACCCCATCTGCGCGCAAGGGTTAAGTCGCGACAAATAGACCATTTGCAAATAATAAGACGCAATGAAAGAATAAATTAAGGATTTCGATTTGGGTCTATTTGGTAAGTGGAGGTTCGAGAGGGGACTGTAAGTGTAAAATCCTTTGCTAACAATTAGAGATAATTTTCCTGTAAAAGAAACAACGCCTTTTGAGGGCGATGCCCTAGCGAGAACTACTGTAATGGATAGCTTCGGAGATGAATATTTTGGGTCAAGAAGTCCGAGCTATATTTGGACATGAAAACTAGATGGAAAAGTTACAAAAGTGTAACGGAGCGTCGAAGTGACGAGAAAATATTTACCCAAATGTTTTCTATAAGTAAAAAAGTAAAAAAGTTTGATAGCCCATATACCGTCGTAAAAATTGCTATAATTTATTTTGCGAATTAATCAAGAAAACTCCAAATTCCGAGCAATTAAATTTTAAGAGAAACTTACTCATAACAATATCAGCCTCCTGGAGCGTTGATCTCTTAAGACGTTCTTGTTGGCAATTAATAATTATTGCACCTAGTTCCGTTTCCGGTAGGGAGGCACTTCCGGTACGCTAGGGGAATATGTTAATAAATATTAACAGAGAAGTGACAGCAGAAGATTTCGAGTTCCATATCCGAATATTTGTCTTTATTAAGTTTGACAAACAGATAAACTGGTGGTTCGAGTGAGCCGTGTATTCCAAAATAGCATTACGTCAAAAACAAATCGACAAAAATATTGAAATGGAAACGACGCGGATAGAAGTAAGGTATGTGTCACAATAAATCCACATACCAGGTTTCCCTAATATAACAGCACACCGAATTTCTACACATTAAATAAAATATTTATCGCTACATACCAACATTAAACAACTGAGTTTTAATTACCGGGATGCGCTCAACGTTCCGCGAGTTTATTGCTCTGCAGTAACTACCGAACGCACAGTTTATGACGTCACGTTTGCAATAACTGATAAATAGAACGTTAACGGAGAATTTGATGCTGCCGGATACCAACCCGGCTTTTGTAACTACAACAAATTTACACCATTTGTATTAGTCGACTAATTTAAGACCCAATAGTTCGAATTGTTGGTCAATAATTATCCAGCTTCTGAAGAGCAAGACCAGACCAGAAGAAAATCGGTCTACATTTCTTTGCACTCCAAGGGTCTAATGATCAAGACAATTGCGTAGAATGATGTGTGTATTTCAGGGTTCCATATTCCATTTTTTTATTGCGCTTGTAGGCAGACGAGCACACGGCCCACCTGATGGTGAGTGGTTACTGTCGCCCATGGACTACAGCAATGCCAGGTGCGGAGCCATGCCGCTGCCTACCGTTAAGTACTCTCCACAGGCCTCGTTTGAAAAAGGATATGTCATGACGTTCGGAAAACACCGTGGGGAAAAAATTTGGATAGCTCGGGCATATAATGCGTATGGAGCAGAATGAGACTGTGAAACGGGTGTGCGTGAGTGTACCGGGACGCCGCCCCATAGGGAGACCCAAGTACCGCTAGTGAAACGCTGTGTAAGGAAATGTACGTGAGCTCCAAATACGACAAGGTGTTGCTCAGCGTCGGGATGAACGGTAACGTTTATTGTCGGAGGCCAAGACTCACTTCGGGGTCATGGCGCCAGCGCAGTAGTAGAAGTAGTAGTATATCCCACCAGTGGGTGCCAATGTCCGTAAACTTCTACGGCTATGCTAATTTAAATATATATTTAAAAAATAAGTATATTTCTATCATTTAATAAGCATACGTAGTAATGTATATAAAAAATACTGTAAATATTTAGATAGATATAGGTAAATCATGAATTGTTAGAGTTAGACTGTCAGTCGGCGAGCCATTTTGCTAAATTCTAAAGGTAGATATAAACTATACACTGAACAGCATCCACGTTTCCATACAAATGACGCACATTAGTTGATGTACAACTAGAATCGCGTTCTATTGTGCAAGCTTTTATCAGCACAAAGACGATCACCAGACTGTGAAATGTTCTAGTATTTGTCAAACAGCACGTTGATGCGACTTCAGAATGGAAACATCCGTTAAGTTTAGTCGAAATGGTTCTTTGAGAACGTTACCTGATTGTCTTTGATTGAACTTGTGTTCTCCTTTATCTAAATGTGACTATCATTCCTGCTCAAGACTTCAGGATCCGTTTTATGTAGGTATTCGATAGCTTATTTTGTTTTGTTATTGACTTTCTGTATAAAAAAAAAACTACCGAGATTATCCTAAAATGCGCACTAAAGACCTACAGAAGTCTTTAAAACAAAACCAAAAAAAAAATACTGTTGACATACCCAAGACAATACGATGCTTAAATGACTTGTTTCTGTTTCTTTTTGTAAGCAAAGTTTCTGTACCAAAAACATTTTGACTAGTTACACTTAAATATATTAATTAGCTTTTTAAGATTAAGCACCATTTCATTATTTCGGAATTTTTATATTTCTTCAGTCATACGTAGCAATCAAAATGAAAAATAACATAGTTGAAATTCATACAACAAGTCTAATAAATGTAAAATAGACGCACTTCAATGATTGTGTGACCAACTGTGTGACTCACTGTGATAGAGGTTTATCTAGTCTATTAGTGACCCTGATTACAGACTGGGATGAGATTATAGTATAATTATCTTCTTCTTACCCTTATCCCACATTATGTGGGGTCGACGCAGCATAATATCCTCTTTTTCTGTTCTATTTATCATCATACATATGTACGTCATCATACTGCACAGGATTTTGGCCTGAGCTTACCGACAAGCCGCCTACCTGACTTCAATCCTTCTTGAGATTGCTACTATTGGCCTAAGTTGGCAGTCAGTTAGTCGACTTTTATGACACATGGGGAGATATAAGTCGGTCCAATTCTAATCCGGGAACCGCATGGAGAGATCGAGTCAATATATTGACAAGATACTTAACAAAGAAAAAAATTGCCAACTTCCGAGTTTCTTAACGATTCCTCTTAAATAAATTATCAAGCCAAATTTCATTACTAAAGAAAACTTCACTATTCAAATACATTAAAAAACTGAAATGAAACTAATAAAGTCATACAAACAGGAATTTAAAGATCAAGAATTAAAATCGCCCTTAATGCATATTACAGACAAAGGCTGCTTACATATTTCGGTCACCCAAATTTACAGGGAATGCCTCTTCTCGGCGGAAACTAATAAACATAGCATCAATTCTCCCCACACGTCGTAACACATCATTAATCTCTGATCTATGTGACATTTAATTACCTAAAACACCATATATTTGGCGTTCTTCCGTCTCTTGCCCTATGGCGATCTTTCCCACTGTTCGCAAAATTATAAATATGAATTGCTACTCAAAAATGCACTCTATCCGGTTGCGATATGATTGAATGATTTGCTTTTTTGAATTCTGTTGTCCTGTTGTCTTTTCCTGGTAAATTGATTGTAGACGTTTGTCTTTCGAATTTCGTTTCTATCTCATCGTAATAAAGTTTCAGTTGTTTGGGTTTATTTTGTGATAGTAATTAATATTGCCTTTCTTATAGCTTCACGGCTAAGATTTTATTGCCTGTTTGAAGATAGGAATTTATTCATCTTTGTTTCCTATTCCATTCAATAATGTAGTAAGTATTGTTTTCTTAGTTTGCTTAAACAGAAACATCTTGAATAGGATATAGCCTAGTACTTTTAAACATTTTTCACCACGAATCCGTTAAATTGCAAGCGTCAAATTTTAGTATGTCCAAAAACATAAGGAATATGCTACTTGGGTTTTATGTTTTTGTTTAATATGTATATAACAAGATGAGTAAGGTGAATTTTCTCATGAATGTTCCGATGAAATATTAGACCTAAGGCGAATTTAAATTTAAAAGTTGATGTAATCTATCCAGACTGGATATGGAAACTTCAACGTAACAAAATAGACAACCAAATTTTTCAAAATGAATAACTGGCATAGAGTAACAATTTTTTAATTTAAACTGGTAAATAGACCAATTGAATAATACACGGATGGAAACTATACAGTTCTTCGGTTTATTTTATTTCGGGAACACTATCCACAAATCATATTCCATGAGCGGTGACTATCGATATTTTAGTCGATAAAAATGTCGCAGTACCTACTAGACGTTTATTTGATGTCTACCGCGCGTTCATGATGAATGTTCCGACATGCCGACTCTGTGAAATATATTGCATTTTTGAGACAAAAATAATTATATTCCATGAATTTTTTACTATGAGCTAGATACTTTTGATTTCATTATTTTATATGTAGTTTAGATATTTTATAGCTAAGCTATATTAGCTATTCATACTTATAATTTAATTCAAATTTATAAATTATAACCTTAAACGATATCAGATTATTTTTTTAAAGATATTAGTCAAAATCATTGACAATCTTTGGAACCTCGGAATTAGTAAAACGATATCAGATTTTTTTCTAAACCTATTAATTAAAATCGATGACAAATTACGGACCGTCGCAATTAAAATAGAAACGCGTGATTAATCTATAGAAGAAGTTTTTATTACATGCACGACACCCGATATCAGACGAACACACTAAAATTCAATATCTTAAGCCGGTAACTGCTACTTCCATTTGAAGTCGTCGTGGCCTAAAGGATAAGACCGCCGGTGCATTCGTGTTAAGCGATGCACCGGTGTTCGAATCTCAGGCGGGTACATACCATTTTTTCTAATGAAATACGTACTCAACAAATGTTCACGATTGACTTCCACGATGAAAGAATAACATCGTGTAATAAAAATCAAACCCGCAAAAATTATAATTTGCGTAATTACTTGTGGTAGGACTTCTTGAGAGCCCGCGCGGGTAGGTACCACCACCCTGCCTATTTCTGCCGTGAAGCAGTAATGCTTTTCGGTTTGAAGGGTGGGGCAGCCGTTGTAACTATACTTGAGACCTTAGAACCTATATCTCAAGGTCGGCGGCGCATTTACGTTGTAGATTTCTATGGGCTCCAGTAACCACTTAACACCAGGTGGGCTGAGAGCTCGTCCACCCATCTAAGCAATAAAAAAAAAAACTACATACAGAAGAAGACCGTTCGCATTGTCGATAATCCCATTCTCACAGAATGTTTGGAACCTCTGGTTCTGTGGATGGCCTTCGGTTCTCCACCGGAGTAGAGTTCATCCATACTACCTAGAACCACTGCGTTCATCCACAGTGCGCTTCCAGAGATAATTTTTGCCACGTACCATCTGGCTTTGGAATGAGCTCCCTTCTACGGTGTTTCCCAAGCGCTATGACATGTTCTTCTTCAAACGAGGTTTGTGGAGAGTATTAAACAGTAAGCAGCGGATTGGCTCTGTCCCTGGAATTTCTTACGTCCACGGGCGACGGTAACAACTCACAACCTTAACCAGTAACAACATTACCCCAAAAATTCAGTATCTTTTCTCGATTTCTGCGGACATGTGTTGCGACGGGGTGATGACTCAATGGAGCGCCTTGTAAAGCAAGGCATGATTGAGGATACAAGTCCGTGCGGCAGATCACCGTAACGATCGACCAATTAAATAAAGGCAGCTCTAAACGGTCCTGTCAATGAGTGCACAAGAAAAGCCGCGGTACGCGGGGAATGGCGACGTCTTGTGTAGCGCACCACCACCCGAACTTATGACCACTCTCTGCCAAGAGTGCAAACGACTAAGAAGAATAAGCACTAATCACTCTTTGGCATATTTGAAAACAGTCGAAGGCAAAAACCGAGTGGATATATCCGTTAGAAAACGAAAAGCAACCCTTTTCACTATACTATTCCTGAACCAATCGTAAATTTATCTCCCGAGCTATTAGTCCGATAAAATTCAACTCGCCCGATAAATAAAACCGACTTTGACGGATGGCGAGTTTCCCTCGAAAAGAATACTGTTACCAAACTAACTTTACGTCTTTAAAAAAGATAATTTAAACCTTAACCCGTCGCCTTAGAGATCGTTCAAAACTATTGTGTTCTTTGGTAATTTTGTGATATTATTGTATCTGTGTCACTTGGGAACGTTTTAGTCCGAAACTAAACTTATTTAACGTCGACTGAATAAAACATTAGCAAAAGAAACATGTTCGTGAAACAAATTTCGTATAGAATGATTCATTTTGTTTACATACCGATAAAGAACTGGTTTGAAATTGACCACATTCGTTCAAAGATTATGTTATAAGATAGGGTAAGTATCAACTTTTTTTCCGATAAGCTCCTTTGTTACTAAAAGGTAAATTTTCACAACACTAGTGGTGTTATAAATATCCTGATTCGATTACAGAACCTAAAATCATATAGAACGGTAGGTACGGGTAGGTACCACCACCCAGCCTGTTCCTGCCGTGAAGCAGTAATGCGTTTCGGTTTGAAGGGTGGGGCAGCCGTTGTAACTATACTGAGACCTTAGAACTCATATCTCAAGGTGGGTGGCGCATTTGCGTTATAGATATCTATGAGCTCCAGTAACTACGTAACACCAGGTGGGTTGTGAGCTTGTCCACCCATACAAACAAGAAAGAAAAAAGCTGTGTGCTGTCGTGGAGCACCGAATAGGAACGAAGTTCCTTATTATAAAAATATTAATTTTAAGTTCTATTCGAGGTATAAAGAAAATAATTATTGGGGTATACATTTTTTATTACTATTTTTTTATTAATAAAAATAAAATAAAAACTTTATTTTATTTTATTCGCTATAATTTATAAAAAAATTATAATAAAAATTACTTATTTTTTCTACGTTATTACAAAGTTAATTCGTACACTGTGTGCATTACTAATAAAAATCTTACGTTACGGACGTTTTTTTCCGGTTAGGGTACTCCTCCGCATAGTTCCATAAGGAACTTCGTTCCAAAAAAAGGTATAAATACTAAAAACAAAGATTCCTTCGAAGTCGCTTCATTTACTGAAATTCCCGTCCTGATTTAAAATTCACTCGCAATATCTCGCGAAAACTTCGTCATCGCATTAAGGAGTTCGGAATAAACAGGAATGTAAAGCAAACGTGTCATAAACAATATTAAATCCTAAAAGTTTTCGCAGTCCGTACATCTAGACTCAGGTATATTAGTGCCGTAAGTTTCATTCGACGTACAGAACCCGACTTGTGCATTTCCTTATAAAAAAACATGGAGCTGCGAATGAAACTGGCGAATGTGGCATTTCATGTATGCAATTAGAATAGTGCTTCCGTAAAATTGATTTGAGTTAAAAAAAAATCTGGATTGCCTAATAATGCACGACAATTTTTCCAGTTTTTATTGAATATAAATTTATAGTCTTAAAATCTGTAATATACTGCTATCGTGTCGTGTTTACTATTTCAAGTACATTTTTGATGATATCGTTTTCTTATTCTTAACATGTAGTTTTTTTTGTATTGCATTTTTTATTGCTTAGATTGGTGAACGAGCTCACAGCCCGCCTGGTGGTAAGTGGTTACTGAAGCCCATAGATATCTACGACGTAAATGCGCCACCCACCTTGAGATATAAGTTCTAAGGTTTCAAGTATAGTTACAACGGCTGCCCCACCCTTCAAGCCGAAACGCATTACTGCTTCACGGCAGAAATAGGCAGGGTGGTGGTACCGACCTACCCGTGCGGACTCACAAGAGGTCTTACCTACCACTACTACCGCATTGCGATCGAGATCTCGACCCATCCAATGCTAAGTGATTACTGGAGCCCATAAACATTATAACAGGATAGCAGCCCATCTTGAGACTTGAGGTCTATGTCCCAACTATGTAGTAGCTAATTACGCAAATTATAATATTTGCGGATTTCATTTTTTATTTATATAATATTTTTCCTTCGTTGTCATATTGATATTTTCTTTACTCTGTGCGCATACCAAAGTTAAAAACACATCGTCGACACTGCCGATGAACTTTCAGAGGGTATTTCTGTATTCAGAACGCATGATTTATGAATCGTATGCATAAGATGTGCAATGCACTGTGAGCCGATACGTGTGACAGATTCACGGAGTCAGCCAATTTGGAACTATAAGTTTGAATAGAAAGCACTGACTTTAAATTTAACAATGTTTTGTTTATTTTTGTTCCAGATAAGGGCTTTTTATATAATGACATAGGAAGTTTCAGACTAATTCATTTTGGATAACCATATGTTAATATGGGTAAAATTATTATCTTCGATTAAATAACTAACTAGAATAGCACCTCATATTAAACACTTAAGGTCAAGTTTCAACTGTAAAAACTGATATTGAAAACTTATATTTTAAGGTGGGTAGCGAGCGGCATTAACATTGCTGATGTCCATGTTCTCCGGTAACTTAACAACAACAACAACAACAACAACAAAAAGCTTATTACAAAAATATCTCGCTACTCTGGCTAGTTATTTAATTGAAAATAATAATTTTATTATATCTGTCTTCTCGATCACAATCAAAGGTAGAAAAGGTCGAAAACAATTATTATTAACACACGTTTTTTTTATTTCTTAGATGGGTGGACGAGCTCAAAGCCCACCTGGTGTTAAGTGGTTACTGGAGGCCATAGACATCTACAACGCAAATGCGCCACCCACCTTGAGGTATAAGTTCTAAGGTCTAAAGTACAGTTACAACGGTTGCCCGACCCTTCAAACCGAAACGCATTACTGCTTCTAGGAGAAATAGGCGGGGTGGTGTTACCTACCCATGCGGACTCACAAGAGGTCCTACCACCAGTAACGCCACGTGTCTGTCAATACGGTGGAATTTCACTACAAGATTTTGTCTTGTCAGTTTGGAGATATTTCACCGAACGGATGGAATTGCTCGGTAGACCGACTGTCCGAATGTTATTTTTCGCAGCTACACATATCACAAAAATGTTCTTAACGCGATTTCTGTATTTGTTAAATATCTTCTGTTCTATACTAGCTACAAATACATAATAAATAATATAAGTGTCGTGGCATGCAACCTCTTTGACAGGACATAAGGCCTACAACGACTAGACGTAGACACAGACTAAGACAGGCACTAGACAAGAATTCAAAAATAAAGAGAGAAATGGAACGAGGGTGGACGTGACTAGCGGCAGGCAGTACTTTTTTTTACTTCCGAAAATACAGACACGAACCAGACGACAAGTACGAATTCACCGTTCTCATATTTACATAAAATAGACGACAAAAGAACGAACCGACCGTTCAAGGTGATCCTTCGACTGTTCAGTAAGGCCTCTGTGTTTTTACAGTTTGTAAGAAGCATTGTAATACCGCGCGGGTAGGTGTTAATATCCTGCATATTTCTGTCGCAAAGCGGCAATTCTTTCCAATTTGGAGAGTAAAAGTAACAGAGTTATTTCACCAAAAATATATCTTTCGTTTATATTCATTTTCGGAACATTCCCAACGCAAACGTCAAAATCTCAATCAAAACTCCGCCGTACACGAAACCGCTTAAATTTATACACGTGTAACAAAATCGCGTATAAACTTACATAGGGCACATCGAGTTATAGCACGTTAAAACGTTATCCGTAACTATCCCGCGTTATAGCCACTAACCGTTTAACTGTTAAAATTTTAACGATAACACCACGAATGCCTCTGGTTTATTGGCTGTGTTATAATAATAAGCTGGGCGTTATAGTCTTGTGCTTGTGTTTTTTTTTTTTTTGTTAAACGTCTGACTGCACTCTATTATATAGCTAAAGTGTTATAGGAAGATTCAATAGACAAATATAATCAACCTGGCTAGTTCTGTCGTGAAATTGCCACATTCTGGTTCAAAGAGTGGAAGCGAAAATTTGATATTTAATAAAATAAAATAGCGGAAGAAAAAAATCGTTACAATTTACTTGTGTTCGTTTTAATTAAAATTAAATTACAAACAATAACAATGCCAAACAATTCTGAGAACACAATCTGACTTCTTGCGTGCTCCGGAAAACCATTTTAAAATCTTAGCACTACTGTAAGCGACAAAATTTGGAGGCATTTTTAAATTCAGTTTACGACATCTAATATAACTACATAAAACAAAATATATTAATCAAATCGATACAAGGACTTTGATCGATGATTGTCCGGCGCATTCTCAAATTCTAAATCTAACTTAACCATTGAAATCAACAAAGTAACCTTAAGCGCTTGCAATAAGATTCATAATAGCTTTGACGATTTGCAAATATATTTTTGCCCCACGATTCGGTTCAGACAAGCGATTTATTTCTCCATCTCATTTGTTCTTTGAATAAAACATAAGAAAAAAAAACGATATGTGAGAAAAATGAAGGTTTCCTGAACATTTGCGGTGGTGTAATGAATAAATGGTTGTTTAGGTAAGCAAAGTTTTATTGTTCCCCAAAAATCATAGTATAAAATAAACCAGTTGAATTAACAGCCCTTATAACACCTAACGAAATCTTAGCTGAGTTTGCCAAAATTATACATTTGTTATCTCTGTTAGATAATTATCTCAGGCTGAGCCCCGTGAGCTCATCTACAAATTCAGTGAAGCTAGCAGCAGCAAAGTAGCAGTAACCTTTTAGGGTAACACCATACGCCTTAGCATCAGTAATAACCGGTTTGCGATGGCAGTACCTAGTTTTATACTCAAAGTATGATGATGCCCATTCTCCGATGAATCTTTTAGTCAGCTTTACGACACTAATGAGAAGAAATTAGCAAATTCAGAGATTTTAAGTACCATGACTAGTTTAAACATTAAGCTCTTACGGAAAGTATAATTAATATACTATTGTGACTAATTTCATAATTCAACTAGTCATAAAAGTCAAGATATTACTTATACACGTACACCACACATGTCAGATATTGGTTTAACAACGACGATATATTTGTTCATACGTTATCAAAGCTAATGGGTTGCAAATAAAGTGGCCTTTACTTATCCGATTGCGCCCTGAAGGCACACTCTCATCTAGTGGAGGTTTGTTTGGCGACCAAGATATGTGTACATGTAATTCATAATCTACCAAGATTATTCAGTAGCTATAAGTGTTAATGTAATTATGTTTATAATTATACTAAAATATGTTGTTAATATTAATGTTCATAATAAATGAACCATTATCTTGGAAGGAATTTATGTATTTAAGTGCTTTATTTAATAGTTATAGTGTCTAATTGTCGATCACTTCTGATTCAAATGTAGAAACAAAACTACGTTAAAATATATTAAGCACTAGCTGACCCGACAGACTTCGTAGTGCCTCAGTCGATAAGTAAAAGACCTAAACTTTATTTAATTCCGAGAAATTTCATATTTATCTACCTTTTAAACCAACTCTGGACTTCGACAAATGATTCAAGACCGAAATTAGCCAAATCGGTCCAGCCGTTCTCGGGTTTTAGCGAGACTAACGAACAGCAATTCATTTTTATATATTATATAGATTACGCAATTGCATTAAGACTAAAGACTACCATTAAAAAATATGGTATTTTAACGAGCCGATAGTTTGAATGATTCAGAACGAATTCCGTGAACGACGCCATTTTGTGAATTCAACTGCGATAAAATGGCGGATTTCGAACGCTCGACGTACGTGAAGTTAGAATCGAACTGTTATTTTCCGCAGATTACGATCTATCTAAAATTGAAGTTTGTTCAATTAAGTTAAGTTTTTTTTTAGCTTAAAACTGCAAATGGTATTTTCACGGGCTCTACTTACACATTCGTTTCTTCTCATTTCTACCTCCTATCTCTATTGGTCTATTGGCTAACTGCCAAGCGTTATTGTGTGCTATATTTTAACCATCATATCAATCGTAAGCAAAGCAAGTCAACCAAAACAAAACACATTTTATAAACAGAATAGCAGAATAACAGAACCTTTGGCTAAGATACTGACTATTAAGTAGTTATCTGAAGCGCTATATAAAACATCACTCAAATTAGATTTATCATACATATCATTTAATTAAAATTTTCCTGTATGTATTATCCAAAAATCTGTCACATATATGTATTTTGCTTTGACAAAAGCACATAAATTAATTAAGCCTAGCCAATCGAGTCATTTTCAGTATTTTAGTGAATACATATAATATGTACTAAATTATTAAAATAACAATATATAAATAAAATATAGCTTTTAAAAAAAATTCTGGATCATTTTCGACATCAACAAATAAAACTCAAAACACATTTTAACTTTTTCAAAATTTAAAGCGAAATTGTACCCAAAAATACCGTCAAGATAATTCTGTGCCCTAAAAGTGAGAGTAACAAAAACACCCCGGGGAGTGTAAATTTCTTTTAAACACTTCTCATTATTTGCAATGGCCACATAACAGTTTAACCCTTCAAAGCAGATGGGGTTCTTGGTGCCGATATTAGGACCGAGTTCCTTGACAAGCGATAAAAATTACGCCTTTGGATCATTTCAGTCCATTTTACCTTAATTGAAGTTATTATCTAAGCCACAGGCATCACACGAGAATACCATTTTTTTTATTTATAAGGTACATAATACACATTACTAGCTAAAAAAGAAGATATACATAAAACAACAAGTAAAAGGCCTGGCTTGTGACATAAGCTATTGCGCACGACTAATCAAAATAAAAGTGCTAGGTACGCAATGCTCCTAGCAACTATAGGATAAAATAATATGATAACAAAAAATAATCTAACTTATAATGTACTCAAAATAATTCTACTTACAACAAACGCTAAACAATTACGCTATTTACTCTACTATTAACATGGAAGATGCCCTTGAATTATCACTACATAGTATAAAACAAAGTCGCTTTCTCTGTCCCTACATCTGTCTGTCCCTATGTATGCTTAAATCTTTAAAACTACGCAACGGATTTTGATGCGTTTTTTTAATAGATAGAGTGATTGAAGAGGAAGGTTTATATTTATAATAACTCCCATTAAATAGTGGATAAATCAATAATAAATTACAGTTTCCGAAGCGAAGCGAGAGCGGATCGCTAGTCTATTATAAAATTTGAATTATACATTGCTACTGAAACAACACAGCTATTTGAATATAATTTATAGTTTCACTTCTCTTTAAAAAGCATCTCTATAATAGGACAACGACCCTTAAGTATAAAACCAAAATCGTCAAGCATCACTCCGCAACAATACCCGGTTTTATAGTATTAGGTTTTGACAGATATTACCGGATATCACATAAAACACACGCTGAGCTGTACCGGTTACAACCGGATTTAAACGGTAATACCGGTTTATGTCTTGTGTAGATTTTATTTGTGCGTTCAATTATAGTGAAAATACAAATGGGATTTATTTATGTTTTAGCCAATTAACATGATCTGATTAACTTTATCGTGTTTTTGATAATTTGTATGTGTATATTTTTTCAACATTATTTTATGTTAATATATCAATAAAGTTCTGGAATTAAAATCTTTATAATTAAATCAGTCAAATAAAATCATTTTGTGGGATCTTGATTAAAAATAGCGTTTTGTTGTGTTGGATTGTGACGTCACTGATAGTGCACTTTTTTTATTTACTGAGTAACTGGGTGAAAGAGCTCGGTGTAAAGTGGTTACCATAACCTATAAGCATCATAACATGGACGGTGTCACTTACAATAAATAATTTGGCAGAAACAAGAGACATTTAATCCTTTATAGAGCACAACGATCTGGGAATATTATATTATATTGTTGTGTTTAATAAGGAATCTATAAAATAAAAAAGTATTATTTGTAATTATTTATTTCATATTATTCACGAATCTTGCTAAAAAATAATGATCTAATACGAAAGCCTACAAAAATATATACACAAAAAACTTATGGTAAAAATATTCCTTTAGCCCTAAAAAAGGTTAAAGTTAAAGGTTAAGGTTCATGGCAGAAATAAGCAGGGCGGTACCTACCCGTGCGGGGTTACGAGATACCCTACCACTTTTTTTTTTTTTTTTTTTCCCCTACCTATGCTGATAGCCTTGAGAGGCTATTTCAGCTTCGCCCTAACGTTAGTAGGTGAGCTCGCGGGGCTCAACCGGAGAGTTGCTAACACTGACCCTAGCAAGAGCAGTGCTTCGCAGAATCTACCACCGGATCGGAAACGCGACCCACTGAGAAGATCCGGCGAGAAACTCAGTGGGCTGTGTCTATGGGTTAGTTCACTCGTCGAACCCTTCGTCGCAAGCGACGGGTTCGACGAGGACGGTGACCGGTGCTTGTGGTGCCTAAAAGCACCGTTAATGGATCAGGAGGATCCGTAATGACGTGCTTTGGGCGACGTCGACGGTTTACCATTCGGTCTACTGGGTCGGGTATGTAATTTCCAGCGGCTACGATGAGAGGGTTCTCATGTCGTGCCGCCTTCTCAAAATGGCGCAGCGATGCCGACTGTAGATACTTACTAAGGGAGTCGAGCTCCAGGTCGTCGTGGAGATCCACATTCCTAAGGAACCAAGGCGCTCCGACGGCTATCCTGCAGAATCGTGATTGAATAACCTGAAGGGATTTCAAGTTGGTGCGGGCTGCGTGAGCGAACACTACGCTTGCATACGTCATGACGGGGCGTATACAAGTTTTGTAGAGAGTTACCTTATTACGGAGGGACAGTTTGCTTCGACTACAAAGCATTGGATAGAGTCGTCCTAGAATAAACGCGGCGCGGTCGCGTACCGTTTTTATATGGGGACGGAATGTCATCCCTCTGTCGAGGGTGACGCCTAGATATTTGACCTTCGAGACCCACGGAATGGGCTGGCCAAAGAGAGTGATGGGACTAACGGCTGAGGTGTTTGCGCGCCTACTACGGAGTGGGATGCTCGAAGTGATGTTCGGAGGGCGACCCCTTTTGAAGAGCACCGCTGCGCTTTTCGTGGGGTTGATGTCTATTCGCCACTTCCGGAACCACTGTCCCAGGGTGGCTACTGCGATCTGGAGTCGCCGATGAAGCAGCGACATCTTCCTACACGAGTAGTAGATAGCCGTGTCATCGGCGAAGAGCGCTAGATGGGTCTCCGGAGACCGGGGTATATCATTGATATACAAACTAAATAATAACGGGGAGAGCGCGGAGCCTTGCGGGACTCCGGCGGTCAGTTGACGGGGACGAGAACGAGTTCCCTCTACTCGATATCGAAACGAACGGTTCGACAAGAAGTCTCGTATGATGAGCACGAGTCTGTCTGGCACTCCCATGTTGTACAGTTTATAAATTAAACCGTTGTGCCAGACTTTGTCGAACGCCTTCGCGATGTCGAAGAAGAGGGCGCCGGTCGGGATTTGTTTACGCCTATTTAGTCCTATCAGAATGTGCTCCGTGAGGCGGTGCACTTGTTGTACGCACGAGTGTTTAGAGCGGAATCCGAACTGTTCGTCTATGAGAATTTTGTTCGCGGTAACAAAATCCCAGAGGCGTTTCCTAAGGAGCCGTTCGTAAGTTTTTCCTATCGTCGAGAGGAGACTAATCGGACGGTAACTAGAAGTTTCGTTTGTCGGTTTGCCCGGCTTATGTATACCGATAACGTCCGCTTCTTTCCACACCGCGGGAAAGATGCAGTGCGTCATAGCGGCATTTAAAATTGTAGCCAACATTGCTATCAGTTGGACTGGCAAAAATTTTAGCGCGCGGTTGTGGATGCCGTCGGAGCCGGGTGCCTTCCTAGGTTGTAGGTTGTGGATCGCGTCTCTAACTTCGTCAGTGGTAATGGGGGGTAACGCGTCCGAGGGCGGCAGGGAAGCTCTGCGCTCGACCTCCCTGTCGACTAACTCGGTGTGTTCGGGGTCCGCGTGTTGAGTGCTGGTGGTGCACTGCTCTTGCAGTGCATCGGCCAGCAGCTCAGCCTTGTCATCGTCATCGAATGCCGGTGGTTGGCCTGAAGGGCGTACGAGGGGAGGCATAGTAGCGGTAGTTTCGGATTTGAGAGTCCTAGCTAGTCGCCAGTATGCTTGGTGGGAGGGCGCGAGTTGTTCTAAATAACTATGCCAATTATCGTTACGCGCGTCGCTTAAGCGGGAGTGGACTTCGCGTTGTAGACGACGCATCCGAATCCGGTTTGAATGCGTGGGAAGACGATCGTAGGCCCGGATTGCCGCGTTCCTAACTCTTAAGAGATTCCTAAGATCGGGGGACAGTCTGATGCGGTGGAAGCTGTCCTCCACATCGACTTCTTTAGAAGATCTAATAATCGCGGAAGATATGTGATCGGTAATGATGTTTATGGATTCGACGGTGTCCTCGGGGGATAGATTCGAATCCGGGCCGTAAGGGAGGATTGGCGGAGCGGTGTCGGCTAGGCACGTGCCCAGCTTATTCCAATCCACCATGGTCCTCGTAACAGTGACTGGGTTGTGGGGGCGACCGAGCTGCATAACGACAGGTCGGTGGTCTGAGTCGAGCTCTGACATTGCTTCGATGGAACGCAAGCGCAGAGTTACGTTCCTAAGCAATGCCAGGTCTATAGTGCTCGGACGGAGCGCGATGTTATACGGATAACATGTTGGAGTTGGGGGACCGACTATTTCAAAGGTGAGGTCGTCTATAAACGCGTCGAGACGCCTACCGTTAACGTTAGTACGATGGCAGTTCCACCTAGTGTGGTGGCAATTTAAATCGCCTGCCAGGATGACGGAGTCTCCCATGCCGAACAGTGACTCGATGTCACTGCTCAGAAGGGGCTTGTCCGGGGGAGATAAACGGATGCGATGACGATCGGCTGGTGTCCTGTCAGCGAGATACGGCACACTGACGCCTCGATATGTGAGAGCGAGGGAGTATCGAGAGGGACAACGTGCAGGGCCCGCCTATAGTAAATGGCAGTCCCGCCTTTGGAGGCGGTGAGTCTGTCATTCCTAACCATGACGTAATTCGCGACTTTCGGGTCGCGACGCGAGGGCTTCAGACAGGTTTCCTGCACTAGTAGAATATCTACAAGATTATCGCGGAGGAATTCGAAAATTTGATCGCGTTGCCGCGCGAGTCCGTTAGCATTGTAGAATGCTAACGTAAGGGAATACGGTTTTTCTCTACCTTTTTGCGCCATTGATTACCGGTAAAGATTTTTATAAAGTGCGGGACACGGACTCGTATACGTCCATGTGATCGAACGCGGCCGCGAGTCTCTGTTCGGGGGTTACCGACCTACGTATCGCGTCTGCGAACGATCGCAGACGGTCGAAGTTAACAGCGGTGACGAAGTCGCGCACGAGCGCGAAGTCGTTGACGGCAGAGGGTTGCGGGGGGCGGAACGCGGGCGCGGGGCGAGGTGCGAGCAGGGGCTGGGGCGCGGGGCGTGTCGCGAGCGGGGGCGGGGGTGCGGTTTGCGTTCCCGCCTTCGTATACGGCAGCGGCTTTTTCCACGCTGAAACCGTGGGAACTGCAGCCGGCACGAAGGCAGGTTTCGGCACTGAGGGTGCCGAAGTCTTTGGGCCGACGGTTCGCGGAGCTGGGAGGGTTGAACGCTTGCGCGGAGCCCTAGGACATCCACGGTAGTTCGCGGGGTGCCCTTGCTTAAGGCATAGGACACAGCTTGGAGGTTCGGTCGCGGTTTCCCTAACACGCGAGCAATCTAGTGTGGCGTGGTCGCCGAGGCACTTTACGCAGCGGGGGCGCGCGTGGCAATTACGAGCCGAGTGGCCGTAAAGCTGACATCGGTAGCACTGCCCGGGAGTGCCACGCTTATGGGGGGCTTCGATTGAGATCCCGGATAGGCCGCAAATTGTCGTGAGACATGCGATCTTCTTTTTGGCCTCCGGGGTGGGTTCTAACGCCACGAGTATCATATTATAGGGCTGTTTGCCCCGCCCGCTGTGCATCCGGTGCACACTAACTATCGGGAGGGCCTGAGCGGTCAGATCCTCCTTAACATAGTCTATGTCCAACTCCTTGGGGACTCCGCGTACTACTACGCGGAGCTCGCGGTCCTCCTGAAGAGCATAGGTGTGGAAACCTATGTTCTCCTTTCGGAGGTATGCTGAGAGGGCCCTATGGTCGCCCGGCGTTGCGACCTTAATCTGAATCCCATGCGCGACGTTACGCGCATGGGTGTAGTTAATTTTATTTGCCTGAAGGGCCTGGGACACGCGATTCCACGCTGTCTTCTCTTGAAGTATCAGCGGGGGCGGGGCAGCTACTTTGGGAGCGGGCGCGGGCTTGGGACGCGGCGGCGGGGTTACGCGGCGAGCGGAGTCCGACTCCGGTGTCACGACTACCTGCGGGCGGGAGGCGGTCGCGGATTTAGTTTGCTTCGTCGTGGAGCTCCGGGACTCCACGGCGCGAGTACGCTTTTTTCCGCGCGTTACGGTTTGGAACCCATCCGAAGTTCCAGGCTGAGGGCTTGACGCGGATTCGAAATCCATCTCCGATTCGGTATCGGAGCCTGAACTCGAAACGATCGAGGTCGCGACGGATGAAGCACGCGATGACGTAAACGACGCGGGCGCGGGGGTGGGGGTAGCGTTAGGCGCTACGTGAGCCGCATCGTGGGAACGTGCGCTCGAACTTGACGCGGCGGCGGGGGGCGCGCGGCGTGCCTCCGAGGCACGTTTGAGATACGCGGCGACGGACGCGGGGGGGGAGGGATTGCCACGGGCGGCCCTAAACTCTAGGTACTCGGCCCTAATTGACGGGTACCTATCCCGGAGGAACCCGACAATATCACTAGCGTCTTCTTTCTCCATTCTTCGGTCTTCTTGCCCGGGGGGGGCGGCCCCGGGACTTTTGTTGAACTCGCCGAAAGGCGAGGCCCCGGATAGGATTTGTAACCCCCCTGTGCTGCAGGACAGCAAGGAGCAGGGGGGGGGAATGCCTATGCCGTGAAAACGGCAATCGGCGGGGAAAAGGAAAGGAACCCGCTCGGGCTGTATAGTGCTACAGCAGGCAGAATCGCGAGCGGGGGTCTAGTCTTGAAAAAGACTGTTGTTTTTGGGAAGGGTTAGGAAATCGCTAGCCTGTGAGTGCCACAGGAAGCTGAACGTAGCGATTGGTTTTGCCTTGAAAAAGGCAGTTGGTAAGGGTGGGTTCGCGGTTACAAAACTTTAGCGCACAAAAATGGACCTCGATACGCAGATCGCAAGCGACCAACGGATCGGCACGTCCGCACTACCGAATTGTACGCACGATGTATTCACGGTCACTACACTGTCGAGCACAACTGTGAGTTCAGAGACGCAGCTCGCAAGCGGGCCACGGATCGGAAAGCACGTCCGCGCACGACCGAGTCGTGAGCGAGAATGACCCTACCACCAGTAAAGTTTCCTATAATATATGATGAACGTCGTTCGTCAATACATCTTAGACAGGAGACATATAAATGTTTGAGGGATTGGAATTAACATAGAATGAAACTTATATGGTTTAATCTCGTATTTATAATTTTCACTTAACTATTTACGACCTGTCGAAAGTGTCGAATACTTTTCGTGGTCACAGATGAAATAAGAACAAAGGCGAATTCGTCTATATTTGAATATTGTGCTAACTATTGTCTTTTTGTTAAAAATATCCTCTACATTTTTTAATGAAAAATTTGATGATAGTTATTATTATATCGACAACTCGCTGATTCGAATAAAACAATATACTAACATAGAATTTAAATTACACAAACAATAAAAAAACATCAACTAGACCCCTTAATTTTTTCCCTCTGAAGTTTTAAAATCGAATACAAACTACATATATACCTACTACAATCGATTTCGACATGAAAAAGTCGGGGTAATTTCCTCCGAGTACATTTTCAAGGGAATCCATTGTGTTGAGTAGCAAAAACAGTGGGCGGTCTGCTAATTCGATTTCTAGCTTAGCACTAACCCTAATACATTACAATTAAATAAAAACCGTGTTTCCTTGACGCAAACTTCAAAATCGGATGCACATCTTAAATCCCAAATTTATATGCGTGCTATAGCAATACGTGCTTAATATTTTTGAGCTAGAGGTCGATTTACATTGAACGGATTTGATGGTAAACATTGGCAATGCAAAGAATCCGCGAACTAATCATAGAGACACGTGACGTGGCATGCTGTGAGGGCATCGGTCAAATTCAAGTTTCATTCTATTTCTTATTAAGTTAAATGTTATTATAAATGGCATTTATTGTTTGTTAATATCAGAAAAAGAATTGCTGCGTCTCATAATGATGTAGTTAAATGGAAATTTAAGGGATATTAAGAAATAGACAAAAGGACTCGATCACAATAACTTTAGATAATGATAAAGTTTCAGCAAATAGCTCGTGTTAGAAATAGGCGGAACGGTATACTTTTTTACGGTTGATGGATTATTGGTGGCCCGGAAGCGTTTCTAGTTTCTTTTTTTTTATGATTGAAGGATTACTGGTGGCCCAGAGGCCTTTCCAGTTTTACCAGGACAGGTGGGCGAGCAAAGGCTCAGCCAGGAGGGGTGGGATTTGCTAACAGCTACCCGAGCGCCTCCGAAGGAGACCTAACAGCTCAAGAGTAGCTGCTTCGCGAATGAATCTACTACCAGATCGGAATGGCGACCTGCTGAGAAGATCCGGCGAGAAACTCAGTGGGCTATTGCATGGGTTAGGTTGTGCGTCAAACTCTTTGCCGAGTTCGACGATTACAGTTACCGGGGTCCCTAAGCCTGCTCCTAGTGCTAGAGCTAAAGGCGTTTAATGTAAGAGTAATGGATCTGATGGATCCGTAAGGACGTGTGCTGCAATTTTGTTTCTACTTGACTATGAATTGAAACGAGGTTTTAAATTAGTATTGAAAGGATCTTGGCCAAAGGATCTTCTTGGCTTTGTACATAAAAGGTGAATTGTCTAATTTCAAACTCCCAATACCCGTAATGTCTGTATGATTAGATTCAAAGCCATCGAAAGTGTCTCAAAGGCATATGACGTATAACAGATAATTCAAAATAAGCACCGAAGCCCCACGGACCGTTCCCCGTTCAAAATTACGATTCATTTCCGTAAAATAAACATGTGAACACACACACGGAATTGCAAATCGTCCTGTTAATCCAATAAGAGAAGCCGGAGACCCGTTACGGTTCATTTGCGAAAAAAAATGTCACGGATACACATTTTTTTGTAACCCCCGTTCTCTTTATACTGCGCTAACATGACGCTGACAAATACAAAAGCATTTCCCTTGAATATTTCGTGTATTTCTTTTATATTTGAACAGATAATGCAGATTGGATGTTTTGAATTTCGCAATACATCAACGACGCGTTTGACTGACGATATTAGATTTTGAGTCGCCGCCATCGACTGTATCTGTTTTGTGTTATGTTATTGCTTTATTATTGCTGCGTCTTATAGTAATTTTTTGTTTTGATTAAAATTGACATGTAAATTATTGCTTCTGTTATTTTAAATCGAATGTAATGTATCATAATTATTACTAAAAAAAGTCGAATTATTATTAATTATTACTAAAAAATTATTACTAAAAAAAGTCTAAAAAAGCAGCATTCAGATTATAGTGTTTATGAGCTTAAATAATGGTTTAATATCAGATGAAAACTTTAAGGACTAAGCTATGTATGTGTTTTTCTCTTATTATCCTAATAAGCAGCTGAGCAGACGGCGGTCATGGACCGGTCGCCGTCATCGTCGAACCCGGGAAGGGTTCGACGTGTAAACTAACCCATAGACATAGGCCACTGAATTTCTCGCCGAATCTTCTCAGTGGGTCGAGTTTCGATCCGGTGGTAGATTCTGCGAAGCACTGCTGTTGCTAGGGCTGGTGTTAGCAACGCATCCTGGTTTGAGCCCCGAAAGCTCACCTACACGTTAGGGTTACGCTGACATAGCCCTCTAAGGCTATCTATCAGCTTAGAAAAAAAAAGCGGTCATGGACGTCAACAATGCTAGGGACACAGCGAAGCCACTGTCTACTCTGAATACTCTCCTCAAGCCTTATTTCACGGAGAACATGTCGTAGCGCTAGGGGAACACAGAAGTGGGAACCTCATTCCAGACCGGTATGGGATGTGACAGAAAAGGAAACGCAAAGGTTCTACGTAGCACTGATGGACGCTACTCCAGTGGTGGGCAGTGTGATAGTAAAAAAAATTATGAGATCATGTCAAACAGCACTCCCCACAGATAGATTGAAGTAAAAAACAGTTTATGAATAGGATTTTTTAAGTCATGTCACCCTTTCAACCTTATAAACTACATTTTTTTTTTTATTGCTTAGCTGTGTGGACGAGCTCACAGCCCACCTGATGTTAAGTGGTTACTGGAGCCCATAGACATCTACAACGTAAATGCGCCACACACCTTGAGATATAGTTCTAAGGTCTCAGTATAGTCACAACGGCTGCCCCACCCTTCAAACCGAAACGCATTACTGCTTCACGGCAGAAATAGGCGGGGCGGTGGTACCTACCCGTGCGGACTCACAAGAGGTCCTACCACCAGTACTACATTAGGTAATTTCATAAATTTAGCACTCATTAACTTTTAATATGCAGACAAACGCGAATTTCTTTTAAATACGGATATCAGTTTCCGTTTTCCTTAAGTATTTTAATAGAATTTAAAGACATGTTATTCGAATAAATTCTGCTTCGATTCACAGGACTAAACTTAATTGCATTAGTAATAATTTGGTTACGTTAACCGCTCGATCTTAACCCTTCAACGCAGATGGTGCCCGAATTCTAATCGTTAATTAAATTTCGGGACTATTAAAAGCGTAATGAAATTTTATCTTGTATCTTGTGCTGTGGTCATTAAGTCCAGTAATAAAAACGATAATCGAATTACGGCAATAATTATGTCGTCTCGGGATTTTTGTATTACAAGCGGAAAACTTTGCTTACGGAAAAATGTTAATTTTATTGCTTTAATGCCAACAGTAACATTCGCGGTAAATATAGTAGGTAGAACAGTGGTATCTACCCGCAAAATGCCCTACTACTAGTAATAGTTTACTGGTGGTAGGACCTCTTGTGAGTCCGCGCGGGTGGGTACCACCACCCTGCCTATTTCTGCCGTGAAGCAGTAATGCGTTTCGGTTTGAAGGGTGGGGCAGCCGTTGTAACTATACTTGAGACCTTAGAACTTGTATCTCAAGGTGGGTGGTGCATTTACGTTGTGGATGTCTATGGGCTCCAGTAACCACTTAACACCAGGTGGGCTGTGAGCTCGTCCACCCATCTAAGCAATAAAAAAAAAATATAATAATAATAATTACGCAAATCATTAATATTTGGTTAGCAGATTTAAAAAAAATACTACTGCATTTTTCTTCTTTCCGATGACATTAAACTTTTTTATAAGAAATCACTGACTTCCGCTTCCGCTTTGGAAACGGCAGACCGCCGTAGTTGATCCCCATAAAGCCCTTGTCGCTCAACATTCCTCTTCCAAGACTCGGATGAGACATAACGTCAAGGCAAGCGGTGAGCGACGACTCTCCTTTTCTCGACCTCCAACGGTCAAATGTCAAAACGGTCATCCTCGCCTCGACCACCAGGCCTGTCGATCGGATCTCTATCCAAAGCGAACCTATACATTCAAAACGCGAGATTCATCATCGTTCTCCTCACCCTCTCCCAGTCACCTGGGGTCGACGCAACACGTTTTCTCCTTCCATACTCCTCTATCATACGAGTATACCATTTCTTCGCTCAAAACGCGAGATTAAGTTTTTTTTTTTATCACAAATATCTATATATGTACATAAAAATGAATTGCTGTTCGTTAGTCTCGTTAAACTCGAGAACGGCTGGACCGATTTGGCTAATTTTGGTCTTGAATTATTTGTGGAAGTCCAGAGAAGGTTTAAAAGGTAGATAAATATGAAAATGCTCGGAATTAAATAAAAATAATTATTTTGTTTGTCCTTTGATGTGTCCCCCGTTAGACGGATTTCTTTTGTTTGTTTTAAGTTTATCTTATACCAAAATTTAGGTCTTTTATTTATCGATTTAAGCACTACGAAGTCTGCCTGGTCAGCTAGTCACGAATAAAAGTAATCACCATTTCTCTAAAATAATATATTTTAAATGATCTAGTGAATAATTATTCGATTGCATATTTTATTTTCTTAATCCTCATATTATCGAAAACCGTCCGAATAACATAAACACTAAGTTTAATTGAAATCGTGAAGTTTCAACACTATTGACGTCGCGTCAACTCACTTATAATCCAACCGCATATTAACGGGCCGTCTGTACACGACACGTGCAACAATGTAAGGAGATAACGCAGACTTGCGACTCGTTGAAGTATTTATTAATGTGGATTAAGAAAATAAAATATGCAATCGAATAATTATTCACTAGATCATTTAAAATATATTATTTTAGAGAAATGGTGATTACTTTTATTCGTGACTAGCTGACCAGGCAGACTTCGTAGTGCTTAAATCGATAAATAAAAGACCTAAATTTTGGTATAAGATAAACTTAAAACAAATCCAAGATTGGATTGGATATACGCACATAATGACCTTCTTAAATGATAACACCTAAGGATCTCTTAACACTAGTCCGCAGCATCTGTTCACGACTTAACTTAACCTAATCTATCAGGAAGGAGCGTGGAGATCAGTAATACAGGTCTTTGAACCTAGTACAGACTTCAGATCTTTCAAAGGCTTACAAAATAAATTATAAGGCTATTTCTATTTGTATTTGTACTATACCTTTAAGAGAAATAAATAAATTATTATTATCATTATTATATAATACGCACTTGCCTCTCCAGGAATTAATAGAAAGGGGATTGCCCACTCTCCATAGTGTGCTAGGCCCAAGATGGACATCAAATATTACTATAAAAATGTACTGATTCAAATTCTTAAATGTATTGGATATCTAAAAAATATATTGAAATTGACGCCACTATTATAAAAAATATAATAAAAATAAAAACTCGTTTTGAGGTTAATTTTCTATATAAATAAGTGTCAGATTGTGAGATACTTCAAGAACTTTTCTTTTCTTAATGTTTAAGATGTTCCTAATGTATTTTTATCCAATAGGGTATAAAAACACACTTAATTCTTTAAATATCTATATTTTCTTCATCTTCATACACAATTAGTATCATCTAAAAATAGCAAAGGAGAGCATATACACGGTTTTAAATCTCGGTCAGGGTAAAACCACAATTCACACAATGTTTTTTAGTCGTAGTATGAAACGTTATTGATAAAAGTAAAATAAATCGAAGAAAAATCAAAACACATCCATTTTGTACGCAAGCACAACACCACAAGCAGCAAGCGAAGTGTCAGTCAGTCAGATTAAATTCAGTGTTGTCAGTATAAAGAAAAATAATTACATGAAATTCATATATCGATTATTTTTTTAAATAACCGATAATTGATTTATATCTTAATCTTTTTTTTACGAGTACACATTATTTTTTATGTTTTTGTTTTTGTTGTACATATTTAAATAACAATACTAGTAAAGTATTTTTTATTGCTTAGATGGGTGGACGAGCTCACAGCCATCCTGGTGTTGCTAAGTGGTTACTCGAGCCCACATACATCTACAACGTAAATGCGCCACCCATCTTGAGATATAAGTTCTAAGGTCTCAAGTATAGTTACAAGTTAAAGTCCAATGGGTATGTCTTCGATGTTATTTTATGTGCATAAAATCCATTAAAATCGATTGATTAATGATAATACTTAAAATGATTTATTTATATGTTTTATTTATATACTCAAAATATTTACTTCATACGTAAAAGGTTTTGAAGCTGGCAATATTTTTCCCGCAAAAATAAAAATCCTTGTTTTTTCAATAGAGTTACTTTTTTTAAACTACTTATTGTAAACTATAGTGGCGCTTATTTGCAAGAAAGTAAATGCATATTTATTTATGACAAAATTAATGCACTAAGTATTTTTTCTATAATCTATTGTCCGCTTTGGGCCTAAAATGGGCCATCCCCTTTATTACAGACGCACGAAACTCCTCGGTACATTTATTTTCTATTATATCCTTTTCTCAATATCTGATTAGAGAAATATACTGTAATGTTGTACTTTGGGAGGTGTTAAAGTAAACGTCTTCTTGCGTGTATTCCATGTTTAATAATCTTAATCCTAACTTACAATTATGAAGAAGCCTAACGTTTCTGGGTGGTCCGCCTTATTAGAGAGACATACGAGATTACACCTATTAACTATGTTATATACTAAATGCTACGCTAATACTATGCTATGCTATTATATAATATATATAAGTATACACACTTTAGTATAATATTAAATAAATTTTAAAGGAACGTGGAATCATATCGTTGAAAACTATTTTTATTTGCCAATAAAGTAGCGGTAAAACATGTAATTTTAATGTTTTTACTCGTAATACTCTAATTGTAAATATTTATTACTGTTTAAGGAATCAAATAAACCAACTTACCAAGATGATCGTAGACGATTTCGTAAGATACAGCTGTAACAGAGAGCTGTATCTGAATTCGAAGTGAATCCATTGTATTTCACATTTGGATTTATTACAAACTAGCGACCCGCCCTCGCTTCGCTTCGGAAACATTAAAACACACATGAAACCAAAAAAAAAAAAAAAATTTAAAAAAGTAGCCTATGTTCATCAGGGACAATGTCGGCTTCTAATGGAAAAATATTTTTTCAAATCGGTCCAGTAGTTTCGGAGCCTATTCGAAACAAACAAACAAACAAATCTTTCCTCTTTATAATATTAGTATAGATTTGATTCAACGATCATGGCTTTGTCCTTGTTTATTTAAATCATTTTAGAATGTTAAAATTTTAGTTCAGATCTCAAATTAAAAAAAAAAAAAATTCATAACATTTCTGAGAAATTATTAACACCATCGTCAGACATCGTAGAGGCGAATAGGGTGATCGAGCTAAGAGAAATATTGAGTACACCAATCACGTTTACTGTCTTAGAACTCTTTAGAAATCTTCTCTTGAGGTTAGCAAACGAAAACGAATGACAGTTCTTAGGACGGAGGCACCGCTCATCAAGAAGGATGGTTTTTTTTTTTTTATTGCTTAGATAGATGGACGAGCTCACAGCCCACCTGATGTTAAGTGGTTACTGGAGCCCATAGACATCTACAACGTAAATGCGCCATCCACCTCGAGATATAAGTTCTAAGGTCTCAATATAGTTACAACGAAACGAACCGAAACGCATTACTGCTTTACGGCGGAAATAGGCGGGGTGGTGGTACCTACCCGTGCGGACTCCCAAGAGGTCCTATCACCAGTGAGAGTTTGAGAGGTTTGTAAGTGTGATGGCGTCTACGCGCCTCCAACGGCTAGACTCTGTCGTAGCACGAAGTTAGCGGAGTTCTGACGATACCTCAATCGTGCTGCCATCTCTCGGGAATCGCGCTGCGTTTCGTTTAGCTACCAAACTAATAACCGTCTCCGATATACATAAAATATATGATAAAAAAGGGCTAATGTCTACCTAAAAATCTAAGAAGAACCTGTTAAGTCAATTCGCTTATCTATATATATAAAAATGAATTGCTGTTCGTTAGTCTCGCTGAAACTCGAGAATGGCTTGACCGATTAGGCTAATTTTGATCTTGAATTATTTGTGGAAGTCCAGAGAAGGTTTAAAGGATGGATAAATATGAAAATGCTCGGTATTAAATAAAAATAACAATTTTGTTTTTCCTTTGATGTGTCCCCCGTCGGACGGATTCCTTTTGTTTGTTTTAAGTTTATTTTATGCCACAGTTTAGGTCTTTTGTATATCGATTGAGGAACTACGAAGTCTGCCGGGTCAGCTAGTATGAAACAAATCGCCAGTCTACACGATCACGTACGAACCGTCGACGAAGACCGGAGTCTTGTAACAGTTAATATTAAATTAAATTGAGACCCAAAGTCATTAAGGGCCGTCGGCAGCATTCGCTAAGTAAAACGGAACTATACCGATGCGGTCAACGTATGAATGGTCTCTAATTAACGAAATTTGGCAAAAAAAAAAACATGGTCGAAATTTAAACATAACCAGTGCTAAATAAATATTTAGATTAATTTCAAAATAGGATTTGTTTTAAGCTTTCTGTCGACCATCTCCATTGATTTATTGCTACATGTTGAAATATTGTGAACTCATTATATGTGAAAATCTTACCCAGTTCAATAATAGGGTTTTTAATTAATACGTTAACCCGTTATTAATATTTTGAATAAATTTAAAACTGACCATTATCAATAAAACTAAAACAGCTTTAAGGGCTTAATTTCGCCTTCTATATTGTAATTATGTAATGTATTTTTTTTATTGCTTAGATGGCTGGACGAGCTTACAGCCCTCCTGATGTTAAATGGTTACTGGAGCCCATACACATCTACAACGTAAATGCGCCACCCACCTTAAGATATAAGTTCTAAGGTCTCAGTATAGTTACAACGACTACCCTTCAAACCGAAACGCATTACTCCTTCACGGCTGAAATAGGCCGGGTGGTGGTATCTACCCATGCGGACTCACAAGAGGTCCAACCACCAGTAATTACGCAAATTATATTTTTCCAGATTTGATTTTTATTGCACGACGTTATTCCTTCACCGCGGAGGTCAATCGTGAACATTTGATAAGTACGTATTTCATTAGAATAATTGGTACCCGCCTGCGGGATTCGAACACCGTTGCATCGCTTCAACACGAATGCACCGGACGTCTTATCCTTTAGGCCACGACGACTTCTCTTCTTTACGTCTTTTCGAATGATTTACAGTTTTCGTGGTCGCGAACCACGGATGTATTCGAAACGTCTTAAATAATATTAGGACAATAAAAAAGCGAAAATAAACCATAAAAGCAGCTTTAATTATGCCTACGTCTCGTGAAAACTTAAGGAAATATTATTTTTCTAATATTTTTCGTTTGGTAATTAAGGGTCACTCTTATAATGTATTTATTTATTTATATCAAAATACAGTTTAGCTTCGTAAAACTAAAGCACAAATTGAGTTGCCCTTATAAAGAGAAACAACATTTAAAGCTATTGCTTCACCACTATTTTTATATCTTTTTATATTTTAATATTTCCAAAGAAATGCTTTTATATTTCTACTGTTCCTTCTAATGTTCTAATGTTTCTATCTTCGAAATTCTATTTATGTCATCTAAAGAAGAATGTTATAAATAACATATTAACCTCTTTTAAGATTGATCGTATAGAGGTTACATCACACACGGAAAAGAAGATATCACTTTCCTGTTTTGTCTTTCTGTTATTATGTGAATAAATAGATAGCATTTTTATCCGAAATTAAGAAGCCATTAACCATTATCATCAAAATAAGTCATGACTGTCTCACTGTATTAACTTGCTGCTATTTTTTAGATTGTAATAAAAACAAAGTCTATTAAGGTGGAAAAACAAACAACTGTCTCGCTGATTCGATTTTGATTGATATTTGATAGCATGTATTCATGCACAAGGTGTACATTACGATCGACGCATATGACGATCACTTCATTAGTGCATTTCGTGCCTATGAAGTCAATTTATAACTCGGTGTCCCTAAAACACATATTCGAATGAATTTTTTTACTAAATAAACAATAGTTTAAAAAAACTAACAAAATATGCTTTATAGAAAATCCAACTTAAAATAGAAAATAAATTTTAATAAATTTGAATTAAAAATAGTGTAAGAAAAATGATTTTATTGTAAAAAAAGCGTGGGGTGTATGGTATTAGTATTTATAAATATTTTATGAACAGATATGAGTATATGGGTTATTTTGATAATATCCTGAAAAGCACCCCACGGTTTTTTACAGTAAAATAATTTTTTCTTACACTATTTTTAATTCAAATTTATTAAAATTTATTTTCTATTTTTTAGTTGGATTTTCTATAAAAGCGTATTTTGTTAGTTTTTTTTACTATTATTTATTTTTCATTTTTTAGTTGAATCCGATCCTTAATAAGTATACCAAATTTCGAGTTAATCCGACGTATTGAAGGGGGTCAAAATCATGTTCAAAGATTCCGTTACATACAAACATACATACGTCTGAAGCTAATAAAAGCGTATTAAAAAATGCCTTTCGAATATGTCATATCACAACAGCACACAATAAAGCCGCCGCCGTATTGACGGTTCAACCGTTCCACCAGTTTATTGAACGTTCACAGTTTTATCTGAAAGTGCACAGCCGTGTTAGAGGAATACTCGCTGAATAATAAAACACCTATACAAAAATTTTATGGCTTTCTTTATCTCAATACGATTTGAAGTATTCTGCATATCCTCGGGGAACCAACTGAAAATTTTCAGGTAATTCATAAATTTTTTTTGGGACAGTTATAGATAGCATTGACCTGTAGATTGGAAAATTTTCTATTTTGTTTTCTATTCTATTTCTGTTCACTTTTTCAGACACTGTTCCTATTAAGGCGTAAACTGTTTTTAATCTAAATTTTCTATCTATTACCAATTCAAAGTATAAAAACATAAAACATCAACATCGAAATTATTTATATAGAATAGGTAGTTCTTTGAGTCCTTTCCATCATTACTAACGCCGTAACGTTTATTTAAGAGCCAGATGGAAAACACAATCTCCAAAAAAGAACAATGAATACATGCAATAAATAAAAGAATAGTCAAGTATCTCTGGTCTGGATGATTCCGAATGGTTCTGTATAAAGGCAGCTAGTACTTGGGATTTCCGGTTCCGGATTTCCGGAAAAAAGTTTTTTAAGATAAAGGTGACTTACTGAACCACATACTTAATCGTTGGAAGCCTAAAGTGCTTTTCCAACTAATCACGGACTGGTAGATAAAATAACGGGATCAACCTGAGAGATTTTGCTAACACTGGCCCTAGCAAGAGCAGTGATACGCTGAATCTACCACCAGCTCGAAGTCTTACAAACTTCTCACAACCGTGACGTTCGTAGATCGATTTATTTTTAAATTAACTAAAAACCTAATCAAATCTTGGAAGCGCTAGTAATTAATGATGCACAAGATTAACAAGGAGGGTTACAATCAAAAGTCGAGTTATAAGTAAATCTTCGTTGAGGGGACAAGAAATGAAAATGTCACGATGTAATCGGATGGTTGTCGGGCTGGGACGCGACATTGATAAATAGTCGTCAAGGCTACGAATCTAGGCTACGGTTCAAGTCATTTAATTGTAACGTTTTTTTATTATATCGTCGTTGTCAAACCAAAATCTGCTATGTGCACTTTTTGAGATTTTTACTTTTTGACCTTTTCGTATATTTCACAGCCCTATCTACCGTATATAAAAACTGTTATGTGTCTATAGCTTTAATATTTGTCTGTAGCTTTCATTTGATATAGTTCTTAAAAATTCAACTTCATATAAAATTTTATACGAAAATGTTTTTACTCGTTAATTCAAAATAGAGTTTTTGCGCATAGCAGATTTTGGTTTGACAGCGATGATATACTAACGACCCGCCCTCGCTTCGCTTCGGATACATTAAATTTTATTGTTGATGATAGCTGAGTCCCGCGATTTTACCCATGGTTATTGTCGTACCGCGGGTGAGGCGGTGGAGCGAAGCTAGTAAAAAAAGTAGCCTAAATTACTCCGTATAATATCAGCTAACTATCAGTGAAAGTCTCGTCAAAATCAGCCCAGCCCAGAACAAACAGACAGACAAAAATTGTAAAAAATGTTACTTTGGTATATACGAGTATACCGTATATATATATTCATATTAATGTAGTAAAAAGCGGTTATATCAAAATTACAAACAGACACTTCAATTTTATTTATATGTATAGATGACGGAGTGACTGGTGACGTCAGCGACTGGCGCCACGTTGTTTTTGCAAATGATGATTCTATTCGTTGCTGTGATTGCCTTCCATAACAATAGTAATTAAGAATCACTTTTCCAATTAATTGAATTTATTAAATTTCAAGTGTACAACGATAACAACAGAGAGCTCCGCCCCGTTCGGCTGCTCGAACCGGAATGTATTATGCGACAATAATCACTCACGAATTCTCTTGAATACCGTCTTAAACAATTGTTTACATGCGTTGGACTTATAACTAATAATTTCAACATAAAGGAAACAATTAGCTTTAACTAATCTTAGTTTAATGATAATAAATTTGCGCCGATATATGTAAGTATATAACTGTCGGCATTTCTAAGCGACGGACAAAACTTTAATATTTCGGTGACACTGCCTATATTCGATTGATTTTGTTTACGATATCTTTATAACTTGTCTGACCACAGATAGCCTATTACGAATTTAGAATTTACTAGCGGCCCGCCTTCGCTTCGCTTCGGAAACTGTAATTTATTATTGATTTCTCCACTATTTAATGGATGTTATTAGACATATAAACCTTCCTCTTCAATTGTTCTATCTATTAAAAAGAACCGCATCAAAATCAGTTGCCTAGTTTTAAAGATTTAAGCATACATAGAGACAGACAGATATAGGGACAGAGAAAACGACTTTGTTTTATACTATGTAGTGACGATAAGCTTGCATTATGGAATGTCATACTTCATATGACGCATCAAAACAACGTGCCCATGGAACCAAAGGCTGGCCTCTTGTTCTTTTATAAAATGTGTATATGTATTGTAATGTAAAATGTGTATATGTATTTTTCTAGCGGTTCACTTGAAATCAGCCGGTCACTTGTAAAAGTACTTTTTTTTTCCTCTATAGAAAGGTGAGCTTTCAAACCTATTGTCACTACATTTGTAATTACAATCAAAGAGTTAATTCCTTCAGGACAGACAAATTTATTGTTTTTTGTTATGATTAGTTTTGGTTTACGTTTATGATTATTTTTAAGAAAAACTAACAAAACCATCTTTTGTTTATTTAAGGTATTATTATGAACAAATTTGCATACTCGTCTATTTATTTCTGTACCTTTATTGCTTACCTACATAATGGTAGGAGGTAAACAATTAAGGTGGTGGTAGGACCTCTTGTGAGTACGTACAGGTAGGTACCACCAACCTGCCTATTTCTGTCGTGAAGCAGTAATGCGTTTCGGTTTGAAGGGTGGGGCAGCCGTTGTAACTATACTAGGACTTTAAAACTTATATCTCAAGGTAGGTGACGCATTTACGTTGTAGTTGTCTATGGGCTCCAGTAATCACTTAACAACCAGGCGGTCTGTGAGCTCGTCCACCCATCTAAGCAATAAAAAAAAGGAAAAAAATGTTATATATTTTGATATTAAAATAGTTTCAAGAGTTCTACTAACATAATGAGTCCTGGATACTTTAATAAAAATACAAAAATAATAATTGAAAGGAGTATGCAAAATAGTAAGTATCTAATAATCTCTCGATCGCTTATGTCTTGTACCACAGTCTGGACAAGAGAAAAGACGTCGCGATCACTAATAGGCTTAACAATAATACAGAAACGCACTCTGGTTAATTGTTTACGATCTTGGAATACAAAGTGGATTGAATCGGATTTGTTTAGCCACTTGCTTGGTTGCCTAAAGAAATGCTTTTGCAAAATCCAACGATGCTAGTTTTGCTTAGTCAATAATGTATAGATAACTGGACAATAAATATCGTTAGATAACAGGCATGTCCAGCGTGTTTACCTACGATAATCATGTAGTTCAGATTTAATGAAACACTTCTAATTTGCACGAGATGAAGGATATACTCTGTTTGGTTCATAAATTACTAGTCAACTTCTAAATCCATAAGTAGATACAAAAACATGAATCAGAAAACTCACTGCCATAATAATTATAGCAGATATATTTCGATAAAACTAAGATATTATGTCACTAGACATTCTATACTATCTTTGAGTGAAGCTTCACACTGATCCGTCAAATACTTTATTCGTGAAAGAGTAACAAAAACTCACGTATTCTCACTAACTTTCGCATTCACAATATTAGTGGGATCTAAATGCTCACGAATAAGGAAATGTATCCTGAAACAAAGTCATATTTTTTTAAAATTCCCGTTTGTACTGTTGGTAATAAGCCTGTGAGCTGGGGTCATACCTGCCAAATCACAAAATTTCAGCTCTACAGCCTATACCGTCTTTACCATAAGGGCACACGGGGCCCATGCCCAGGGCCCCCATTCTCAGGGGCCCCCGAAAGACCGATAATTTATCTCACACGTTTATTCTCAAAACATTTTTGTCGGGCACATTACACTTTTTTAACAAATCAGTAATCAGAAGGTATTTACAAGGCATATACTATGCCTATAATAAAAGATTTTGCTCAACAGAAATCCCGAAAGAAACCGTTATCGAAATCGTAACCAAAAAACCAGCAGCATTCTAATATCATTAATGACGTCATATATTATACTGTATTTGATTACCTATAATAAATGGTCATACTCAGTAAAAAAATGTTAATAAAATTTGCTTTTTTTACTTTCCAAAAGGGCCTCAAATTCTTGTGTGCCCAAGGGCCCCATCCTAGTTTAAGACGTCCCTGTCTACAGCATTCAAGAGCTTCAGTTCCGCTGGCGAAATAGGTAGGACAGCAGCGCCTAGCCCCACCGGCTCACCTTACGTCGAAACGCCCAAATTATGACAACGTGGAATTTTTTTTTATTTTAAATGAGATTATGCCAAAATAAAACAAAACATTTCCCTCCCTACAGATCTCTAATATCAAACGTTTATGCAAATTATATTTTTTTGCATAAACGAAGTCCATTTGCATACATTTCTGAGGTCTCACTCAAATGTTCAATGGTACGTGTGAGACATAAATATTGTCCTTTTTCGGCTGGTTCAGTTTTGCATAAAGCTCCCTTTTTAATTATGTATATCGTTTACGAAATATTCCAGTTAATTATTTTTTTTGTGATCGTTCATTATTTTTCATTACTGAATCTGAATTAGAAATGTTTGCATTAAATTTAAAAATACCTTTGATTTTCATGACCTTTACAAAATGTAAAAGAGCTTTTTCTAGTTTCTCAGGAACAACCTGATAAGATGAATGCAATCACCCGATACGTTAACAATAATACCTGTAATAATACCCTAATAACAATAATCATACGCTTTTGGAATACCGAACACATACTCTCAATTTCGAAAATGGGATTTTTATGATAAAAACACAGAATCACTATTACAACCTTACAATTACAATTAGATGTCTACGGGCTCCTTCTTCTTGCTTCGGTTTCCTCGCAACAAGAGTTTATTGCGGACTATTCCACGCCATTTACTTCTATCTGCCGCCAAGTGTAGAGCATCATGAACTGTGGTGTCGAGGATAGTGCGGATCTGCGGATCTGGTCAGTCCAACGTGTCGGGCCTCTACCTCGTGAACTTCTTCCGTTCACCTTGCCAGTCAACATTAGCTTCTCCAGTAATGAGCTCCAGTAACCAGTTAACACCGGTTGGGCTGTGAGCTCGTCCATCATCTATGCAATAAATAAATAAATAAAATACAAATTTACTGATAAACAACTGTCATGCTAAAATTATCTCATCTCCCCATAACTGAGCTATCTAAAGTAAGGGGCCAATTTTTTTTTAAATTATACCTGGCTTTGCAATCATTTGGTTTCTTTCATTCCTTACAATAATGCAGTCGTCATTAATTCTTCGCGCTATATTCCGTTTTTTTTCATCCATTTGAAGCAAATATAAGAACACTCCTAACCCTTACACACTGTGCTAGTGACCCATAAAGGAGATCCTACGACCCCCGCGGCTCGAACAAACCCTACTAGAGAGTTCTTTCAATTATTCAAAGTACACTTAGGAAGTGTTCCCGGGAGGGGAGAAACTTAGAATAGTGTGAACTCAGCTTACCCTTCAATGGGTAGGGTAGACTTTTTCTCTTGCTGTATATAAATGTAATATCTTTGAAATCATGAACATAATAGAGCTATGTTTATGATAGAGTCGCTTATATATCTATACATATAAATAAAATTAGAGTGTCCGTTTGTAATATTGAAATAACCGCTTTTTACTACATGCATATGAATATATATACGGTACATACACCAAAATAACATTTTTTACAATTTTTGTCTGTCTGTCTGTCTGTCTGTTTGTTCCGGTTAATCTCTGGAACGGCTAGACCGATCTTTCACTAATAGGTAGCTGATGATATAAGGAGTAACTTAGGCTACTTTTTTAAGACTTTTTTTAGACTAGTCACTGGTGGTAAGACCTCTTGGGAGTCCGCACGGGTAGGTACCACCACCCCACCTATTTCCGCCGTGAAGCAGTAATGCGTTTCGGTTCGAAGGGTGGGGTAGCCGTTGTAACTATACTGAGATCTTAGAACTTATATCTCGAGGTGGGTGGCGCATTTACGTTGTAGATGTCTATGGGCTCCAGTAACCACTTAACACCAGGTGGGCTGTGAGCTCGTCCATCCATCTAAGCAATAAATAAAAAGACTTGCTTCGCCCCGCGGCGTCACTCGCAGTTATTGTCGTACCGCGCGCAACATGGCGGGACTCGCCTATCAATAATAAAATTTAATGTTTCCGAAGCGAAGCGAGAGCGGATCGCTAGTACTAAATAAATCAACATCACTGAGCAATCTCTCGAGGAAATAAGCCAGGAAATAAACTAAATGATTTAATACACATACTACATGAACACAAGAGGATAATTGCATAAACAATTATATTTAACACCCACTTCACTCAACACAAACATATGCAGTGGTAGAACTGAGAAAACATCCATTTGCTGGCACGATTTACACACTGTAGAAGGTGCACGTAAATAGCGAGAAACATCTTGATAATAGTGTTGTTTAAAGTTTAGAAAGTCATAATAAAATCAAATAGAATGTATCCACGTGTTCGTCTGTGGGCGTCCTTTGTCGAGCAAGACCTTCGGTGAATGCCAAGGATAATTACTTTGGTATGTTCCACTTATGGCTAGGTATTTGACGCAATCATGCTTTAGCTGTATTTTTTTTTCTACGGGCACAGTCTGTTTACAGAGAACAAATGCGTCCCCGTCTGTCGCCTGCATCTGGAAACGTGGTGTTAAAACCTCAATTGTTTTTTTTTCCACTTTTTTTATTGCTTATATGGGTGGACGAGCTCACAGCCTACCTGGTGTTAAGTGGTTACTGGAACCCATAGACTTCCACAACGTAAATGCGCCACCCACCCTGAGATATAAGTTCTAAGGTCTCAAGTATAGTTACAACGGCTGCCCCACCCTTCAAACCGAAACGCCTTACTGCTTCACGGCAGAAATAGGCAGAGTGGTGGTACCTACCCGCACGGACTCAAAAGAGGTCCTACCACAAGGTCCTGTTTGCAGGACAGTCCTTCAAATTGCAACACGTGTGTTTCAAAATATAGCATGATTATGGAAAGCGAATACCACTATCAGGTAGGCAGCAGCAATACCGAAGGTTATTGTCATTTTCAACATCAATGTCCAACGTGCTGTTGTTCAAAGTGTTGTGCCAATTTGGAACAAATTGGACAAAATCTCAGATTTATCACCCAAAATAAAACCATTGTATTGTTCGTCGAGAATTATCGCAACGGTATCCAAATAAATTCATCATAATATTCTTTAATAATGAATGTAAGTAAACATTCATGCATTAATCACATTCCCATATTAATTTTATTATCCTTATTCATTAGATGCAAGTATTCGTTACTTGAAAAATGCTACGTAACGCTACAAATGGTAGAAAGCTGCTACAGATAAATAAACGGGTTGGGTAGATGACGAACTTAATTAGAGACAAAACCTATTAATAAATAGCCCGTCAAATTTCATAAAATACTATCAAATTTGGCATCTCTGTAATGACTTAATTATGTTATGACTGAATATTATATGAAAATAAGGTCTGACTTAAATGTTAAGATGATTAATAAAATCTAAACCTTTATCGTTATTGTACTTTGACTATGTGATCAAATCTAAAACAAATGACAACATTCCAGTGGATCAACATATCGGCAACTCTAATGTAGTACATTATATATTATGCATTGATAATAGCTAAAAGATAAAGGGCTGGATGAGAGAAGCCGAGGATCGTGATTGGGGAGGTCTATGTCCAGCAGTGGACTGCTATAGGCTGATGATGATGATGATGATAATAGTATTAAAGAATTTAAACTTATGTTAACTAATTAGATCATCACCAAAGCTTATCAGTGATTTGGATTCAGCATGAACGTTTGAAAAATTTTCAACGGATTTTGTGGTGGCAATACTTTTATTTGAAAAGATCAAATTAGAACAAATCAAACTAAGCGCAAGGCCAAGGCGAAGGTCTCCAGATCTCACGATACCAAGTAAGAGCAAGGTCGATCGTTAGTGCTGCGAAATCTAGAAATTATACATAGTAGAAAAGTAAATAAGATTCAGTGCTATGCGAAGCGGAACTAATGTCTTATTTATGAAAGCAAATGTATTTGAGTATCAAGAAAGCTGTGAAGAATTCAAAACGGTACTTATATTGTGTTATATTTGGCTGGGAATACTTGAATAGTTTCAGCATATTTATTTAAGCAATGCACGCTTGGTACAGAATAGTGTTTGCACGAATCCTTTTTAGTGATTACGCTATTTTATTCCGATGATAATAATTATAATATAGTCGACCTTACATATTATTTATTATACTGCAAAGGCTATTTTTTATTTATGCGAATATCAATGTACAGAAAAACCCTTTATAATTTGAAACTCTTTAGTTTTAAAAAAGATTTTTCTTAGACGAAATCACTCACCTGTCTGTCATCAGTGGAAATAGAGTTCAGTTTTGTATATTAAAATAATACTCTTTAATTTTTTATATTAATTTTAAAAGAGATTAAGGCCTTTAAATGTTGTTTTCTTATTATATCACAAAAAAGCAATTAAGTCTTTCATTGTTTATTAATTCTGAAATATTCTATATCATTATATAAATTTAAAGATAACCTAGTATTTATTTCCTTTTATATTTAATAACGTAGGGGAAGAGACGAGCTCACGTGTTCAATTGACGTTAAGGACTTTTTTGAAGCAAGGCGAGAATTCCTGCCACTATAAAAGAATAATTGTGTAGAAGATGTGCTAATTTGAGTTAACTTTTCTAAATAATTATGATACGTACAAAAATACGTATTCATTTTTAATTTGGAAATTCGCGAGAAACAAAGGTCCCTCTTCGAACAATGCTTTCAAACATTTTGAAAGATTAAAACAATTTTTTCACTGTGGCGACACGCGCATTTTTTTCCTCAACCCGTTACATTTCGGGAATTATCCGGGGCCCTCGGACAAATGGGACTGGGCGCAGACTGCCTAATGTCTGTCCATCAGAGCCCTAAATTGTGCACGTCGTATACCAATTATATTGCTTATACCTTGTGACGGCTTTGTGATGTTTTCTTACCATTGCCGGTTTTTGAGGTAAACGAATCTTTTTTACACACTGACGACACGTTAGACGTGTAGCAAATATTTAATCATTTAATTTTGATTCGCAAATTTGTTTCGATATTAATGAATTATTACAAATTTCAATGCAGGTTATTGTTAATAAAATATTTGGTATTGTTTAATTTACAGTAACACTAAGCATAAAATAGTCAAGTAGTTTTTTTGATACTCAGCACTCAATCTACAACGTGCAATATAAAGTCATCACTATTGACACAAGTCATAGTACAGGGTTATGTGTCCAGAAATTATTGTCGGAATCCATCTCTGGACCGAATGACGTCATTCGGCATAGCAATGACAGCGTTGAAAGGGCAATAGGATCTGTCTGTACCGCATTGTCTATAGCGTGATGAAATTGCAGCCAGCACGGAGGGTTTAATGTTGATTTATTTTGATATTGTTTAGTGTTGTGAACAGAAGCGAGGTTATATTTTTGTAATTTTTTATAAATATATTAAAGAAACACAGATGGTCGACACGCATTCAAACCGGATTCGGATGCGTCGTCTACAACGCGAAGTCCACTCCCGCTTAAGCGACGCGCGTAACGATAATTGGCATAGTTATTTAGAACAACTCGCGCCCTCCCACCAAGCATACTGGCGACTAGCTAGGACTCTCAAATCCGAAACTACCGCTACTATGCCTCCCCTCGTACGCCCTTCAGGCCAACCACCGGCATTCGATGACGATGACAAGGCTGAGCTGCTGGCCGATGCACTGCAAGAACAGTGCACCACCAGCACTCAACACGCGGACCCCGAACACACCGAGTTAGTCGACAGGGAGGTCGAGCGCAGAGCTTCCCTGCCGCCCTCAGACGCGTTACCCCCCATTACCACTGACGAAGTTAGAGACGCGATCCACAACCTACAACCTAGGAAGGCACCCGGCTCCGACGGCATCCACAACCGCGCGCTTAAACTCTTGCCAGTCCAACTGATAGCAATGTTGGCTACAATTTTAAATGCCGCTATGACGCACTGCATCTTTCCCGCGGTGTGGAAAGAAGCGGACGTTATCGGTATACATAAGCCGGGCAAACCGACAAACGAAACTTCTAGTTACCGTCCGATTAGTCTCCTCTCGACGATAGGAAAAATTTACGAACGGCTCCTTAGGAAACGCCTCTGGGATTTTGTTACCGCGAACAAAATTCTCATTGACGAACAGTTCGGATTCCGCTCAAAACACTCGTGCGTACAACAAGTGCACCGCCTCACGGAGCACATTCTGATAGGACTAAATAGGCGAAAACAAATCCCGACCGGCGCCCTCTTCTTCGACATCGCGAAGGCATTCGACAAAGTCTGGCACAACGGTTTAATTTATAAACTGTACAACATGGGAGTGCCAGACAGACTCGTGCTCATCATACGAGACTTCTTGTCGAACCGTTCGTTTCGATATCGAGTAGAGGGAACTCGTTCTCGTCCCCGTCAACTGACCGCCGGAGTCCCGCAAGGCTCCGCGCTCTCCCCGTTATTATTTAGTTTGTATATCAATGATATACCCCGGTCTCCGGAGACCCATCTAGCGCTCTTCGCCGATGACACGGCTATCTACTACTCGTGTAGGAAGATGTCGCTGCTTCATCGGCGACTCCAGATCGCAGTAGCCACCATGGGACAGTGGTTCCGGAAGTGGCGAATAGACATCAACCCCACGAAAAGCGCAGCGGTGCTCTTCAAAAGGGGTCGCCCTCCGAACATCACTTCGAGCATCCCACTCCGTAGTAGGCGCGCAAACACCTCCGCCGTTAGTCCCATCACTCTCTTTGGCCAGCCCATTCCGTGGGTCTCGAAGGTCAAATATCTAGGCGTCACCCTCGACAGAGGGATGTCATTCCGTCCCCATATAAAAACGGTACGCGACCGCGCCGCGTTTATTCTAGGACGACTCTATCCAATGCTTTGTAGTCGAAGCAAACTGTCCCTCCGTAATAAGGTAACTCTCTACAAAACTTGTATACGCCCCGTCATGACGTATGCAAGCGTAGTGTTCGCTCACGCAGCCCGCACCAACTTGAAATCCCTTCAGGTTATTCAATCACGATTCTGCAGGATAGCCGTCGGAGCGCCTTGGTTCCTTAGGAATGTGGATCTCCACGACGACCTAGAGCTCGACTCCCTTAGTAAGTATCTACAGTCGGCATCGCTGCGCCATTTTGAGAAGGCGGCACGACATGAGAACCCTCTCATCGTAGCCGCTGGAAATTACATACCCGACCCAGTAGACCGAATGGTAAACCGTCGACGTCGCCCAAAGCACGTCATTACGGATCCTCCTGATCCATTAACGGTGCTTTTAGGCACCACAAGCACCGGTCACCGCCCTCGTCGAACCCGTCGCTTGCGACGAAGGGTTCGACGAGCGAACTAACCCATAGACACAGCCCACTGAGTTTCTCGCCGGATCTTCTCAGTGGGTCGCGATTCCGATCCGGTGGTAGATTCTGCGAAGCACTGCTCTTGCTAGGGTCAGTGTTAGCAACTCTCCGGTTGAGCCCCGCGAGCTCACCTACAAACGTTAGGGTGAAGCTGAAATAGCCTCTCAAGGCTATCAGCATAGGTAGGGGAAAAAAAAAAAAAAAAAAAAAGATGGTCGATGGGTGGTTTACTGGTGGTAGGACCTCTTGTGAGTCCGCGCGGGTAGGTACCACCACCCTGCCTATTTCGGCCGTGAAGCAGTAATGCGTTTCGGTTTGAAGGGTGGGGCAGCCGTTGTAACTATACTGAGATCTTAGAACTTATATCTCAAGGTGGGTGGCGCATTTACGTTGTAGATATCCATGGGCTCCAGTAAGCACTTAACACCAGGTGCGCTGTGAGATCGTCCACCCATCCAAGTAATAAAAATAAAAAAAAACAGTCCAAATTACATTATTCTAAACTATACCTTATCTCTTTCATTATTAGACTTAAATTTATATCGATCGAGTACGAGTGGAATCATTCCGTTCATATCCGATCATACAGACGGTGGACTACACGTGCAAGCCGGCAGCTTAAAGCACGTTCTTAGTATTACCAAGTACCTACACGAAATAACTAATTAGAGGTTCTGGTACCGATGATTCATGACGATCATGATGACAAATGATTCAAATAGTTGCAATAGATTGAAGAGACCACAATCGTTCCATCTAATTAATAATTTAATATTATTATATGATATATAAGTGGGCCGTTAACCCGTTTACACGTTTATAGATATTCGGACCCTGGCCCAAAAAAAGTGCTCAATATGAAAACTTTTCCACGGGTTTTATGGACAGCCGCGAGTATTAGCGAGAAGCGAGTTCTATGATTTATATTTTATTAATACAAACATTTATACTATTTAAACTTTCATATGCCAAAATATCCAAACTTAGGTTCAATTGATATTCAAACTATTTTTTTATATTTTATAAACTTTCCGGGCGCAACTTCGCTCTCGAAGCGATGCTTTATTTAGCGTGGACGGAGACCGTTGGATTTAATTTAAAACTATTTTCTTTACTAGTGTAAAAAAAACATCTCGAAATTTGTTACTGGTTCAGTACTTGGCGGATTTGGCTGTTGCACCAAGGGTAGTTAGTGGGTTTGATTCCCACATCGGTAAAAGATTCGTGTGATAAATAGATTTGCTTGCCCTTTGTCTCTGTGTTTTTAGTATCTATGTATTTTGAAGTAATCATATATTTATATATATTTAACACATATGTACAACATAATAATATATTAATATATAACTATATATTTAAACATATACAGGTCTGTATGTCAGTCTCTAGTATCCATAACACATGGAATCCTAATTTGGGGCCAGATCACCATGGGTAATTTGTTCCCGGTTACTCTTATTATTAGTTTGTCAAGTAAACAGACCGAGTTTCTTTCCTTTTACTAATATTAGTAAAGATTTAAACTAAATGTCGAATATTTTTAAAGATACAGAAAATGGATCCTCCAAGAGAGTGTGCATAAACTTTTTCATAACCAACGCACACTAGAGCACTGACCTATTTACCTTCCCCCATTTTTCTGTAATTACTCACCACTGCTTTGACGAAGTCCCCTGATACGTTGCGTTGGGTTGTCCTATAAAACTTTGAACTTTAATAATATGGAAAAGTGATGTAAGGTAAACTTTATAAATATTTCAATTTTCCTTTTTTTTTGCTTAGATGGGTGGACGAGCTCACAGCCCACCTGGTGTTAAGTGGTTACTGGAGCCCATAGCCATCTACAACGTAAATGCGCCACCCACCTTGCGATATAAGTGCTAAGGTCTCAAGTATAGTTACAACGGCTGGCCCGCCCTTCGAACCGAAACGCATTACTGCTTCACGGCAGAAATAGGCGGGGCGGTAGTACCTACCCGTGCGGACTCACAAGAAGTCCTACCACCAGTAAGTTTTCTTACTGCTTTTATTAATTGTCCTATTTTAAAGGGTCGTGATCCATTAGGACCGTTGTATGCTATTCCTCCAAGAGTTTCAACTCGCAACAGATTGGACTTTTTGCACATTGCCTCCGCGAAGGTCCAGCACGTTGCACTCTTTATTCCCAGCCGCTAACTCTCTATTTAACCGGTGACAATCATATATGGAGATCTTAAGAAGATATGTCCCCAAAGAACTGAAATACCCTTTGAAAATATGAGATTCGGAACCCAGGCTTCACCTGAGTTCGAAAGTTAAAAATTCGTTGTTATAAAATTTACATAACTATAATGTGAGTTCATGTAATAAGCAGGAGAGACTGTTTACATAACAACGCGCTTACTATATAGTTCAACAGCTCAATATAAGCTTACCGAGTAAGTTTAATTTTTAAATACATAAAGTGTTTGTTCCAAAGTTATACCATGCATTGCAGTTTGATGTTATACCGTTGGAATCGGGCATTGACCTTATTTGAATGATCAACAGTGGTATTTCTGACGTGGTAACAATATTGCCCATTGTTAAAATTAATGAACGTAGGCAATCCTATATATGATGCATAAAATCACATATTGTGCAGATTCATGTGATTTATTACTTTTTTTTACAAGTCCACACACAAAGTGGCCCGCAAACAGAATAATACTTGAGTCTGTATGGATCATCGTCGTCACTTCCACGTCGATATAACACGTAAATAGAGCAGCTATGTACGTTATGTAGCACCTAGGTACCCTACCCTCTTTGAGATCTAGGAGGGGAAGCTGAATCGTGTAAATTTATGCAGGGATGTTTCAAATGACACATTTTAATAATAATTTTATAGACAACAGCATATAAAAAAAACATTTTGCATTTCGTCGCTGTGTAACCAAAATCAGCTAGCTATGTGCAAAAACTCTATTTTGAATTAACGAGTAAAAACATTTTCGTATAAAATTTTATATGAAGGTGAATTTTTAAGAACTATATCCAATGAAAGCTATAGATAAATATTAAAGCTATAAACACCTAACAGTTTTTTTTATACGGTAGATAGGGCTGTGAAAAGGTCAAAAAGTAAAAATCTCAAAGTGCACATAGCAGATTTTGGTTTGACAACGACGATTTGTTTTTTTGCTTAAAAAAGGAGCTTTCAACCCTAGCTTAACGCTATTACCAGAACGTATAGACCTAAACCGGAACGCAAGACTAGTTCGCGGCAGAAATAGGCCGAATGGCGATAGTTACCTGAGTAGGTTCACAAAACGTCGTAACGAAAAACCACATCTATTGAAACTTGTTTTAAAAAAAATGTGGTGTCGTGGGACACCAGGTAGGAACGAAGTTCCTTCGGCTAATGTAGAATCGACACAATTTGCAAAAAAAAAGAAGGAGAAAGAGAAAGGTATTATACACTACTCGCTTGTGTATACGACTGTCGCGCCTGCGCACGTCTCATTTAACGGTTTTATTCCACGGACTTTTTCTTACGGTTTTACTATCACATTTTTTTCAGTTCGGTCGCGCAGCAAAATCCCTATCTCCTCCAAGCCCGCCGTAAGGAACTTCGTTCTAATAGCACTCTACCAGATTCGTAGTTTATTCATATCCAAATGAATTTATAACATTCTATACTAAAGCATTCGAACCAATAGATCTGGACACGCATTGCTAGGAAAACATTCAAAGCAGTGTTCAAAGACAACCTCAACTACAGCCTACACCTAGCAACATATTTATTCGTTTATTAAAATCTACGTTATTGAGAAAACGCTAACCCTGAACGAGATGACTGTGACTATACTGAGACCTTAGAACGCCTCAAGGTGTGTGGCGCATTTACGTTGTAGATGTCTATGGGCTCCAGTAACCACTTAACACCAGGTGGGCTGTGAGATCGTCCACAAATCTAAGCAATAAAAAAAAAAAAAAAAAGATGGAATAAATTAGCTTATAACTTAACTTTTATATTACGTATTCATAACGGTTATACCGTAAAAGGCTTTGAAAGCCACGGAAGCCGCAAGCCGACAGGCAAAATAAACAGGAAGCCTAACTCAATAAACACTCCATATTACACACACGGAACCCTAATTCTCATTCTACTGGATTAGCCAATGCGTAAAAATACTTTTCGCAACTTAATTACAAAACTCGGTTTTTACCATGAAAACTATAATATACCTAGTCAGGTCATAAGTATTGTCACACAGTAAAAACTTTTCTTTTAGAACGCTGGCCACAAAAAAGTTTATTGAATTCGAATTTCGAATTGTTCATGAAAATAAAAATGTATACTTTTAGAATTTTACTCATTTTTAAATATGGAGTGGACGCTTAAAGAAGACCGTGTTGCAGTTATTGCGTTGCATTGTTGCGGTTACGCTCCAATTCAAATTTTTTAACATTCTGAAAAATTGGAATATAACCAAAATATTCGTTTATCGTACCATCAAACGATACAATGAAGACTCTAGTGTAGATAACAGGTCAAGAAGTGGTCGCCCTTGGTCTGTTAGGACTCCAGCAGTGACAAAAGCTTTGAAGGCGCGAATTCAAAGAAATCCCAAACGTAAGCAGAAACTGTTGGTCTTTCAGATTGGGTTAAGCAGAACCACGGTGAAAAGGGTATTAAATGAAGACTTAGGGCTTCGGGTATATCGAAAAAAAACAGAACATCGTTTGAATGCTCGTCTAATGGACCTGAGACTGAAGAGATGCCGCGCTTTGTTGAAGAGGTACGCGGGAAAAAAATATCGGGAAATTCTTTTTTCGGATGAAAAATTTTTTACCGTAGAAGAGAGCTACAACAAACAAAATGATAAGGTGTACGCACACAGTAGTGAAGAAGTGAGCAACCGTATTCCGTGTCCAACGAGGTCATTTTCCATCCTCGCTCATGGTATGGTTGGGAGTTTCTTATTGGGGCTTAACAGAGGTACATTTTTGTGAGAAAGGTGTAAAAACGAATGCAGTTGTGTATCAAAATACAGTCCTGACGAACCTTGTGGAACCTGTTTCTCATACCATGTTCAATAACAGGCACTGGGTATTCCAACAAGATTCGGCGCCAGCTCATAGAGCGAAGAGCACACAAGACTGGCTGGCGGCGCGTGAAATCGACTTCATCCGGCACGAAGACTGGCCCTCCTCCAGTCCAGATTTGAATCCGTTAGATTACATGATATGGCAACACTTGGAGGAAAAGGCGTGCTCAAAGCCTCATCCCAATTTGGAGTCACTCAAGACATTCTTGATTAATGCAGCCGCCGATATTGACATGGACCTCGTTCGTGCTGCGATAGACGACTGGCCGCGCAGATTGAAGGCCTGATTTCAAAATCACGGAGGTCATTTTGAATAAACTTTAACGTCATAAGAATCTATGTTTTGTTAAGTTCATTTTGGTATATGAATGGTTACATAATGAATAAACTTGTTTCAATTATTGTACATTAAACACGTGACAGAATTTATGACCTGACTAGGTAATAAATAAAGAAGCATTTGCCTTACTAACACTATAGTTTAAGTACGAGAATATATCAGAGTGATATTTCAAAGGAAACGTAAGTTTACATATTTACTGTTTCCTACAAGATTTATGGAATATTTATGTAACAATCCGTATTTATCTCAGCAGCCGTCGATCTCAGCACGGTCAATCCCTAAAATTGGACAATCTCAGTAACACTGCAGTTCCGCTATTAGTACATACCATTCCCGTGTTCAATATATACCAGAATAAACTGACATCTAAGTTGAAATAAATGATTTTGAATTTGAATTTAAATTTGAAAAATGAAGTATAATAAAATTGTCGGCTACGATGACATTTCTGGTATCCATTCTGACGGACCTACAGCTTGTTACAATGCCAAACGCGATGATTCTTCCCAAGCTATGATGTTCAATAAAAAAATAACTGTATCTTTTCCATTAATTCTAAATCCGTACAATATGCACGGATACATTTTCCATTCAAATGAATAAGCTATCACCCTTTGATCAGCCCCCGCCAACCTTTGACGCATTGAAAATTATGAACTGCGTCCAAAGGTTTTTGATCGCGGACTCCCGACAGTGATGTGTCAGTAATTGAGCATAAACAGAATCAATGAAGCTCTCTGCGTCTTTGAATCTTTAATGCTGATAGGTATGATGTACAAGCATATGTTGATTCAGTGCCTGAATTTGATAGTTTTCATCCAATATATAGGTAGTTAGTCTGGCCATAAATACTGTTACAATTAAAAATAAACAAAATATTACATTTGAATTTGGAATTTGTCATTTTTATATGATTGCTATTTGAGTTTTCTCATTTTGGCGCCAATACATTGTACAATATTTTGCGATATTAAAATGGAGTGGGGTGATAAAGAGAACCGAATCGCTGTGATTGCATTACACTAAGTAGGTATGGAGCCAAATGCAATTTTTAAAACTCTCCATACGCTTGGTATTAGTAAAATGTTTGTGTACCGGGCTATTAATAGGTGCAATGAGACCTCCTCTGTTTGTGACAGAAAAGATCTGACAGTCCACGTAGTGTTCATACGAAAAAGGTGGTCAAAACAGTAAGGGAAAGAATTCGAAGAAATCCTGTCCGAAAGCAAAAGATTTTATCTTGGGAGATGAAAATGCCACCGAGAACCACGTCGCGTATTTTAAAAGATGACTTAGGACTTGCAGCCTATAAGAGACGTACTGGTCATTTCTTAACTGATAATTTAAAAGAGAATAGGGTGGTAAAATCGAAACAACTACTGAAGCGGTACGCAAAGGTCATAGAAAATTTTTGTTTACGGGTGAGAATTTTTTCACAATTGAGCAACATTTTAACAAACAAAATGACCGTATTTATGCTCAAAGCTCTAAGGAAGCTTCCCAATCAGTCAACAGAGTGCAACGTGGGCACTATCCGACTTCAGTGATGGTTTGGTGGGGTATTAGCTATGAAGGAGTGACTCAGCCATACTTTTGTGAAAATGGTATCAAAACATCGGCACAGGTGTATCAAGATACAATTCTTGAGAAGGTAGTGAACCCCCTTAACAACACCATGTCCAATAATCAAGAATGGTCCTTCCAGCAATACTCGGCGCCAGGTCATAAAGCTCGGTCTACAAAGTCTTGGTTGGAAACGAACGTTTCGGACTTCATCAGAGCTGAAGACTGGCCGTCGTCTAGTCCCGATCTTAATCCGCTGGATTATGATTTATGGTCAGTTTTAGAGAGTACGGCTTGCTCTAAACGCCATGATAATTTGGAGTCCCTAAAACAATCCGTACGATTGGCAGTGAAAATTTTTCCCATGGAAAGAGTGCGTGCTTCTATTGATAACTGGCCTCAACGTTTAAAGGACTGTATTGCAGCCAATGGAGACCACTTTGAGTAAGCTTTTTATACTTTAAATTGTTTTATATTTATGTATTAACTAACACACTGTAAAAGCATCTAAGCAATAAAAAATATTAAAAAAATACATCTTAAAGGGAGGCTGGTGGTGCTAAATTTTGGAAATAAAAGAAATTTGCCAAAAACTATATTCGAGCCGAGAGCAATTGTAAGAATTTTCAATATTTCAAAGGATTTTAATAAGGCTAGTCAAGCACCGATCAGGATAAAATACAAAAACATTTATTTGTAATTTTATTTCAATCTTAGAGTAAGCATATTTAGTTTACTCTACTTTGTTGATTACAGCCACGACTGCTCTGCCAAGAGTACCCGACTAGGAAGATTTTGTCGATTGGAGAATAATAATGGTAATTTTTAGACCCTACAAAAACAAAAACCCGTGGAAAAAGATCATACGAGAGAAACTGACAGAAGAGCGGTCAACGACCCTGAGCATTCCAGAATAAAACGCAAGGAGCATCTTTATATTATCATGAATGTATTAAAAGAGTGAAAAGCAGACATAGATTTATCGATGTAATTATATTAACCCAACAACATCCAAGTTTTAATAAATAATCACTCAGTTCAGTTTCTTACTTCTTCTTTATACTAAACCGTTGTACTGTGAAAACTGAGACCTTAGAATTTATATCCTTTTTTTTTATTGCTTAGATGAATGGACGAGCTCACAGCCCACCTGATGTTAAGTGGTTACTGGAGCCCATAGACATCTACAACGTAAATGCGCCACCCACCTTGAGATATAAGTTCTAAGTTCATAGTTACAACGGCTGCCCCACCCTTCAAACCGAAACACATTACTGCTTCACGGCAGAAATAGGCAGGGTGGTGGTACCTACCCGTGCGGACTCACAAAACGTCCTACCACCAGTAATTACGCAAATTATAATTTTGCGGGTTTGATTTTTATTACACGATGTTATTCCTTCACCGTGGAAGTCAATAGTGAACAATTGTTGAGTACGTATTTCATTAGAAAAATTGGTACCCGCCTGAGATTCAAACATCGGTGCATCGCCTCAACACGTATGCACCAGACGTCTTATCCATTAGGCCACGACGACTTCTCAAGGTGGGTGGGTGGGTGCCATCATTTACGCTTTAAATGTCTATGGACTTCGGTAACCACATAACATCCATTAGGCCGAGAACTAAATTCATAAGTAAATTCTAAAATTAAATTTATACTAAAATTTTCTATCCAAACAATAGTCTATTCTGATAATCTTTTAATATCTTTAGCTCAATTTCCAAATCGAACCCAAATCCAATCAGCTATTCTCTCTACTTTCAGTATTGGGCTGAGCATGACAGTCTTATTATGTGTGCCTTGAAGCAATTCGTATTCCAGTCTGAGAAGTGGAAGATAGCCTAATGAAATAAACCGAACGCAACTGAAAATCAATTTCAATGTGGTCTGCAATAATATTTATGTTATTTTTTTAATATTACCAGAAATAGTTCCTGCTAGTATGCTATGATAACCAGAGACTGAAATACACACTATTATATGCTCAGATATAAACACATATAGATAATTAAAGCCTAGACAAAGAACAAATTTTTTTTTATCATATTAATGTTTGCCCGATGCCAGAATCGAACCTGCGACCCTCGAGGCCGCTAACTACGGGATCACCGAGTCAATTAAAAGAAAAACCTTACAATTGTTCCCTATTAGATCGTAAAAAAAGTCAATACATGAAAAGTACATAAACAATGTATGCATTACTGTGGCTTAAAGGGACATCGCTTAAACCTGTCACGGCGCGCTCAGCAATTTGCGCGTTTGATTGATGTAAGGCCGTATGGGGAAGCTACGTTGATCTAGTAAACATTTATGAGGTGCTACCGTATAATTATTCAAGCACAGTTTGAATATATTTTTCTAAATTAAATAAACATTTGTAAAACGACAAATATAGCGTTTTGAAATTATACATATAAGAAATATATTTATATGTTACTAGCTGAGTCCCGAGATACTACCCGCGGTTATTGTCGTACCGCGAGTGACGCCACAGGGCAAAGCTAGTCTAAAAAAGTAGTCTATGTTACTCCTTATATCATCAGCTACCTATCAGTGAAAGTCCCGTTAAAATCGGTCAAGCCGTTCCAGATATTAGCCGGAACAAACAGACAGACAGATAAACAGACAGACATACTGACAGACATGCAATTCTGTAGCTGACTGTACATATTATAGTTAGCTCGCAATTTTACGATCACCCATTTGGTGAATGTCACCACGTCCTAGATTACAACCCAGAATAGGATTTAATGGGAGGTTTAAGTTAGAAAACCACTAAATCTTGGGGTATAAGCAGACTATCGTCCGACATTGGGATCATTGAATTTTTTGTGTCAAAAAACGAAACTAGAAAGCTCTAACTTTTGCTTGTATAACATAGTAAAGGTTAATAAGATCGCAGATTTACTAGCGCATCTTTAGAATTGTATTCTTCTCTGTCTGCAATCTATAAATATCATACAATATATTTTTTCTCCTACCTACGCCGAAAGTTCAGTTTTCCTCCCGCTGTACAGGGAAGAAAGTCTAATTTTTCCTCCCTGGGTACTGATAAGTGCGCATGCGCGTTAGTGTCTACGTCTGCTCTCACGCACCTAAAACTCTCCGCCATTGTTGTGCTCGGGTAATTTGCGATATTGTGTTTCTCCCTTAGTGCACATTGTACTATTAAGGGCAACCCAAAAAAATCACTCACAAAAATCAAAATATAATCGATAAATCCTACGTCAATACAATACATATCACGACAGTGCGTCCAGCGGAGAGCTATTATTCAGGGATGAACCACACTAACAACGTTTACACAACTCCTTTGTGATTTACAATGTACGATATGAATATTAATCGTTCGTAGATTGCTTTTCGATTGTATTTGGGACGGACGTATTTTTGTGGATCAACATCTATTTATCCAGGATCCGGGGCATTTGCAGGGCACGAGACTCTTGACAATTAGGCATACGAGTCTATGTTGTTCAAGTCGAATGTTCTAGATGTTTTTCTTCAACAACCCACCTTAGTCTAGTTGGTCACGATTGTAACAAAATGTCACATTGACAAAAGTAAAAAATAGTGTCAAAATGAATACGCATCTAATGCAATAAGTGTGTGATTAAGAAAAACTATTTTAATTCGTTACGGTAATATAAATTTCCACATAGTAAATACATATATTTAAAAAAAAAATCATCCGTACATTATGCTAAATGAGCAATGCTGATCTGAAATGTGAATCGCGCCCATTTCACGACTGTCAAAGGTAGCACTGAATAAAGCATTGAAATGTTCAATAAAACCCAACCAAACACTCTTAAGTCGAAGGCGTAAAATCCAAAATGGCGGAGCAAGTTCTACTACCGCTAGCAATACCGTAGGCCCTAAAGTCTCTAACATAAAGTTGAAAGTTGATTGCTATATATTCAATAGTGACATTACGATTTCCATAAGGGCCTCTTGACACACATGGATTTCAAAGGACAGATACGAGATAAACTAAGTTAACCATTGAAAGTGTTCAGTTATTCATAGAATTTTGATGTCGGATGCCTTATCTGGAAGCATGTATGGTTATGATGATTTTCCGTTTTGTATAATATCTTGTGATTGAATCGTTTTATTGAATTAAAGGAAATATGAAATTTGAATAACAGCACTTTTGTGTACGAAAACTGAGTTCGATTTTGAACGCTCTGCATTATTGAGTAAGAGTTTTTATTGATTGAGGATCCTCTATTACAAAGTAGACAGATACGTATTTATCAAAATATCTAACTCAGACCTCGTTCTCATGGCTGAAGGTGGGGGGCGCAAAGCCCACTGAGTTTCTTGCTAGATCATGAGTGGGTCACGATTTTGATGGGGTAGTAGATTCTGTGAAGCTTGAAGCTTGAAGATTTTACTAGTGGTAGGACCTCTTGTGAGTCCGCGCGGGTAGGTACCACCACCTTTTTTTTTTTTTTTTTTTTATTGCCCTTGTAGGCAGACGAGCATACGGCCCACCTGATGGTGAGTGGTTACCGTCGCCCATGGACTTCAGCAATGCCAGGGGCAGAGCCAAGCCGCTGCCTACCGCTATACCACCTTACCTATTTCTGCCGTGAAGCAGTAATGCGTTTCGGTTTGAAGGCAGGGACAGCCATTGTAAATATACTGAGACCTTAGAACTTATATCTCAAGGTGGGTGGCGCATTTAAGTTGTAGATGATTATGGGCTCCAGTAACCACTTAGCACCAGGTGGACTGTGAGCTCGTCCACCCATCTAAGCAATAAAAAGCACTGCTTTTGCTAGGGCTAATGTTAGAAAATTCTCTCAGGTAGATCCCTTGAGCTGACTACCCGTCCAGGCGTAGCTGAAATATCCCCTTTGACTACCAGTGAATAAGTAGGGAAAAAAAAGTGGCGGTATCCGGAAACTTCCTTGTAGGCAGACGAGCATACGGCCCACCTAATGGTGAGTGGTTACCGTCGCCCATGGACTTCAGCAATGCCAGAGGCAGAGCCAAGCCGCTGCCTACCGTTTAATACTCTCCACAAGCCTCGTTTGAAGAAGGACATGTTATAGCGCTCGGGAAACACCGTGGAGGGGAGCTCATTCCATAGCCGGATGGTACGTGGCAAAAAAGACCTCTGGACTTTAAACCCAGATGTCCTAATGGCCCTCAACTAATTTACCTAAATAGAATAACAATAAAAAAAGTAAACACGTTTTACATCCCAAAAAACATTACACAATTTAAAAACAGATTCGGCTTTCACATATCTTTTGCCTTGAGGCTTGCCTTTAACAACAGGTAATAGAAAACGATATTTTTTTATTCGAGCATTGTTTTTGTAAAACATACTGTACGTACCCGTCGAATTTAGGAAACAGCCTGCAGGCGGAATAATTATGCATTCGTCCGGAGTCGGGTTACGGAGAAAAAAAGCTGTTCTGTCGAGCTAAAATATGTGAAGCTTACGTAGCAACGCTATTACTTTATATCTAGTGGGAGTTATTTATTTTTAAAGAAAAAATTTGCTTTAAAGATTAAAAAAATATTTTTAAATTGTAAGACGAAATAAAAATTAAAACAATCAATAACTGTTGAGCTGACGTTATTACTTTATATCTAGTGGGAGTTATTTATTTTTAAAGAAAAAGTTTGCTTTAAAGATTTAAAAAATGTTTTTAAATTGTAAGGCGAAATAAAAATTAAAATAATCAATAACTGTTGGGCTGACGTTATTACTTTATATCTAGTGGGAGTTATTTATTTTTAAAGAAAAAGTTTGCTTTAAAGATTTAAAAAATGTTTTTAAATTGTAAGGCGAAATAAAAATTAAAATAATCAATAACTGTTGGGCTGACGTTATTACTTTATATCTAGTGGGAGTTATTTATTTTTAAAGAAAAAGTTAGCTTTAAAGATTTAAAAAATATTTTTAAATTGCAAGACGAAATAAAAAATAAAATAATCAATAACTGTTGAGCTGTAAGCTTGTAAAACTTAAATATAATTATAATAATTAAATAATCTTGACCAAATAACACACACGATCGTCTGTCTAGAAACAAGGGTCCAAATTCCATGATCATGGAAGCACAGTCTAATATATTTATATATGTTTAAATATAAACATATGCATATATATAGAATCAAATTATTTGACTCAGACAAAGAGTGAAAAAATGTGTGCATCACAAGAATATTTTCCTGATGTGGGAATCGAACCTACGACCCTTGGCCCAGCAGGGACGCAAATTACTTTAACACCGAGTCAATCTATATATTTTATACCCATTGGGAATATAGCTGCATTCCTAAGCCGGTAGTCTTCCAAACAGATCGTGTATGCAGACGAGCATACGGCCCACCTCATGGTGAGTGGTTACTGTCGCCCATGGACTTCAGCAATGCCAGGGGCAGAGCCAAGCCGCTGCCTACCGAAAAGTAGCACTCCTCAAAGACATCATTGGCATCTCTGAAAGTCTCGAATCTAAATTAATTTTAAACTCTCATGTTTATAATGTTAATATTCCTTCTAATGTATTTATTTAACTTTACGCACAACACTATAGTGATGGACTTAATAGCAAAGGCATTATCTAGCTGTGACAAGTATAAGTATATATATATAAGTCAGCGGTCGGGAAACTTTTTTAATTATTACCCCAAAATACTTTTGTGTAAGTTGATATTACCCCATGGCGAAGAACAAAAAAACGAAATCGCTTCTTTTTAGTATCTATCATGTTATTTTTGAAAAAAAAAAATAACAAAGAATTTAACGATTCTAAAGAAGTTTCACTTTTACCCCCCAAAATTTCATTTTACCCCATTTGGGGTAATTTACTCCGGTTCCCCGACCGCTGATATAAGTGTTTATTCTAAATTCATAGCATTTAATTTATAAGAAAGGTTATATTTTAATGCCAGATATATACGTGAAACAAATTCCTCGCCCTGATGAAAATAAAACGTAAAATACCTGAGCATTAAACAACATAAAACCTAGATAATTACCATTCCGCTTACGTAAAAAGCTAGCATTTATCTCGAGGGGAACAAAGGATAAAATTGAGATTAAACAACGTTCCATGTTCACGTTTTTGTCGTGTGGACTAGTCCAAGCATGCGGAATCGTCTGTGAAAACAGCAAATTCTTTCCGAAAACAAAAAAAAAATTGTTTAGATCTCGATTGAGGTTAGTCAATTCTTGTTTTTTTTTATTAGACAAACGAGTTCATAATCAACTTAGTATTGAATAGTTTTTTTATCCCTTAGGCTTCTTATTTGAAGGTGACGTCTAAGTCAAATGTGGAGGACGCATGAGTAATTCGCAACTGCAATAAGTAACATGGTGCCACTTGCTAATGGAGGCTCATGAATCGTCCAACCAACATCAAAAAGTAGATTTTTACTACTGCCAATACCGCTGTTGTGCCTGGCCAAAAGCCACCGTAAAGCATACATAACATTACAAAGACTAGAGGTCCCGCAGTAGTCGAAATTCTACTATAATTAATTGGAATTATAAGTTTGTACACTATTATGATTGTGTTTTATACTTCTATAATCACAAATTTCGCCAAGACTACACTATAAAAAATATTAACTTTGTATATTTAATCTATTCTCAATTTGACAACAGACGTCAAGAACAAAAGTTTGACAATAAATAGTATGCATACGTGTGTGCGTCAAATACATGGTATGTAGTGTGTGTAATGTTTGCTTTATTGATTTAATGTATCTTTCATGCATTATTTTAAAAAAATATTAGCATTGTGCACTTCTTCTCTATATTCTCTATAAGTGTGGAAAAGCGCAATTTTCGTAAAAAGGGATACAAAGTTTTTGCTTCACGTATTAATATATAAATAATAAATACAGTCGCTATTCAATTGATATAAAATGGAAACACGGGAAACGCGATCTTATTAAAATATTTTATATTTGCATTTCAATTAGTAAATATTATTTTGTCGCTGCAGAATAATACACTCTACAAATATTTACAACAAACAAACGCAACATGAATATTCGTTTGCTTTACAACTATACAAAAGATCGAGTGTAGCTTGAGAGAATAATAGTGAGGATCCGAGGTGAATTCTATTTTCTGTATAATTTTATGTTCGAAAATGTTTCAAGGTATTCTAAATGCATGGTCCATTTTATGCAAACATAGCCTGAAACCTTAAGAGGTTTGAAAGGTTTTTTTACACACCTCGTAGCTGCGGTGTGAATTCACGATGTGATTTATCTATACTCTATACTAATATTATAAAGAGGAAAGATTTGTTTGTTTGTTTGTTTCGAATAGGCTCCGAAACTACTGGACCGATTTGAAAAATTCTTTTTCCATTAGAAGCCGACATTGTCCCTGATGAACATAGGCTACTTTTTTTTATTTATTTTTTATTTTATTTTTTTGGTTTCATGTGTGTTTTAATGTTTCCGAAGCGAAGCGAGGGCGGGTCGCTAGTTTTATTTATTTATTTATTTATTTATTTATTAAGTCGCACCAACAAAGTGATCATCAATACAAAACATTGACAAATTGACAAAAGTTCATGGCAGATGTCACAGTTTATTACTATATTACTGTATCATTCCCATTAGGTGGAAAGTGTTAGACATAGACCTCCCCTAAGGCTCACCATACCAAACCAATCCTGCATTTCCCTTATTCAGCAGATTGCCGCGATCTTCAACAGTTCGTCAATCCAACTTGGCATACAAGTTCAAAGCCTACCTTTTTGGTTAGCTATCAACCCCTTACGAAGCTACTACGCTATTGTAACCGCATGTATGTAATGTAAAGTTCATCGCATGAAAACTATCTTTTCAACTGAATTGTAACCGTAACTGAGGCAGAAATAAACTAAATATTGCAGGATACGTACTTAACAAATGTTCACGATTGACTTCCACGGTGATGGAATAACATCGTGTAGTAAAAATCAAAACCCGCAAATTATAATTTGCGTAATTACTCGTGGTAGGACCTCTTGTGGGTCCGCACGGGTAGGTAGCATCACCCTGCCTATTTCTGCCGTGAAGCATTTTGGCTTGAAGGGCGCGACAGCCGTTGTAACTATACTGAGACCAACTTATATCTCAAGGTAAGTTGCGCCATTTACCTTGTAGATGTATATGGGCACCGGTAACCACTTAACACCTCGTCCACCCAACGAAGCAATAAAAAAAACTACAATTTAATATTGCGGCCTTTTCGTAACGATTGACTACAGAAGTAGCCCGGTAGTAGGGTAAGAGTATGTGCCCTCTAAAACATACTTACGAAGTTGTAAATCCCTTTGTCCTAAAGCTCCCCTGGATTCCGAGCTGCCGTTACTGTATTGTTTGAGTGCTGATGCATTAGATTCGTATTGTCTAATGACCGCGCGGATGTTCGCAATGACCTCCTCCACTTAAAATTCCTAAGGCTCTATTTAATGACAGCTTTACACAATTTATTTAGGCATCCTTACAATACGCTCTAAAAGTACCAACAGTTACGCGGGCGTTTTTTGAAGTGAAAATTTCTTTAGAATCGTTGTGATTTCAAACCGGATGCAACGGAAAAAACGACAGGTAAGAGACACAAATACAAAAATGTGTAGGATGAAGCCAGCAAAGAATGAGACAGAAATATACATACTATTTAATACAGCGCCATCTATGAGATTTTTTAATACTAACGTATGTATGAAAGCTCTTGTAGTGAATTTTAATTTAGGATTATACGTGAAATTAAAATATCAATTCACAGAGGGCGCTACCTTACAATTATTTACTAACGACAAAATTTTACATATACTTAAGACGTTTAGGATAATTGTATTTTAATTTTGGAAGGTTTCTCTTCTACCACGTGTGAATTGCACACTTTTTTTTTTTTTTTTTCAATTTACTTTATTTAAATAAAATAGTAAATTCAGTGTTATGGTTCCACACAAAATCCTATTTAAAATTGCTGGTCTGATTTTATTATACGGTATTATTATTTCATCCTTTATCAGTCTACTGAGCCGCTTTATTTTATACTAGTTTACCATACGTCCTAAGTTAGCCTTATTGACCTTCGAAACCTTCATTTAGAAGTGAAAATGATTGCACCATAATATAATTTAATTATTTTTTATTTTTAATAATTATTATTATATTATAATACTTTGTATTAATTGTATGTATATTTACGGAGATATGTATGTGTGTGTATGTGTATATGTATTTCACTGGAATGGTACACCGCGCGTAGTTCGTTTCCAAATGATTCTTGTCCACCTGATGGTTGTCTGGAAGAGATCGCTCTTAGCGATAAGACCGCCAATTGTACTTTTCTGTGTTTAATGTATCGCACTGTTTATTTGTTTTTTGGTGTACAATAAAGAATACTTTCTCTCTCTCTCCCCCCATACAAGGCCTTTACTGAAAATTGACTCCGACTTTCGTCTCTATAGTTTATCGCCATATCGCTTCCATTTCATCTATAAAAACTCGCCCAAATGCGATTTCCATGCAAACCGTGCGCTGTTTGTATTGTCCATTCAAAAACAATGTACTTAAAATCCATTACGGCTCGAGTTGAAAGCCTGGATGGTCGATGGTACTGCAAATACGCATACGAATGATCATTTTACGGGTAAAACACATAAACCAAAAAGAACTTAGACTATGTCGGTTGCGTGGTCCGATTTTTCGATTCAAATCAAAAAACCTTATATCCAAATGGACCTTTTAAATCTTGTATAACTTACCACCAAAATGAATGTCGTGCTGTAGGTTAATAAAGTGAATATTACGAATAACAGATGCATTTTCTTTTGAAATACAGATAATAGAATTAATAGAGTATTAAGCGGTAGGCAGCGGCTTGGCTCTGCCCCTGGCATTGCTGAAGTCCATGGGCGACGGTAACCACTCACCATCCGGTGGGCCGTATGCTCGTCTGCCTACAAAGGCAATAAAAAACTATAAAAAAATCTGAATTGAAGGTCACTTTTGTCAGTCTGTGATAATTACATCATAACAAAAATAACATATCGTCGCTGTCAATCCAAAATCTGCTATGTGCAAAAACTTTATTTTGAATTAACGAGTAAAAACATTTTCGTATAAAATTTTATATGAAGGTGAATTTTTAAGAACTATATTGAATGAAAGCTATAGATAAATATTAAAGCTGTAGACAGCTAACAGCCTTTTTTATACGGTAGATAGGGCTGTGAAATATACGAAAAGGTCAAAAACTTCAAAAACTTACTGGTGGTAGAACCTCTTGTGAGTCCGCGCGGATGGGTACCACCACCCTGCCTATTTCTGCCGTGAAGCAGTAATGCGTTTCGGTTTGAAGGGTGGGGCAGCCGTTGTAACTATACTTGAGACCTTAGAACTTATATCTCAAGGTGGGTGGCGCATTTACGTCGTAAATGTCTATGGGCCCCAGAAACCACTTAACACCAGGTGGGCTAGGAGCTCGTCCACTCGTCTAGCAATAAAAAAAAAGTAAAAATCTCAAAAAGTGCACATAGCAGATTTTGGTTTGACAACGACAATATTACAAAGCTTCAATAATCTATTGTTATAGGTGTTGTTTTAAGTTATCCGATTAAAAAATCGTACCTGATAATCGGATCGCAAAATCAGTGATTCAATCTATATATTTAAAACGAAACATTGTCGCTGCTATACGGTCCTCTCTCATAGTTGGCTTTTAAACAACATTGTTGCTATTGCTTAATGCATTGGAATGTATTCATTCGATTTTTATTTGTATTGAAGGATTTTTAATAACGGATTTTTATGTTATTTTGTTACAACGAATAGTAACACACAATAAACTGCGAATGCGATACAAACAAAACTGATCCTCTCAGCGGGTCGTGATTCCGATTCGATAGTAGATGCATTCGCGAAAAAACCGTCTTTGAGCTTTTAGGTCTTTGAGCTGTCTCCTTTAGTAGGGGAGCCCACGATGCTAAATGGGGATTTACTCGAGCGTCATAGAGACCTATTGGGATGCAAAGCTTAGATGATAAGAAGATTTTTTTTTTATATAATGTATACGTTTTCATTGGTGGGGGAAGCGGCTATAGATTTTCAAAAATGTAAAAAAATACTGTTGCATGGACATAATCGAGCGCGTCAGATATTGATAGCATCAATGTCCTACGTATTTTTAATAATGTATGTATGTTAATCTGATCGTTCGCATGATGGTCGTACGTATGGGTTGAAAAAAAAAATTAATCGGGCGCGTCAGATTTTCTAAGGGGGTGTTAAGTGAACCTAAAAAGAAGCATGTAATTAACTCACCCTACCTTAATCTGACGCGCTCGAGATTTTCTGATGATCGATTTTTTTTTTACTAATCTGATCCTTTATCCTTGACGCGCCGCCTTATATATGGGGCCCATATTTGGTGGAGGTACTCAAATGGGTACAAGGTATCCCCCTGTATATTAATCTGCCGCGCTTTAGTAAATCCCGAAATCCCCGTTTGGGCTCCCCTACTACTTCGGAGGCGCTCGGACAGTTGTTAGCAAATCCCACCTCTTCTGGCTGAGCCTTTGCTCGCCCACTTGTCCTGGTGAAACTAGAATGGCATCAGGGATACCATTAATTTTTCTTAAAAAAAAAAAACAGCTATAAAAACTATGTGGTCGTGAGGCTACACATGGAATCTAGTTATCATCAACAACAGTACTGCACTGAAATAGTTTCTCAAGATAATAACTGAGACGAAATCCCGCAAGGTCGCCCGGCCCCACTTTAGGATTCCCTGGGTGTTATTGGTACTAGAGACTAAGTAAGATACATACATGTACATAATAAACGCCCAGGCTTTAAGGTCAGGCCCGAGGTTAATAGTATTAATTAAAACTGCTTTTTTAAAATTCATCAAACTAAGCTGCAGAATTCCGTTTCTTCCACTTTTTTGTCAACTTCTTTCTATTATTCGATTCTAATGTATATTAAAAGTTTCAGGTCTCTAGATGATCACGAACGCTTATAATTAATAAAAAAAATAACTCAAATACGTGGAAATAGCTTGCAAACGTTGCAACCCTGTAGGTAGATGTCAAAACCAGTGCAGCAGAGTAAAATACTATGTCATCAACTTACTGACAAACTTACCTACAAAGAACGGGGTAGGTCAGGTGCATTGAACTTGGGGACGCGCCAATTATTCAACGCCATGCCTTTTCTCTTGAAGGCCCCTTTGAAAATCACCCCCTGAAACACTGGAGGGGGATGCTGGAAATATGCAGGTAATGTTTACTGTTTTCAAGCTTTTCTCTTTTTAATATGCATTTCTTTGTTCTTCGACTTTTAGAGATCCGTGCACAATAGCAAAAACGGAACCCACTATCGAATTTTATCATGACTTTATTTTATCACTAGCGGCCCACTCCGGCTCCGCTCGGGTCTTTAACAAAAATTTCTATGACGTTGTTTTATTTTTTTTAAATAAAAGCACACTTATTGCGGCATAACTATAATAGTTGTTCTACAAAGTCGTAGTACATTATTTTATTCTATCATCAATAGTTTTCGCAGAGCACGCGATGTAAAGAATATTTTAGGTAATTTTTTTACACCTTGGGTTACATTATTGGAGTTTTAGTAAGGATACCTAATTTTTTTTTTTCAAAAAATATTATATCCTGTGTCACTCGGGAATAGTGTATCTTTCAAAGCGTGAAAGAGTTTTTCAAACGGTTCAGTAGTTTCGGAGTCTATTCAATACAAACAAACAAATCTTTCCTCTTTATAATATTAGTATAGAAGTATAGACTATTAAATTCGCAAACGAGCTCACGGCTTGCATAATCTTAAGTGGTCACCGAAGCTTAGAAATATTACCAAGCGATTGCCACCATCAACCTTGTACTATGAAGTGGAAGTCTAAAATAAATTAAACCACACTCGAATTTGCAAAATTCTACGCGGTAGATATTGTGAGCTTGCAATTTTCCCTACCAATACCTTAATCTATATCTGCACGCGTATTAGAGTGAAAAATGTTCTCTCGCATATGGGTACCGCTAGATCACTCGTAATAAAACATAGTTTCTCAAAATGTTTTCTTAAATATTACTTAGGATATGTATAAAGTACCTGTATCCTTCCCAAACTTAACACGTTGACTGCTGTGTAGGTCACCGGTGCCCTACGTGGGGCATTGAAGTAATTATGTTATTACGGATTTTCTTTTAATCGCAAACATCGGAAAAATTTCAACAGAATAACCAAATTTCCAAAGAAAATTTAGTACAACGTATGCTGAATTTTTTTCATATATGCCGTCAAATTTCCAACGTGAACTTTATCAACAAGCTTTTTTTTTATTGCTTAGGTGGGTGGACGAACTCACAGCCCACCTGGTGTTAAGTGGTTACTGGACCTCATAGACGTCTATGACGTAAAGGCGCCACCCACCTTGAGATATAAGTTCTAAAGTCTCAAGTATAGTTACAACGGCTGCGCCACCCTGCAAACCGAAACGCATCACTGCTTCATGGCGGCACTTTTTGAAGCTAAGCATTTTTTATAAGCAATTATTTCAAATTATATCCTTGAAGTTGCTATATTTATTAGTACCGCTTTGAACGTTTTGGGCCATCCTATAACTACTGTTTTTAAACTCCATCAAAACGAAACAAAACAGATTTAAATTCACGCGACACACATTACTGTGGCAACTAAAACTAATCGACTCCGTCCAGAACGAAATAACTCTAATTTCTCTATTGCATCATTTCATATTAATATGCACGACTCATAATCTACAGAATACGAAACGACTAGACACGGACTCGTTATTTGCGCGCGTGACGTCATAATACTGGACAGACGCACGTAGCTCGCTCACTGTCATCGTCGAACAAACGGCAACTTGTATTTAATTTGTTAATTAAAAACATTAAAAACTTGCTCAGACTATTTCCACATTGGAGGATAAATATTCTAAATTTAAATGAAAAAAAAAACAAAATGGTTCACGTGAAAGAAGTGAAACTTCTTTTGCGGTGTTTGGTATTGTGGTATTCTTCATTTTTCACCCTCAAATCAAATTTAACTTGTAATAGGCAATGCTGTGTATAATAGAAACAACCTCTTCACCTATTATATAGATTTTAAATTATATATAGAACTTTTTTTTTTAAATACTCCATTAAGAATTAAATCTAAGATAGTTAATATGTTACTGCCATCTACAGTAACAATGAGAAACTAATAACAAACCATCTAGTGGCCGACACCCGTAAACATAATGTGTATAAGAGAAACGACCTAGCTCGCGTTCTCCCTCTCTTCAAGGTCGAGTGGTTTGCGAGACGCTCTGTCTGTTTTCTCTCTCTCGCTCGTCCTAAATTGTATATTTTCTCTCTAGCTGTAACGAATCTGTCGTGTATTAAATTTTACACTCAAAGTGACTAAAGAAGTTTAACTTAAAAAAAAATATTACGCATCTACATAAGTAGTACTCGCGGTTTGGTATCGCACTCCAACCTAGTTTATCACGAAGAAGAATTTACTGGTGGCAGGACCTCTTGTGAGTCCGCACGGGTAGGCACCACCACCTGTTGCTGCCGTGAAGCAGTAATGCGTTTCGGTTTTAAGAGTAGGACAGCCGTTGTAACTATAGTTGAGACCTTAGAACTTATATTTCAAGGTGGGTGGCGCTTTTATGTCGTAGATGTCTATGGGCTCCAGTAACCACTTCGCACCAGGTGGGCTGTGAGCTCGTCCGTCCACCTAATCAATAATAAAAAATACAAAAAAGAAGAAAGAAATAATTTATTTAATCAAGAACGAATTATCACGAACAACTGATCAGACGACTTATTAAAAATAAAAATAAAAGACTAAGGTCATGGATAGTTACAACAAGCGTAAAAGTTAACAAACACACTCTCAATTATGTGTTTCCAATGCATTTTAAGGTATTTTAAAGATAATGAAAATTTTAAATTACAATTCCACGAAACAATTCGCGATACTTCAAATTCGATTCTGGATATATACCGTTCTCACCACCGCTAGTATTCCTTGACCCTACTTTACTATATATATTTATTTACCTAATCGTTTCTGCCTCAAAGTAACCGTGTATTGATTGAAGTCGTCGTGGTCTAACGGATAAGACGTCCGGTGCATTCGCGTTGAGCGCGATGCACCAGTGTTCGAATCCCGCAGGCGGGTACCAATTTTTCTAATGAAATACGTACTCAACAAATGTTCACGATTGACTTCCACGGTGAAGGAATAACATCATGTAATAAAAGTGAAACCCGCAAAATTATAATTTGCGTAATTACTGGTGGTAGGACCTGTTGTGAGTCCGCGCGGGTAGGTACCACCGCCCTGTCTATTTCTGCCGTGAAGCAGTAATGCGTTTCGGTTTGAAGGGTGGGGCAGCCGTTGTAACTATACTGAGACCTTACAACTTATATCTCAAGGTGGGTGGCGCATTTACGTTGTAGATGTCTATGGGCTCCAGTAACCACTTAACACCAGGTGGGCTGTGAGCTCGTCCATCTAAGCAATAAAAAAAAAATAAAAAAAAATATTCTAGTTTGCATAACAAAAACTTCTATTTATTTCACTGGAATGGTACACCGCGCGTAGTTCGTTTCCAAATGATTCTTGTCCACCTGATGGTTGTCTGGAAGAGATCGCTCTTAGCGATAAGACCGCCAATTGTACTTTTTTGTTTTTAATGTATCGCACTGTTTATTTGTTTTTTGGTGTACAATAAAGAATACTCTCTCTCTCTCTCTCTCTGTCTATTTATAAACCTTAATATTTCTAGTGCATGAGTTTACGGTCTCTAGATGTTATAAAGTGGTCACATCTAAGGATCTAAATATGATATATACCAGAATTCGATGTGTGTATCTTAAGGCAATTAGCTGCACGCAAATCTCAATATTCAAATGCAACAAACAGATGATAATATTCAATTAACGCCGCTGAAGCGTGCCTGATCAAATCATTAACAGATCGGCGATGTCAACATATCATTACCATAATGTTTGTTCATACGAAATGTTGGAGCGCAAATCATAAACTTTTGTTGGGCTAATGCATATACATCCCAAAATATCTCAAAAATAATCACATCCCAAAAACAAAAACTAATGATTTATATTCTCGTGTTTTTTTTAAAGACATTATACAGATGCTCATTACAATCAATAACAATAACTCAAGGCGTTTCATCAAGAAATAGATAACTCAATCCAACCCGAGATCAACCAAATCAAAGGTCTATCTATCTATAGAGTAGTATTCGCTTTTGTAGATGTAATTACACTAAAACTACGTTTTTGCACACGTTTTTTATTGTCATTATATTATTTTGGCTAACAAATCTCAAGATATTATTAGTTCTATTTAAAGTGAAACTTTAAAGTCTAGATATTTGCAGAAAAATAGACGGTGGTCTACCGACGTCCACTATTGCACACGGGTCTCCCCCAAAGCTCGTCATAATCGTCGTCAATAATCGTCGGTTCATCTCGTGGAAGGCCTACCCACACGGTAATTAGCACAATATTCAAATGTCGACGAATAACACCTTAGTCGTACGTGGCCATGAAAACTAAAACTAAAGCATTCGCAAACGAATAATATAATGACAGTAAAAAGCGTGTTAATAATAAAATTCATTTTAAAAACAAACAAAGCCGCGTTTCTGTGGCAACAAAGTGACAAAAGTTATGATAAGTGTGTTCTTAATTTTTCAGAAAATATGCTTTTTCTTCTTTTAATGTCTTATATATAAAATTCTCGTGTTACACTGTTAGTTACCATACTCCTCTGAAACGGTTTGACCGATTTATATGAAAATTTATATGCATGTTCAGTAGGTGTGAGAATCGGCTACTATATATTTTTCATATCCCTAAGTGATAAGGGTTCTCCACCCCTAACATTAATTTTTTTTATTTTTTGGTCATTTTTTTTTGTTATAATGGGGCATTATTTAATTTTGGTTGAATGAGGTTTTGTTATTTTTATATTCCCTCATCGTTCACAGCGCTACATGCCTCTTTCACTCATTTACCACATCCTTACACACTTAAAATAAGTTAGTTTTTTTTTCTACACTAGAAATTCCCTTATATATTATGGCAAAACAACGTTTGCCGGGTCAGCTAGTAGTATATATAGTAATTGATAATAACATTGTATATTTTATAATATAATTCGCTCTCTAGTAATTATTCCAGTAACGAAACAATATGACACAATTTTTTTAAATGGAATCGCTATCCTTTTACACTTGCTCCACAGCAGCATAAAGACGATTTTGTACACAAACATAGTAATCAATCAATTGGCATAGGATCATGCTGATTGTGAACTTAGTGCATTGCAGAGGTGTACCCAACTCAGAACATATTATTTCTCGGAAATTAGATTATATTCCTATGGTACGATCAGGAACGACAGGAAATGGATGTGACGGGTTCAGCCGTATTAAATCACCCCAAATTGTCAAAATGTTCACTGGAAGATAGAACAGGTACTATGGTAGTGTTACTCTCTACTGTGCACTAAGGACTGATCTTCGAAGAGTAGAAATCAACATTAATGTTACTCATTGCTATAATATGTATCATTCAAACAAAATCCAAGGCGGAGCGCTCTTGTTTATTGTTATTGCTAAGATGGATAAGGCTCGAACGATCCACCTGGTAATAAGTGGTTATCCAAGGAGCCCATGGATCACACAGATATCATAAGATTAGTACTACCAAATAAAAATAAAGGTACCTTTACTTTTATTGCCCATGTAAGCCGATGAGCATACGGCCCAGCCCATAGCGAGTAGTTACGCCTATGTATATAAACGCCTACAAGGTAGGCATAGCCAGCCCGTCGCCCTTTTTTATGACTGAAAGATTGCTGGTGGCCTGGAGGCCTTTCCAGTTTCACTAGGACAGGTGGGCGAGCAAAAGCTCAGCCAGGGGGGAGTCGCCGCCCACTTTGAGGTCGAAATCTCAATTGACTGACATTAAACGACTCATCAAAATGGAACCTACCACCGCTTTACGTCACAATAGGTGGAAAACTCGTAGGCCTACGATGCGTCTACAATAAAAAAAAATAAAAAATATTATTCCGGATTGACTTTTATTGCATTATAATATTCCTTCATCGTGTACACCAAATTATAATACTGCGGGTTTGATTTTTATTACACGATGCTATTCCTTCACCGCGGAAGTCAATCTTTTTTTTTTTTTTTTTTTTTTTTTTTATGATTGAAAATTTACTGGTGGCCCGAAGGCCTTTCCAGTTTCACCAGGACAGGTGGGCGAGCTAAGGCTCAGCCAAGAGGGGTGGCATTTGCTAACAACTGCCCGAGCGCCTCCGAAGGAGACCTAACAACTCAAGAGCAATTGTTTCGCGAATGAATCTACTACCGGATCGGAATCGCGACCCGCTGAGAAGATCCGGCGAGAAACTCAGCGGGCTGATGCATGGGTTAGGTTGCACGTCGACCTCTTTGTCGAGTTCGACGAGTACGGTTACCGGGGTCCCTAAGCCTGCCCCTAGTATTAGAGCTGAAGGCATCTAATGCAAAGGTTATTGGATCTGATGGATCCGTAAGGACGTGTCTAGGGCGTCGACGGTGACTGGCTCCTGCATGATCAGGATTCGGAGAGTAGTCAGCGGCGGCAACGATAAGGCGATTATCATGACGCATAGCCTTATCGAAGTATCGTTCCGACGCTGACTTCATGTATTTCCGAATTGATTCGAGGCCCAGGTCGTCGTGTAGGTCAACGTTCCTCACGAACCACGGAGCGCCGACAGCTAACCTGCAAAAGCGGGATTGTAGGGATTGGAGGGTGTCTATGTGTGTGCGGGCCGCGTGAGCGAACACCACACTCGCGTAAGTCATGACGGGGGAAGTCAATCGTGAACATTTGTTAAGTACGTATTTCACTAGAAAAATTGGTACCCGACTGCAAGGCAGCGGACGTCTTATCCTTTAGGCCGCGAAGACTTTTTACTTTATTTATTAAACTTGAAACTACTGGCCTCTATCTGTTAATGTGGTCTACCGAAAATATAAATTCGCCAAATTATAATAGACACAAATACTTTTCTTACCTAGTTAGTTTTTAGTTAGTTTTAACACATGCTAATTGTCGGAATATTTCCGCAACTATCCGGTATAAAAACTTCGTTTTCTCTTATAGGGTCTTGAATATCTCACCGAGAATAGCAGGTTAGTATAACGCATTAGCGGTTCGAAACTTCCGATAGCGCCTTACAACTCCTTCCCGAGCCAATTTGCACAAATTGCCCCGAAGTTCAGCTAAATTGAGTCGCGCAAACTCTAGTGATATCGTTAGCTCAATGCGGGAACTTGCCAGTGTTGAATATTTAGACACTAGTTAGGGAAAACCGCATTTTATTGTTCCCCGCCTTCAGGTCCATTTACATACATAAGCATATTGCCAGTGCAATGAGAAATGTTGAAGATTGACTTGACTCTTTTTGTCCTTTGGAATATCTGGCTGGGTTAGAACCTGTATCTAACAACTCGGGGCCTGTTCGAATTATCCATTATCTCGTTTTCACGGATCATCTGGAACTACTGGGTCTAACTATTTGAAATGTCCTCTTTCCACCGGACCGGAGTTCATCCATACTGCCTATAACTACTGAGTTCATCCACAATGCGTTTTCAAAAATCTATTATCCTGTATTGGCTTTAGATTGAACTGGGGTATTTCGTGAGCGTATCACGTGTCCTTCTTCAAACAAGGTTCCCGAAGAATGATCATCAGCAGGCAGCGACTTGACTGTACTCCTGATATTGCTGAAACCCATTAGCGACGGTAACGTCTTATGGTTTGACGGACCATATAACTGTCTATCTACAAATGCAACACAATCTGTCTTCAACACAAATATGTAATTTAATTTATTATTATTTCTGTAATCTGACGAAGCATGTTGCGGATAATAACATGTACTTTTAGGTTAGGAATATTGTGTTCTTTTTTTTTAAATAAATAAATTCTTGGTAACAAAATTTAATTTACTGTCCAATGTTATGTCGTCTGTAATCGCCAATAACCACCTAATATCACGGTTCTTAGGCTCATCTGTCGAGATTACTTTATAGAGGCTTAAACCTTTGTCCTAGCTACTGCTGAATTGATACTCGACACCCCTGCGTCACAAGAATTGTAAATATTAATAACACGAGTAATTATTACCAACGTCAGTTGTAATTACAGTGCTTCATTGTTATCTTCTTTTTAAATTCATTTGATCAAGACCCGAAATAGCCACCACTAAAATTGATGTGTGACAATATTGTCTACCGTTCCCTTCGATAACACTTGGAACAACATAAAAAATATGGTTTTGAAATACAAAATAATGACAAAAGCGCCAAAATTGCTTCCAGTTCTAAAGATATTGATGTTATTTCGTCTCGTCTTTGGCAACTATATTCGTCTTAGCTCAAACAGATACATGAATTTCCTGGTCAAGTCTTACTGCAGTACGCTTACAATCTTCTTATCGGTAATGTGCGGTAAAATATTAAAAAACGATTCGCCATATATGCTGTCGCTGACCGAATATATCTTAAATAAGATTTTGAATTATGCCACCTCTGAGGGATACATCTTTAAATATTGCAACAGCATTAAAACGTGCGATAAAATAATGGGATTTAAGAAACTGCCGATTATATCAATCGATGTTTTCATCGCTATCATTATTACGGTAATAACAAGGATGGCTATAACTATTTATTTCGGCTTTTTGTTTCCATTTGATAAATATCAAGTGGTCCTATACGTTGGTTGTATTGTATTTTCCAATGATCTCAATAGTCTGACTATTATGAATGTTTTTGGGCTATTGAAAAATCGTATGAAGCTACTAAGGAAATCCCTGGAAGCTATGACTGTGCCCATAAATATAATTGGAAAAAACGAAGTTGCTCCCAAAGTCAGACTGGTCCGGAATGCATTTCGCTATTACAACAATCTTCTTGATAATTTAGACAGCGTCAACCATTGCGTTCAGTATTCGGTGAGTTTATTTATATATATGAAATATATTTTTTTAATTAATTCATAAGTATTTTAACATTATTTTACTTAATGTAACTTGGCCTATGAGTAATTTAAACTAGTTTAAACTAATTATTGTTATAACTGTTCTACGGTAGAAATATGCAGGATAATGCTACCTACTGGAGTGGGCTGGGATGTGTCATAATGGGTGCGACCAGTTAGCTCTAGAATCTATTTTGATCTAGTGGAACCAGATCATGCTGCGCTACCGCTTTTTGTATGTGACACATCAACTTTTGAAACTACTCGATCGAAATCTAACGTACTGTTATAATACCCTCTGGTCCCTTTTTTTCTTGAAGCTTTTCTTCCATCATCACCTTTCCCAAATATCATCATCATTTATGATCCTTTATTAGAGAACAATCCCCTCCCTATCCAGTCAGTTCTATTCCTAATTCAACACGGCACGGTTGCTGTCATTGTCGTCGTAAAACTTTGTATGTCTATTTCATATTAAAATCTTTTTTTTAAATATATTTTCTCAATTCTGTATAACGGTGCGTTGGTCGCGCCATGTTCCCTATGCTATTGTAATTTATAAGCCAGTCAAACCCGACCCATTTTGCTGGTCGAGTTTTAATTTTAATTTGATCCGATCGCTACGAAAGGGCAATCTGAAAAATTTAGTCGAAAATAGTGCAGCCATTTTAGAGTCTATAGGGAGCCTACATTCACACATCGACTTATGAGATTATTATTATTGTAGTTTCAAACAGAAAGAGTTAAAAGGATTTATCTTATACTTCACAAACATTCGCGTTTATGAATAATATTTTTTTTTACATACCAATGAAATTGCCATTTTCCAATGCTGGTCCTTGGAAATGTTATTTATGAAGACTGGCAACAAATTCTAAATTAAAATGAATTCTAATGAATTCTATAAAAATATCGAATTCCATTTTCAAATTCAGTCACTTGTTTGTTGATTTCCGAATTGACATTTTGAATATTGTACTGTTTCTGTCATCGAAAAAAAAACGGCAAATGCGAAGTATTCGAACAGTTCAAAGGTCAAGATGCCATAAAACTAGTTTTAAAATAATTATGAATTGATTTGTAGTAGCTTATAAACATTTATATTTCCAGCTTTCAGTAACGCTTTTATTGAAATTTCCAAAAGCTGTTCTGCTGTGCTACGATTCAATAAAAACTTACTTTGTCAAGGTAAATTAAAAGCTAAACGCTTTCTTTCTTTCTGCTTTTCGAATAGCAATTTCAATTGTAATTCCGTTGATATTTCAATTTAGTAATAGTGATGTACGGTAAAAGTTAAAAGAAGTGTTGTTGTTGCCAACACTCATACTTGAGCTTAAAGCTCACGTGACGGATATTGATCACAGCTCTTGGGAATCGATACAATCGTGTCATTACCTTTTTTATATAGCTTAGATGGGTGGACGAGCTCACGGCCCACCTGGTGTTGAGTGGATACCGGAGCCCATAGACATCTACAACCTAAATGCCGCCATTTACAGTACAACGGCTGCCCCACCCTTCAAACCGAAACGCATTACTGCTTCACCGCAGAAATAGGCAGGGTGGTGGTACCCGCCCGCGCGGACTCTCAAGAGGTCCTACCACCAGTAATTACGCAAATTGTAATTTTTGCGGATTTGATTTTTATTACACGATGTTATTCCTTCACCGTGGAAGTCAACCGTGAACATTTGTTGAGTATGTACGAGGCGGCACTGAAAATTTCGGGAATTAACGAAGTGACACAACATTACTATTTAAAAATGTATTTATTGCTTTTCGAAGTATTTTCCGCGAAATTTGACACATTTTTCCATACGATGAAACCAATCATTGAAGCAACTATTTCATTCGGAAGTTGGAGTCTCCAAAATGGCCGTTTTGTAGGCGTCCACAGCTTCTTCAGGTGATGAAAATCTCTGTCCACGCAATTTATTATTTATTTTAGGGAAGGTATAGAAATCATTAGGACTTAGGTCGGGACTGTACGGCGGATGGTCTAATAATTCTGTTTTCTTGCTCTAAAAACTCTTTTGTTCTGTGCGCGGTGTGAGAACTCGTTTTGTCGTGATGGAGGATGATGCGGCGGTTGCAGTTCTCTTTACGGAGTTCAGAAACGACCTGTGGCAAACAAATGCTAGCATACCATTCTGCATTAACCGTTCTTTGTCCCTCAAGAGGAATAGTCGTAACATGACCGGTTTTGGAGACAAACGTGGCCACCATTTTTTTTGCAACACTCCGTGAACGAACAATTTTTGTTGGCTTTAACTCATTTTCGAACACCCAAACTCGTGACTGGTTTTTTGTTTCGGATTCGTACGCGTATATCCAGGATTCGTCACCTGATACAATCTTGTATACAGCATTTGAGGATCCTGCGTGGAATCTTTCGAAAGTTCTGACGCACCAAGTAACGCGAGCCGCTTTTTGCTCTTCACAGAGCGAATGCGGTATCCATCGAGAAAACAACTTTTTACACCTAATTGTTCATGCAAGATTATTTGTATTTGACTCATGCCAATGTCTAAAGTTGCCTGAATTTCGCGGTATGTCACATGTCGATCTACCTCAATCAGCTTACGCACAGCATCAACGTTTTCTTGGGTGACTGCAGTTTTTGGACGACCTTGACGGGGATCATCACTGAGCTTGACACGTCCACGTTGAAACTCAGCAAACCAGCGATAAATTGTGGTTTTGGATGGGGCTTTATCACCAAATGCAGAAATCATCCGGTCAACACACTGTTTTTGTGTTAAACCACTTCGAAAGTCATAATAAATCATCGCTCTTGAATTTTCTCGAGTCAATTCCATTTTCTCAACGACTAAACAAGTTTGACAAAACCTCGTGACAAGACCGAGAATCTTTTTTTAAATAAATAAATGGTATTCGATTTTTAAAACCAAGGAGTTTTCAATTAAAAAGATTTTAATATGACAGGAACAGTGGAAATATTCCATTCCCGATACTTTTAGTGCAGCCTAGTATTTCATTAGAAAAATTGGTACCTACCTTGAGACTTCAATACTTATTTCAGACTTCGCTTGAAAAGAGATGTAACACCCGCTGAAACTTAAAGAAGGGTGTTTTTGTCACAGCTTAAGATTAATGGAAGAAATAATACTTGGAAACAATTTTTATTTAATTCATAAATGACTGAATAAGTTCATGGCCCTTTCTTCTTCGTCACTTCTTCATTACTGAAGGTCTTGTCCCTGAAACTTGCCTTAGCCTGTCTCGTGAGCTATTTCAACCTCATCCGGTTCTCACCTTCTCGTAGTGCGGTTGCGACTGGCAGCCCAGTTAGGATGGTTGTTTGGTCATCATGGTCCATATAGTCTTAAATGGCTACCGGAGTCCATGCCAATGCTGTCACAAAGTGGATACCGTCATTCACTTTATACGACACTTCCAAACAACTGCTCTTCATTTAAAAGAGGCAGGATGGTTTTATTTACTCGTGCGGACTTAAAATAAGCCCTATGTCCATTGAAATTGAAATTGAAAAAATTGTATTTGAATAAAATGCATTCACTTCGCAGATCGATAACAATTTCGCGATGGACATCGTAGATCCCACGGAAATTATATTAAGCATCGTAGTAATGTCGTTTCCAGCTATGCTCTGCGAAATGATAACGAATGAGGTTGAAAAAATCAAAGCTATTTTAACAAAGCATCTGATACAATGTTCTGGTGGGTGAGGTTTTTTTTATCTTAATTGTTATTAATATTCATTCAAGACCCGTATAATATTATCGACTTTACAACAAACTCAATCCACTCACGGGTATCTCAATGTGGTTATTCATGTAAAATAAGTGCAGTCTTCCGACTATGATCACTAGAACGCCAACGGAATTAGCCCGCACTCTGCGGAGTTAGAACACGCATCGGTTACGTGTGGTAGCATAAAAGCAGTTCACTCTAGCTTCTGAAATCGTTCCTGATGCGGAAACACAGCATTTCCAGTAGCATCCGAGAGACGTTAATGAAAGCAATTGACGTTTAAAATGTGGGCAGACGAAAATGAGCAATACTCAGGGAAATAAACAAAAGTGTTAACCCTAAAACTACAAAAGCCGTTCTAAGTGATATGCTGTATAGTATTTTTATTAATGCATGAACAAAAGTATTAAGGTCCATGTGGTGATACCCAGTAAGGCTAGCAATAAAATTGGAATGACGGTTCGTTAATACCAAAACGCATTAATTCTTCGCAGTTAATACTGACATCTTTATCCCTTGGCATTGCCAATGTCCTTAAGCGATAGTAATTAGAGTAGAACAGGTGGGCCATAAGTTTGCCTATGTTTCTGAATCTGGTATTCCTAAAACATCACACTGTTTTGAACATGACAGTGAGTTGACAACAGTTTATTGTGTTTTGATCATGCTCTTGTTCAATTAACACCCATACCGGCACGTATCACAATGCTGCCTTTTTTACTATTTAAACTTCAATCTCAACTCTCAATATGAGCTGCGACACTCACCTTGTGATATGTGATGGATCACTTAACTCCAGAAAGGTGCGTGAACTCTTCAATCGTACAAAAACACTTCGATCTAATTAAGCATTGATTTCAGATAATTCCCTTCGCTTCGAACTGAATATCACTTTGCTGTACATCTGCCACCGTCCTTTCAAGTACACCCTCTGGAGGGCCATTCCCTTGGACACTTCAGTCCCTATCGGCATCGTCAGCTTAATAATTACCTACGTTATTGTCTTGATTCAACTTTTACACTTCTCCACTTAGCCAGTTTGATTTTCGTAAACCAAAACCGGACCACGTTTTTCTTGTATTACCAATACCATTAATAATATTACCAATTTCTAGGACCCTAATTTTATAAGACTGCTTCCTGTGCTTCGATGTACATTCAGAAAAACTGAAATTGTATTGCTTGTCTTCTGTCAGAAAGGGATAAAAAATGTGATGGATCCATAGAGTTACATTGAAATATAATTTTCTTGCACGAATTAAAATAATACGTTTTATCGTTCTATTTTCGATTCTAATAAAATTATAAATAAAATTGGATTAGTAGTTAGAAGAATCGATTAGAAGTTGTAAACTAAGTAAAGCAAAGTTTTAATATATTACAGCAGCGTCTATACCACTGTTTTACTGAATTTTACCATGAGCATTGAATTTGTTATCAATGTTTTTGGCTATCTCACAGTAAGCTCGTAATTAAGGATCACTGACCCCTTATTTTCCCTACCTATGCTGATAGCCTTGAGAGGCTATTTCAGCTTCGCCCTAACGTTAGTAGGTGAGCTCGCGGGGCTCAACCGGAGAGTTGCTAACACTGACCCTAGCAAGAGCAGTGCTTCGCAGAATCTACCACCGGATCGGAAACGCGACCCACTGAGAAGATCCGGCGAGAAACTCAGTGGGCTGTGTCTATGGGTTAGTTAGCTCGTCGAGCCCTTCGTCGCAAGCGACGGGTTCGACGAGGACGGTGACCGGTGCTTGTGGTGCCTAAAAGCACCGTTAATGGATCAGGAGGATCCGTAATGACGTGCTTTGGGCGACGTCGACGGTTTACCATTCGGTCTACTGGGTCGGGTATGTAATTTCCAGCGGCTACGATGAGAGGGTTCTCATGTCGTGCCGCCTTCTCAAAATGGCGCAGCGATGCCGACTGTAGATACTTACTAAGGGAGTCGAGCTCCAGGTCGTCGTGGAGATCCACATTCCTAAGGAACCAAGGCGCTCCGACGGCTATCCTGCAGAATCGTGATTGAATAACCTGAAGGGATTTCAAGTTGGTGCGGGCTGCGTGAGCGAACACTACGCTTGCATACGTCATGACGGGGCGTATACAAGTTTTGTAGAGAGTTACCTTATTACGGAGGGACAGTTTGCTTCGACTACAAAGCATTGGATAGAGTCGTCCTAGAATAAACGCGGCGCGGTCGCGTACCGTTTTTATATGGGGACGGAATGTCATCCCTCTGTCGAGGGTGACGCCTAGATATTTGACCTTCGAGACCCACGGAATGGGCTGGCCAAAGAGAGTGATGGGACTAACGGCGGAAGTGTTTGCGCGCCTACTACGGAGTGGGATGCTCGAAGTGATGTTCGGAGGGCGACCCCTTTTGAAGAGCACCGCTGCGCTTTTCGTGGGGTTGATGTCTATTCGCCACTTCCGGAACCACTGTCCCAGGGTGGCTACTGCGATCTGGAGTCGCCGATGAAGCTGCGACATCTTCCTACACGAGTAGTAGATAGCCGTGTCATCGGCGAAGAGCGCTAGATGGGTCTCCGGAGACCGGGGTATATCATTGATATACAAACTAAATAATAACGGGGAGAGCGCGGAGCCTTGCGGGACTCCGGCGGTCAGTTGACGGGGACGAGAACGAGTTCCCTCTACTCGATATCGAAACGAACGGTTCGACAAGAAGTCTCGTATGATGAGCACGAGTCTGTCTGGCACTCCCATGTTGTACAGTTTAAAAATTAAACCGTTGTGCCAGACTTTGTCGAACGCCTTCGCGATGTCGAAGAAGAGGGCGCCGGTCGGGATTTGTTTACGCCTATTTAGTCCTATCAGAATGTGCTCCGTGAGGCGGTGCACTTGTTGTACGCACGAGTGTTTTGAGCGGAATCCGAACTGTTCGTCAATGAGAATTTTGTTCGCGGTAACAAAATCCCAGAGGCGTTTCCTAAGGAGCCGTTCGTAAATTTTTCCTATCGTCGAGAGGAGACTAATCGGACGGTAACTAGAAGTTTCGTTTGTCGGTTTGCCCGGCTTATGTATACCGATAACGTCCGCTTCTTTCCACACCGCGGGAAAGATGCAGTGCGTCATAGCGGAATTTAAAATTGTAGCCAACATTGCTATCAGTTGGACTGGCAAAAATTTTAGCGCGCGGTTGTGGATGCCGTCGGAGCCGGGTGCCTTCCTAGGTTGGAGGTTGTGGATCGCGTCTCTAACTTCGTCAGTGGTAATGGGGGGTAACGCGTCCGAGGGCGGCAGGGAAGCTCTGCGCTCGACCTCCCTGTCGACTAACTCGGTGTGTTCGGGGTCCGCGTGTTGAGTGCTGGTGGTGCACTGCTCTTGCAGTGCATCGGCCAGCAGCTCAGCCTTGTCATCGTCATCGAATGCCGGTGGTTGGCCTGAAGGGCGTATGAGGGGAGGCATAGTAGCGGTAGTTTCGGATTTGAGAGTCCTAGCTAGTCGCCAGTATGCTTGGTGGGAGGGCGCGAGTTGTTCTAGATAACTATGCCAATTATCGTTACGCGCGTCGCTTAAGCGGGAGTGGACTTCGCGTTGTAGACGACGCATCCGAATCCGGTTTGAATGCGTGGGAAGACGATCGTAGGCCCGGATTGCCGCGTTCCTAACTCTTAAGAGATTCCTAAGATCGGGCTGACCCCTTGTATTGGGAACCGGATAATATAATCCGGACCGAAACGAAGCGCGCCACCTAGTGGATGCGTGCCGCAACTACTCGTCGAACGTTGGCTCACTTCAGGTGGTGTGCTTCGACAGAATCGAGTTGAATAGAAGCCATAGATAACTTTTAATAAACATAAACAGATTCGTTGCCTGACTTAGGAAGTGTGAAGACGTCTTGGAACTGTCATACCGTTTCGTGCTGCAAAATCTCATTACACGAATACCCACCATACCCCCAATATGTCAAAAAATAATGAAGATATCGGCCCTATCGACATAAGTATATTATTATGTACATGTTTGGGAACTGGTGCGAAATTGTGAAATTTCAATAAAGCCGCGGTGGCAAAGAAAAAAAAAATAAGAAGATTAAGAACATTAATTTTAATTTATTATTATATTTTTTTACATATGAACTAAATTACTATTAAAATAGAATTTTAATGTCGTTTCTTTGTTTTTGCAGGCTTACTTAATTCTAGTAGTAGTGGATTGGCTTGTAATTTAAATAAATAAAATAAAAATCTTTGTTTTTTCAAGCAACATATTGAAGTTTTCTTCTTCTTTTTCTTGACTTTATCCCACTAGGTGGGGTCAGCACTGCTACTTTTTCTCTTCCATTCTCTTCTATCAGCTGTCAGCTCAACACTCACTCCTTTCTCTCTCATTTCGTCATTCATTGAAATGTTAGTTGAAATAATAACAAAAAGTACAACTAGAAATATACAGATGTTTATATATTTCACAGATTGAATTAAATTTTATCGATATTAATAAAGATGTGCTCTTAGTAAATTCTCTTAAATTATTATGGCTATGTATAAACTTTGAATCCGAGAAACAACATACTGAGTAACATATAGAAACAGCAAACTTTAATTTAAAGATAAGATTTAAGCAGTCGATAACAATCTAAAAGCGAACGCTATGCACATGTTTCATTAAGAGCTAATACATATTTGGATTTGTTTATACAACAGCACACAGCATATACATATATTACCCAAATACTTTTACTTAAAAATTATCATGAAATTGCGTCAATTGTATGACTATAACGACATATGTAATACACAGGCTTATGATTGCTATCGGCAAAGAAGCGTTGAGTGGTACGGTTCGCCAGATGACATAGTGGAATGGACGTCTCCTTATGAACTCTAAAGCAACCTTCAACTCCAATTCCATATGCTCATCTGTAATATGTACGGATATTTATTTGAGAATAAATTTTTGGAACTTTAAAATCATGACGCAGTTTCAAGGTGATCGATGAAACGCCAACTCGTTAAGATAAATAAAAAGTAATCGGAAAATATATAATGCTACAAACGAGATTTTTAATTGAAGTGAAACTTCGGCCACTAGTGAAAGTCGGGCACTAGATGGCTTGTTATTAGTTTCTCATTTCTCAATATATACTTAAAAATGGGGGAGAGGTCGTTTCTCATAAACATAGCAGTCCCTATTACAAAAGAACATTCAATCGCAATCAAAGAGACATTCAAAGCCATTTAACTTAATTATATCATCTGTCACATACCCGTGCTCCGCAACAATTGTCTATTGATGACTTCTATGATCCTTTCAACCTCTGCCGTGGTTAATTCAGCGAAAACAGCCGGTGCCACAACGAATAGGAATCCTTCAAGCATTTCGACATTTTGTACAGCGGAATTGACCGAGATGTGCTGTCGTAAAAAATAACATTTATTACGTTACTAAAATTGCTGCTCATTTAAAAGAGGCGATTTAAAGCACAGCTCTGCGGAGATTTTTAAGTTAATCTTACCTCGAGTACTTGTATTTTGATAGCAGAATAAGCAAAGAATATGTATTTTGGAAGGTTGCACGCAATCATAATTGCAAGCTGAAAAGACAACGTGTTATTGTATTAAGAAAGCTGTAACCTTTTATAGTGCCGGTTGATTGCCTTGTAAAAGGATAAGGTATTTAGATGGTAAGGGGCGGCTCTGCTTTGCCCCTGGCGCTGCTGACAATCAAGATAAGATATTGAGCAACGGTAGCTACTTCAGGCAACAAAAAATTAGATTTTACTTATCAGTCATAATAAATCTGGTACAAATAAAACTTACAAAGTACTGCAATCCTCCGTTGATGTCTCGTAGACAATCAAGCAAATGATGATAGTTGATTAAATATTTTCTAATCAAACGTATTTTCGATGCAACTTTCTGCTTTCCGATTATCGTTACGGGTATGGTAATAATCTCAAATTTCTTCCTCAAAAACTTCATACGATGGTACATTGCGAAAAAGATGACAGCAATCAACATATAACTGATTCTTAGGGAGAAAATAGCTAAATAGACTCCTATAATAGTGAACCTAAATGCCAAAACAGTAGAACGACAATAAATAATTACTATACGCATAATCGTAATGACCGACAACAGAAAAATGATAGCGTTTGAATCAATGATCTTTCCTTTCTTGTAGCCCGTAAGTACGTCGATGCTTTTAATAGAGTTGTGAAACTTGTAGAAATATTCGTCTCCTGTGAACAAAGATAACAGAACGAAGAGCAGGTATTCAATTAAGCCCATAACATAAGCCATTTTGATGTATTTCAACGGTGCATAAATAATAATGACGGCTAGTAAAAGACTACAGCATTTGATCAAAAACGCCTTTAGTTTTGACGAGGTCAGCTCTGTGTAGTGTCCTAGGATGAATCGAAGACATCTCACGACTTTGAATATTGTGACACGCTTGGAAATTTTCAATTTTCTTTTGTTGTTTTTTACTGTCGCGGTTGCGTTGGTTGGTCCAACTGTAGCGATTTTGTGAGCCATCACTACCAAGCGAAGTGAACAGGAAACACTCTAGTCAACTTCATCTATTTTATTCGTTACTAATGAAATAGTTTCTTTTTCAGTTGATTATTTTTTTAAATATCTAATTTCTCTGTCTCGTTTTATCGAATTTCATAATTGTGTAACAACCACTTCATGTTTCTTGATGCATTAGCGTAATCAAGGTCACAAGTTAAATAATGCATACTAGGACTTTATAACGATTGGATGTGTCTAGTTCTATTCTGTAATTAAACACCAATAATGTAATACACAATCAGATAGATGGCATTCGTTTTTAATGAAAATTATTGTTCAAAAATAAAGGACTATAAAACAGAACTATAAAACAATTTTTTCCCCAATATACTTAGTCTGGCCATAAATACTGTTACAATTAAAAATAAACAAAATATTACATTTGAATTTGGAATCTGTCATTTTTATATGATTGCTCATTGAGTTTTCTCATTTTGGCGCCAATACATTGTACAATATTTTGCGATATTAAAATGGAGTAGGGTGATAAAGAGAACCGAATCGCTGTGATTGCATTACACAAAGTAGGTATGGAGCCAAATGCAATTTTTAAAACTCTCCATACGCTTGGTATTAGTAAAACGTTTGTGTACCGGGCTATTAATAGGTGGAATAAGACCTCCTCTGTTTGTGACAGAAAAAGATCTGGCCGTCCACGTAGTGTTCGTACGAAAAAGGTGGTCAAAGCAGTAAGCGAAAGAATTCGAAGAAATCCTGTCCGAAAGCAAAAGATTTTTTCTCGGGGGATGAAGATAGCACCAAAAACCATGTCGCGTATTTTAAAAGATGACTTAGGACTTGCAGCCTATGAGAGACGAACTGGTCATTTCTTAACTGATAATTTAAAAGAGAATAGGGTGGTAAAATCGAAACAACTACTGAAGCGGTACGCAAAGGGAGGTAATAGAAAAATGTTGTTTACGGATGAGAATTTTTTTACAATTGAGCAACATTTTAACAAACAAAATGACCGTTTTTATGCTCAAAGCTCTAAGGAAGCTTCCCAATTAGTCGACAGAGTACAATGTGGGTACTATCCGACTTCAGTGATGGTTTGATGGGGTATTAACTATGAAGGAGTGACTGAGCCATACTTTTGTGAAAAAGGTATCAAAACATCGGCACAAGTGTATCAAGATACCATTCTTGATAAGGTAGTGAAGCCCCTTAACAACACCATGTTCAATAATCAAGAATGGTCCTTCCAGCAAGACTCGGCGCCAGGTCATAAAGCTCGGTCTACGCAGTCTTGGTTGGAAACGAACGTTTCGGACTTCATCACAGCTGAAGACTGGCCGTCATCTAGTCCCGATCTTAATCTGGATTATGGTTTATGATTTATGGTCAGTTTTAGAGAGTACGGCTTGCTCTAAACGCCATGATAATTTGGAGTCCCAAAAACAATCCGTACGATTGGCAGTGAAAAATTTTCCCATGGAAAGAGTGCGTGCTTCTATTGATGACTGGCCTCAACGTTTAAAGAACTGTATTGCAGCCAATGGAGACCACTTTGAAGAAGCTTTTCATATTTTAAATTGTTTTATATTTATGTATTAAACTAACACACTGTAAAAGTAATAAATGTTATTTGCCATAGTTTTTTTTTTGTTTTCCTTTGTAACAGTATTTATGGCCAGACTAAGTATAAAAGTAATTAAGAATTTAAGATTTGGCACAAAAACACTGTCGTGGTTTTTCATTATTACATACGAGTATGTTACGACATGTGTTAATATGTACAAGGTTTTCATTTAAAACCAAGATACATAAATCTGTAAAAGAAGATCAGTAAACAACAAATATCCCTAGTTGAAACTGACAAACCGAATAAACTCAAAACATGTTTTTAGTTCAACGGTAGTTTGTTTTTATTAAAAAAAAACATTGACGTATTCCAAATTTAATGATTCAGATATATAAAATTGGGGAACTACAACTGTTGGATAAAGGCTGATACAAAATAATACCAAAACATGAAAATGTAACTTTAGCTATCGTAATGTAGAAGTTATTTGCCAAAAACCTGAATCGCATTTAGGACATTTAGGAAATTTGTATAAAGAAAAAAAAGTTTCGTTAAACAACTACGAGGTCCAGGAGATTTGTTTGGTTGCTAACTTTGTGTACACTCATTTATATACATTATATCCCAAATACTATGAGATAAAATCAATTTAAGTCATATAAGAAAAAACTCAAATTACTGATGCTACACATAAAGAAAACAAATTTAAATGGTACTGGATAGATCATGTGATCAGGATTGAGACACAAAATTAGTCAACAGATATCATTATGCGGTATCCTCATGAACTAGAAAGAAAGAAAGGACGACAGAAAAAAAAGATGGGAAGACCAGATTAAGAAAACAGCCGGACCACTATGGAGAAGAAAATCTACTAATATAAATGTATGACAAAATCAGAAATGAAGGCTTTTTGAAATTCAAACTCAAAAGGAAGGTAAAAAAAATTAAAACACGTACGTAAGTGTTTGATAGGTTAAGGATAAAACGGTAAAACGTTATACATGTTTCCCGAAGTTTTAGAAAAGTCCACACTATTTGGCGCCAATATTCTTCTTATTCCGATTTAAGCAGTAGAATATCTGTCATTATAATAACTAAGACTTTAATCTCGTGCTTAAACATGGTTCAAATTTGAACAGCATACGAAATTAAACATGAAAATATTATTATATTAAATAAAGATAAGAAATATAATAAAATATTAATTAACGGATCTTAATATTGAATGATCTTGGGTAATAATACTTTACTTAGCAACATCTGTTTCTATCTGTTATAATATAATGTACTGAAATAAAATCATTTGTATGTTTTCTGTTTTTTTGATAATATATGCATATTGAGAGATATGCATTCCGAATCAATGGCAAAGTCAATATTATTTAAAAACCGTCCATTAAGCAAATTATAATCCATTTAATTACATTTGTAAAATTAGTAGCGACTATATTACAAACAGTAAAAATATAAAACAAAAGATAGCATCTATCGATTGAGCATGTATTTTAATAACGTCCATTGCGACGATTGATCTTTCCACTTCTTGACTGTTTCGCATTCGTGAAACACCAAAATGTATCTGAGATCCAAAAAGTCACGCTCCAAGCTATTCAGTTTTGAACGAATGATAAAGATATTACTCATGATTTGCGGACACTATGTCCAAACGGATTCTTCAAATGTTGTCTCTTCAATCCATCGTATATTTAGTATTGTTATAACTATTTGTCTGTGTCCATATTTTCAGTTTAACCCTTTCTTTTTTCATGTTATCGAATCTGTTTTATATTCAATATTGTCACAGTTCACTCAATACGGATTCTTTTTTAGATTTTGTAGCACCATTAAAACCTTCGATCTCCTCAGTGGCTTTAAGCAAATACCATTGTACACTAAACGAGTTTGTTTTTTCTTACTCATCACCTTGCTTGTGAGGCTCATTATAGTTTTGATACACTTTTCAGCACACCAAACCAAGTTGAAAACATTTTGCGCTTTTATAATATTACTCTCAGCTAACACGGGACACATTTTAATGACGATCATGTTTTCAATATTGAATACCCGCATGACATTAATACAAAAATTATTTGCCAACAATCCGATACCCGTAAACATAGTTGGAAAAAATCAAAACGCTTCGCACATCAAACGAGTTAGAAAAGGCTTAATTTGTTACAACAATCTGCTTGATACTTTGAAGGTTGCGGAGAAAGAAATACAATTTACGGTAAGAGATTGAACAGCTATTTTTTTGACGTGATAATCTCTTATAAATCGAAGAACACCGGCTGCACGCGCGAAAAAGTGTCACGTTCCGCCTGCATCTGGGCGTGCAAGCGAGAGCATGGAACAAGCGATAGAGAGGCACTATCGGCCCAAGGGTTAATTCATCGAAAAAATTGTAATTTTCAATTAACTCCTTCTTTGTATTATACAAAATAATAATCAATCAGTGTAAATAATTCAATTCAATTCATAAAATTATTCAGTTTCTCATCAATTTTTCTTTATGACGTTTTCACGTAAACCTATGGTCCGTAAACCGACTTTTCGGACAACCAATTTTTTTTCTCAGTCAACTAGAAACTAAAATTCCTGTTAACTACCTGATAAATTACTGAATGATGCACTGATTGAATAATTATTCGGAAATGTAAAATATTAATGAATTTTATTTTGTTTTAGTTAACCGTCACTTACCTATGTCACGTTCCGAAAATAATCTGCTACGTTTATTTTGTCATCACCGTGATTTATAAATCGGTAAAATATTTAATTAATTGAAGGCAAGTTGCTTTAGAGCTGCTACCGAAACCGAAAATTGATAGGCGATTTCTAACTAAGAAGATAATTAATTATATTTCTAAATAAGTGAACGCTTTTCCATTGCACGCAGTGTACAGAATTAACGCTTAATGACGACACTCGTGGATCTCAAGGGAGCGTGAGCGTGCCGTGCCAATTGCCTGCATATTCCATTGCGCGCTCACGAGAGGCGAACTTTCTAAACAGACATTTATGCTCAATTATGTAAATATTTTTATTTCGTTTAGACCTGTTTGTTTTCGTTTCGGTTTCGGAAGCTGTCTCTCTACGTCTTGTATTTAAGTACATTCTAACTAGTCAGGTCATAAGTATTGTCACACAGTAAAAACTTTTCTTTTAGAATGCTGGCCACAAAAAAGTTTATTGAATTCGAATTTCGAATTGTTCATGAAACCTCTGGGTCTGCGGAGGGACTTCGGTTCCCTCTGTATTTTGTACCGTATGTTCCATGGGGAGTGCTCTGAGGAATTGTTCGAGATGATACCGGCATCTCGTTTTTACCATCGCAACTCCCGCCACCGGAGTAGAGTTCATCCATACTACCTGGAGCCACTGCGGTCATCCACAATGCGTTTCCAGAGGTCTTTTTTGCCACGTACCATCCGGCTATGGAATGAGCTCCCCTCCATGGTGTTTCCCGAGCGCTATGACATGTCCTTCTTCAAACGAGGCTTGTGGAGAGTATTAAGCGGTAGGCAGCGGCTTGGCTCTGCCCCTGGCATTGCTGAAGTCCATGGGCGACGGTAACCACTCACCATCAGGTGGGCCGTATGCTCGTCTGCCTACAAGGGCAATAAAAAAAAAATGTATACTTTTAGAATTTTACTCATTTTTAAATATGGAGTGGACGCTTAAAGAAGACCGTGTTGCAGTTATTGCGTTGTATCGTTGCGGTTACGCGCCAATTCAAATTTTTAACATACTGAAAAATTTGAATATAACCAAAAGATTCGTTTATCATACCATCAAACGATACAATGAAGACTCTAGTGTAGATGACAGGTCAAGAAGTGGTCGCCCTCGGTCTGTTAGGACTCCAGCAGTGATAAAAGCTGTGAAGGCGCGAATTCAAAGAAATCCCAAACGTAAGCAGAAACTGTTGGCCCTTCAGATGGGGTTAAGCAGAATCACGGTGAAAAGGGTGTTAAATGAAGACTTAGGGCTTCGGGCATATCGAAGAAAAACAGGACATCGTTTGAATGCTCGTCTAATGGACGTGAGACTGAAGAGATGCCGCGCTTTGTTGAAGCGGTACGCGAGAAAAAAATATCTGGAAATTCTTTTTTCGGATGAAAAAATTTTTACCGTAGAAGAGAGCTACAACAAAGAAAATGATAAGGTGTACGCACACAGTAGTGAATAAGCGAGCAACCGTATTCCGCGTGTCCAACGAGGTCATTTTCCATCCTTGTTCATGGTATGGTTGGGAGTTTCTTATTGGGGCTTAATAGAGGTACATTTTTGTGAGAAAGGTGTAAAAACGAATGCAGTTGTGTATCCAAATACAGTCCTGACGAACCTTGTGGAACCTGTTTCTCATACCATGTTCAATAACAGGCACTGGGTATTCCAACAAGATTCGGCGCCAGCTCATAGAGCGAAGAGCACACAAGATTGGCTGGCGGCGCGTGAAATCGACTTCATCCGGCACGAAGACTGGCCCTCCTCCAGTCCAGATTTGAATCCGTTAGATTACAAGATATGGCAACACTTGGAGGAAAAGACGTGCTCAAAGCCTCATCTCAATTTGAAGTCACTCAAGACATCCTTGATTAAGGCAGCCGCCGATATTGACATTGACCTCGTTCGTGCTGCGATAGACGACTGGCCGCGCAGATTGAAGGCCTGTATTCAAAATCACGGAGGTCATTTTGAATAAACTTTAGTGTCATAAGAATCTATGTTTTGTTAAGTTCATTTTGGTATATGAATGGTTACATAATGAATAAACTTGTTTCAATTATTTTACATTAAACATGTGACAGAATTTATGACCTGACTAGGTAGATATTTCGATGAATAGAATTTGTCGATTCTATTAGTTCTGCGGGATAGCTATTATTCTAAGACAACTGAAACGGACTAATTACCTAATGTTTCAAAGTTCGCTGGTGATGATAAGTCGTATAGTAAGTCCACACGAGTAGGCATTATCAAATGTTTCTATGTCTGTCGCGAAGCAGACATATGTTCCGGTTTACAGGATGGGGCAGGTTTTATTATTAATGGCACTGTGGGCAGATCATCACACGGCCATGATTGTGGGTGCTCGCCGTCGCTCACAGACGCCAGTAATGCCAGTCAAGCAACTGCTCATCACAGCCGTGTTTGAAGCTAAGTGACGGCAATCACGTTGTAATGTTTGTATTGATTTTTTTGTGCTTCAGATGACAGAAGATCATTTAGCTCACCTGGCGATGAATGGTCGTAGTTTTTCTATGACAGTTAACAAAAAATAATTATTCCAAAGTAGTGAATACATATTCAATATAAATATGTATGTTTACATTCAAAACTACTTTCACGATTTGATCTCGGCTTTTTTTATTGTCATTATATAATTCCTAGCGTTTCGAAAATTTTACAGCTTTCGTGATCCACGGACGACGTGTCATGTCTAATGTCTCATTATAAGTACTATCTATAAGACTAGCGAAACTCGGGAAAAATACGAAAATAATTCAAGATATTTTTGTATTTTATCAAAATATATTTCATTAATATATCGTCTTTTGTTCAGAAATTGTTGATTGATTGAGTATATCTAAACCTATTGTTTTATAGAAAATGTCCGACTATAATCTGATACCAATGCTCGATATGATCCTGGCTTGCATGGCCGTCACGGCGCCGGCGGTCTTCGCAGAACTGACCAAGAACACGGTGGATAAAATCAAGAAGATCCTTGGTTCGCAACTACTTAGATGTTCAGGTAAGTTTAGGGTTTTGTTTAGAACGACTACCGGTTTTGTAAGGCGGGTTTTACGCGGCTCACTTTTATCAAGGCGCAGTCTCCTAGGATCAATTGGAAGAGGACGGGGACTGCTGTACGCGTGCTCTCCCTCTTATTCTCTGGAGGCGCCGGAGTCCAACATAACCTGGCCTATTACACCGGTAACCGGGTATCCGTAATTTATGATTCCCCGGCGTCAAAAAAAATCATTAATTTTTCACTTCAAGAATAAACGTACGGAATTTACACAAACATTGATATGTTAATTATTTTAGACAAACGATTGTTGAATCTGCTTTTGCTTTCTCTAATACCATACTATACCAGTTTCATTTCACACCAATCGTCAGATTCTTTTTCATAATATTAACAATAACCTTAAAACCATTCTTTCCAGACGAATCGCTTCGCTACGAATTGGAGATTACTCTCGAATATATAATTCAACGTCCATTCTCGTTTAGCATCTGGCGAGCTGTCTCTCTAGACGCGTCTCTTCCTGTCGCCATGACAAGCTTGTGCATCACATATGTAATCGTTATTCTACAGCTCACTCAGTTAAGACCCTAATAGACTCTAGCACCATTAGTTCGCGAAACGAGCTATTTATTTAGTTCTAGATTTGCTATGCACCAACCGCTGAATTTATGGATACGATAAGGAATTTAAGAATAAGTTCCAATAAGACGATTAGTCATTTAAAGATATTTATTGATAATTCCAAATAATCTGTTATTAGGTTTATATAACTAGTCAGGTCATAAGTATTGTCACACAGTAAAAACTTTTCTTTTAGAATGTTGGCCACAAAAAAGTTTATTGAATTCGAATTTCGAATTGTTCATGAAAATAAAAATGTATACTTTTAGAATTTTACTCATTTTTAAATATGGAGTGGACGCTTAAAGAAGACCGTGTTGCAGTTATTGCGTTGCATCGTTGCGGTTACGCGCCAATTCAAATTTTTAACATACTGAAAAATTTGAATATAACCAAAATATTCGTTTATCGTACGATCAAACGATACAATGAAGACTCTAGTGTAGATGACAGGTCAAGAAGTGGTCGCCCTCGGTCTGTTAGGACTCCAGCAGTGATAAAAGCTGTGAAGGCGCAAATTCAAAGAAATCCCAAACGTAAACAGAAACTGTTGACCCTTCAGATGGGGTTAAGCAGAACCACGGTGAAAAGGGTGTTAAATGAAGACTTAGGGCTTCGGGCATATCGAAGAAAAACAGGACATCGTTTGAATGCTCGTCTCATGGACCTGAGACTGAAGAGATGCCGCGCTTTGTTGAAGCGGTACGCGGGAAAAAAATATCGGGAAATTATTTTTTCGGATGAAAAAATTTTTACCGTAGAAGAGAGCTACAACAAACAAAATGATAAGGTGTACGCACACAGTAGTGAAGAAGCGAGCAACCGTATTCCGCGTGTCCAACGAGGTCATTTTCCATCCTCGCTCATGGTATGGTTGGGAGTTTCTTATTGGGGCTTAACAGAGGTACATTTTTGTGAGAAAGGTGTAAAAACGAATGCAGTTGTGTATCAAAATACAGTCCTGACGAACCTTGTGGTACCTGTTTCTCATACCATGTTCAATAACAGGCACTGGGTATTCCAACAAGATTCGGCGCCAGCTCATAGAGCGAAGAGCACACAAGACTGGCTGGCGGCGCGTGATAACGACTTCATCCGGCACGAAGACTGGCCCTCCTCCAGTCCAGATTTGAATCCGTGCGATTACAAGATATGGCAACACTTGGCGGAAAAGACGTCCTCAAAGCCTCATCCCAATTTGGAGTCACTCAAGACATCCTTGATTAAGACAGCCGCCGATATTGACATGGACCTCGTTCATGCTGCGATAGACGAGTGGCCGCGCAGATTGAAGGCCTGTATTCAAAATCACGGAGGTCATTTTGAATAAACTTTAGTGTCATAAGAATCTATGTTTTGTTAAGTTCATTTTGGTATATGAATGGTTACATAATGAATAAACTTGTTTCAATTATTTTACATTAAACATGTGACAGAATTTATGACCTGACTAGGTATATCAATGGTATTGTTTGTTTTGGGAATCTATTTCGTTTGGTCCACTCAAACACTACAATTAGTGGGACTAAATTATTAAATGATAAATTATTATTTACTAAATACAATAAAAGCTGCTTATTCGCGGATCTAATCGATATATTTGTTAACGCGCTGTTTCATATTCACGGTTTCTGTATTCGAGGCATATTTACGGAACATATACCCCGCGAATAAAGTTGTTTTACTGCAACACTGTTATAATTACATTGTAAAATTTAGAAACAGAAACTAATCATTATATTTATTATTTGTATGTTGAACGGGTAAATGACCCGAATTTCTTTCTAGGGACTTGCAAGTAAGCAAACCAGAAAAAAATTAAAATCTATGTACACGTGTTTATTGGACTTCAAAAAATTAATTTTCTAAAGTATCTTTCATTGTATTCTCTGTCGCTTTATAACATCTTGTGGCGTTTATGAACGCACATTTTTATGATGCGTAAGCCGGAACGCACTAGATGTGGGAAAAAGAATATAGTCTGTGACACGGGACCTTTTTACCGCCGAAAATTTAAAACGTAAAAATAATTTATAATGTATTTATTAACTAATGTAATATAATTACTTAGAATTGTTTATGCCGCTACAACAATAAAATTTATATTGTTTCAACTGTGGTGTTAATTACATAAAACACGACTTTACGGCGAAATAAAGAAGGGACTCTATATGAACTCCCTTAATCTAAATGTATCTTCACAATCTTCCTGTACGCCGCAAATAAACTGATAGTGTTTATAACTGTTCTGGTGGTTTGATTTTATAACACTTCACAAGTAGCTCCGGACGGATCGGGATATTGTCTGTCACTGAGCAACATTAAAGTAACCTAATAGAGGTTTGCAATTAGCCCTTGCATTAGACGCATTCAGCTCTAACACTAAGAGCAGGCTTAGGGACCCCGGTAGCCGTACTCATCGAACTTTTTTTTTTATTGCTTACATGGGTGGACGAGCTCACAGCCCACCTGGTGTTAAGTGATTACTGGAGCCCATAGACATCTACAACGTAAACGCGCCACCCACCTTGAGATACAAGTTCTAAGGTATCAGTATAGTTACAACGGCTGCCCCACCCTTCAAACCGAAACGCATTACTGCTTCACGGCAGAAATAGGCAGGGCGGTGGTACATATCCGCGCGGACTCACAATTGGTCCTACCACCAGTAATTACGCAAATTATAATTTTGCGGGTTTGATTTTTATTACACGATGTTATTCCTTCACCGTGGAAGTCAATCGTGAACATTTGTTGAGTACGTATTTCATTAGAAAACTCGGAAAAGAGTTCCACTTGCAACCTAACCTAAGCATCAGCCCGCTGAGTTTCTTGCTGGATCTTCTCAGCGGGTCGCGATTCCGATCCGGTAGTAGATTCATTCGCGAAGCAGCTACTCTAGAGTTGTTAGGTCTCCTTTGGACGTGCTTGAGTAGCTGTTAGCAAATCCCACTTCTCCTGGCTGAGCCTTTACTCGCCCACCTGTCGTAGTGAAACTGGAATGGCTTCATGGCCACCAGTAATCTTTCAATCATAAAAAAAATCACAATTATCTAATAATTATTGTTTTCATCATTTCCAAATAATTTTACTGAAGTTTACTGTAAATGAACAGCAATAAAACTAGTCTTAAGATATTTTCATTTTTATTTAATACTTTATGGTACACAGAAAAATAATATATGTAAAAGAAAGAGAAGTATATACAAAATCAAGATTAACTAAGACATAAATTTTCTCCCACAAAACCCAAACACTTAAGGCATAATGAGGTAAGGGCTTAAAATGTAAAACAGACTAGAAAATAAAAACAGTTATAAAAATTAAGATCTAAAATTTTCTATAAAATTAAAAATATAAAAATAATTGTGAAATATTTTTAATTATCCTCAAATTCATTACACATAATATACCTCTGGTAAGCACTCGATTTTTGTGCCTCAAAAAATGATAACATATGTTTTTTTTTTTTTTATTGCTTAGATGTGTGGACGAGCTCACAGCCCACCTTGTGTTAAGTGGTTACTGGAGCCCATAGACATCTACAACGTAAATGCGCCACCCACCTTGAGATATAAGTTCTGAGGTCTCAGTATAGTTACAACGGCTGCCCCACCCTTCAAGATGATAGTGCTTTCTCTAAGTTCCATTTTACATTAGAAATTCGTCGGACGGCATGTCTGAATAATAAATTTTGGCCGTTTCGGTTGGGCGTACCTGCCTTGTTCCACCCACGGGCTCATGCTGATATCCGTATTGTCAATAGCATTAAATACTGTCTCCATAAACATATAAACCAAAATAATAAACAGAATAATTATCAAGCCATCCAGTAAGAACCAGTAGGCCTCGATCCAAGACGTTATGAAATAAAAAACGTACATATTTCGTTCCTTGAATATTTCACAAGGTTTTTCGAGAACAGCGTACGGTATTGTCAGACAAGCTAAAGATGTTAATATTGTTAGTAACAGTGACACATTCGTCACCATTTCCGTATTGTAATTCAGTTCGGTTCTCTTGTATTTCTTTTTCTTTTTGCTTAACAATAACTGCCGGAGCCGTTCTTCTTCTGAAGGCTTGTTAAAGCCCAAATAATCGATTAGTCTGAAAATTAACGAAATGCTCATGAATCGTTTGATAGAATGACATTCGATTAAAAAACACTAGTATAAAATGAAAATTACACTAATATTGGGAATTTTAATGGTTAAACAAGTAGTTTAGTCATGCAATCTAATGACGAATTTAAACTTTGCTGTATGCAATAGAAATATTATTGACCACAACAGAGTTGTCAGTATCGATTAAAGAAATGAATAAATAATTACAAAATAATTTTTGACGCTCTCTGTTCGAGATTGAACATCGAAATCTCGAATGTTCTGGAGTACTGAAGTTTAATTGAAAAACATATTGCTTTACAACAGAAATGGAAAAAACAGTATTTATTACCTAGCCGTACAGTTTCCCAAAATTACAAATAATCACAAAAATTTATATCAATCAAAAGTCTCAAATACATACCTTTGAATATACAGACGGTAACAAATCATTTTTTAACGTAGTGAAACCACAGCTTAAAGAAAGTCTATCTAAAAATCACTTTTGAAGACTAAGAGTAATTCCAATTGCAACTATATTATTATATTTATTATAATCGACTGACTTTGGTCGTCACAGAAACGCAATTAAATTAAATCTAATGTTCGTTTCGATTTTAACTAATTGATATCATTAAGAACCATTTCATTGCCCAAATATTACCGGAAACAATTGGTGCGCTATTATTAGTGGCTGATAATTGCCACTGACTGATGTATCTCAAATATCCTGAGTACCTCGGTCGGAATCAAGTTCTTTGTTGAGGAGATTTAGCATTTGGAATCTGTGTGTACTTATCCTTGCCATCGTATAACTAAAATTCAAAACACAAATTCAAAAAAATGTCGTCGTCGATCGAGCAGTAAATTTTTGCAAAGCCTTGGATTGCCATAGCCATGACTTGATTGCCAAACACCATTGGAAGATGCGATTACAATTTCAAGCTGTTGTATAATGGGTGTCGCGCTGTTTAAGTGAGCAGATATTGCAGCAGAAAGACACATGATTGTGTAAACTACTTCTGTGACATATGACAGCCATTAATTAAAAGGAAAGTTATCAATTTTGCGGGTTTTAAAATGTTATTCGTTCGTCGTGGAAGTTACTTGTGAATACGTGTAATGATACGTAATGTAATGTTAGGTTGCTATGAAAAAAACAGGAATTTACCCAATAAGTTTCCCTATATATGTGCCTATATAAGTGTCACATACAAAGCAATAGACAAAAACACAGCAAAACTGGGTCGCCAAACTAGGCTCAGATCAAGTCATTAATTCTCCATAAAGTCAGATGAGATCAAATTGGGAACTTTCCCCTTTTGCTTTTACGTAATTTTTTTACCATATTGAATCATTCAAGCAAAATCTACGGTAAAATGCCCCAATTGAGAACCTCCCTCATTATTTCCTATTTCGACTAAAAACTGATGATCATTATTACTCAAGGCCAGTTTCAATAGTCGATAATGAATGTATTGGGTAATAAACTAAATAAATTTGACAGCCTGACATATTGATATTAATTTCTTATCAAATCAACTAATGGGTTTTTCACTTGGAACAACAGCATTGTCAACGTTCTTTTTTGAGAAACCTGTTGTTTTTACTATAATTCAAATAACAATGATCATAGTTAAACCTGCCAAATATAAATTGAGTGACCCGTTTAGGCCGAAAGATACATCGAAATTATCAGAGTCTATAATTATGTATTTCAAATTTTTTCACATATTTTTAGGTATCGATCTTGGTGGATTTCGTTACCAGAATCGACAAGTCAAATACGCTGTGAGATTAATATCACTGATTCAGCCATTAGCCATTTATGGTTTGTGTATATACGCTTTATTAAAAATTATTGCGAACACTGAATTCTTATGGTACACTATATCCTTCACCGAATATGTAGCTATGTCTGTCGCCATTACGCTATTCAGTAACGAAATGACGTACTGCAATTTTATGATTAATTTAAAGTTCATCGATACAAAATTGAAAATTGGCGATGAATCGTTCAGAATTGGAGTGAGGCTTATATCCAGTACTATTCTCATCGGAGTTACTAGATGTTTCACGACGGCGACTTATTGTCTCCTTGGCTTCTGTGCAAAACCGACTGCAGCACAAATTTTATTCCAAATACCATGGCTCACGATAGACTTAATGCTTTTACAATACATGTTTATATTCTATGCGTGTTACTGTCGCTTAGTGAAAATTCTGCGAATTTTGAAAAAGCGGAACACAGATATAGAGGAGATGCGTAGGATTTATAAAACTCTAGTTGACGTGTTGGATAGAGCAAGAGCGCCATTTGATTTAGCGGTAAGTGAACCATTCGTTTTTTTTAAGAATTTTCTAATTTAAGCTCGGAAAGCATTACATTATTCTGAAAGTTATATAAATAATATAAATAAATGTTGTCTTTATCTACGAAATTGCCATTTATCAAAAAATATTGAAAGGCAATTATTAAAATATTTTTTATTTATATCAGTCAAAATTGTATCCATGGTATCGATTCACCTCTGCTAGCTCAGTGGTAATTCCAATTCTAATGTCCTCCTTGAAGAAAGACGGGAGCCAATAAGCTCTTGAAAGGATTTTTTTTCTACCTCTCCAGTATGTTTTTGAGGCAAACGTTGGAAGCTGCAACTAACTCAGCGATAGATTGAGTATCGTCAGCTTCTACTATCACCTTTAATTCATCGTTATCGACTTTAGTTGTCGGGCAAGCACGGGGTTCATTTTTTTTAAACCAAAATTTCCATCTCGGAGGCTTCAAACCAATAACTATGGTATATGGGATATGTGGGTCAGGACAGTCCGCAAATGTTGGGAGCGGGCCGCGGGCCCAAGGGGTGGAATTTTAGATCCTACCCACTAAACGACTCCCCTGCACTCTTTCACCAACGTCCGATCTCCGCCCGGGGTCAGAACCCGGTCATTTGGGGGCTCCCAGGGTCAACTCTACAACCAGACTAACGTAGTATATCTGTGTCAACGTCTGAATGAATACTGTAACAGCGATACGTTCTTTAGTGTCGTTGTTAAAGGATTTTTTAAATTGAAAAGGATCGTTTCGTCATTGTAAATTCTTTTTGAGATGTTTTTAATTTACTTTTTACAAAACGACTATATTATAACGGCCGTCTGGTGTAGTGGTAAGTGACATGGTCACTACACAAGGGGGTCGCGGGTTCGAATCTCGCCAAGGGAAGATATTTGTATGATAAATATAAATGTCTTTTCCAGGGTTATGGATGTCTATTAAATATATGTATGTGTATAATAAAAATCTTACATTTATATCCGCTATCTGGTACCTGTAACACAAGTTCTTTACGAACTTATCACGGGACCAGTTAACGTGGCGTGATTGTTAGTAAATATTTATTTATTATTTATTATTATTATTATTTAAGGATTCTAGCTATAAACAGTTTATGTTTTCTTAATATTTTTCTAATATTAAATGTTGTAATGGTAATATGTTTTCAGTATCTATTAGGATTACTCTTTAGTATACCAGATGTGCTTTATTCGATCTATGAGTCAATAATCAAGGTTGGAGAGATAAACACCGAAGTAAGTTTTAAGGCAAATATTTGTGATTAAATGTCCAACATACACTAGATCATAACTGATACCTAAATGGTAATTTACAGCAAGCATTATCAATGAGTATAATATACATTACGAACATACAATCACTGGCGCTGATGTTTGCACCGGTTTTAACGGCTGGACTCCTCCCATCGTTGACGATGAAAATGAGGATAATTTTACATGACAAACTATTGGAAGAACAAGGTAATCAAAATCCTTTATCAACTCTCTAGCCTCGGCACATCTGTTATATACTATATTGCTACACGAGCTCCTAGACAATACAACGTGAATGTCACTCGAGGTGGTAGTTTCAAATATACTTAGTAGATCTAACGGTCTTATCATACCTTGTCAGAGTTTTGTTTTATTGCTTAGATGCGTGGACGAGCTCACAGCCCACCTGGTGGAGCCCATAGCCATCAACAACGTAGATGCGCCACCCACGTAGAGGTATAAGTTCTAAGGTATCAGTATGGTTACAGCGGCTGTCCCACCCTTCAAACTGAAACGCATTACTGCTTCACGGCAGAAATAGGCTGGGTAGTGGTACCCATCCGTGCGGACTCACAAGAAGTCTACTACCAGTAAAAAAGTAAAACAGAGAAAATTCTGCAGCCAAGTTTTTCCGTTGGAATTACTAATATTTATGAGCGAAAGTAACCAATGACCATTTTGTGAGCATACCACAAAGTAAAAAATCCCCACAAACTTTTGCATTGAAAAATTGTCTAATGTAATTGTTTTATTTCAGATAAAAAAACGTATCGCCACATCGTGCTTTTCATCAAATATATCGAAACTTGCCCCTTGAAGTTAAAGGCGTGTCAGATAATACCTTTAGATTTCAGTTTCCCGATAATTATCCTTAATATAGTCGTGACATATTTGATTGTGGCCATACAGCTCACGCATTTTTTGTAGTACCTAACATTTGCTATTACTCATTATCTTAGAGTTTGACATCTATTTAATAATCTATCAAGGTCTATTCGTTATCACGAAATATTCCTGTAACCAGTGGATTCTTCGATTTAACTATCAGGATATTTGAGGCGATTTAAACAAAATTTAGAAAATTCACTAGAGATAGTTTACAATAAATAAATGAATTTAAAAAAATACCTCCCGTACGGCGGATGCCAAATATTATTTTTCAAACCAGGAACCACCAGAACCAGGCGTATCCCATGTACAGAAATAACAGTCATTAACCAATAGAAATGTGTCGTATTTTATTAAAACAATTATTTAAATACGCGCACAGATTAAAGCAGTTACAATTCATTGTGAAAAAACAAAAAGCACTAATCATAGAGTGTAAAAATATGACACTTTTGAGACAAACTAATATAAAACTTGCGTGCGCACAGTATAAGCAACTCTTATAAACAAATGGGCTGTTAATGCGTCCACACAATTAAATTTTGAATATACAATTTTAAGATTTTTAAGCTGAAGGAAAATAAGTCTTATTTTGATTGTAGATTTTATAGTTTTAATGCAAATGTGATTTGTGGATACTTTCACGTTCATTGCACGTTAAATGCACACAAGAAATAAATTTAATTCTTTGAATAAATATTCATTTTAGAATTTTTTGTTAAAAATTTTATGAGCGCATGTCCACCTAACATCAACTCTCCAAATATTAGTAAGGTATTTAATATAAGCAACTATATATATTTATTATATAGTATATTACTTCTGAAGATGAACGGGGAAACTGAGGAAATTGAGAAGGTGAATTATATCGTGTTTTCTAAACGCAAAGTGTGACAATTTCGATTTATTATAGCACTAAATAGCTTAGTAGATAAAACATAATTAATACACTCATAGCTTCCCTTTAATTGTAACGTTCATTTATCAAATTAAAGCTAATGAATTGCCTCAAATTAACACGGAATTCAGTTAACATTTGAATCCATTATTAAGAACACCGTGCTTGTTACATAACTTCTCAATTTGTGTAATCATGAATATAATTCCGAAAAGAAAGTATTTATTCGCCAATAACGTTACGGATGTAACTTTACCGAGGACATTATCAGTACTACTTAAATTAATACACATATTTTTAAGCTATTGCATAGCTTTTATCGCGGCTTTGAGCGCGGCGACCGAATCAAGAAATTCCGTAACGAAAATAAAACCTAAAACCCGCCACTCCGACTACCATGTAGCGCGCGTTCAACACATTCACACGTTGCGCTTGTGTAGTGTTTGTGAATAAGCAAGCGCGCGGCGTGACGTCGCACTGCATGCGCATCATAAAAAGTCTGCCCATCTCTCTCTCGCGCCGTCTAGCTTATGAGTGTGAAGGGGACAGTTAATGTCTTGCTTTTGTTAATGTTTATAAATATAGCGTGGTCTTACTTTATTATTATTTTAATATTAAATCATTATTGTCTAATTATAATTGCATAAGTTGATAGAAATGCTTACCGCGGCAGTCCCCGAGTGCCACACGTGTTTTTTCATTAGATTTAGGTGTCTACGAAGAGACATTCAAAATGAACTGTATCGTTAAATTCTTAATGATTGCCGGCAGTTTGACTATCAGCGTCGTGTGTTTCTCTTTTATGATATCCAACTCGAGTGAACACGCATTTGTCGGTTGGTACGCATTTTTCATCAGTAGATATATCTTTGTTGTTTTAATTTTCACCCGTTCGAGGGGAATACCTTTTGTCGAATTCTATAAAACGCTGCTAAGGTTCGACGCTAACTATAGAATCGACAGTAATGAATACAATTTTAATTTTAAAATTGTTCTTGCCAATCTTGTTTATGTCACCAACAGAGTTATTTTGATTTTGACCTCTTGTGAGTCCACACGGGTGGGTACCACCACCCCGCCTATTTCTGCCGTGAAGCTGTAATGCGTTTCGGTTTAAAGGGTGGGGTAGCTGTTGTAACTATATTGAGACCTTAGAACTTATATCTCAAGGTGGGTGGCGCATTTACGTCGTAGATGTCTATGGGCTCCAGTAACCACTTAACACCAGGTGGGCTGTGAGCTCGTCCACTCATCTAAGCAATAAAAAAAAAAAACCTTGTTTATTGTAACTTTAACCCCCGAAATGGTATAAGACCTCGGTATGCTGAAACTATGTTTGTACTCCCGTGGCTAACCTTAGGCGTGGTACTTGCTATTAATATGTTTTTATTCTATGCTACTTATTGTCGCATTCCCTTCAAGATTCCCTTCATTATTAGAAAAAATTAAACACGTTGTGCCTCTTCGAAATTCGTATGAATTGATCGCTGATTCGCTTGAAAAAACTCCTTTAATATTGTGATAAGTAAGTTCAATATTTTAGAAGACTTTTTTACCGAGAACTAACACATACTTTAACAGAAACTTTATTTGGAACCATTTAGCTTGTATGAATGTCACTACTTATTACTTTCTGCTTAGTGCTTGTTTTATCGTTGTCAAAAAAATATCCACTATATTCAAAATGAAAATTTTGGTCAACGGGTAGCTTACATATATGTATGTACTTACTTTTTTAACAAAAACGATAACTTAATTGTTTTGCTAATTGCAGTTCATAATTTCATTGATCTTCAATATACCAGAAACAATGCTGTCAATCTACTACAGATCAGCAGATTAAATGGATGGACGAGCTCACAGCCCACCTGATCAAGTGGTTACTGGAGCCCATAGACATCTACAACGTAAGTGCGCCACCCACCTTGAGATATAAGTTCTAAGGTATCAAGTATAGTTACAACGGCTGCCCCACCCTTCAAACCGAAACACATAACTGCTTCACGGCAAAAAATAGCCAGGGTGGTGGTATCTACCCATGCGGACTCACAAGAGGTCCTACCACCAGTTATATTAAATAATTATATTTTCCTTTCAGATAAAGTCCTAGTTCGAGAAATAGAAATATTCATGAAGTATATAGAATCAAGACCTGCCTTCGTGCCTGCAACTTAGTTCCTCTCGATTTCAGCCTCACTATAATTGTTCTCAACATATGCGTAACATACCTGATTGTAATCATACAATTCACGTATCTGTACTAGTTAGTGGTCTCGCTAATATCGAAGCATCAGTGTGCCGAATCTCACTGACGGGACACGCGCCGATCGTTATCGCGTCCGTTTATCTTCCACCGGATAAGATCGTTCTAAGCAGTGATATCGAGGTGCTGCTCGGCATGGGGAGCTCTGTCATTCTGGCGGGCGACCTAAATTGTAAACACATCAGGTGGAACTCACACACTACAACCCCGAATGGCAGGCGGCTTGACGCGTTAGTCGATGATCTCGCCTTCGATATCGTCGCTCCGCTAACCCCGACTCACTACCCGCTAAATATCGCGCATCGCCCGGATATACTCGACATAGCGTTATTAAAAAACGTAACTCTGCGCTTACACTCGATCGGAGTAGTTTCAGAGTTAGATTCAGACCACCGTCCCGTCGTTATGAAGCTCGGTCGCGCTCCCGATTCCGTTCCCGTCACGAGGACTGTGGTGGATTGGCACACGCTGGGCATCAGCCTGGCTGAATCTGATCCACCATCGCTCCCGTTTAGCCCAGACTCTACCCCGTCTCCTCAGGATACCGCTGAAGCCATAGACATCTTAACGTCACACATCACCTCGACATTAGATAGGTCATCGAAACAAGTTGTAGCGGAGGACTTCCTTCACCGCTTCAAATTGTCCGACGATATTAGGGAACTCCTTAGAGCTAAGAACGCCTCGATACGCGCCTACGACAGGTATCCTACCGCGGAAAATCGAATTCGAATGCGTGCCCTACAACGCGACGTAAAGTCTCGCATCGCCGAAGTCCGAGATGCCAGATGGTCTGATTTCTTAGAAAGACTCGCGCCCTCTCAAAGGTCTTACTACCGCTTAGCTCGTACTCTCAAATCGGATACGGTAGTAACTATGCCCCCCCTCGTAGGCCCCTCAGGCCGACTCGCGGCGTTCGATGATGATGAAAAAGCAGAGCTGCTGGACGATACATTGCAAACCCAGTGCACGCCCAGCACTCAATCCGTGGACCCTGTTCATGTAGAATTAGTAGACAGTGAGGTAGAACGCAGAGTCTCCTTGCCACCCTCGGACGCGTTACCACCCGTCACCCCGATGGAAGTTAAAGACTTGATCAAAGACCTACGTCCTCGCAAGGCTCCCGGTTCCGACGGTATATCCAACCGCGTTATTAAACTTCTACCCGTCCAACTCATCGTGATGTTGGCATCTATTTTCAATGCCGCTATGGCGAACTGTATCTTTCCCGCGGTGTGGAAAGAAGCGGACGTTATCGGCATACATAAACCCGGTAAACCAAAAAATCATCCGACGAGCTACCGCCCGATTAGCCTCCTCATGTCTTTAGGCAAACTGTATGAGCGTCTGCTCTACAAACGCCTCAGAGACTTCGTCTCATCCAAGGGCATTCTCATCGATGAACAATTCGGATTCCGTACAAATCACTCATGCGTTCAACAGGTGCACCGCCTCACGGAGCACATTCTTGTGGGGCTTAATCGGCCAAAACCGTTATACACGGGAGCTTTCTTCTTCGACGTCGCAAAAGCGTTCGACAAAGTCTGGCACAACGGTTTGATTTTCAAACTATTCAACATGGGCGTGCCGGATAGTCTCGTGCTCATCATACGGGACTTCTTGTCGAACCGCTCTTTTCGATATCGAGTCGAGGGAACCCGCTCCTCCCCACGACCTCTCACAGCTGGAGTCCCGCAAGGCTCTGTCCTCTCACCCCTCTTATTTAGCTTATTCGTTAACGATATTCCCCGGTCGCCGCCGACCCATTTAGCTTTATTCGCCGACGACACGACTGTTTACTATTCCAGTAGAAACAAGTCCCTAATCGCGAAGAAGCTTCAGAGCGCAGCCCTAGCCCTAGGACAGTGGTTCCGAAAATGGCGCATAGACATCAACCCAGCGAAAAGTACTGCGGTGCTATTTCAGAGGGGAAGCTCCACACGGATTTCCTCCCGTATTAGGAGGAGGAATCTCACACCCCCGATTACTCTCTTTAGTCAATCCATACCCTGGGCCAGGAAGGTCAAGTACCTGGGCGTTACCCTGGATGCATCGATGACATTCCGCCCGCATATAAAATCAGTCCGTGACCGTGCCGCGTTTATTCTCGGTAGACTCTACCCCATGATCTGTAAGCGGAGTAAAATGTCCCTTCGGAACAAGGTGACACTTTACAAAACTTGCATAAGGCCCGTCATGACTTACGCGAGTGTGGTGTTCGCTCACGCGGCCCGCACACACATAGACACCCTTCAATCTCTACAATCCCGCTTTTGCAGGTTAGCCGTCGGAGCTCCGTGGTTCGTGAGGAACGTTGACCTACACGACGACCTGGGCCTCGAATCTATCCAGAAATACATGAAGTCAGCGTCGGAACGGTACTTCGATAACGCTATGCGTCATGATAATCGCCTTATCGTAGCCGCCGCTGACTACTCCCCGAATCCTGATCATGCAGGAGCCAGTCACCGTCGACGCCCTAGACACGTCCTTACGGATCCCTCAGATCCAATAACGTTTGCACTAGACGCCTTCAGCTCTAGGAGCAGGCTTAGGGACCTCGATAACCGTACTCGTCGAACTCGACAAAGAGTTCGCCGTGCAACCTAACCCATGAATCAGCTCGCTGAGTTTCTCGCCGGATCTTCTCAGCGGGTCGCGATTCCGATCCGGTAGTAGATTCATTCGCGAAGCAGCTACTCTTGAGTTGTTAGGTCTCCTTCGGAGGCGCTCGGGTAGCTGTTAGCAAATCCCACCCCTCCTGGCTGAGCCTTTGCTCGCCCACCTGTCCTGGTGAAACTGGAAAGGCCTCCGGGCCACCAGTAATCCTTCAATCATAAAAAAAAAAAAAAAAAAAACTAGTTAGTGGTATTAATTAAATCACCACTAAAATGATATTAAATTTTCAAAGCCTACTACTTTTTTAACGGTGGGGTATCTGTTTACGGATACCCGGTCGAGGGGAGTAACAGACCGGGTTATGTCGGAATACAGCGCCATCAAAAAATAAGAGGGAGAAGAGGTCCTCATCCTAAACCAATTCTTCCCAGAAGACTACGCGCGAGGCACCCGCCCCACAGAACCGACTACCCACTAAAACCCCATCGAGTTCCACCACACCAGCTAGACGCTACCTACGGTATCGCATAATACGCGCCAAAAGTCTGCCTTCGTCGGTACCCGTCCTGATAATAGGACGGGATTTCATCTCCGGGAAGATCCCGCAGGACATCGTCTTAAGAGAAACACCGTTAGCAGCACGCAGGAGCCACCTTGTACACCCTGTATCCTATCTGTATGTTTTATTACAAACTTCCACGCTTCTTTATCTATATCTATACTAATATTATAAAGCTGAAGAGTTTGTTTGTTTGAACGCGATAATCTCAGGAGCTACTGATACGATTTGAAAAATTCTTTGAGTGTTAGATAGCCCATTTATTGAGGAAGGCTATAGGCTATATAACATCACGCTAAGACTAATACAAGCGGAGCACCAATAAAGAATGTTTCAAAATTGGGTTTTGTTTTTTCCTTTTGATAGCTTCCGCTGTGTGCGCTGCAGAAACGGTTAAAGTTTGGCTAAAATGTATGACAGATGTTCCCCTTTAAAAGATCTAAAAAAAGTCCATGACAGCATGTCTATATGTTAAGGTTGACTCACTATAACGTTTTTATGCTAACCAAATTTGTTCTAAAATAAAGTGAACGTGGACGAAGTCGCAGGTAAAAGCTAGTAAAAAATATAAGAAATTATTTTCTTGACTTCAATTAAGCAATTGTTTACTCTACTCAACTAGCGGAGTTATCGAGTGCTATAATCTATAATTTCATTGAGTAATTAATTATAAATTATCAGCTATGTGTATCGGCGCCTTCAATAATCCAAACATTATCTTCTAACTGATTAAATTTCTAGTGTTATTCTTTGACTTCTACTTATTTTAATAATAGATTTTGAGTACCGTTGTACAGTATTTAAGATCAACATAAAATGTTTTTTGTCAGAGAATTAGGTTTTAATCACAAACAAAGTTCGAGTTAATACTGTATAAGTTCAAAATTCCATCGTTAGTCAGTTAATTGACATTAACGCATACAATATACACAATAAACACGAAATCTTCATTTATTTACCTGTGTATGCGAGTATATCTAAAAAGATTATCAAGTGACATTAACTTAAAATGTATTACATTGCATAGTATATCATAAATTACATATTACATGGCAAGACGTAAGAAGCAGGAATTGCTCGAAAACATTTTATTTTAGTATCGCTACTAAATTGTCTCTATATGTTTTTTTTTTTTAATATCGATTCTCATCTAATATCAAAAAAGTCCATAATAATAAGAGCGAAAAAAGCAAAACTCGCTCGGTTTGTTTAGCAGTATGTTTCTTCTCAGGTCAGTCAGTCACACTGTTTTGTAAGCGTAAATATTGACTTTGACAGTCAATTGTTTTTATTTACTTCAGATTTTGCGTCCATATTACATTCACTAACAGTAACTACAAGTTCGGAATAAAATAAAAATAAGAATAATAATAAAACAAAAAATATAAAAGAATATCATGACTACCTTTTTTATTATTATACTACTAACAGCTAGCAACCTCAAGGAGCTTATTAGCCTTATCGAACGTCTAGGCGAGCTCACGGGGCACAGCTTGGAAGGTTGCTCGTTTTATTTCCTCATAAAAAATATTAAAATTTAAAATAGGTTTATTCAGAAACTTAATAAACTTATACATAACATGTTTTCAATGAAGAAAATATATTAACCCAAACAATCAAGTAATTAATTTCTTAGTAAATTAATCCTTTTACAACTAGTGAAATTCATTAAATTACAATATTAATGATACAGGAAGTATTACTACAGGTTTGCTAGACGACTTTACTATTTAGATCTATCTACTCAAGATATTGGTATTGGCTACTGATACAATGACCAAAATAGAAAAAGATTTCACCTACCTCGTTGCGAAAGTTCAGGGAGGCTTGTGTCAATAAGATTAAAAAAGTAAATTTGAAGTTTTTTTTTTATTAAAGTTCCATTATTATTCTATTTATATCAATGCTTTGTAGAACTTTCCGACAATTTTAGCGTTCCTCTGTTTACCCGTTAAATAAACGGCAGCAAAAGATAATTTAACTATTATAATTGTAATTTTGTGTGTTACCGGAATCAGATACTCTTTTCGTTTAACTATAGTTGGTTGGACCAATTATACAAGATCCTCTGATCTCACACCGTCAACCCAATTAGTCATTAAACCAATTTTAAATAGACCTAAGTAGGTCACTTAAAAATCATTAGTCAAACGTAATAGTCTTATCATTTCTCTTATGTTATTACGTCCATTCGTCTAATTAAGTTAATGGACCACCTCAAATTAATCCTCTTCAATTTAGTGAACATTTAATTTCACTATCAACAGCACACCGGGTTTGTTACGCGACTACTCATTTGCTGTAATCATGAACTTACACAAGAATATAATTCCTATAAGAAATAATTTATTCGCTAACAAGGTTACGACCATAGCTTTACCGAAAACATTATCAGTGCTATTTAAATTAATACACTTTTTTTTTTTATTAGATCTAGGTGTCTACGAATATAAGACATTTAAAATTAAATGTATCGTGAAATTCTTAACGATTGCCGGCAGTTTGACTATCAGCGTCGTGTGTTTCTCTTTCATGGTATCCATCTTGAGTGAACACACATTTGTCGGTTGGTACGGATTTTTCATCAGTACATATATCTTTGTCGTTTTATTTTTCAACCTATCGAACAGAATGACTTTTGTCGAATTCTACAAAACGCTGTTAAGGTTCGACGCTAACTATGGAATCGACAGCAACGAATACAAGTTTAATTTTAAAATTATTTTTGTTACTATTCTTTTTATTGCCAACAGAATGGTCTTGTCCTTTGTCTATTGTAGCTATTATCCTCAGAACTGTATAAGACCTCGGTATGCTCAGATTATTTTTATGCTACCGTGGCTTACCCTAGACGTTTTGCTTACTACAAACATGTTTTTATTTTATACTACTTATTGTCGAATAGCAAAATTTCCTATGTTAATAAAGAATTCTATGAACATCGTGGTCCTTCGAAATTCATATAAATTAATTGTGGATTCGCTAGAGAAAACCCAGAAGTCTTTTGATATCGTGGTAAGTTGTTTCAAATATATCTTTCACCGAAAACTACAATCACACTTCATTTTTACATTTGAATTGCTGTAGCCATATGCATAGTGCCCATAAACCTTATCGAGAAATATTTACATGTGAAAAATGTAAGCAGCCTTTAAATAATACTGTTTATAATTTTAATACTCAAATTGTTCATTAACCTCACAGCCTTTTATACTATACCAATGCACGTATACCACATAACATTGATGCTCTTACAGCTATATTGACCCACCTTACTACAGGCAATTATCCTAAACCCCATTCCCAAGAAGTAAGAAATTTCAACAAAGTATAAAGCAGTGCTTAGGAATCCCAATGAAAAGTGGTCTTCGTAGAAAGTGTTAAGTTGCATTTAAAAATGCAGTACAATGCCCTTGCTAGGGCAGATGCTAGCAGTCTCTCAGATTGAGCCCTGTAGGCTCACCTACCAAACGGCGCGTAGTTGGAAAAGCTCCTTAGCCTGCCAACGATTAGGTAGGAAAAAAGGGACTGTCTGCGTATTCTTCAATCTTCAGTCTCGCTAGAAATCTTCACATCACAAAACAGCAGGATCTATATATTTGATGCTATTTTGCTTTTAATAATCTCCGTTACATTTCAAATAAAACTTTGACTTATAAACAACACAAAACATCCAAAAGACTTACTTACTTATTTCTGTATTTACAGTTCATAATAGCATTGGTATTCAGTGTACCAGAAATAATGATGTCCATCTACAGCACTTTGCTTGAAGTGATCAGCAAGCATTTCCTGGTAATTATCTACCTAAAAAAATATACCTCTATGTAGTTTCATCGTTCATATATTTTTATGGCACCTGTCAAATCATACTACACGTAATCCTCAATCTTTAGTGGAGTCGTAAAAAACTGTATTGTGAATCTACCCACTTCGACTCTAACTGTTTAAAATTAGCGTCAACCGTCTCTATTACCATTAACAACAGTCCGCATTCAATACTGCTAGATGTAGGCCTCTTCTTAAACGTACCACATAGCTCGGTCTTCCAATCCTCTCATCCGGATCTTACTGACCGCCTTTTATAATACGTCATTCCATCTGGCTGGACAGAGTATATTTCTTGATTCGCAGTCTCCACTCAAAAACTCTGCTCACAGCGGTCGTTAGTTCCCGGAAATACCCGATAAGGCAATAATGTAACGTAGCCAACTCAGCGGCTGACGTACTGATTAAAAAATGAGTGAAACGTCAATGATTTTGGATCGCTCTGTCGGATAATATCCTTTTAGAGTTTATCCTTCAGAAAACCTTTAAGCTTAGCATGCTCCATAACTCGTTGAGAAGCCTTGAGCTGATAAACATTAAAACGACAATTGAGCCCTCTAAATTGGAACGTGATTACTTTGTATTATAACTAGGTAGGACGATGGTTTATCAGAGACGAGCTCATGGCCAATTTTGACTTCATGTTTCAAGGTCGTTGTATACACGTTGTGATATCTACGGGCTTCAGTGGTCGTTTAATTTAATATAATGCTGAAATCTTTATTTTTCAGGAAGTGGCCTCAATTCTCAGCTTAAACTACGTAGCAATAGCTCAGTCGCTACTATTAACATTAGCACCGTCGTTGTGCGCGGGAGTATTGCCTTGGAAAACAAATAACATAAAGATTATATTGCATGAAAAACTATTTACGGAAAAAGGTATTTTTTGTTACCATGTTTGATGAAAATAGCTTTTTGAAGAACTCTACAGAGGATGATACACAAAATTGACCCAATGATCTTCAACTAAAAAATTACGAAGGTATCTGTTGCATCCTTGAAGAACGCCTACCTCATTATAGAAAGTGCAATTCATCATACCTTACAATAGACGCTAACAGGGTCTTATGTAACGAATTAATCAACGCGAATCATATAAGTATTTTGGTAAATGAAGATCACTATTGATGGCCGTTTGTCATCAAAACACTACGTTAATAAAACCAGTTAGTTTTTGAATCAAAATTGTAATCTTATTTCCAGATAAAGCTTCAGCTCGAGAAATAGAATTATTTATTAAGTATATAGAATCAAGACCGCTTAAGCTTCGAGCCTGCAACTTAGTTCCTCTCGATTTCAGCCTCACTATAATTGTTCTCAACATATGCGTAACATACTTAATTGTAATCATACAATTCACGCATCTGTATTAATAGCAAAATCTTCACATATCCGTCATTTGGTGTTACGATAAATTAAACTTTATAACTAACGTAATGATTTTACTACTACTGGTTTTATAATTAATAGAATATTGCTAATCTCATATCCAACGATTACTTTTTAATTAAAGCTTTGTTTTTACTTTTAATTTTTTTTGTAATGAACACCATTTTCACTTAATATTATTGCGAGCTGCTATAAAATAACTATTAAACATACAAAATATTTCTTTGGTAAGACTTTAAGATACAAGCAGAATAAATAAATAAATTCAAAATAAAGATTGCGTTATGTGTAATTTATTATGTACAGTTTTATTGCAGACAGGCATACTGCTATAGATATTCGTACAACATATGTATATTACAACAACTCTTTAGCTAAAGAATGGCGAGAATACTTCAAAAATGCTACTTTTGATAAATTTTATTTATAAGTGAGCTTTATTTTATGAGTGAGCGATTACTCGTAGCCTGAAAGCTTTTACAGTTTGAGCAGGAGAGATGGGCGAGCAAAGGCTCAGCCAGGAGGAGTGGGATTTTGCTAACAGGTACAGGCCCCTCCAAAGGAAACCTAACAGCTCAAGAGCAGCTACTTCGCGAATAAATCTACTACCGGATCGGAATCTCGACCCGCTGAGAAGAACCGGCGAGAGACTCAGCGGGCTGATGCATTGGTTCGGTTTCACGTCGAACTTGACAAAGAGTTCAACAAGTACGGTTACCGGGGTCCCTAAGCCTGCTCCTACTGTTAGAGCTGAAGGCGTTTAATGCAAGAGTTATTGGATCGTAAGAAGTTGATGTTAGCTTTTGCGTAACTAATCAAGATATGATATTGACATATTTATAATTTATAATTGATCCATGATAAAATTTAGTATATATTATAAATTTAAGAGCATCTCCAATAACTTAAACAATATATTTGGGATATTTGAATATTCTGTATTATTCCACAACGTATTATTTAGTTCAAAATTTAAAACACTGTTATATAATATGTGGTGTTGGTGTGTGATGATACGTTATGAATAAAAATCTCGTTTCATTGATTGAATTTTTATTTGGTAGTCCAACCAGCTCTGACCAGATTCGTTCTTCAGCTAGCTTAGCTAGTGACCCTGATCACTGTACTGATTGTGGTATCTTTACAAGAAATATTTGGTCTTTAAGATATGTATTGTTACTCATAGCATAAAAGAAAATCGTAGCTTGTGATAGTTTAATATGAACAGCTTAGCTTTGCATGAATACCGCTTGAACCATATAAGTTGAGAGAAGGGTGGAGGAGTGCACAGCCCACCTGGTGTTAAGTGGTTACTGGAGCCCATGGACATCTACAACGTAAATGCGCCATCCACCTTGAGATATAAGTTCTAAGGTCTCAAGTATAGTTACAACGGCTACCCCACCCTTCAAACCGAAACGCATTACTGTTTCACGGCAGAAATAGGCAGGGCGGTGGTACCTATCCGCGCGGACTCACAAGACTTACCTCCAGTAAGAATAGAGCTACTGTTATTGATACAATCAAAATTAGATTAGTAAGGGATGCAAGATAACACCAAATACAAAACGAGCATCCGAGGATATTATAATGATAATAATCTAAAACACTATTGATTCATAAGATACAATACGATGACGTCATAACGCACGAACCAATCACAAAACAGGAAACGCAATAGTGGCACCAATTGTCAAAATTTAAAAAAATTATAACACGACGAAAAAAGATGGACGCGCATTTCATTTTCGTATTTGTAAAATAATTAAAAATAATGTAATGAGTATTTGAAGAAGTAAACGCATTTATTCATTTTCTTGGCCACCTCAAGATACATCTAAGAAATAGACGCAACGATCCATATAAAACTACGAAACCCAATAAGTCAATACAACGTAAAATTTTAATGTCCATTTATTTAATTAATGACGAACCTAAGCAATCAAGTAATGAATTGTCTCAATAAATTAATAGTTATATAATTTAGTTACATACTTTGCAGCTCACTATCAATATTACCTTTCAGTTTGCTAGACGACTTTACCATTGTTAAAATATTTAATCATGATCTCGTCTTCAGATATAAATCATAAAAGAAATAAAGTATTCGCATACAACGTCCCAGGAATAGCTTCCTCAAAAACATTAACAGTATTATTTAAATTATTACATTTTGTTTTGTTATTGGATGTGGGTATATATGAATACAAGACTTTTAAGAACAAATGTATAGTCAAATTGTTGACGATCGCTACCGGTGTATCTGTTAGCGTCGTGTATTTTTCATTAATCGCAACCGTTTTGAGGAAAAACGCATTTTTTGATTGGTTCTACGTACTTTTCATCAGTCAGTACATGATCATTGTTTTCGTTTTCACGCTTTCCAACGGAATGTCTTTCACTGAGTACTACAAAATACTGCTAAGATTCGACGCTAAGTATCAAATCAATAGTAACAATTATCACTTTAATATTAAAATTATTCTTGTCATCACTATTTCTATTATGAATAGAATTGGCATGGCCATTATTTATTGCAGCTATTATACTAAGAACTGCTCTGAAATGTCGTTTTCTCAGATTATTTTTGTACTCCCGTGGCTTACACTGGACGTAATCCTTATTATGAACGTCTTCCTATTCTACGTCACTTATTGTCGGATAACCAAATTTCCAGCGTTATTAGAAAATACCAAGAACGTAGGGTCCTTTCGTAATTCTTATAAATTGATAGTTGATTCGCTTGAAAAAACCCAGAGGCCATTTGATTTTGTGGTAAGTATAATACATATAATAAACATTTTTATTTAGATTTGTATAAGCACTTTTAATCAAAATTTATACGGTACGAGAGTTTGAGATGATGCCATCATCTCGTTTTTGCCATCGCACCGCCCGCCATCGAAGTAGAGTTCATCCATACTACCTGGAGCCACTGCGTTCATCCACACTGCGCTTCCAGATATCTTTTTTGCCACGTACCATACGGCTATGGAATGAACACCTCCCCACAGTGTTTCCCGAGCGCTATGACATATCATTCTTCAAACGAGGCTTGTGGAGGATACTTAACGATAGGCAGCGACTTAGCTCTACCCCTGGCATTGCTGAAGTCCATGGGCGACCATTCACCATCAGGTGGGCCGTATGCTCGTCTGCCTACATGGGTAATAAAAAATAAAAATAAAATAAAAAAAAATTTTTTTTCACGGACGATATAAATGAAAAATATACAGTTAGGTGCGTTTATTTTTCAGTTCACAATATCACTTGTCTTCAATATACCGGAAATAATGTTGTCTATCTACTTCACACTGCTGCAAGTGATCCACAGCCACATTTTGGTAATTGAAACTTCTGTAGTAAATTGCACGTACATTGTGGTTAGACGAATTAGATATGTTTTTCTCGTCATTATCATAATAATGCGGTCTGATATTTATGATATTTATGAAATACCAGAACTCGGAATTTCATAGTATCAATACAAACTTGTGATAACAAGCGTATGTTATCGCTTGGAGATATAACTCTCGTAAAGGTTATTGAGAATTTGCATATAGACAAGGATATATTGTAAATGTCATTAGCGTGATTTGGGTTTTTGTAAAATTTGATCTATTGTACGACAGTTACCACTTCAACTTCACAATTTGATGACATAATAAAAATTGGTAAAAAAACTTTTAAGTTAAACGGTTTTATTTTATGTGCACTGAAAACTACAAAATAAATAAATAGTTACTTACCTATCAACCTACGTAGGTCATCTCGGTCATTAATATCTCTGATGGTAGTGGTTGTCATAACATGAACCATGTCAGCGGCCGAAAGGCAGTTCATGAAAGAACACTAACACCAGGGTTTGCTTGGTAGGTAAACTAAGCACACACTATAACAAGTAGGTATTTTGACCTTCTAGTTCAGAAATATTTTAGTACTAGGCAGAATAGCTTTTAGGCATATTAGACTAAAATAAAAACGTGGGGCCCATTATTATTTCTGTATTACTTTCTATTATACTAAGTGTGGATTGTATCGACTTATTATAATCGTTATCATCATCATCCTAGCGGCTTATCCCGGTCGCATCCGAAACCTCATAGCTCCGGAGTCCAGGGTCCGCTGAATCGACTTACTATAATCGTAACTGGAGGTTTTGACCATCAATAACCAGCCGTGGCGGCTTCACCAGCGAACGCCGAGCTCATGATCTACCAAAGTATAAGATGTGCTCTGCCATAGGTATGATTTCAGAGGGGCCCCACGTTTTTATTTTAGTCTAATATGCCTAAAAGCTATTCTGCCTAGTACTAAAATATTTCTGAACTAGAAGGTCAAAATACCTACTTGTTATAGTGTGTGCTTAGTTTACCTACCAAGCAAACCCTGGTGTTAGTGTTCTTTCATGAACTGCCTTTCGGCCGCTGACATGGTTCATGTTATGACAACCACTACCATCAGAGATATTAATGACCGAGATGACCTACGTAGGTTGATAGGTAAGTAACTATTTATTTATTTTGTAGTTTTCAGTGCACATAAAATAAAACCGTTTAACTTAAAAGTTTTTTTACCAATTTTTATTTTCTTGTTTTTAGTGTTTAGTGAAATTGTCTACCGAATATTCCTCATTCTATTTAATTCATTCAGTGCATCATTATTACATGGTTTCTTACCTGATAATTTAGTACAATCTAATTCCTCAATACATAGATAGCCCTTCCAGAGACTTGACTCGACTTAGAGCCACGTATGCTTGTCCTTCCTCAAACAATTTTGAGCCCAAATATACTACTGCATGGTCGACGGTGCTGCCCTGCATTTTATGGACGGTGGATGCCCATGACAAAACTAAGGGCAACATCCTTCTTTCAGCCGTACCATAATTGAATTTTGCTGGAAACTGTATGGCTTTAGGGTAAATAACGTGCATGCCATTACATTGCACGCCGGCAAATCCCGAAGTGAAAACGCTGTGGTCACCTTGATGCCATGAAGCCCGAATAATTCTAGCAACTTCATTAATACTAATGAATACATTTGGAATTTCAATTCTTTCAGGTTCACCGTTTTCAGGTATATCTGGCACACTAAGTCGTATTAAGTCTTGTTCACTAATCTGGACATTTTCGTCAATGCGTACATCTCTATAAAGTGGGTTATTTCTAGTTAGCCATCTTAAAGCGCTGTAGAATTTTTCGCGAGATATTGTGAACTCTCTTGTGATGTTCAAATTCTCCAAACGTTCTGTAACTACAACGATACCCACCTGGCTGGAAGATCTTGGAAGCATATTAGGTAATCTTTCACTGACCTCAAAGATATCTTGGGCAAACAACACTGCTTGTCCGCGGAAACCGTACTGCCCGTATAGCCCAGTAAATTTTACGATTTTAACAAGCGGGATTATTCTACACAGCAATCGCTGCTCTGCTTGCGTCAGCGCTTGAATCTCATCTGGTATTGAACCTGGATCCAGATTATTCCAGTACGCCTTTGATGGTGCTATTGTTTTATTACTGGTCACATGTGTTTGGCAGCGCGAACATAAAAGTAATGTTGTTTTTGAAGACAGTTCTGCAGGTAGATATCCTAATACAGCTGTGTTGTAACGTACAGTATGAATTTGGTTAGGATATCAATGCTTCGTGCAAATGTCACAAACGTGTATACACGATGTGTTAATGGCATTTTCAAACGCTTTTACATGATTTTCAGCTCTGCGTTGCTGTGCACGCTCACGTTGGTTATTTAACCTGTCGTGGCGTTGCTCAGGTGTTTCTGAAGCTTCTAACTCCTTTCGTCTCTCACGCCGTCCTGTTAACCTGGCTTCATGTTGCTCAGGTGTTTCTGACGCTAATAGCTCTATTTGTCTGTTACGTTGTAATCTTAGCCTGGACTCATGACGCTCAAGTGTTTCTGACGCTATTAGCTCTCTTCGTCTGTCACGTTGTGGTGCTAGCCTAGACTCATGACGCTCAGATGTTTCTGATGCTAACAACTCTCTTTGTCTGTCACGTTGTGATGCTAGCCTGGACTCATGACGCTCGGGTGTTTCTGACGCTATTAGCTCTCTTCGTCTGTCACGTTGTGATGCTAGCCTGCACTCATGACGCTCAGGTGTTTCTGACTCTACCAGCTGCCTTTGTCTCTCACGTTGTGCTATTAACCTGGTATCATGTTGCTCAGGTGTTTCTGTTGCTAACCGTTCTCTTCGTTTCTGTAGTCAACTGTGGGTTTCATTTTCATTTTCCTTTGCACGTTTCGTTCTATACTTTTCTTTTGCCTTTTCGAGCCTTCTTTTTCGTTGTGTAGCAGTTTCGTTTTTATTTTTGTTTGCTTTTTTATTTATTGTTACCATGTTGTTCCCACGATTAAGGGGCATTTTGACGGTCGACCCCGCCAGAAGTCCAGCAAAGGGGCAAGGCTTAATATACAACAAGATGCGCCCAATCTTGAGGGGGAAGCGCTGACGACATTACATTTTTACCCACCCTAATGCCATACAGTCCTCGGCACGTTTTAACCTATTACCTTAACTTGGGTGGTATAGCTACCGCTTACTAACGAGGTATCTAATTACCTATTTTTTTTTATCTGCCCCTCTAACGTCACACAATCTTGGACGCAACTGTTCTCGACACGACTAATCATGCCCCCACCTAATACGCCATTTTGTAACTTGTAACACCTAATACGAAATTTTGACATAATGACAGTATTCTGCTAGTGTAGTCCTATTATTTGATACCCATATTGTGGTGGTTGTGGAAAAATATGTACCTAGTCCGCCATATTGGAACGGCGTCCATCTTGAATTTTAAATTTTGACATAATCATCGTGTTTTACTAGTGTAGCCCTTTCATTTGATACCCATATTGAGGGGTTTAAGGAAAAATATGTAATCCGCCATTTTGTATCGGCGGCCATCTTAGATTTATAATGTCATTGATTTTATTATATTGTATTGTCATCTAAATTAAATGTGTGTACCAAATTTCAGATCAATCTGACAACGGGAAGGTGCTTAAATTTCAATTTCTAATTTTGACCCAAATAAATAAAAAACAAATTCCGTACAGGTCGAGCTAAATAAAACCGTTTAATAATAAAATCTATCTATTAGTCAGTTTTAACGGTTTCTGCTCATAGCAATTTTATCATCAACTTTTTTATTTCACTTCATATTTTTTCCATTACTTATCTATTTATATGGTATATGTATTGAATGCAATTCCACAATCTTCATTGATTTAAGAATTAAAGCAAAGCTAGTAGCTAGTAAAGTAATGCTAGTAAAAGAGTAATAATTAAAATGCTTAGTTAATCTGTGATAGATTCATAATTGTTACCAATGATTGATTGCTTAAGTTAAACAAAAACAAGTAGCATGTAAATTTTCATTTCTGATTATTAACTATTGCTAACTGTCCTTATATTTATAAGTAAAAAAATAATACATCTTCCTACTGCCATTTTCTAAAAATAATAAAATTACTTTTTCAGGAAGTTGCACCTACATTGAGCATAAGCTATTTCTCAATAACTCATTCGGTAGTTCTGATATTGGCACCGTCACTGTGCGCCGGAGTCCTACCTTGGAAAACTAACAACATAAAAATAGTGCTGCACGATAAATTGTTTTTAGAAAATGGTGAGTACATTATAAAAACCACCTGGAAAGAAAATAACATGATCCACTCTATGGTATCAGAAGATTGCATTTAATGATAGATCCTCTGCTACTTTTCTATTATTTTTTTTTATTGCTTATATGTGTGGACCAACTCACAGTCCACCTAGTGTTAAGTGGTTACTGGAGCCCACAGACATCTACAACGTAATTGTGCCACACACCTTGAAACGGGCAGGCCGCTCACAGGTAAACCAAAATTAAATATAATTTGAACTTTTCCAAATACGTCCGTCCACACTAAATGGACATTTTCTTTACATTTTTAAATAGATCACGCTACTGTAATTAATATTTCTTAATACCATAATAGTTCATAATTATTAATAGTTTATTAATAGTTCTTAATCTGTAGCATTAGACTATGATGTTTCGAAATTATTATTTTTTGGTTCCTACCTAAGCTGATAGCCTTGAGAGGCTATTTCAGCGTACCCTTAACTAGTAGGTGAGCTCACGGGGCTCAAACCTAATGAAGTCTCGAAATAAAAGATTTTTATTTTAATATACTATTAATTTGGCCTCTTTACAATTTTTTGTCTTGTTTATGAATTAAGAATATAATTTGGACGATTTCATTAATGAAAAATCTTATTCGTTTTTAGATAAAAATTCAGCCCGAAACATTAAGCTATTCATCAAATATATAGAAGCACGACCACTTAAGCTTCGAGCCTGCAACTTGGTTCCACTAGATTTCAGTCTCCCTGTAATCGTTCTTAATTTATGTGTGACATACCTAATTGTAATTGTACAATTCTCACATTTGTCTTAGTAAGAATGACATCACCAAAATTTTGATTGTGAAATTAGTTACACTTAGACGGTTTTTTGAGAAAAAAATAAATACATTTGCATTTACAAATTTCTTGCTTTTAATTTGTCTTTTTATCGTAGTGAAAACTACTATTAATTAGGATTCATCATCATTCATTCATCACACGTTTATTTCATATTATTATAATTAATTCCCAATATACGAATATAAAAAAAAAAAAAAAAATGTAAAGTTTAAAATCCGTTTTAATAACAAACCTACGGCTCGCGAAATCCGACAAAAAAACTATGTCCTTAAAGAGATTTTAATTTATCCGTAACGTATTGGATGTTTACAATCCATTTATTACTAGTGAAATTGTTAAGTCTATAGTCGCATTGACATTTAGGTAGGTACGTTAAAAAGTTTGCAAAGCTCACAATCATTACAAAGGAAGTAAAATTTTTATTGCATTCCAAAGCAGTTAAATACGCGACCTAATTTGTAAATTAATGTGCTGTCTTACTTTTGTTAAACGGTTTTATTTAGCTCGACCCGTACGGAATTTGTTTTTTATTTATTTGAGTCAAAATTAGAAATTGAAATTTAAGCACCTTCCCGTTGTCAGATTGATCTGAAATTTGGTACACACATTTAATTTAGATGACAATACAATATAATAAAATCAATGATATATTATAAATCTAAGATGGCCGCCGATACAAAATGGCGGATTACATATTTTTCCTTAAACCCCTCAATATGGGTATCAAATGAAAGGGCTACACTAGTAAAACACGATGATTATGTCAAAATTTAAAATTCAAGATCGACGCCGCTCCAATATGGCGGACTAGGTACATATTTTTCCACAACCACCACAATATGGGTATCAAATAATAGGACTACTTACACTAGCAGAATACTGTCATTATGTCAAAATTTCAAACTCAAGATCGACGCTGTTACAAAATGGCGTATTAGGTGGGGGCATGATTAGTCGTGTCGAGAACAGTTGCGTCCAAGATTGTGTGACGTTAAAGGGGCAGATAAAAAAAAATAGGTAATTAGATACCTCGTTAGTAAGCGATAGCTATAACACCCAATTTAAGGCAATAGGTTAAAACGTGCCGAGGACTGTATAGCATTAGGGTGGATAAAAGTGTAATGTCGTCAGCGCTTCTCCCTCAAGATTGGGCGCATCTTGTTGTATATTAAGTCTTGCCCCTTTACTGGACCTCTGGGGGGGTCGACCGTCAAAATGCCCCTTAATCGTGGGAACAACATGGTAACAATAAATAAAAAAGCAAACAAAAATAAAAACGAAACTGCTACACAACGAAAAAGAAGGCTCGAAAAGGCAAAAGAAAAGTATAGAACGAAACGTGCAAAGGAAAGTGAAAATGAAACCCATAGTCGACTACAGAAACGAAGAGAACGGTTAGCAACAGAAACACCTGAGCAACATGATACCAGGTTAATAGCACAACGTGAGAGACAAAGGCAGCTGGTAGAGTCAGAAACACCTGAGCGTCATGAGTGCAGACTAGCATCACAACGTGACAGACGACTCTTCGTCTAGCTCTCTAGCTAATAGCGTCAGAAACACCCGAGCGTCATGAGTCCACGCTAGCATCACAACGTGACAGACAAAGAGAGTTGTTAGCATCAGAAACATCTGAGCGTCATGAGTCTAGGCTAGCATCACAACGTGACAGACGAAGAGAGCTAATAGCGTCAGAAACACTTGAGCAACATGAGGCCAGGTTAATAGGACGGCGTGAGAGACGAAAGGAGTTAGAAGCTTCAGAAACACCTGAGCAATGCCACGACAGGTTAAATAACCAACGTGAGCGTGCACAGCAACGCAGAGCTGAAAATCATGTACAAGCGTTTGAAAATGCTATTAACACATCGTGTGTATACACGTTTGGGACATTTGCACCAAGCATTGTTATCCTAACCAAATTCATACTGTACGTTACAACACAGCTGCATTAGAATATCTACCTGCAGAACTGTCTTCAAAAACAACATTACTTTTATGTTCGCGTGCCAAACACATGTGACCAGTAATAAAACAATAGCACCATCAAAGACGTACTGGAATAATCTGGATCCAGGTTCAATACCAGATGAGATTCAAGCGCTGACGCAAGCAGAGCAGCGATTGCTGTGTAGAATCATCCCGTTTGTTAAAATCGTAAAATTTACTGGGCTATACGGGCAGTACGGTTTCCGCGGACAAGCAGTGTTGTTTGCCCAAGATATCTTTGAGGTCAGTGAAAGATTACCTAATATGCTTCCAAGATCTTCCAGCCAGGTGGGTATCGTTGTAGTTACAGAACGTTTAGAGAATTTGAACATCACAAGAGAATTCACAATATCTCGCGAAAAAGTCTACAGCGCTTTAAGATGGTTAACTAGAAATAACCCGCTTTATAGAGATGTACGCATTGACGAAAATGTCCAGATTAGTGAACAAGACTTAATACGACTTAGTGTGCCAGATATACCTGAAAACGGTGAACCTGAAAGAATTGAAATTCCAAATGTATTCATTAGTATTAATGACGTTGCTAGAATTATTCGGGCTTCATGGCATCAAGGTGACCACAGCGTTTTCACTTCGGGATTTGCCGGCGTGCAATGTAACGGCATGCACGTTATTTACCCTAAAGCCATACAGTTTCCAGCAAAATTCAATTATGGTACGGCTGAAAGAAAGATGTTGCCCTTAGTTTTGTCATGGGCATCCACCGTCCATATAATGCAGGGCAGCACCGTCGACCATGCAGTAGTATATTTGGGCTCAAAATTGTTTGAGGAAGGACAAGCATACGTGGCTCTAAGTCGAGTCAAGTCTCTGGACGGGCTATCTATGTATTGAGGAATCAGATTGTACTATTATTATAAATTATCAGGTAAGAAACCATGTAATAATGATGCACTGAATGAATTAAATAGAATGAGGAATATTCGGTAGACAATTTCACTAAATACTAAAAACAAGAAAATAAAAATCGGTAAAAAAACTTTTAAGTTAAACGGTTTTATTTTATGTGCACTGAAAACTACAAAATAAATAAATAGTTACTTACCTATCAACCTACGTAGGTGATCTCGGTCATTAATATCTCTGATGGTGGTGGTTGTCATAACATGAACCATGTCAGCGGCCGAAAGGCAGTTCATGAAAGAACACTAACACCAGGGTTTGCTTGGTAGGTAAACTAAGCAGCCCACACTATAACAAGTAAGTATTTTGACCTTCTAGTTCAGAAATATTTTAGTACTAGGCAGAATAGCTTTTAGGCATATTAGACTAAAATAAAAACGTGGGGCCCCTCTGAAATCATACCTATGGCAGAGCATATCTTATACTTTGGTAGATCATGAGCTCGGCGTTCGCTGGTGAAGCCGCCACGGCTGGTTATTGATAGTCAAAACCTCCAGTTACGATTATGGTAACTCGATTCAGCGGACCCTGGACTCCGGAGCTATGAGGTTTCGGATGCGACCGGGATAAACCGCTAGGATGATGATGATGACGATTATAAGCTCATGATCTACCAAAGTATAAGATATGCTCTGCCATAGGTATGATTTCAGAGGGGCCCCACGTTTTTATTTTAGTCTAATATGCCTAAAAGCTATTCTGCCTAGTACTAAAATATTTCTGAACTAGAAGGTCAAAATACTTACTTGTTATAGTGTGGGCTGCTTAGTTTACCTACCAAGCAAACCCTGGTGTTAGTGTTCTTTCATGAACTGCCTTTCGGCCGCTGACATGGTTCATGTTATGACAACCACCACCATCAGAGATATTAATGACCGAGATCACCTACGTAGGTTGATAGGTAAGTAACTATTTATTTATTTTGTAGTTTTTAGCGCACATAAAATAAAACCGTTTAACTTAAAAGTTTTTTTACCGATTTTTATATATAGATGAATCGATCAAAAAAAGGAACATTAATAAATCTTGAGAAGCGCACACGATAATGTTAGCTTTTATGTCAATTTTACATTCAGGAATTCCGACAATCACTTCTATCACTATGATATCACTTCTATATTTTTTTATTCGTTAGCACTTATTTTTGTAGAATTGCCATTTTTTGTTCATTTCTCTTGTAGGCAAACGAGTATACAGCCCACTCGATGGTAAGCAGCTGCTCATGGACAATGCCAGAGGCAAAGCCAATCTATTGCCTACTGCTAGAGCTATGTACATTAATAACATTCGGTACTAAAAAACGAGTTTTAACAGAGTGGTGATATTTCTGATTTAACAGCCCTCACGCCTCAAATCAGAATAAGTACCAGAAAACCGTAGTAATTCTAATAAATAAAAATGTTATACCTTAATTCAAAATTAATAATAAAACACATTCCGTTACGATGATTATTTAACGGAACCAGAATTTGATAGTATTGGAGCGAAAAGACTATTTGGAAAAAGCTGTAGTAGATTCCGGACGCAAGAGCTTAATCTCAATGCGTTAATGTAACTTTGTACTAAGATATGACAGCTTTAATTAGTGAAAGATGACTAAATTAAATATGATGAATAAATTAATAAGCACAATTACTTAAATTAATTTACTTAGTACAAAATTTGTAGATGATGATGATGATATTATGATTTTATCATATTAGTTCAATAAACAGAATTCATGTGATAAATGTTTCTATTAAACATGACTATTTCATTGTTATTCAAAATATGACAATTATGTCGATGTCAGTGTCAACGTTTACGTAAAATTAATTTAAAAAAAATATTAGTAAGTAATCAAACGCTGTTAATGAAGATGAATTTGTTTTTAATTCAATTAGTGTAACAATTTAATGTAATTTTAGCTTCATTGAAAATGGAACGTTGTTAAGTTAAAGACTGGCCCAAATAATTTGTTAATGGGATCAACAAATTGATTCTTCAGAATTTAGTTCCCATTTAGGTTCATTACCAGTAGCACTTTCCGCATTACGAGACCCGTTTTCAACGAAATGATCATGAATTTGACAACAGATAGAATTCCTAAGCGAAATAAAGTATTCGCCGGCAATGTTCCGGAAGTAACTTTACCGACGACACTAAAAGTGTTGTTTAAGTTGATACAATTTACATTATCATTAGATTTCGGGGTCTACAAATACAAGACTTTTAAAATGAAATGCGTCGCTAAAGTCTTGACGCTTGCCGGCTGCCTTGCTGCGAGCGCGGCCTGTGTCTCTTTAATCATCTCAAACATTTTTGAAAACCAATTATTTTTTGTTTGGTACACACTTTTTGTCTGTCAATATACTATCGTCATTTTTATGTTCACTTTCTCCAACGGAATGACGTTCATTGACTACAAAATGATGTTACTAAGATTCGATGCCAAATACCAGATCGATAGTAATGTCTATCACTTCAACATTAAAATTGTTCTTGTTGTTGTCATTTCTGTTACCAGCAGACTTTTCTTGTGTGCTGTATATTGTATTTATAGTACTGAGAACTGCATTAAGCCTTGGTATAACCAACTTTTATTCTTCCCGTGGCTTTCTTTAGATATCGTTCTAATTATGAACATGTTCTTATTTTATGCTACTTATTGTCGGCTTGCTAAATTTCCATCGTTGTTCGAGAATCCAAAAAACGTGGTGCCTCTTCGAAATTCTTATAAATTAATTGTTGATTCGCTTGAGAAAACCAAGAAGTCCTTTGATGCCGTTGTAAGTATGTCAAACCTTTTTTGTTTCTATAATACAGCTGAGATGTTAAATTCATATGAAATTAACAATAGTATTTATAACCCATCTTCCAACATTGTAATTGGAAACGAATAGATGACCAAAAATTGTTGGAAAAGATAATTTCATCCGCAAAAAGATTCCTTTCAAGTAAAAACTAGGCTCTTTATCTTATAGGATTCAATGGTTATTTGACCCGCACTTTTTTTTTTTTTTTATAGCTTAGATGGGTGGACGAGCTCACAGCTCACCTGGTGTTAAGTGGTTACTGGAGCCCATAGACATCCACAACGTAAATGCGCCACCCACCTTGAGATATAAGTTCTAAGGTCTCAGTATAGTTACAACGGCTGCCCCACCCTTCAAACCGAAACGCATTACTGCTTTACGGCAGAAATAGGCAGGGCGGTGGTACCTATCCGCGCGGACTCACAAGAGGTCCTACCATTTACATCACAACGTGTATACTGCTACCCACCTTGATACATGACATGAGGCTGAAGTCTCAAATTAATTGTACAACAGCTGTTCCCCCGAATAACCGAACTAATCCAAGCTGGAATGGAGGACGATTGACAATACCACCCATAAATGTAATACTCAAACAAAAACTTTACGATTTTTATTACACAATCTACTTCATCGTGGTAATCATTTGTGAATGTGTCAAGTCTTTATTTACTTATTGCGATTGTATTGCAATTTACATTTTTTTATAGAATAAATTGATAACTAACCGTGAAATTTGCCTATTCAAACTGCGACTATTCGCAGCAGACGTATAATTAATGTTTAGATCACGAAGACTTTCCATAAAGAGTTAAGAGAACAAAATATTCATTTAATTGTTATGCTTCTTTTACTAATAGCTCATAGCCGCGCTGATATTCAATGTACCAGAAATAATGATGTCCATATACTACACGCTATTTCAAGTGATGAATAAGCATTTTCAGGTAACTATGACTTTAATGACGTTAATGTTTTTTTTTTGTTCATATTACTAGACTAGAAGATGCATGTGACTAGATGTGTGGAAATGGTAATGCAAGGTGGAAATGGTAGGGTGAAGAAGAGGTCGACCAAAGAAGACATAAATGGAGTGTCTGAATAACGATGAGAGAGAGAGAGAGAGAGAGAGAGAGAGAGAGAGAAAATTTGCTGTGCCGACCTAGTGAGATAAGGTGGGGAAAAAAAAATTAATGGCACGATGTTTGATTAGCACGTTAGGTTCCAGTGTGACCCACTCTTCGCACAAAAAAATTGAGACTTATACTTCGTATCAAATGTTGGGTGAGACCACTCATTCTCTGTTATCTCTGGTTTCCGGTAGTAACTTTACATCAGACAGCTTTTTCTTATTGCCTTCATTAAAAATCGACCCAAGACAGAGCAACTTTTTCTGGACTTGTGCCTTAATGACTAAAGCATAATATTAAGTATTTTTGTGTGATCACCGGTCTGTATCCTGACTATACCAGAGTCATACAGGCCTGGATGTGGAAAATACCATTTTTCTGTAATAGGTAGATCACGTTAGAAACATTACTGGATAGGTCTCTGTTGTCAATTATCTGCTCTGTCAACAGATCTCTGTTGAAGCTTTTCGCTAATCGAGAGGAAGTATATATTATTATGAAGACAAAAAAAGATGTGTGGTGTCGTGGGACACCGGATATGAACGAAGTTCCTTATTATAAAAATATAAATTTTAAGTTCTATTCGAGGTATAAAGAAAATAAATCTGGAGATTTCGCACCAACCCACGGTCATTCGGTAACGTGCGAACTTATTGTGGTACACTTCATTCACGGTTGTTTGCATAAGAGTTAGTGTATTGCGCAAACGAACACTCTGGGATCGTGGTCAATGAATGATAAAAAAATATGCTATTTTTTGTACGTTATTACAAAGTTAAGTTGTACATGTGTGTATTACCTACTAATTTGTACGTTATTACAAAGTTAAGTCGTACACTGTGCATTACTAATAAAAATCTTACGTTACGGACGCTTTTTCCCGGTTAGCGTACCCCTCCGCATCGTCCCATAAGGAACTTGAGTGTAATATATCCGAACCTTCGTTCCAGGAAGTAGCTCCAGTGCTGAGCCTCAGCTACTTCACAATAATTCTGTCTGTGCTTTTGATTTTGGCACCCTCTCTATGCGCAGGAGTGCTACCATGGAAAACTAGACATCTGAGACTTATCCTTCTAGAGAAATTGTTTGCAGAGAAAGGTAAAACTGTATTTGATCGAAAACCTTCGTCCTTAAACTACTATTGTTCTTATAATTATAATATTAAATTCTTGAATGACTTACTTTTCTGTGAAGTTAATACCTAATCTATACAAATAAATAAAATTGGAGTGTCTGTTTGTAATAATAAAATAACCACTTTTTAGTAAATGCGTAAGTATGTATGCACAGTACGTATACCAAAATAACATTTTTTCCAGTCTTCGGAATATTAAAACGTATTACAGTCAAAACCGTTTACTGCGACATCGTTTAATACAACATGCCGGTTATAATAACCAAGAACAAAGGTCCCGGCTGAATGCCATATGACCGCCTTATTAAAAATATTGCTTTCTACGACATTGGTAATAACGACATACCTCATAAAACGACCACATTTAAGTAATATTTCGGAGAATTAGATCTGTTAGAACGACCGGCTAAGCTGTATTGTAAACAATTTGAATAGGCATCCACATTTGTCTTCAATGGCTTTTAAAATCAGGAAAGAAAACAATAGGATTTAGTTTAGTGTTATTTTTTTTTTTTTTTGTCAGGAGGAAATCGCCGGACTTCCGCCCTTCACTGGGGATGGAGGGCGGGGCATGTCGGAGTCGAACCGACTAAAACCTCCTGTCTCTCAACAACCAACGTCCAAACCTCGCATGAGACAAAACTCATAAAAAGGCAAAGGGGGGAAAGTGAAGCGTTTAGTGCGGAGCACATCTCTCCCATCACCCTCCCCCTCGGGACGCCGGACTGGCCCAACCCTCTCGGTCGGCAGGCTATCCGAAGCCCGCCTAGATGGCGCCAGTTAGAATGGTCTATTTTACGGAATACCCCGCTGGGTCAGAACCAGCGTGGGTTGAGGATAGCCGGCCTTCCATCACCCGGATGCTCATGCATAAAACGCGTGCAGAGCAGCTTGCACGTCGTCTTCTTAGGCCCCCTTCGCCGGTCCCCAGGCCGACGTGTGAGGGAGACCCGAAACACTTAGAGGGCCAGGGCTTGGGTGAGATCCGCCTCCCTGGCCCCCGCTCGACGGCGGCGGGCCTGTGTGTCTCTCACGCGCCCCGCCGCCTCCTTCTGCGAGATAATGCACTCGCAGAAGTCGAGCATCGCCTTCCACGACTCGTCGTCACCGAGCATCGATGCCACAACACTCGGCAACGACAAGTCGTTTCCTATTTTTGCGACGAGGACACGGCACCACCCCTCCCATGCGGGGCAGGCGACGAGCGTGTGCTCCGCCGTGTCCAAGTCGCAACCACAATGGTGGCACTCTGCCGTCGGCTCGACTCCGATCCGGTGCAGGAACTCACCGAAGCAACCATGCCCAGTGAGCACCTGCGTGAGCCGGAAAGTGAGGCGTCCTCTGTCACGATTCACCCAGTTCAGAAGAACCGGGCGAATCGCCTCGACGGTCCTACGACCAGCCGAAGGATCGGCCAGCCGTCTGGACCATGCCTCCAGCACGGACCGCCGAGATTGGGCCCTCCGCGCTCTGACCACACTGGGGCTGGGACGTGCCACGCCCCGGGCACGAAGGTCAGCCCGCCACTGATAGTCAGCGGCGAGCGCCTCCGCCTCCAGGACCCAAGGCGGCGTCCCAGCCAGTACACACGCCGCCTCGAAGGAGATGGTGCGATAGCCACGGATGACCCTGACCGCGATGGTGCGTTGCGGCCGTTGCAGCAGCAAAAGGGTCTTTTCTAATTCTTGTATGCGGTACTCAAAGCCCGCTTCTTCATATCTCTTCAGTTAGTTTGTTACTTATCTATACACAAGACACACCAAAACTTTGTGGAGTTATTCGTGAAACTTTCAAAATGTCGCAAAGAAAAATAAAACAAATTAATATTGAAAAAAAATCGCGTATTATATAAATATATTTTTCCAAAAATTCCCTATCGATTTGTTTGTACTTGCACGATACACATTAAACATCACCGGTTGTTACGACTATCGGTTTTTACGACTGAATATGAGCAGTCCCTTCGATGTCGTTATAACAGATTTTGACTGTATTGACAACATTTACGTAGCACAAGGGAATGAACGGTAAAATTTGCAAACAACATGGCAACATGGCATGTAAATGTAACTATATTTGAGACCTTAGAACTGATATCTCAAGGTGGGTGGCGCATTTATGTCGTAAATTTCTATGGGCTCCAGTAACCACTTAACACCAAGCTGTGAGCTCGTCCACCCATCTAAGCAATAAATAAATTAAAAAAACGTGTGGCACTCGGGAACTGCCGCGGTAAAAGTATTGCATAGCATTTTTTATCAACTTATGGAATTATAATTAAACAATGACAATTTAATATTAAAACAATAATAAAACAAGACCACGCTATATGAAACATTAATAAAAGCAAAACCTTAACTGTCCCCTTCACACTCATAAGCTAGACCGCGCGAGAGAGAGATGGGCAGACTTTTCATGATGCGCATGCAGTGTGACGTCACGCCACGCGCTTATTCACACATACTACACAAGCGCAACTTGTGAATGTGTTGAACGCGAGCTACATGATAGGCGGAGTGAGGGGTGTAAGGTTTTTTTCGTTACGGAATTTCATGATTCGGTCGCCGCGCTCAAGGTCCGCGATAAAATCTATGCAATAGCTTAAAAAAAAACCTACAAAAAATCAAAATTTGCGTTTTTCGTTTCACGGTGCTATATTTTCTGATGTCGTGAAGACTAAACCAGTTTGTGCATGCCTTAAAGAATTGCCGTTGCTTTTAAAACTCAACATAACATATTGTGAAATATTTACCAATAAACCCCCCCTAATAGCATTAACTGTACCAGTTACCGTCGCGAAGAATCCACCCTAGTCTCCTTTTATTTATTTATTGCTTAGATGGGTGGACGAGCTCACAGCCCACTTGGTGTTAAGTGGTTACTGGAGCCCATAGACATCTACAGCTTAAATGCACCACACACTAATTTCTAATTTTAAAATCATCATTTCCGAATTTACAGACAAAAACTCAGCTCGAGAGATTGAACTGTTCATCAAATATATAGAAACACGACCCCTTCAGCTTCGAGCCTGCAATTTGGTACCTCTCGATTTCAACCTCCCTGTGATTGTATTGAATTTATGCATTACATATCTGATTGTGATTATACAGTTTACGCACTTATTTTAAGGTTGAGATTTATTTTGTGTGCAATCGATTTTTATCTACACATTAATACGTGAAGCAAAAACTTTGTATCCCTTTTTACGAAAATTGCGCGGACGGAGGAGTATGAAATTTTCCACACTTATAGAGAATATAGAGAAGGAGTGCACAATGCTAATATTTTTTTTAAATAATGCATAAAAGATACATTAAATCAATAAAGAAAACATTACACACACTACATACCATGTATTTGACGCACACACGCATGCATACTATTTATTATCAAACTTTTGTTCTTGACGTCTGTGGTCAAATTGAGAATAGATTATATGTTGTTTGTCTTATTAATATTTTTTATAGTGTAGCCTTGGCGAAATTTGTGAAGAAGTATAAAATACAATCATAATAGTGTACAAACTTACAATTCCAATTAATTATAGTCGAATTTCGACTACTGGGGGACCACTAGTATAATAAATTGGGTTCTAAATGTAATGACTTAGATAGTATTTATGTGTATCTCCCTTGTTTTCTCTTTAGTAAAATGTTATTTTTATAAATAACTACTAATAAGTAACTAATTTAAAAAATAATCTATTCATAATTATTAACTTTGTTGTGTGTAATAAAATGATAGATTAATTTGTTGGAAGAACGTTGTATTATTTTTCGTACGCGCGAAAAAGCGTATTACTCAAATAAAATATAGGTACCTGTAACAGAAATTGGTTTTAGGCCGATTCTACTGTGTGAAATTCTTTTGACAATTGCATAATTAAAATGTTGTTTGTAATTATTCGAACAAAATACTATAAATACATAGGTACATATGTTTAAAAAAATACGAAATCATTTTATTTAAATTAACATTATCGAAACGACGTGGATTCGGCAAATCGCAATAGGTTTTTTTTTTAATTATTCATTTATTATATAGACGCTTAAATTCGTTACTGTATGCCATAGAATGTCAACGCTGCCGTCCACCTTGGAGTTTGAGCTCTAAGTTTCATATGCACAGTAACGGTTGTCCTAAGTTCTGCCCAACAGAAAGATGCGGGGTAATAGTAGATATCCAACCGTCCAAGCCAACAAGATCCTACTTCAATTTCTAATTCTAATTACTTCGAGTTCCATTTCTATTACACGACTTTTCTCGGTCGAAGTAATTTATGTGGAAAGTAGGTATTCTATTTAAAAAAGTCACTGCTTTGCGGGATTCGAACACCGGTACAGGCGAGTCGCTCGTTACAAATAGGCCGGGCGTCTTATCTTTTAGGCCACGACGAATTCTAGCTCACTTGATTGAGGCCACTTTGTATTTTCACATTCAAAAAGTTCAAATTAAAATGCGAACTATTCCTTTCCTTTCAAACAATATAACGGTAATTTCAAGCAATAATACTTTAAAGCTACATACCATTACTTCGTAGAAGCCATTTCGTGAAAATTTGGATGACGTCACGTTTTAGGAGACACATCTCAATAAAGAGATAAAGCAAATTTGAATTATGCACAGTAGTTACGTTCTTCAGTTCACTACGAGTGCTGGCAAATCAAATTTTTCTAAAACCCTGAAATATTCATGAATGAATATTGTCGAAGTGTGACTGCAGTTGTGAAATTCGTGACACACGATCTCGTGAAATGTAACGCAAAATAATTCGTTATCAACCATCGGCTTTTTTTTCTATTGCTTGGATGCGTGGACAAGCTCACAGCCCACCTAGTGTTAAGTGGTTACTGGAGCCCATGACATCTACAAAGTAAATGCGTCACCCACCTTGAGATATAAGTTCTAAGGTCTCAAAGAATAGTTACAACGGCTGCCCCACCCTTCAAACCGAAACGCATTACTGCTTCACGGCAGAAATAGGCAGGGTGGTGGTACCTACCCGCGCGGACTCACAAGAGGTCCTACTACCAGTAACAAAGTTTTTCCTCTTCCACCATTGAGAAATTAAGGAGAATTTAATGCTGAAGTTTCCGGCTCACGGTACGTCATTTTATGACCATTCCTTTTCGGTTGAAGCAGTCCGTTTATGGAATGCACTACCCATAAGCATCAAACAATTGCCCTCACCGGAAATTTTCAAGTTCAGATTAAAATCGCACTACCTTGCACAATAATGTGGCTCCTACGATACAACTGTACAAGTTGCGTACTTCTTTTGTATTTACTTGCATATTTTTAGTATTTATTTGCATCTCAACGGCCGTCTGGTGTAGTGGTAAGTGACATGGTCACTACACAAGGGGGTCGCGGGTTCGAATCCCGCCAAGGGAAGATATTTGTATGATAAATATAAATGTCTTTTCCAGGGTTAAGGCGTGATTGTTAGTAAATATTTATTAATTTATTAATTTATTTATTTTATTTAATCGTATGTAAGTCTATCTTATATTGTATTTATTTTTCACATGTGTATATTAGTATATATTTTATGTAAGTTTATTAAAACATAGTATCGTCCAGTTTGCTTATTCCTCTCCCTGCAGGGTTGCCTGGAAGAGACCGCTTTCAGCGATAATACCGCCAATTTATGTCACCGTCTATTATTCGTTTTATATGCTTACTTTGTACGTGTGGTGTTAAATAAAGAGTTATATTATTATTATTATTGAGAAGACGAGCTATCAGCCAATGATGATAAGTAGATTATTCGTTTCATAGATGAATGGACGAGATCATGGACCACCTGATCCTATTTGGTTACCCGAGCCCATAGGTGTAGCAACGTGAAATCCGGCACCCACCTTCGGGGCTTAAGGTATCTCAGTTGTGTTACACTTACTGGTGGTAGGACCTCTTGTGAGTCCGCGCGGGTAGGTACCACCACCCCGCCTATTTCTGCCGTGAAGCAGTAATGCGTTTCGGTTTGAAGGGTGGGGTAGCCGTTGTAACTATACTTGAGATCTTAGAACTTGTATCTCAAGGTGGGTGGCGCATTTACGTCGTAGATGTCTATAGGCTCCAGTAACCACTTAACACCAGGTGGGATGTCAGCTCGTCCACCCATCTAAGCAATAAAAAAAAAGAAAAAATTATAGCTTATGGGCTTTGTATTTTTATTAGGTATACTATACTATTTTTTAAAAACAGCTTGACTGTGTCCCCGACAATGCCTGATAACCACTCACCATCAGGTGGTATACAAAAAACGATATGGCAAAGAGAAAAAATTAAAATAAACCCCAACATGCTATTCATTCTAGAATACAGTGTATCACAGAACTAAGCTAGCTTATTCTCTCCCGTGGAGTGGGCCATTAAAACAAGCGGGATCAGTGGAATCTCGGCTCCTCGCAGGATGGTTTTATAACTCGAATACATAATTTATTGCTAGATTCAACTAGGATATACGAAAACGTGGAAATGCGCTTTAGTGAGCTACACGTACGTGTAGAATAAGCGTTATTGAGTTATACAGAAATTGCTGTGACATTTCTCACGTCGCCTATGGATGACATAAGAGTGTTTGTTGATTGAATGAACGAAAACTAAAAGCAATAGTGATCCATATCTGTTTTGAAATCGTTTCATTTTCCGCAACAGTTTTATTATTATTTTTTGTTACAAACTGTACGAATCTCACCAATTTTAATCATTAGTTTCAAGATCGGAACAGCCATTTAACGCCTCCCGGGTTTATGGTTGCTCCAGAAAACTTTAGACTTCACTGGTATATCAAGATGAATAACTGTAATCATGTTATGATAACTATAAGTCCCGGTCCTTGCTCTAACGGATCGTGAGATCATCTCCTCCTAACTCCCATAGACACAACCTACTGAGGTTCTCACAGGGTCTTCTCAATTAATTCTCGGTTAATTCTGCGAAGCACTACTCTCACTAGGCCCAGTACTAGCAAACTCTCTAAGGTTGAGCCCCGTGAGCTCACCTACCAGCTAAAAGGTAACTGGAATAGCCCCTTAGGTTACCGACGAATAGGTAGGAAAAAACAGTACCTTTTTATTTTTTTTATTGCTTAGATGGGTGGACGAGCTCACAGCCCACCTGGTGTTAAGTGGTTACTGGAGCCCATAGACATCTACAACGTAAATGCGCCACCCACCTTGAGATATAAGTTCTAAGATCTCAGTATAGTTACAACGGCTGCCCCACCCTTCAAACCGAAACGCATTACAGCTTCACGGCAGAAATAGGCAGGGCGGTGGTACCTACCTGCGCGGACTCACAAGAGGTCCTACCACTAGTAAATTTTAGAACCTCATTTTAGAAATTAAGCGAGAGGGAGAAGGTCCTGTAAAGAACGAGACGGATGACATACCACAATCGATGGGAAGGTAGGGAACTTACAACACGATACACAAATAACTATTACTTGTCCCAGTGAATCTGGAAAGGTCTCCGGGTCACCAGTGATCCTCCATATTAAAAAAAAAAAACCTAAACGGTTTATCGAATCGCAATTAAACTAAGACTCTTTTTTTCCTACCTATGCTGATTACCTTGAGAGGCTATATCTACTTCGCCCTAACGTCTAGGTGAGCTAACGGGGCGCAAACCGGAGTGGTGCTAACACTGGCCCTAGCAAGAGCAGTGCTTCGCAGAATCTACCACCGGGTCAGAAACGCGACCCAATCGGGTAATTCGCTCGTCGAGCCCTTCGCCGCAAGCGACAGGTACGACGAGGACGATGAGTGGTACTTGTGGTACCTAAAAGCACCGTTAATGGATCGGGAGGATCCGTTCTGACGTGTTTTGGGCGACGTCGACTAAAAAACTAAAACAATCTAGCCTCTACGACTTGTAATTAAAGACGCTTTTACAGCATTAGTCTACTGACAACCATTCTTTGAAATTTAGTTTTCTTTGGAAAGCTAATCAATATCCGACGCTCTATGTTGGGAATAGTCACCATCGCTCTAGTATATAATCTAAGCCAGGGGAAGCACCCAAGCTCCTATCTACCGCTGATTGCCGCATTCAAACTTAGTTGGAATAAAGGACTTGTCATAACGTTGGTAAGTGGAGCTCATTTCAAAAGCGAAATGTATCTGGCAAGAATAATCTCAGTGCAAACTGGAAGATATTCAAACGATACATTTATTGTTTTAACACAATTTCAGTGAGTTTCTCGCCGGATCTTCTCAGCGGGTCGCGATTCTGATCCGGTAGTAGATTCATTCGCGAAGCAGCTGCTCTTGAGTTGTTAGGTCTCCTTCGAGCAGCTGTTAGCAAATCCTCCTGGCTGAGCTTTTGCTCGCCCACCTGTCCTGGTGAAACTGAAAAGGCCTCCGGACCTTCAATCATAAAAAAAAAACCAAAAAACAATTTTAGTAGGCAGACTGTGTCCTTAGCAATGCTAATATCCATCAGCGACGGTTACTACTTACCATTAGGTGCGTCGTATGCTTGTCGAAACACAATGAGGACAGAGAAAAAAAAGTACAAAAAAAATATTTACGACTTACAAACAAATTTAAATATATTTATCTAAATAACTATCTAAATAATAGTATACTATTATACTATAACATTATTTTGCGTAAATACTTTTTTGTTTTTTTATAACACCAGAAGATCAATATGAATATAAGTATGTATGTATATACACGTGAATTTTTATAGGATTCTGCCCAGAGAACTGAATGGGGGAAGCTATAAATTCTAGGTACCCAAGTTTTTATTGGTTTACTAACTTGATCTTACTTGTTGATTCAAAACTTTAAGAACACCTATTATCAAACTATCAAAACTTACGAAAGAAATTTATGCTATCTTTTCCCGAATAGTTTTCAAACGCCATATTGGCGTATCATTATATTACATATAAATCGTCTTAAGGATAAAGAAACAAAAGTGTGTATAATTGAAATTAATAGTAACTGCCGTCTTTATAACTTCTTTTACAATAAACTTAAATTGATGAGAACCATTAGAGCGAAGATGTCGACCAGGACAAAAGATAAATCACACGTATCATGGAACTATTCTAAGACTCATACAAGCACTACTGCATGCTAAAAAATCCATTAGAACGTATCGACATGTCAGAAAAAAAAAAAGATTTATAAAAAGTATTTAATGATAATCATTAAATATATCAAATAAATGCAGGTTAAAGTGCCGAAATAAAAATCAGTTTTATTGAAAACTATCGAATCCACGATTCAAAATAAATAGTATTGCGACAAAAACCTTAGCTTACTAGCTCTACTAGCGGCCCGCTCCGGCTCCGCTCGGGTCTTTAACAAAAATTTCAACGATATTTGACGTTGTTTCATTTTTTTAAATAAAAGAATACTTATTGCGGCATAACTATAATAGTTAGACATATGCTGTCGCGAGACTTTTTGTAAATAATAATGTGTTCTACAAAGTCGTAGTACATTATTTTACTCTATCATGAAAAGTTTTCGCAGGGCACGCGATATAAAGAATATTTTAGGTAATTTTTTTACACCTTGGGTTACATTATTGGAGTTTTAGTAAGGATCCCTATTTTTTTCAAAAAAGATTATAGTCTATGTCACTCGGGAATAGTGTAGCTTCCAAACAGTGAAAGAAATTTTCAAATCGATTCAATAGTTTCTGAGCCTATTCAATACAAACAAACAAATCTTTCCTCTTTATAATATTAGTATAGAAGTATAGATTTACTACTAGCTACTAACTTAATAGCTAAGGTTTGCTGAGATATTCCTTAGTAATAAAGTTTACAACTATAACAGAGAACAAAAACACAAAAAGTATATTGTTTTTTTTAAACATACTAAAACGTAATGTCATAAATGTCAAAATCATAAAACGTCACTTCATTCTTTAATTCAGATCAGGTGTCTTTACTGTAAAACAAGCAATCAATTTCCACCGGCTATTTGCTCCATTTCTCGAGACATCTATCATTCAGTATCATATCGTCGACAATTCAACATTGACGTTCGTTAAATGAATGTAAATACGAGTTTAAATTATAAATAGCTTTGAATAGAATAAGATAATAGGTATTTATCTGCGAAATTGCCGTTTAGTATACAGAAAGTTAAAGTAATTTTTTTTTGGAACGAAGTTCCTTACGGCAGCCTTGGAGGAGATAGGATTTTTGCTGCGCGACCGAACTGAAAAAAATGTGATAGTAAAAACCGTAAGAAAAAGTCCGTGGAATAAGGCCTTTTTTTCCGCACAGCGATATTTCACCGCGCGATTTTTTTCCCGTAATTCTTTTTTTTTTTTATGGAACTTCGTACCTATCCGGTGTCCCACGACACCACACATATTTTTTTAAATATTTACTGGTGGTAGGACCTCTTGTGAGTCCGCACGGGTAGATACCGCCACCCCGCCTATTTCTGCCGTGAAGCAGTAACGCGTTTCGGTTTGAAGGGTGGGGCAGCCGTTGTAACTATACTGAGATCTTAGAACTTATATCTCAAGGTGGGCGGCGTATTTACGTTGTAGATGTCTATGGGCTCCAGTAACCACTTAGCACCAGGTGGACTGTGAGCTCGTCCAACTATCAAAGCAATAAAAAAATAAAAAATTGTATCAATCAAAATATGCATTCACCCATGCTATCGACGCATGTCTACCAGCGCAATGATAGTTTTTCCATGCCCTTCTTGAAGAAGTCAGCTATACGAGCGCCAACAAAATATTCAAAGGCATTTTGTACTGTATCTCGGGTATTCATATTTTTCCTACCAATAAGTGGAACTTTGGAAGAAGTCTGTAGGCGCAACTCCTGGTGAATGTGATGGATGACGTAAATCCTAGCTCATATAACTTAGAGACCGTTCATTGCGCCGTTTGAGGTCAAGTGTTGTCGTTTTGATTTTTATTACAAGATGTTATTCCTTCGGCTGACACGGCTGAGACTGACACGGCGGTGCTGTATTTAGCGTCCCTGACTATAGCGCCGAGGGTCGTTTGTTCGATTCCCGCATCAGGTAATCATTGTTTGAGGTTTATGTTCTTTTCTTTATTGCGTAGATGGGTGGACGAGCTCACGGCCCACCTGGTGTTAAGTGGTTATCGGAGCCCATAGACATTTGCAACGTAAATGCCACCACCCACCTTGAGATATGAGTTCTAAGGTCTCAGTATAGTTACAACGGCTGCCTCACCCTTCAAATCGAAACGCATTACTGCTTCACGGCAGAAGTAGGCAATGTGGTGGTACCTACCCGTGCGGACTCACAAGAGATTCTACCACAAGTTTTTTTTTTTTTTTATGGCTTAGATGGGTGGACGAACTCACAGCCCACCTGGTGTTAGGTGGTTACTGGAGCCCATGGACATCTACAACGTAAATGGGCCACCCACCTTGATATGTATGTATGAATATATTCAAACATATATAAGTATGTTTATCAGTCTCCGGTACCTATAACACAGCGAACCCTAAATTGGGGCCGGATGTTCGTGCGTGATATTTTGTTCTTACTTATTATTATTATTATTCATCGTGGAACTCATTCTTGAACAAGCGATAAATCTTCATTTCATTAGAAGAACGTGTGGTCAACTTTAAAACATTGAAATACTTTAATGCTTTTATAATGCTAATATAAGAATTATTCAAACAATACAAACATTCGAAACATAATATTTAAAAAAATATCGGTTAGTGTTCAAATCAAAAGTGCCTTATAAAGAAGAATTTCAATGAATACAATTTTGTATTTGTCAATTTCCCCAAAACTTGCCTTAACTCTTAAGAAATAAAATGAAACTTCAATCCATTGTTGCACTGTAACCATTCAAGCCAAAACGAATGATATATTTGTTGCAGAAATTTACAAGGTATATCACTTGACTTACTTGTGAATTATTTAAAATATTGTGGACATAATACTCTGTGTATACAATACTATTAAAAAAATCACTGCTCGCTTTAGGAAATAAATTTGCAATGAGTTATGAAATCCTGAACCTTAATTGTGATAAAGCTTGCCCCCTTCCCTTATTACGTAAAACAGTAAAATAGTCTAAAGAAACAATAATACGGATTACATAAACAAATAAAAGATCTCAGTGTAACCATTAAATATTTTATCTGTTATGAATATAATCCTGTTTTTATGGGGGATATTAAATTTGAAACGTCTTAAGGGCGGCAATAAAGAAAACGTAAAACCTTAAGGAACCAAAAGGATTACCAGACACACCCCACTTTTTGTTTTTTTTATTATTATTATTTCTAAGGGTATAATTTTTAAATCCTTTTTGTAATTATTTTTTTGGGAATACAGCAAAAGGGTTATTCATTTTGGACTAAACTAATAACATAGACGTTAACATGCCTTTCACTCTTCATCCACGCCAACGGATTAACTTTTTTAAAGAAATTGATTGAAAGAGAACTAATGAAGTTCTGTTTATATCAAAACTCTCTCAAAGGGCGTCATCATAATTCGAAGTGGCTATACATTTTTTTATTCAAACCTGAATGATATATCTAGTCGTTGTCATATATGTAGTATATGTAAATGACAAGACATCTGGTGTATTCCCATCAAATTTTTCTACGGAAATAAGTACTTGAACAGTGACCACAAACGACTTTGGTAGTTATTGAAGCTGGCTTACACTACACTTGTAAGCCCGCACGGGTAGATACTACCATCTTGCCTGTATCTGCCGCGTAGCAATCATGCGTTCGGGTTTGAAAGGGGTAGCTGTAATAAAACACAATCGAAAATGTATAGCAGCATTGATGTCGTGATATATATATGTATATGGGCTCTTGTAAGCACCTAACACCAAGTAAGTCGCGTGAGCAATAAAATAATAATACTAAAACTCTGAATGATTAATGAGAATTATACACAGTTGTGTATTGTAGTATTGTGTAGTGTAGTACTGTATGCTGTAATTTTCTTCTATATTTTTTCCCCTACCTAATCACTGTTAGCCTAAGAATTTGCTAATACTAGCCCTAGCAAGAGCATTGCTTCGCAGAATCTACCGTCAGATCGGAATCGCGACGCACAGAGAAGATCCGCTGAGAAACTCAGTGGGATGGTACACAACAGTACACTGTTACTGAAAAATTCATTCATGACAGAGGCACTCATAACCAACCATATAAATAGGGACTGCCAGAGCTCTCCATTACATTAGAAAACTCAATTACATTAATACAACGGCTGTTCAATTGGTTCAATCCGAAAGGTACAAATGCCGGAAAAAAACCTAGTACTCAAACACACGCAGTAAAATATTAATTTTGAAAATAATTCCAAATGAAGACGAATGAAATGCAAAAAAATGAAATGAAAAAATTTCCAAAGGAAAATAATTCCAATGAAGAAGAAGAAAATTTTAGTGGAAATATGTTTAATGATTTTACAATACATAAACAAATGAAAAACAATAAATAGCATATTGAAAGAAAACACTAATGTACGCAACTTGTAAACAACCATGAAACATTAATAGTTTTTTTATTTTATTTGTCACGTAGCTCAAATTTGAAATAGCCAAACATTTAAAAAGTACATAATCATAACATTCCCCCAAAATTCAAATTTACCGTGTATTCCCATTGAAATGAAGATACCCATCTATCAAAGTCACTAGTCCCGTGGGTCAGCGACGAAACTCAAAAGCTAAATAGCTTTTATGTTTCAGTAATATATACCCTTGCATATTTTGTGAAACTTATGACATGCCTTCGATTTAAATTTTTTTGCCATCGTAGACACAATTCTTGTTATCCCAGATTGTTTTAGTAATTTTATTCGTCTGTATAGTTAAAATAGTGAAGATGCAACAACACAGCTTACACATTTCAATGTTTCCTAAAGTTTAATGCCTGGATGGATGAAACCTGGATTCCTGTGCCAACGAGTTCACCAATCAACGAACATGCGATAGTCTGACTTGGCGACCCCTGATATTTACATAAAGTTTATTTCTACCCTTTTCACTTTACATTGGATCCCTAGTAATTCTTGTTATCCCAGATTGTTTTAGTAATTTTATTCGTCTGTATAGTTAAAATAGTGAAGATGCAACAACACAGCTTACATATTTCAATGTTTCCTAAAGTTTAATGCCTGGATGGATGAAACCTGGATTCCTGTACCGACGAGTTCACCCACAACGAACATGCGACAGTCCGACTTGCCGACGCCCTGATATTTACATAAATTTTATTTCTAACCTGTTCTCTTTACGTAATTAAAGCAGTAGTTGACAGTTTCTAGAATTTTACTGAGTACATATTTATTTATTGATTGATTGATTTAGTTACACCAACAAAGTGATCATCAATACAAAATATGGACAAATTGACAATAAGTATATGATAGATTCTGATGTCACCTCAATTATACATAGGTGCAATCGACAGTGCATTAGTCTACAGCATCTTCTTCTCCTTTATCTCCATCTTATCCCACTAGGTGGGGTCGGCACAGCGAATTTTTCTATTCCATTCTCTTCTATCAGCCGTCATCTCAACACTCACTCCTCTCTTTCTCATATCGTCATTCACACACTCCATCTTGACAACATCTTGAAATTAGAAAAGTAAAAATACAATGAATCATTTTAACTTCAAATTATTCATTGTTCATTACTTTACTTAATAACTAACTAACTAATAACTTACTTAACTTTCTTTTCTTACTTAATTTCATTCTTTATAATTAAAAAAAAACATATTTTACCTTATGCTTTTTTATTAAACCTAGCAACGTTCGATAAACAATTATATTATCTTGCAAAATCAGTAATGGTATTTTCTAGTACTGGTATACCAGACGTGCGCACATTAATGTGTAATTAGTCAAATTTAAATCCCCGTATCGGGCGGACCTCAATAAATCCACGTCGATACGTTACCAATAATTCCGCCAGACAAGACTAAGGGTAGCTTTGTTTTGTGCCGCGGAAGCTTCGAATGAAATACAGCTGTTTCGTTTAAAAAGCTCGGCAGGACATTGTTTTTTTTTACAGTAAATAGGACTGCTTGTCATCCAATGTCAGATAGAGAGAAAAAGAGCTCTTAATTAGTTAGTCAAATCTCTGGAGTCGATCCTCTGGACCCATAGAAAGCATGATCTCTATGATCGCATTATCACACTGAGTTCCTGGCTGGTTCTTCTTTTAGGAAACTGCATTTCTGACCTGGTGCTAGATTCTGCAAAGTACTGCTCTTGCTAGGGCTAGTGATACCAAATTCACCAGGTTACAGTGCCGTGAGTTCACCTACTCGCCCGGTTGGGCTGGAGTAACCCCTCGAGGCTACCAGCATGGGTATAAAAAATGCATATGAGAACAAGGATCATATGTTTCGTTGACGCAAAGCCACACTATGATCAAACTAAATAACTCAAAAGAGAAGCTGCAAATAACACTGTACTTTAAATACAAATGAAAGTATATTTACGATATAATCTTGTATCTGTCACGAATGACAGCAACCCCAAATACTATAGATATAAATAGCTATGTACTTGTTAATTTTGTTGAGTTATCATTAAATGTACGACTTTGGAAAACTTAAAATAGGCTAATACCAATTAATTTTGATTTTACCGGCCTTCGTGGTGACGCCAAGGTAACATTAAATATGAAAATAATGTCAAATTTATTACAAAATTCATATAAAAACATTCTCCATTCGTATCAGTAAGCATTGTATCTTAATACAGCTTAAATTCGACAGAGAAATATCTACAAACAATCGAACCTTACTGAGAATGCACTTCGTTCAATTATCTAAATGAATTGAATTGTCTAAAGGGTGTTTCCAATGATAAATTTTAGTACATTTTGAAACCGGGAAGTGCTATAAATGAGAATTCTTAATAATACTTTTATTAATTTATCTATGAGTCCAATCTAATTAAAATAAACTTTGTTGCTTCACCTGTAACATTTTTCAAAATTTCAAATGACATGGTACTTGCATACTATAAACCAAATACTACAATCGTCATCAACGACGAATTACAGCATCATTTTTTATGACTGAAGTATTACTGGTGGCCCGGAGGCCTTTCCAGTTTCACCAGGACAGGTGGGCTAGCAAAGGCTCAGCCAGGAGGGCAGAAAATCAACATACGTTGATGCTATGGTTTGTAAAAAAAATCACATAATATTTGTAATAACAAAGCGTGCAGCGTTTTTTAAGTAAATCTTTTGAGTAGCGGCAGGGTAAACAAATTCTGTTAGAGCCCAATGAAAAAATCCAATTCATCAGAACCTTATAATTACAAATTACTCCTTGAAATTTCTTTCTCATCAAAGACAATTATGTATATCGAATTATAACGCACGGAATTACTTCATTAACCGTATAATCACATATTTCTGTATCCAATTAACATGTAACTCACAGTCTGTATGATAAATGGCTCAATGTCCGCTGTCAATACCGCGCAATGCTAATATATGGGATCTCGTATGATTTATGGCGCGCACTTCATTAGTTGCACTGATTTAGTATGCAGCTTATACACTGTGCGTTCGAAGCGATATGTATAAAGTGTATTTCGGATACTGAATCCATGATTTTGAATCTAGAAACATATTTTTTTCTACCTATTCGCTGGTAGCCTAAGAGGTTATTCCAGCTAGGACGATTAGGTTAGATCACAGGTTCAACCTCAGATTTTGCTAACACTAGCCCTATTAAGAGCAGTGCTTCGTAGAATCTACCACCGGATCGGAATCGCGACCACTGAGATGATCCGGCGAGAAACTCAGTGGCTAATAGTGATGTTTTAAACACAGACGTAATGCTTATTAGCTTCTGTCGTTTTAGTTGTATTTTAAAGCGTCTATTTTATGACAGCAGGATATCGTCGGTCTTCGGAATGTCGTATCTGAACCGACTAAGCCCATTATCGCCTAACAACCAGATCCGAGTCACGGCGCTAAGGTTCTCAATCTGAGAGCATAGCAATGCTGTTCATACGAAACTTGTGTCTTCCCGGAATGGTCTGCCTTTCAAATTGGAACTAATGATTGTTTTACGGTAGAAATAGGCGTGATGTCGGTACTTGCCTGTGAGGAATCACAAAACATTCTATAAGACCTAAATGCTTAAGAAATTAGACGGAGAATTAGACTGTGAAATCAAATAAGTTTGGAACTGTTGGTTCATAGCTCGAGAAGGCCTGTTCTTTTGACCCTCCAGCTCGTTGCTCGTAGCAATGCATAAGCAATAACTAGGAGAGCAGAACACCGAACAATATTTACATTCAATAATTGAGAAAAATAATAAGAAATAATACGATCTCTTCCAAAAACATGGAAACGCTTTCGACTTCATATTTGTGTACTCTTACTTCGGTTAGGATACAAAATATAAATGTATACGTAAAAGCCATCCAATTTACTGGAGCGTTTCAATTGTGGCACGCAACGAATACTTCCTTTTCAAACATCACAATAAAACAGTTCAATTATATTGGAGTCACTCAATTTATTTTCTCTATAAGTATTTAATAAAACAAGTAATAAATTGTAAACGAGGGTAGAAATAGAAAAATCGTAAAATTGGCTTAAGCTTCAACTACGACCTTAAATAACTCAGAAACGGTTAGAGTTAGCAAAAAATCATAAGAGACCTTTTATGTAGAGCGTTAAATTTTGTACAAGAATTATTGTTTGCCAATATGATCTGTTCATCCGTTCATGGGGTGAAAAATTCCAAAATAATAACAGATTTTTTCCCCTGTTATTTCCATTTAAAGGTTTGGTTATCGGGGGGGCCGGATTAAAATTAAAATTAAGAGCTATAGCTTGGCATTAATTTTTTTTAATAGGTTTAAAACGGATGTAGAACCTACGTGCTCACATAAAAACATTTTATATCAATTTCAAAAGATGACACTTTTTCTTCTGTTTTTAAAACCAACAACAATTAAATTTTCAAGAAACTAATGAACGCATATTATTGAGACACACGAATTAAATACACCTAGACAATATCTAAAAATTGTACAACGGATTTAGGACTATCGTGAAAAAAAATACGGACAAACCCTAAATTAAGACCACCCTAAAACACATATTACTATTCTGCTTATTTTAACAGCTGATGGTTGCATGCTGCATTGGTTCAGGTTTTTTCATGGTTATTCAGTCACAAACTTTTATTCAAGGAACTACTACTGTCCTTCGGCAACAGATTGCAACGAACGTCTAATTAAGCGCAAAATTACATTGGTCCCGAGAATTGAGGATCAAGTATGAACAAATTGATCGTATAACTTAAAATATGATCTAAAGATGTAAATTAAGGTTCTAATTAATGCTCTTTATACCAGTTCATGTTTCTTTATTTGTTTATTATAATTTTTAATAAAAGGAAGAGAGGCCGTCTCAGATCAACTTGGCGTCTCTCGGTGGAGCAGGAGATAGGCGTCTTGGGCATAACGTGGGAGAAGCTAGAACAGACTGCCCAAGACCGATATAAATGGAAGGATTTGATTCGAGCCCTAAACCCTAGCAGAGGCTAATAGGAAAGAAAGGAGAAGAATAATATTTTTTAAATTATTAATTTTTAATATGACTGTTGATTTTTCAGCGACTTGTAAAAAAACCTAAATAATTCAAGCCCATGTTATTTTATTAATTTTAGAAATTTTGAAATTACAATTCTCGCGGTAAGGGTACTTCAATCTCTGCAAGTATTTTGTACTGTGTCAATATTTAGATAAGGTAAGGGTATGTTTGCTTTCTATTCCCGAATAATCTTTTGAAAAGGACTCGTAAAGTGAATTGGTACGCAAACAGATATGTAAATCTCTCCTATTCAACTAGCTCTGATATTTTATTCAGCTTAACGAAAATTTTGGCAACAGATATGATTTCATTAAATGAGTATAAAGATATGTGGCATTATTGTTATTTGCCATAGGACCGAAATTATATACACCAACTTGGTTGAGGTTGGATTATAAATTCTATAGTCTATATCTGTGTCTCTTTTTAGAGCGTTGCTCTTTCGTATGCATCGAGTTTCAAATCGGGAAATTTTCACTTCAATGTTTAATTAAACGTACCACATTAAATAGCCCCAAGCAGGATGTTCTCCTACGGGTATTTAATAACTCTAACTGATGCTCAACAAGCGCCGTGATACATTAGAACAATTTCCCTCAACACCAGACACACGAGGCGCGGTCGATAAAGCAGCAATTTTTCTTGGTGGTAGGACCTCTTGTGAGTCCGCGCGGGTAGGTACCACCACTCTGCCTATTTCTGCCGTGCAGCAGTAATGCGTTTCGGCTTGAAGAGTGGGGCAGCCGTTGTAAATATACTCGAGAACTTAGAACTTATATCTCAAGGTGGCAAGGAGGCAAGGTGGCAAAGTGGCGCATTTACGTTGTAGATGTCTATGTGCTCCAGTAACCACTTAACACCAGGTGGGCTGTGAGCTCGTCCACCCATCTAAGCAATAAAAAAAATAAAAAATCCTCGACACCAGACACACGAGGATCGGACGATAAAGCAGCAAACTCTCTGTATGCACCAGATGTTTTCAAAAAAGACTGTATTTGTTGAAAACATCTGGTGCATACAGAGCCAGCAAATACCCATTTCAATTTAATATAAAAACGAAGATTCTTTAACTTTAATATTGGATCGAAAGTCGGAATTCCCGTACGCACTAACCATACATTAGGTCCAAGCCGCATCTCAGGCTCTTGTTAATTTTGCACGAATCGCATTTACACTGGTGGTTTATCTGTAGTGATGCTACCACAACCAAAATACGAAATTATTCTCGGAATGGGGCTTGGTGTTTAGAAAAGCGCTAATCGATTCACATCGGAACTAAGTATAGTAGTTATACAACTAAAAAAAAACTAAAATAAATAAATTTCTGTCCTGAGCATAAATTTTGATTCACAATCGAATCAAATATGTAAATATTTCTGACAATATTGTTTTCGTAATACGCCAATAAATTTGGCATTTAATTAATTTGCAATTAAATGGGTTTTTAATGATCCTAAATTGCAAAAAGTCGTTTTCGTCATGGAATTTCGTTGTCTGACTACCATTTTTGAATAAGCCCTGATGACAGTTCCATTCTACTGTATTAGAATGGCAATACGATTTATTGAAATTTGACTTCAATATGACAGAGACATCGTACCACACCAGTCATGTAAGTGGTATGTGTCAGTGGTATAATCTTAACACATGGTGGATCAGCACTATGGCCTACTAGTAAATTGAATACATCCGTATAAATTAACTGGAATGTGCAACGAGAGCCTTAGTGTAGTTACGTGACCGACCGCAGTTGTCTGAATTTAAGAGCTACAAGTATTGTCTCAATGATCCTATAGAGATCAGTTGCGATTTGAAAATATTCAAAGGCTTTTCGTGTTTGTGTTCTTTTTAAAATCATTCTAACCACTGTTGTGTTTGTGTTTTGTTTTAAGCATAATAAATAGGCAAATCCGCAGTTAAAGACTGATGCAGAATACAATTTGTGGTGGTATATTGTGTGGTTTATTTACTGTTTAGTAACAGTCAATGTACATACGGTTGCCAGACGTGGATATTTACGCGTAACATAAAAATAAATTAATAACGTGCCAGAGGGGAATGGAACGCAGCATACTCAACATAAAAAAGACACACAGAGTGCGTCATACAAAGATAAGAAGCATAACCAAAACAGTGGATGCTCTCAAATATGCTCAAAGACTGAAGTTTAAGTGGGCTGGCCACGTAGCACGACTCGGGGATGGGAGATGGACATCGAAAGTATCTGGGACGGTCCACAGGGCAAGCGGCGCGTCGGTAGACCGTACACGCGTTGGGAGGATGATATTAGAAAGGTTGCTGGACCACACTGGATTTATGTCGCCAGAGACAAAGCAGAGTGGAAATCTTTGGAGGAGGCGTTTACCTGAGAGGGTCCATACATATATTAAATATACAAAAAAAAATGTAATTGCATGGAATAAAGGGCTTAATAATAAATAATCAAATCAGTGAATGTGGGAAAATAAAACATACCCCCTGAACGTAACTTCTCAGGATCCTCCAAAAAGTCCACTGAAAAAGTCTCAGTAAATGACCACCATTACTGAGATATATTTCAATCCATAACATATCTCTTTTATTTTATTTCATGCCATGTTTCATATTAATCAACTTCATTTCATTTCATAATATCACTTTTCATATAAAAAATACATATATAAAAGATTAGGCTGTGTATACACCTTTGCCTTTCCACTTGGAAAAATAAAACTACTGCAACTCTGAACGTTTAGACGTCAGCAGTAGAAGTAGCAAACTCAAAATTATACATATTTTTTTTATTGCTTAGATGGGTGGACGAGCTCACAGCCCACCTGGTGTTAAGTGGTTACTGGAGCCCATAGACATCTACAACGTAAATGCGCCACCTATCTTGAGATATAAGTTCTAAGGTCTCAAGTATAGTTACAACGGCTGCCCTACCCTTCAAGCCGAAACACATTACTGCTTCGCGGCAGAAATAGGCAGGGTGGTGGTACCTACCCGCGCGGACTCACGAGAGGTCCTTTTTTTTAACGCTGGGGAATCCATTTACGGATACCCGGTCGGTTCTACCACCAGTAATTACGCAAATTAAATTTTGCGGGTTTGATTTTTATTACACGATGTTATTCCTTCACCGTGGAAGCCAATCGTGAACATAAATACATTAAGCAAAGGTTCGTGTGTCCTGTGTACAATAAGCCACAATTACATGCATGTGTCAAAATTAATCAACCATCAACCGAACATGACAGAACACCAGTTCCAATCAACGGAGTGGCCATCGACAACAGCTGTGCTACACCTCGATTCCGCATGTTAATGCACGTTCGCTAATATTAAAATGTTGGCGGCGCTGACCGTCTGTTACAGCGCAGAGGGGTTGCCCTATGTACGCAGAAGACTCAACTCTAGTCAGTTTTGTTTGGGTTTTACAACGAGATAAATATTTATTTTACTTTATTTAATAATGTATTATTATTTTTTATTGGAACGAAGTTCCTTATGGGATGATGCGGAGGGGTACCCTAACCGGGAAAAAACGTCCGTAACGTAAGATTTTTATTAGTAATGCACACAGTGTACGACTTAACATTGTAATAACGTACAAAAATAACATATTTTTTATCATTCATTGACCACGATCTCAGAGCGTTCGTTTGCGCTGTACACTAACTCTTATGCAAACAACCGTGAATGAAGTGTACCACAATAAGTTCGCACGTTACCGAATGACTGCGGGTTGTTGCGAAAACTCCGGTTTTATTTTCTTTATACCTCCAATAGAACTTAAAATTAATATTTTTATAATAAGGAACTTCGTTCCTGTCCTATCCGGTGTCCCACGACACCACACATCTTTTTTATTTTTTATTGCTTAGATGGGTGGACGAGCTTCACAGTCCACCTGGTGTTAAGTGGTTACTGGAGCTCATAGACATCTACAACGTAAATGCGCCACCCACCTCGAGATATAAGTTCTAAGGTCTCAAGTATAGTTGCAACGGCTGCCCCACCCTTTAAAACCGAAACGGATTACGGCTTCACGACTGAAAGGGTGGTGGTACCTACCCATGCGGACTCACAAGAGGTCCTACCACCTGTAAATTAGGCACACAATACACATTACAAGCTAAAAAGATACACAATAAGTAACAACAAGTAAGAAAAACCTGCTTTGTAACATAAGTATTTATGTTTTAGGCGCGGGGACCTCGTAGGAGGTTCGGCCCCCGGCTCGAAAAAAAAAAAAAAAGTATTTATGTTTTAAAAGCGTATGCAATATCACGTCTATACCGGTCTGGTGTGTTTCTGAACTTGACTCTCGGAATGTTATTTGAAGATGAACACTAAAAAAAGGTTATAGCATTAGGTTTTTTTATTTGCTCTATAAATTATGGTACTCCATCTTCGGTACAGTCTCGTATCCTCAACTTATTTGGTCACGTATGCCGGCGAGAGGCGGCTATTGAGGGACTTGCGGACCAGGGAAAAGTTGAGGGTACCAGGTTACGAGAAAGCCTATGAGGTGGAATGACCAGATAAAAGCGGCAGGTAACCCCTCTCGACCGGGTATCCGTAAATGGATTCCCCAGCGTTAAAAAAAAAAAAAGGTAATGGCTCATTACTACACGAATGCACAAGTAGGGCGGCCGTCAAAGAAGTGGTAGCGTGTTGTGAAGCTTGCCATCAACGCCTGATCATCACGACCACTCGTGACAGTGATACGACAAATAAGCTTTTATATTCCGAATTGCCTACGTGATTCCGCCCTAAGATTATAAGTGAAAGTCTGAACTTTATAGTACGCCAGCTGACCTGCCCTTAAAGCGTAAGGCATGACAGCCATAGATAATGCACATAAATTAGTTATAGATAAGCAATTCAAGCACTCAACAAAAAAGTTTACGGGCGTCGGCCACGAGATGGCTTCGCTTCGATTAGTTTCTCATTGCTCCTGTAGATAGGTAACATACATAGATAGGTAACAGTAATATTATCTATCCTATATTTTATTTCGTAAATTTTCTACAACAAATAAACACTTGTATGATTTCATTATTTTTTTGTGTGTTTAGTTATACAATAATTAAATGCCTTAACTTTAACAGCATACAAGCTTAGGGGCATCTGCTACAAGATGTCGCTAGTTTCCATACAAAAAAATATTTGTCTTAAAGTATCGCAGTTTCAAGGACCTGATGATAGCTTCGCGACAGAAAATAGAACTAGATATTTAAACAATCATAAAATAAACATTCGGTTTAAAGTCTTATATAACCGAACTAAAGCATTGACTAAACACATTATTGTGAAATGAACAGTCTAGCTTCACCATTTATATCCTACAAGAAATGAACATTAGCATCAATCTTTATGAAAGGCGGGAAAATTCAAAGGAAATTCCAAGTTTTATCTATTTTCGTTAGTCGTTCAAATGATTAATGCACTCCTGTATCGCGGGGGCTCTCGCTCGTAACCCTTTCGGCTAAGTTCGTGTATTGTTTAAGATTTTACAATTAATGAACTATAGAGCGTCTCTTTGTTAACGTAACAATGGATTTTAAACGTTTTATAGTTTTTTTCTTAGTATTTCAGTGTCTTCCGTGAGTATAGAAGCTTTAAGCATGCGTATCATATACCATGTAAGTGTTTCTTAAAACTACAACAAGTGACGTCTCATGAAAATATATCAATAATTATAACAATATCGATCAGTGTGCTTAATGCGAGTTTTGAATACGCTTTTATTAGCTTCAGATGTAAATATGTTTGTAACGGCATCTTTGAACATGATTTTGACCCCCTTCAAAACGTCTGATTAACTCGAAATTTGGTATACTTATTTAGGACCGATGACAATTCAATATTTAAAACAAATGAAAACAAATATTTTTTTTAATTGAAATTCAACTAAAACAAAAAAAGAACAATAAATAATAGTGTAAAAAACTAACTAAATACGCTTTTATAGAAAATCCAACTGAAAAATAGAAAATAAATTTTAATAAATTCGAATTCAAAATAGTGTAAGAAAAATGATTTTATTGTAAAATAGCGTGGGGTGCTTTTCAGGATATTATCAAAATAACCCTTCTACTCATATCTGTTCATAAAAAATTATAACTACTTATACCATGCACCGCACGCTTTATTTACAATAAAATCATTTTTTCTTGCACTATTTTTAATTCAAATTTATTAAAATTTATTTTCAATTTTTTAGTTGGATTTTCTATAAAAGCGTATTTTGTTAGTTTTTATGAACTAATATTTATTTTTCATTAATGTTCTCGATAGCGTAAAAGTTAACTCAAATTTGTATGGAGTTGGAACGTTTGCCGCTAGGGACACTGTTCCAACTGCATACAAATTGAAGATAACTTTTACGCTATCGGAAACGTGAAAAAATTCGCTCTAAGCACACGGAAAGCTTTTATTTTCGTGTTCGACACTGTTCGTAACGTATTAAGTGTGTTACTAACTAGCGTGGAGTTTTATAGAAGAAAAACCGCATTTTTTCACAACCATACTCATAGAGACTTCTTTCAGTTTACATGAAATCGTCAGATAACGGTTTTAGCGAATATAAATAATGACATCGTCATAAAACACGAGAAATTAAGCCGTCGAATTAGTCTTAATTGCATAATACGATACTAATAAATTTAAAAACAATTTTAAAAAGCCTGCATTTCCGCTCTATATTTTGAATGAAATCGCCATTTCACTATCGAAATAAAATATTCAGGCACATTATCGAACGTGCTACAATGTAACTAAATATAGTTGACAAATCCAACGATACATCAGCTCCGGAATGGATTTGGCTCTGTAATTACGCATCAAACAAAGGGACGCGGGTAAATATACTAGATATTAAACGGACAGACAGACGTATGTGAAAATTATACGATAGTACGGAAACGAGAGTCTGGCTAAGGTAATTACGTTAGATGTTATTTGGGAATCTCAAATATTATTATAAGTTTGTAAGTTTTTATTGAACTAAACATAACGAGGTACAGAGAAGACACTGCTACACATGAAGATCACTAGCTACCTTTTTTAATGGTTGGACGAGCTCACGGCCCACCTGGGTTAAATGCTTACCGGAGCCCATAGACATGTGCAATATAAATTCCGCCACCCACTTTGAAACATGAGTTCTAAAGTCTCAATTTTAACAGTACAACGGCTGCCCCACCCTTCAAACCGAAACACATGACTGCTTCACGGCAGAAATGGCAGGGTGGTGGTACCTACCCGTGCGGACTCACAAGACGTCCTACCACCTCGAAAGTTAACGTTGAAGATAAGTTAAGTTACACCGAATCAGGACGAATAAGATAATTGATCCTTTACCACATCACAGATCTGTTTTGAGTTGCAACATCTAATCACCTACATAGCTTCACAGCCTAACACATTCACTTCACAAGCTTCGGAATGTCTTCATTCTTCGCTCCATTCGAATATTCCGAAGCATCGAATGCAAATTCGTCAATGCGAGTACAGCTCTAAAGGCCGGTCATTAAACAGGGATTTGAAGGGTCGACCAGAGCCAAATAAAGTTAGTCTCGGAACGGTACCGTAACGTGCGAGCCCCGAAGTGCACAGGTAATTAAAGGCACGTTTCAGAGTTAATAATCTTTAGTGATGGGGTATCTTAGTTGGAATGCGAAATCAGTTACAGGCCACGTCGAAGGAAGAGGTATTTGTATATCGGCGATACGGCCAGGATTTTACGTATAAGATTCGTCACAACTAAAACTAATGCTTAAACTAACTAACGCTTAAATAGCGTGATTACTAGAAGCACACTTTTACACAATCACACATTTTATAATACTAGTGGCCCCGCAGTAGTCGAGATTCGACTATAATTATTGAAATTATAAGTTTAAACATTATTATGGTTCTATTGTCAAACACTATTATTTTTCGGTAATATAATCACAGTATTCGCCAAAACTGCAGTATAGATCAATAAAATTAAAGACAAACAATATTAATCTATTTTCAATTCTACCACAGACTTTAAGCAATAACAAAAGTTTCCCAATTGACAGTAAACAAAGAGTATATTTTTATGTATGTGTTGTGTCAAATACATGGTAGTGTGTGTAATGTTTTCTTTATTGATTTAAAGTATCGTTCTTTTATGCATTATTTTAAAAAAATATTAGCATTCTGCACTCTTTCTCTATAAGTGTGAGAAATTTCATACTCCTCCGCCCGCGCAATTTTAGTAAAAAGGGGTACAAAGTTTTTGCTTCACGTATTAATATATAGATGCTTTTTGTTGATTATTGAAAATACAACATACAGACAAATGAAAGTCGTGCAAAACAGTTCATGAAATGTACCTTCATATTGTAAATGAATATTTTAATGAATTTTATATGACAAGAAGTAATTTATCGTGCACAAATAACTTTCACCAATTTAAACAAGCATTATGCTTATTCACTTTTGCTTGAATCTGCCCAAGCAACAGTTTCTCGCCAGTTCTTCTCAATGGGTCGCGATTCCGAGCCGGAGGTATATTCTGCGAAGCACTGATCCTGCTAGGGCCAGTGTTAGCAACACCTCCTGGTTTGAGCCCCGAGAGCTCACCTACACGCTAGGGTTACGTTGATATAGCCTCTCAATGCTATCAGCTTAGTTAGGAGAAAAGAAAAAAAAACGCACATCACATTCCGGCTCGAGCAGTCGAGCGGAGCGGAGCTCTCTGTGATTATCGTTGTACATTGAAATGTAATAAATGGAATTCATTGGAAAAGTGAGTATTATTTATTGTCACTATAGAAAGCAATGACAACAACCACGAGAATTTGTACCATTTGTAATAACAATATGGTGCCAGTGGCAAAATCATCAGTAGTTGACGTCATCAGTAATGGTTACGTCGATTAAAAAATACAATAGAATCAGCCACTCCGTCATATGTAATTCCCATAAGCTACCATAAAGTCGTTTCTTAAATTTCAAGGGAAACTGAATATTTGGAAACTTTACCTAATATTTGGCAATCTTAAGTACAAATAGTTCACACTACCAAACTATGGATAGACTGTCAAACATTTCTCTGGTAGCACATCTATTTAACCAGAATCCTAGAAAAAAACAACATGGACGAAACCGCAATCAAGAACTAGCTAACATAAACTGACCTCACCTCAACAGTAACTGTAGTTGGGCACTAGAATTTATAATTTACGAGCGTTCTGTGCAGCACTGATACGAACCGGCAAACTTACTGAATAAATTATATTTGATGTTATTATTGTTTACGTGAAACTGAGACCTAAATAAAATAGGGTTGTCGGTTTTTTCTTTTTTCCAATACTTATTGGAGTTCTTGAAGTATAATTAAACGAATTACAGGAAACTTTTGGATAAGATAGGCAATCAGTGACTTGCATTCAATGATAAATAAGTAAAGCAGTTTCTATCTTACATGACAGGTAATTAGCCGCTTTATTGACTCTTGTCCTTACCACTAATTGCCTCGGGACAATGTCGAAAAAATCTCGTAAGCTTTTATTGAACAACAAAGGATTCAACTGACCGCGAAATTGTCGAAGGGATAGTATAGGGACCACAAAGTATTGATATTTGATATATTTTCGGGGTAGTTTTAAATGAACTATATATTATATAATATATCATTGCTATTTCTTGTAAGGAACAAATCAAATAGAAAATAGAGGGCGGTCTTACAAATAGTAAACTGTCAAACTGACAGCATCTCCGCTCGGCAACTTTTTTTTTTTTTCCTGCCTAAGCTGGTAGCCTAGAGTGGCTATTCCAGCGTAACCGTGACTAGTAGGTGAGCTCACGGGGCTCAAACCTGACGACGATGCTAACACGAACCCTAGCAAGAGTCGTGCTTCGCAGAATCTACCACCGGATCGGCATCGCGACCCACTGAGAAGATCCGGCGAGAAACTAGTGGGCTGTGTCTGAGAGTTAATTTACTCGTCGAGCCCTTCGTCGCAAGCGACGGGTTCGACGAGAAAGGTGACCGGTGCTTGAAGTACCTAGAAGCACCGTTAGTGGATCGGGTGGATCCGAGATGACGTGTCTCGGCAACGAAGTGTAATAAGCACGCGCGGTTTTTCCCCTACTATAATCGTCGGTAGTCTAAGGGGCTATTCCAGCAACTCTCGGTCTAATAGGTGAGCTCACGGGCTCAACCCAAATTTGCTAATACTGGCCATAGCAAGAGCAGTGCTTCGGTGAATATACCGCTGAATCGAAATGGCGATCTACTAAGAAGATCCCGTGAGAAACGCGGCAGGTTGACTCTTCGTTTTCGGGGGAAAGCACGTGCGTCTGGTGCATAGATGATACACAACCACAACACAACACAACAACACAACCTAACCGCTTTTTAAATTTACTAATTAGCGGTAAACATCCAATCTTATACATTTAAACGAGCAGTTCTTGTATATTAATTAATATATATGGATATAAAATATATAATCTCGGAAACGGCTCCAACGATTTTCATAAAATTTATTATACAGAGGATTTCGGGGGCGATAAATCGATCTAGCTGCGATTTATTTTCAGAAAATGTTGTTTTATTCGTGTTTTCAATAATCAACTCTTCCCGACATCTATTGGCGAATAATAATACTATTTTTCTGAATTGAGGGCAACTAACCGCTTTAAAGACACAACAAGATGGCGTCATAATATGCCCGCAGACAATTACAAAATCTTTGTTCGATAAAATATGGAAATTTAAAACCAGTGCACTTTAATATGAAATAAAACTAAAAATGGTAGTCATTTTTGCAACCATTCTCTTATTACCTACTTGTTTTCCAATTATAAGCGTATTTATGTTTTATTTAATTATTGAAATTTTTCGTTAAGTCGGTAAATGTATGAGTCATTTATGTTTTCTAGTTCACACTAATTATAGCACGTAGCACATCTTATCTTGGTTGAAGTTCATCGCTAACAATGGGATTTTGAAATAAATTTATTATGAATCATTTAATCAATAATGGTAAGTTATTAAATTTTAAAATTATTTGAATTAACTTTACCACGTACTTCTATTAAGATTTTATCTACATACAAAAAGTGCCGTACTGGAGGTACGACGACTTATTACTTGTGGTAGGACCTCTTGTGAGTTCGAGCGGGTGGGTACCACCACCCCGACTATTTCTGCCGTGAAGAAGTAATGCGTTTCGGTTTGGGGCAGATAATGGGGCAGCCTTTGTAACTTTACTGAGACTTTAGACCTTATATCTCAAGGTGGGTGGCGCATTTACGTTGTAGATGTGTGTTGTAGATGTGGGCTCCAGTAACCACTTAACACCAGATGGGCTGTAAGCTCGTTCACCCATCTAAGCAATAAAAAAAGAAGATAATTCGGTTTTCAGTGTTCGTTTGAAATCTGGTTTTAAACCTCTCTGTTTTTCGTAAAGTATGTTCCATGAGAATTGCTCTGAAGAACTGTTTCAGTGAATTCTGTCATCGCGTTTTTACCATCGCACCGCCCGCCACTGAAACAGAGTTCATTCATACTACCTAGAAACACTGCGTTCATCGACTATTCATTTCCAGAAGTATTTTCTGCCACGTACCATCCAGCTTTAGTAAGCACTTCCCTACTGGGATTGCGACAGTAACCACCACTCACTCATCATCAGTCAAGCAGGCCGTAAGCTCGTTTACCTGCAATGATGATAAAATAAACACTTAAAAAAAGCAAATGCTTGTGTAACGACTGTACAAATATGTTTGTATATATAAGATATAAGACTTGTATATTATGTAGTTTTTAAAGTATTGGGAACAAAGTCCCTACTTTTTTTTCATCGTTTAAAACCAAAGTTAAACATGATTTTCGAAAAATTTCGGACACGTGACCCGCTTAGTGTTCCATTTTTAAAATATAATTCAGCCAATATAGCTAGTCAAAATCATAGATAATAAATACCTACACTTAATATTTAAGAGCCAAAATGGTCGATAAAATATTATCATAAAAAAATAACCACTATTTTTTGTTGTTGTCATGAAAATACACGAATATATCATGTTTTATAGTTTTATAAACCGCTTTACAGGTTACTTTTGTGTATCGAAGGGTTGTGATGCATGGGCGCCATAAAGGTAGCCATTCAATGGGGTCGCTTAGCTTTTACTGAGTCAGCAATATTTTTATTTGCGCCAAATGTTTTTCTCAATACAAAAGCCATTTCAATCCTTATTTATGCACCTTTTAGTGTTTGTTTCCGATCTCCACCACTTTTGGCGTTAGCAGATTGTTTTTGAAACTCATTAATATTACTAACCTCTTTACTAGAATTTATTTTGACAATAGGTAGGTTTGACAGGTAGATCCGCATTGCTTCTGACACTGCCAATGTTTGTAATTTTTTTTTAACTTAACCATTGCAATCCTTGATATGAGCCGATCATCGTTTGCTTGCGACGAAGGGCTCGGCGAATAAATTAACCCACAGATACAGACCACTGAGTTTCTCGCCGGATCTTCTCAGTGGGTCGCGTTTCTGATCCGGTGGTAGATTCTGCGAAGCACGGCTATTGCTAGGGTTCGTGTTAGCAACGTCGTCGGGTTTGAGCCCCGTGAGCTCACCTACTAGTTCAACGAATCTAGAATAACCCCTCGAAGTTACTAGAGTAGGTAGAAAACAAAAGATGATATAAGCGTTGATAATTTTAGACCAAACTGTAGCACAAACTAAAAGGCAAAAACTTGTGTACAATTATTATATTGAATCTCTTTGGTGTTACTAACCTCGTTTATTTGTACAATTTAGCTTATGATTAAAATGCATAATGTTGCCCTACAGATAATAACATAAACAATAAACTGAATGCCAAGTTACATCCACAACCAGACGCACTGTCCATCTCTAATGATCTAATAGCCTTAGGACGTACATAATTACAATCCCGAGCCACAGCCCCGACTCTATGCAAACTCGGTCTGCTATTGACTCTGATAATAACATCCAAGCTAAACTAATTACAACATTATTAATAGTTCTGTAATTGTAAATCAAAATTATTTAGATACATATGTAAAGAAAAACCTTCGTAGTCTAAAACTCTTTAGTTTTATAAAAAGGATTTTTCTTATGTCATTCAGTGAAGTTTGACATTCAGTAAAAAGAAAGTTCAGTTTGTTAAAAATAATAATTTTATTAAATTAAGGGCTTTAAATGTTGTTTTCTCATTATACACATAACAGAAAACGCAAATAAGTCTTTTATTGTTTATTTATTCTGGAGTACCCAATATCATTATACATATTTTAAATTAACCTTAAGTAATTCGAAATTTGAAATACATGTGTTTGGTTTTTTTAAATTATGGCTTACGTAAGCACCTTTTTTGTCACTGTAGTCATTTTTTTTAAATTTAAAGGTCTACACGTTTCCATATTTGAAGTATTAAAATGTAAAATGGCGGCTATTTACACATTAAGATTAAAAGCCCTTCTCAAATATGAAACCACAGATATTTTACCTAAAACAAACAGTGCACATTATGAGAGAACGAGATCAATTATTAAAAATGAAACCTAAATAAATATGCGATTTGTGGCATTTGTTTAGTGCTAAGTAATTAAAGAGCTACTTAAGTGATTGTTCAGAGTATAGATTAATATAGCTGCAAAAAGTATTACACACATTTTTAATAATTACAATGAATGTCATTCAGTCATGGAAAAATATTTATCCATATCTATTCTATTTATTTAATTTTAACCTAATCTTTACTGTATAAGGCCCTTTCACTTGTTAGAATTTATTGTATTTGCGACTTTTGATAAGCTTAAAGCGCCGACGGTTTTTATGACTGCGTTTAACAAAAGCTTCTTTCGAACTTTTTTTTTTAATGATTGAATGATACTGGTGGCCCGGAGGCCTTTCCAGTTTCACCAGGACAGGTGGGCCAGCAAAGGCTCAGCCAAAAGGGGTGAGGTTTGCTAACACTTGCCCGAGTGCCTTCGAAGGAGACCTAACAGCTCAAGAGCAGCTGCTTCGCGAATGAATCTACTACCGGATCGGAATCGCAACCCGCTGAGAACTCTTTATTCTTTCGAACTATTCGATCGTCCTGCCGTCACAAATTATGTAAACGACTCTATTATATTGTAGGTCCTTATTAGAGGCCATATAGCTAATGGTTGCAACTACGCCATTCGCATTATGACGTGTTAGGTAATACTTTATCATCGTCATTACTATCAATCAAACATCATCGTTTTAATAAATAAAAATTGTTGGGATTCCACTTTTGGGAAGCCCGTCCACTAAAGGGCTCCCCTGCACTCTTGTCCGACGCCCGATCACTGCCCAAGATAGAACCCAGACAAGGTAGGAGGTTAAAATAACAATAATAAAATATTTTTATTTCCAAACAACCTTACAAAACAGGTTTAACAATTACAAATATAAAATTTGTTCTGTTATTGAAACCCTACTCCGGGTATAGGCCTTTCCCGGCTTACTCCATTTTTCTTTAACCTTTGCTTTGCTTTTCCATTATTTTTCTTATTATATTTATATACTGTTCTACTCAAAACCTCCTTATTATATATTATTTTACCTCTCATTATATTCAAATATTTAAATACCTATGCATCTTGTTAAATTTCGAAGTAGTCAATAACGTCGAAATTTAATAAAAGTATCTATTAGCTTTTATTTAAAAAAAAATACTGGTGCTATTATTTCGTCGATACATCCGCTCCTTGGACGGTCTCTTCTTCTTTTGGTAGATAGTAGGTCACCGCGGTCAAAACAACAGCCCGACATCCACGTTATGTATCCAGACTTCGGTTACCTCCTAATATCAGTTGGGAATGACCTCGTTTGTCCAATTTCGGTAAAATCAAAAGAGAAAAGAATAAAGAATAAGCCACAACAAATGTCGTAGCGCGGCCTACTTCCACGTCTTGACGTGAAAGAATCATGGCATTTTATATTCTACTAGCTCTGCAATACAGTGAAGATTTGAACAAATGATAATTTCTTCATTTTAAAGCTATCTAAACACCTCAAGGCACCAAGAATTCGAGAAGCAGTTGAGATAATTCAGCTACATTTCCGTTTCAAGACACTGTACGGGCTATCTTTGTTTTATACTAAGTCTGTGGGGACTACCGCTAGTGTTACGATGTCATTGCAAACTCGAAATTATTTACAATTTTATATCAATAATTGTAATACTAATAAAAATTGAAAAAAATTAAATTCAACTAAAAAATAAAAAATAGTTTTAGAACAGTTACAAAATACGCTTTTACAGAAAATCCAAATAGAAAATAAACTTTAATAAATTTGTATTCAAAATAGTGTAAGAAAAAATGATTTTATTGTAAAAAAAAGCGTGGGGTGCTTTTCAGGATATTATCAAAATAACTCTATTATAACTATAATAAAAATATTATTTATATTTCATTTCTTAGTTGAATTTCAATTTTTTCAATATTTTTTTAAATATTGAGATGTCATCGGTCCTTAATAAGTATACCAAAGGAGACTGAAACGATTACATACATTTTTGGGCCCGAATGTAACGTGATGAAACTAATATGAATTAATAGATTCAGATTTATCAGTACCTTGCTGAAAATTATAAAAGTTTTCTCAATCTGAGAGCCGAGTTAATCAAGATTTAGTAAAATTTAGGTTATGTTACAATCTCTTTAAAAGAGCTGAATAATAACTTATTTAAGCATAAGTAAATGTTTATTATATCCATTGGATAATCTTTTAAATGTCATATTATGAATGAATATCAATGATATATATCAGGTATGGAATATGGAATTGCTATCCCACAATTCATACAGCGATCCATAATTTCAACAGTATCCAATGCAACAATTTCAAGTCAAACGTGTGAGCGATCTTTGGTGTCCAGTGTAGAAGCAATTGTCGTACAAGGCTGGCAGAGTTGGAATCCGTAATAATAAAGCAGTGATCGTTGAAAATATAAAAACAGCCCGATAGATACACACTCAAAATGCGTCGAACATACAAAACGAGTAGAGCAGAAAAAACCAACAAGCGCCAAAAAATAATTGTATAATCTATGAACAAACGTCATGTCAGCTTACTGTCAAAGCTGTCATCAAAAATACAATCGATTTTAATCGATTTGAAATCGATAATCATATTACTTTGCTAAGTAATAATAGACTTTTTCTTCATTTATGTATATAATCGCAATTAAATCCGGCGCATACCGCATTTATATACAACAAGTATAAATCGCTCATTTAAATACTTTTGCATTAATTACCTAGTGCAATGTTTTTCTTTTTATAATCCTGTAATCGATTAATTAAATCGATCACACCGTTATACCGACAAAAACTAACTTTCTCATTTTTCTCTGGTCCCAGAAAGAGGATTGAGGTGATTTTTTATATTCTTATATAAAAAAATATGACAAATTTTTTAGACTACATTCCAAGTTATTACATTTTTGGCCCACGATTTTCCGTCTCCTTTCAAGTTAATCCAACGTTTTGAAGGGGGTTAAAATCATGTTCAAAGATGCCATTACAAACATACATACGTCTGAAGCTAATAAAAGTGTATTAAAAACTCTCATTAAGCACACTGATCGATATTGTTATAATTATTGATATGTTATAACATACTAACATACATACGTCTGAAGCTAATAAAAGCGTATTAAAATCAGATATATTTTTACTGACTCTCATTTGGCTAAGACGAAGGGTGGAACAGGCGTTATACAATTAAGACTTCCACCGCATGTAATGTCTATGAACCGCGTAACTATTCTTTGTTTGTTCATTCCTTTCGCTGTAATGGCTATCGTATGCCCAAAAGAGAAATTAATGATACAGTCAAAACCGTTTACTGCGACATCGTTTAATACAACATGCCGGTTATAATAACCAAGAACAAAGGTCCCGGCTGAATGCCATATGACCGCCTTATTAAAAATATTGCTTTCTACGACATTGGTAATAACGACATACCTCATAAAACGACCACATTTAACTAATATTTCGGAGAATTAGATCTGTTAGAACGACCGCCTAAGCTGTATTGTAAACAATTTGAATAGGTATCCACATTTGTCTTCAATGGCTTTTAAAATCAGGAAAGAAAACAATAGGATTTAGTTTAGTGTAGGGTCTTTTCTAATTCTTAGAAACAAGACACGTGCATGCGGTAGTCAAAGCCCGCTTCTTCATATCTCTTCAGTTAGTTTGTTACTTATCTATACACAAGACGCACCAAAACCTTGTGGAGTTATTCGTGAATCTTTCAAAATCTCGCAAAGAAAAAGAAAACAAATTAATATTGAAGAAAAATCGCGTATTATGTAAATATATTTTTCCAATAATTCCCTATCGATTTGTTTGTACTTGCACGATACACATTAAACATTACCGGTTGTTACGACTATCGGTTTTTACGACAGAATATGAGCAGTCCCTTCGATGTCGTTATAACAGATTTTGACTGTATTTATTAAAAAAAAATATAGTACATATTTAAAGAAAACCTTTATTTAGGACGAAGACCACAAAAACGTACGTAACAATGAATGTTTGTGTGAAACAATCTTATCGTTAAGAACAGCTTCCGAATTGTTTGCGAGAGAAAAAAACTCCTCTCTAAAACAAAACCAACCCATAAATGCAACAATCACTAGAAGTGCAACAAAAATTTACAGAAAAACACTTAGAGCTTCTATCGAGTTCCATAAAATTCGAGTTCCACTGATAGTCAATTTCAAAGCTAAAGCCAGCTGCAGGCTAAACATGCATTATGTATTAGTTTTTACAGGAGCCGTCAGAAAATGTAATTTAAAACAAAGTTTAATGCGATACTAGATTAAAAATGGCGTAGAAATAAGAGATAGTTTCCTATTTTAATTCACCTTTGAGGAGAGCTGTTTTCTGAATCGCAATTCGTCACTTTGTCTATTATGCGATTCTTTGATATGATAGCAGTGCAGCTGAATGCTATTTCTTTTCATTAATTAGTTTTTTGCAAGGTAGAGAACAACTTCGATCTTCCCTGAACATAAAGTTCCACAATGCCGTTCATTAAATTGAGGGTTGCAACAGATGGAGATATCGTACATGAGAGAATGATGCAGAAGGGAATCACGACCTTCAGTAATGAGGAAAACGATGCGAGGAGGAGTTTTTTTTTTTTTAGATGGGTGGTCGAGCTCACAGCCCACCTGGTGTTAAGCGGTTACTGGAGCCCTTAGACATCTACAACGTAAATGCGCCACCTACCTTGAGATATAAGTTCTAAGGTCTCAGTATATAAGTATAGCTTATTAAATACCTAATAAATCTTCAAGAATTATATTTTTGAAATAATTTTCTACATGATTATTATATACTATACTATTCAGGCTGAAGTTCACTGAAATCGTATTAAAATACAAAAACAACTAGTGGACCGGTGCTCAAAAATTCTCCTGAAACCATTCCACTGCTAATAGACTGATTTTTAATTCGTTTCACATTGGGTGCCTTGCAGTTTATGTATGTACATATTTATATCTGTAGTTTCTTTAATTCGCATATTTTTCTTATGCGTATTAAACAAGAAGGGCCCTAAATCATTTGATTCGAAATTTAAAACTAAACACGATAACGCAAAATGTAATTTTATTTTAATATAGGAGCTAACAGAGGCATCTTAGGTCGTATAATTTGCTATGCCATATAAATATTTAATAGCAATAAACAATAGGAATCGAACGTTATACGGACGGGTGAATGCAGTAAAACGCGATGAATAGATGTGCATTCGCGTTGAAAATTCTCACTTTACGATTGCGCTAGTCGATGGGATTTTATGGGTTCTGCTTGTTAACTCCATATAGAGAGATCTGTAAGTCTTTATTGCTGTGTAAAGAACGGATGAGCCGGCTAAGGAGACTAATCTTTATACGTATACTCGACGAATATTCGAGAAAATCAAAATCGTTGTTTTTGTTTGTTTAAACTTAAAGCTTGTTACGTTTCAAGTTCAAACTGAAAAGTTCGAATTAAATGTCTGATTTGATAACTTTTTGGGTCGCATGTGCATATATCTCAAGCTAATTATTAGGTACGCAGAAGAGTTTTGGATTCACAGATGACTAAAAAACCCCCAATACAAAGAATAGGCCTTCTTTAAGAGCCCCGCAGACGGTAGAATCGAGGGTGATGTGGACTTGGTCAGTTTATCTACCAACCAACCAACGGTACTAATAGCGTCTTGCAATAAGAAGTTAAATTCTTCATTTTGTTGCCCAGACATCAGACCGGAACGCATGACTGGTTCCCGGGAGAAATATCGGTTCGATGAATCTTGGTGATCCAAATACCTCACATTACTGGTGGTAGGACCTCTTGTGAGTCCGCACGGGTAGGTACCACCGCCCCGCCTATTTCTGCCGTGAAGCAGTATGCGTTTCGGTTTGAAGAGTGGGGCAGCCGTTATGACTATACTGAGACCTTAGAACTTGTATCTCAAGGTGTGTGGCGCGTTTACGTTGTAGATGTCTATGGGCTCCAGTAACCACTTAACATCAGGTGGGCTGTGAGCTCGTCCACACACCTAAGCAATAAAAAAAAATCACTCAATATTCACTTCATGACGGCAGATTAACACGTAATTTTGCAGTATTTTAAACCTAACGTAGGACTAAACACAGTTAAAGGATTGGCTCCGAACAATTATAACTTTACAACAAGCTCATGTGATTCCATAAACTTCCAAAGAAACGATGATAAGGCAAGAAGAAAAGCTCGTAAGTACCTACAACAAAATCTCTCAGCACGCTGCGTGATTTCTTCATGTTTATAAACATTTTTCTTATAAAATATAAATGCATCACAAATTCATAACGAAAACTCTCATTTTCCTGCACCTGTGTCCGCCATTTTGTTTTTTTTTTTTCATTTTGTTTTCTATGACGCACGCTTCGCCTGACGGATTACACTGGTCGGATTAAAAGCTGGAATATTAAAATGCTTTCCTTCTGAACCCTCGAATTATTTACGTAATTAGTTAATGGACGTAATTAGAAAAAAAAAACTCAGCTAGATTATTGTTTAATTATTGAATTCCTTTAATATTTCGTTTATTTTTTATTTATTATCGCAGTAGGATTTTGAAAACATAATATAGGGCCAAATTGGTAGGTTAGTTACGTTTATAAAAATGATCAAGGGCATCCCCCACGTTAGTAATAGGTTAGTAGTGTAATTGTTTAATTGTTCAATTTTATATTTTGAATAAAATTATGTCCTTAATATTATAAGTTAGATTAGTTTTCGTTGTCGTGTTGTTTTTTCGTATAATTTTAAGGAGCGTTGTTGTACAAATTCAGCACTATGTCTTGTTTTGTCGTGCCCACATAACTTATGTTGCAGGCCAGATTTTGTTTCTTTTTACTTGTGTTTTTTATGTATATTTTTAGCTTGTAATGTGTATTGTGAGCCTAATAAATAAATAAATAAAAATGTAAATAACGTAATTTAAAAATAAAATATCGTTTCTTGTGTACAGTCTGTTGTCGTTTGTGTTCGAAGTCGTCGTGGCCTTAAGAATAGAGAGCGCGGTGGATTTATATCGAACGATGCGATTGGACCGGTTTTCAAATCCTCCAGGCTGGTAGCAATTTTCACAATGACATACGCGTTACAAATATTCAGAAATCACTTCCACGTTCAAGGAATAACATCGTCTATTAAAAATCGGTTTGACGAGCGATGCGTCCGTTGTACTATACCTAAACCGAGACCTAGAGATCATCTGTCAAGGTGGGTGTCCCGGTAACCATTTAAATCCAGAAGCAAAAAAAAACAATGATCAACATTTCATTTACTTTTATGAAATCTCGAAACTAATAATAATAATAATAACTCTTCATTAACACCACATGTACAGAGTAAGCATATAAAACAAATAATAGACGGTGACAGAAATTGACGGCCTTATCGCTGCAAGCGATCTCTTCCAGGCAACCTTGCAGGGAGAGGAATTAACAAACTAGCACGGGCGGTGCTATATCTTAATAAACTTACATAAAAATATATACAAATAAATACTAAAAAAAAGGAAGTAAATACAAAATAAAATAAGTACTAACTTAGTTCTAAGGACTTTTTTCCTACCTATAGGCTGGTAGCCTAAGGGACTATTCCAGCTACGCACGGACAGGGAGGAATGCTACATTTAACCACATTCACTTCAACTTAACCGAGAACCTATGCAAATTACATAAATAACTTAACCTACCATCCATTAAGTAATTTGATCAGATCTCGTTAACAGCCGCCCGAGGCGACAGGTCACAATGTTTTGATTAATTGCCAGGAAACGAGATCAAATATAAAGGCTTTTCCAGTTATTGAGGTCGCTCTTGCGAGGTAATTTGATATTATTTGGACCCTAAGGCAACGGGTTTAAAGTTTGGATATCAAAGCTATACGTTATGAACTACTTGCTTAGTTTGTTACCGGTATCAATATCCAACTAAAACATACATATGAAATGATAGTAGTATTACCATATTATACAGATGTAAAATGAAAAAAATATTATAAATACTGAAAAATCTATCTTTATATATAAAAATGAATTGCTGTTCGTTAGTCTTGCTAAAACTCGAGAACGACTGCACCGATTTGGCTAATTTTGGTTTTGAATTATTTGGGGAAGTCCAGAAAAGGTTTAAAAGGTAGATAAATATGAGAATGCTCAGAATTAAATAAAAATAACAATTTTGTTTTTCCTTTGATGTGTCGGACGGATTCCTTTTGTTTGTTTTAAGTTTATTTTATACAAAAGTTTAGGTCTTTTATTTATCGATTGAGGCACTACAAAGTGTGCCGGGTCAGCTAGTAATTAATAAAAAAACTAAACACACTTTTTGGGTTTCATCTTGGGTTACACCATCATCTTTATTATTACCCCACAGTTGTCCACTGCTGGACATAATCCTTTCTCAATTTACATCACCAATAATCTCGAGTTTATTATTATATTTTCATTTTATTATTTCCAATCTTTTGAAAAGTACTTTACAGTTTTTATAATCACGGAAGACAAGAATTGTTATTCGTCGATACTTAAATGTTATGCTAACTAATGTGTGACTTTCCATAAAGATTAAAACACTTTAAATTAGTTTAAGTAATTTTAATTATGTTTACAACTCGCAAAACCTAAAGAGAATACAATTAAAACTTTAATTAAAAATACACAAAGCACGAAGTCGTTTATGCTAATATTAAGAATCGAAGACACTCCCTTTTCGACTTCAATTCATTGCACGTACAAGTACATAGAAATTGTAAATAAAAATATTATTACAATGCGAATTTATAAAATTCTATTTCTCTTCAATTCGATTCTTATGTGTATTGCCATTTTAAGACAATATGTGTGTGTCTCGTGAAATGAAATCCAATAAAAATGAAGGCGGCTATTTGTCTGTGCACTCATATGAAACAAATGACAGTCGATCTGTCTGTGCGCCCCGAATTGGATGTGAGAGCCTAATATACCTCATCTAGTATTTACATATTCAATGTTATTATCGTTCAACATGGAGGCTATTGCTAAATTTTCAGAAATGTTTTATTTTAAAATCAACATTATTTTATTGTTTAAATGGATGGTCGGGCTCACAACAGCCCACGTAATATTAAGTATCTGAGCACAGAAACATCAACAATGTGATTACCACCCACCTTGAGACATGAGTTGTAAAGTCTTAAACCTTCATCAAATAGAACGCGTACTTAGCGCGCGTCAGACCGCTAAACTAACGCCGCGCTATGACAAATTCAGCACTATGTCTTATGGATGGATGGACGGATTAAAGAGCGGACGGTTAGCGTGGTATGGACATGTGATGCGTAAAGAGAAGATGCATGTGATTAGGAGATGTATGGAAATCGTAGTCCAAGGTAGAGGGGGAAAAGGTCGACCGAAGAAGACATGGGGATGGAGTGTGTGAATGACGATATGAGAGAGAGAGGAGTGAGTGTTGAGATGACGGCTGATAGAAGAGAGTGGAAAATGACATATTAGCTGTGCCGACCCCACCTAGTGGGATAAGGTGGAAAAAAGAAGAAGGAGAATAACAATGCCTACTATAGTCTATAGATATAACAACGTATGGACTGTCTACTGCGGGTACTGTCGGGTAGTTGATATACTGTAAAATTAAATCTTAGAACTCATGTCTCAAGAAGGGTGTAGACATTTACGCTGTTGATGTCTATGGGCGCCGGTAATCGCTTAACACCATTGAGTATATGAGTACGTTCATCTAAATAAACTACAAACAAACAAGAAATATGTTGAGCACGATTATAGAGATCATTAATGGGTCATTTATTTTAAAATGTTTCACCAGCCAGCGAAATTTAAAAAGGTGTAAGCCGTCGGATTATTGAACCATGATTATAACCTCTTCTTTAACTAAACAGTGTAGGTATATCGCGTTATCAGACTAAATATTAAAATTTGCCGTATCCAAAACGTAGCCCGTTTCTAAAATCCGTGTACATTCTTATTCGTAACAAATAACCCGCCATGGATCATACGTTATAACGTGGAATTTATTTATTTTATATTCTGAGCGGTATCATAAGTACAGATATCTATCTCAATTAGTCGTGCAGCCTCTCAAGGAGGCAACTTTATAAAATAACTTAAGTTGAAATGGAAATTGTGCAGTTCTTAATACTTACTGGTGGTAGGACCTCTTGTGAGTCCGCACGGGTAAGTACCACTGGCCTGTCTATTTCTGCCGTGAAGCAGTAATGCTTTTCGGTTTGAAGGGCAGGGCAGCCGTTGTAACTATAGTGAGACCTTAGAACTTATATATCAAGGTGGGTGGCGCATTTATGTTGTAAATGTCTATTGGCTACAGTAACCACTTAACATCAGGTAAGCGATAAAAAAATTAAAAAAAGGTATATAGTTGTCGATGTCGAACTCTTACAAACACTTGTAATAATCAGTCCACACAGCAAGAGGGACACAGTCTTCTTTGTCCGCAGTAGCTGAAAATACCGCGGCGGGCCGATATAGGTATGTCCCGCAGTAAAGGTGTTAAGTACGTAATTTCTCAAAAACACTGGAACTGCCTGCGGGATTTTAAGAGCGGCATATTCGCATCGCTCAATTCAAGTACACCAGACGTCTTATTCTTTTGACGACAAAAACTTATCACCGTTATTTTTTGTAGGATTGAAGGATTACTGGTGGCCCGGAGGCCTTTCCAGTTTCACCAGGACAGGTGGGCGAGCAAAGGCTCAGCCAAGAGGGGTTTGCTAACAGCTGCCCAAGCGCCTCCGAAGGAGACCTAACAACTCAAGAGCAGCTGCTACGCGAATGAATCTACTACCGCACACCTATCGATCAGAATCGCGACCCGCTGAGAAGATCCAGCGAGAAACTCAGCGAGCTGATGCATGTGTTAAGTTGCACGTCGACCTATTTGTCGAGTTCGACGTGTACGGTTACCGGGGTCCCTAAGCCTGCTTCTAGTGTTAGAGCTGAAGGCGTCTAAGGCAAAGGTTATTGGAGCTGAGGGATCCGTAAGGACGTGACTTATTACCAATGAAAGGATAGACTATTTATATTATTATTTATTGATTTATTTGAAGTACTTACAAAATCGTAACGAAGAATCCAAAAGCTCTACATCTATTAGATTTATTTACAATGGTGAGATGAAATAATGTGATAGAAGTCCGATACATAAATCACATAAGGCCATAGAAGTCGATGTTCGTATCATAGTGCTATCATTTCATAAGCAATAAAACAGAACATTACGGTGACTTATTGAGTTACCTTTGGAATAAGGGTCGAGAATTTACCGGAATGGGTTTCGATTAAAATTATACATCATTATGCCGTGTTTCTAAATTGTCTTGATGGGGATCGGATACTTGAGCATCGAGTAGCAGAGGTTTTTGTTTAGTATTGACAACCCATCTCAAAGCCTGGTGAGTGATGTTTCGATAATTTTCTCTCTTCGCAAAAAAAAAAACAAAAAAACTTGCCCACGGCATATACGTAATGTAAGGGTAAAAATCTCCATATTTTTAAATGAGCATATCAAAAAATCATTTATATATAAATATGCCGTTTTAGAAACAGTCCGTGGCTTCCCCATTTACTCAGGTTGACTAATAATAATGAATCTTAGTTCGTATACTGCGGCAGATACCTACCAATCTTCCTAAGAAAATAAAGACATACTGAAACAAATTGAAAAATTAAAATTACAGTACAAATATATACTAAAACAAACTAAAAAATTAAAATTACAGTACATACATACATGATGAGTTAACTAATTTCAAAAGGGGTTTTTCATACCGCAATTTTCGCCCAAAATTCATTTATCATGGCAACATTTAAGATAGTGTTGAATCATTAAAAAGATAAATTTTCACCTTCGAAACTATTTAGATCGTTTATTTGCAAATTTACAAGTACATAGTATGTTTCAGTAGTAGTATAATATTAACGAACTCATACAAACTCAGTTCTCAAGAAGCAATCAAAAAGAAAACTTTTATAAATTTGTACATCCTCAATACGGTCACCCAGATTTTGTTTTAAAAATTGGAAATGAGTTAGTAATACGTAGACATACATAATTTATGAATTGATGACAGCCGGGAATGATATATATTTGGCTCGCCCCGTGCCTTCTTTACTGAACAATCTTTCATAATAATATGTGAAACGAGTTCTAAATACAGTGTGCTAAATTATGTTTTTTTTAATACTTATTGAAAATTTTATATTAATGCCTGAAGTGTTTGATAAAATAAACATTATTACATCAGCGCGGGTAATGATAATCTAAATGTAATTTACATAGATCATTTTTAAGGTTTAATCTTTGATTCAATTTGAGCACATATTTAAAAAAAGTAACATTATTTTGAGATATAGAACTCTCGAAAATTGTACATCGCGGATACGTCATATTTTGGCGTAATTACTTTAAAAAGTTATGTACAATGTGTTTAAAAAAAATTAAATATAACAAAACTAAGAACACTTACTTCGACATTTCAAACACGATGTACAGTAATATTAGGTAGCGATTTTGCTGACAAAAAGCGGCGGGCGTATGAAGCGGATCTGTCGCCTCCAGCGTCGCCTAATATGCTAATACATGCACAAATAATACCTACTGTAGACGTAGCACGTTTCTAGACGTGATTTAGGATACATTTTAAATATCATTTTTTATTTGTTCTTCAGTTATTTCTTTTAAATTACTCAAAATAGGTCTGAAGGATTGTTTTATTGATTTTCCTAGTTGACTAATAGACAAACATAAAGGAGAATTTAAAAACCACTTTTTAACCGGGTGAAAGTTTTTAAGAAGTTTTTAATAATTATATTATTAATTTTATTGCTTTGATGGGTAGACGAAGCTCACGGCCCACCTGGTGTAAAGTGGTTACCGGAGCCCTATAGATATCTACAACATAAATACCGCCACCCACCTCGGGACATGGCAGAAATACACAGAGTGTTAGTATTAGCCTGTGTAAGCTTGCAACATGTCCTTAGAAATTAAGGAACATTGTAGCAAAATATGTTTCTTAAGCCAATAGATATCACGACGTGAAGGAGGTCATCGATTGTATATTAACACCAGAACTTATGTTTTGCGACAGAAATAGGCAAGATGGTGGCACCTGCCCGCGTGGGCTTACATCAGTAATTACTAGTAAGACGTAGGTAATTACCAAGTCATCATACTTAAGGTAGTCCTAAAACGTTCATTTCAAAAAAAGGTTATAAACGCAACGAAGACGTCTAAACCTTTCATTTATAATTATTTATTTAATGAATAACATAACAAATAACGTACTATCTCCATCTCTATTATTACCAGGAATTCACCCTCAAACGGAATCCGAATAACAATGCACGCGTATTATGCGATGGCAAATAAAAAAATAATCCCGCCCGATTCGTATCGTTATGGCCCACCTCTGAAAAGCCGCGGGCTAGATACGCTTCCATCTGTCTGTATTGTACAGGGAAAATCTGATTTTGTAAGTATTAAATTTCTTCAATATTGTTAAGTTCAATTTTGATTCACGTTTGTTGATTTATTGGTTGGATTATGAGACAATTTCATGCCTATGGGTAGTACCTACATTCAGAATTCAAACGCTATAATAAGGACATTTACAGAATGGGCCAGATATTCAACGAAGTCTGCAGTTGTTGGTATAGTCGCATCGATAATGAAAAACTATCAGTAGAGATAGCCATTCTCAGTATTTTATGAAATAAGATAAGAGAAGAGGCAAAGGACCTAAATCGAACGACGAGAGAGGATAAGGATTATAATATTTATAATCTAAGTTTCCTATCTATGTTCGATATGCAGAGATGATGGATTTCTAAAAATCTAGTAATATTAGATCGAGGACGACTTGAGTCATCACAATCATAGCTCCTGACTATCAACCACAGACACTAGTAAGATTTTACGTGCACTATCATGCCTGACCTTTTTTTCAGGCAGGACGCCAATCATCACACGCGGGGTACGCGTCTAGGGTGCGCGCGACTTCACGACATGCAAATGTTGGGAGTAAATAGCGAGCCCAGTATTTTTAGGGCCGTACCCACTAAGCGATTCTCATTGTGTTGTCTCATCCGACGTCCGACCTCCGCCCAAGGTCAATAAGGGGATTCTGCAATCAAACTCGGGGCGTCACCTTTAAAACGTCAGATTGACAAGTCGTCGAGGCGATCGTCGACAACCAACCGGTCTGAATACTACGGAAGCTCGTCCGGCCACCTTGTAGTGTTGCTAGTGTTCCAGGATACTCCGCTGGGTCAGAACCAACGTGCCGGGTCGGAACGCAGTACACCGTCGACCAGTTTGCACTTTCACTGTCATGCAGCGCGCTAGTGCTAGTCGCACACTGCCCGACCTCGCCCCCTTAAGTCGCCCCGTAACCTGCACCTAGGAGGAGGTTGCCTCCATCAGGGGCCAGAGACGGGCGAAAGCCTTTCTTTTCCAGACACCGCGGTGCAGGTATCGGCCGAAACACCTATGCCCTGTGAGCACTTGCGTCGGAAGATAAGACGCCCTCAGTCGCGGTTCACCCTTTTCACGAGGATGGAGCGCACTACCTCGAGGGTCCGAAGACCAGTCGATGGGTTCGCCAAACAGCGAGACCACGCCTCCAGTATCGCACCTGCCCTAGCCAATAGGTATAAATACGAATTGCAGATGAAGCAGAAGCCTGTAAACTGGTTTATCGTTCCTTTTTTTAAACTAATCGTTATAAATAAGCTATAAAAATAAACACGTGAATCGGAACGTGAGCTAGGTCGTATAAAAGCACCCTTATTTGAACTGTCGTTTGTGAATTTTAAATTTAACGACACAAATGCTTTAATCGGATTTTTACGATGGTTTTACTGCCTCGACGTTTATACCTTTCAATATTGAATGTGGTTAATTGTGTATCTATCTATGCTGTAAACAAATTAACTGAGATTTATTAAAACTAAATACAATTAGAATGTAGTTTTCTAAAATATGAATATACACTCATATTTTTAAAAATATTAGTGGACCCGGCAGACGATTAAAGTGTATTTATTATCTATGGTAGGCTGAAGTGAAAAACAAAACCTAAAAACCAATTGCAGCGCTACATGCAAGCTCGTATCTATACCAGCGGCTTTGTTTCATTTTAACACTTTCACAGATTCTGAACGGTTCATAAGCCACAATTATTACATACTGAATTAACAAAATAAAGCAATTGATGCTACTTCATTCCTCGCGTTCCTGCCAAATTGGGCTAACATTATGTCAGTCGCATAGATAATACACTTAATATTGTAAGCCGTGATTGACACCTGTTAGATGGTGTCATCTATCTCAATTTAATTAAGTAAGTTACAATAATAATATTCCTATTAAATAATCTCTGGAATTCGTTGCCATCAGCGGTCTTCCCCAACAACTGCGACATTGGTTTATTCAAGAAAAGAGCATATTCTTACCTGAAGGGTAGGCAACGCACTGGCGTCGCTGGTGACCGTGGGCGGCGGTGAATCACTTACCATCAGGTGACCCGTCTTGCTCGTTTGCCTCTTAGATGTTATAAAAAAAAAAAAAAATGTCTTCCTTAAATGCTTGTCACCTTTTATCATGTATTTGTGTCACCCTTAACATTCATTTCTAATTTCGATGTAGTTATCTTGTCGTGACCTCATTACGCAGTATTTCTCATTAATTGTAAATGCATCTTCCTTATTTACATTTCTTTTCCGTAGATCATAATTTTATTAGTTCATATTTGTATTCTTTGTTTGATTATCTCACCCTTTTCTTGTTTAAAAGCGCTTCTCAGAGATATTCCGAGATTTTAATTATCGTGGACATAGTTCAAGCCTATTGTCATATTGTAATTCTGTTTTGAATTTATATAACTTTTTTGCAGTGCACTATTGATTTTTTTAACAATAAAATACAAATCGATCAACGCATTTTTTTTAACAAATGGTTTAGTTGCCGTAGTGCCTACTTACCTACGTAGATTATATTTTCTTTAACATTACTGCTTTGAAAAAGTATAGATACTAATACATACATACCAAAGCAAATAATAATATTTTGCTCGCTACAATAATAAAAGACAAGCGATATTCTTTTTTAATTCATATTTAATCGTGTACATACATACTGCATAAAGCAGCTAACAAATAACAAAAATTGTCTACTTACTATTAAATACATAATTAATCTACATTATTAAATTTATTATGTTACTACCTAATATTACATTTTCATATTTAAAAATACACACCGCTAAAGTAACTGTCAAGTATTTTATTCCCAAGTGTTTTTATTTATAAAAAAATTATTTGTTGATTCAAAACGTAATATTAACAAAATATTTTCAATACCTTCACGATCCGATAGATAACACAATATGATCATAACTAAATATATTAATTACTTAATAACTTGGTACCGAACACACATGTCATATTGCAGAGAATTTAAAAAAAAAAAAACGTCCCCATATTTAATTTATATTTTAAATGTTGTGAAAAGCTACTTTGTTGTAGCATGGAAAACTAACGCAGCTTTCATATGCTACATAAGTTCGAAATCAGATACTATCTTCTTCTTCGCAGGTTAGGCACTTATGCATCTTCTGTTTATATATTTCGTAGATGAGTGACCTAGCTCAATTACCATTTCGCAGCCGAAATAAGCCACTTCATGAATTCTACTCGTGCCGCCTAGCGATTGCAGTTCGCTGGTATAATTCTCACAGATTGCTGCAGATCATACTCCGAAGAATCCCATAGTAGCCCCTTACGACACCAATAGAAGACATGGTGCTATTTTAAACCGACACCACACTGCCAATATAGAATTGTTCCGATTTTCACTGTGTATTAATGTTTAAGGTGTTTCATGTCTCAATAATAAAATATATAAAATATACGTGACGGAATTTCACGAAACTATACACAAGCATAGGATATCTTCAACATTATGTGTCCTATCAACAAATCAGCATTTACGTATGTATGAATTAAGTTAAAAATCATTCAAAACTAATTGCATTGAAAACGGTCGTCGTGTATCGATACCCGTGGTAGTCTTTTAATTATAATAGTTTTAATGAAAATCTAATATCCACTGTTATTGAAACAAAATTCCGTTCATATTAAAGTTATTTAGTTATTTAAGACTACATAAGACACTAATAAACTGTATATTCTAATAAGCCGAGAACAGGACGTGGTAAAATTATTAATGAAATCCTTATTTTTGTTGGGTCATCGAACATTGTGAGTATCGCCACCCATTCATTCTGAGTGCTAATCTTATTACATAACACACATCCCAGAATTCACACCGGATTTAGCGACATAAATAGGCGAGATTTCAGGACTATCGGGTACTATGAGGAATGAGCCTAACGTATCCTTACGGGGCTCGCTACACGCCCTGTCCCTAGTAATCATAAAAGGACGGTACATCAACAAAAAAAAGTTACATTTAATACTCAAAACGGCTTAACTAGGAATGTAAGTATGTTTTTCTTCAGAATGGGTAAAAGCAGTTTCAGTTCCTGAAAACGAACACTGGTAGACGATCTGATGGTGATTCGAGTTTTTCTAAAGCTACACGCAATCTCATACAATTAAGCATCAGCTGATGCATTGAAATATCGTTAGGTGTTGCAAAGCAAAAACCTGTAGTAGTTTTTTTTTATTTATTGCTTATGTAGATGGACGAGTTCACAGCCCACCTGGTGTTGAGTGGTTGCCGGAGCCTATAGACATCTACAACGTAAATGCCGCCACCCACCTAGAGACATGAGTTCTAAGGTCTCAATTTTTTAAATACATGACAGTTTTGCTGTTGATGAACAGAAAAGCTTCCGGTCTCTCTGAAGCCGAGGGATTTTTTGGTGGGAACGGGAAGAGCGATCGTGTGTGATTAGTTTGTTTTGTTAGGTTGATATTTCTTCAGATTCAAATATGTGAGGGTGTTTTTTTAACTACTTAGCTTAGGTGAAAGTACGCGAGTGTGGGAAAACGAAACAAAGCCCCTGGACGTAGCTTGTCGGGTTCTTGCGAAAGGATCACTAAGAAAGTCTCAGTAAATAACCAGACTTAATTTTATCCCATGTCATCCCGTTTCATTTAATTTTAATCCAATTGATTTAAGCCTAAAATTAGTTAATTAATCAACTTTATCTCATTTTGCTTCATAACATATTTCATGTTGTAACGAGAGTTTAAGAAGAAAATACAAGATTTGGCTTAGAGGTTTTGTTACCAGGCCACAAAATCTTTAAAAAAAAACCTGCTGTGTGGACACTGCCCAGAGGCCAGTACAGACCCCACAGACGCACGACATAAGCGCATAGATAATACACTTTTTACCTATTTAAGACGTAAGTGCAACCTGCATTCCAAACCAATAACTCCTGTAGCATACATACTATAATTATTGAAACATTTCGCAATTGATTATTTATACTTATACTTATAATATTATAAAGAGGAAAGATTTGTTTGTTTGTTTGTTTCGAATAGGCTCCGAAACTACTGGACCGATTTGAAAAATTCTTTTTCCATTAGAAGCCGACATTGTCCCTGATGAACATAGGCTACTTTTTTTTCATTATTTTTTATTTTTTTTTATTTCATGTGTGTTTTAATGTTTCCGAAGCGAAGCGAGGGCGAACCGCTAGTAGGAAAATAAATTCATAAAATTAATAACCTAAAACTTGTTTTATAAAAAACTAAATAATACATAAACTAAATACATACTATTGTTTTATTATTTCATAATCATACTATTTAAAAATCACATTTTTACTTTGTATGTATTTACAAGTACATCAAGCCTATTTATTTCCTTGCTGTGAAAAAAGTATTTATTTGGCAAATATTGCATTACATCGCTATTTAAATGTCTCAAATACGAACAGATAGTCTTACTGGATTCAATGGAGGATCCAGGGGGAGGGTCGTGGGGGTCATGACCACCCCCCTGAGCTGAGCCCAGGACTTAGGTGGACCATTAATTGAATATAATGATTTTGTTTATATATTTTGTCACCATACAGATTTTATGTAAACTACATACCTTCAATACTTAATTAATTTAATATAATATTATAACTTTGTATAATGGCAAACGTTTGGGAACGAACGCATCTAAATTTGACTATGTGACTCCCTCCTGGCGACAAAGCTGGATCCGCCCTTGACTGGATTATCAAACAAACGTTCGTAAAAAATAACTTATACACTAAGAATCCTCAAATAAACGAAATTTCACTTTAATGTTTAAACGAAAAGTATATTTTCTACTAACTATATTTCTACTATATCTATCTAGTTATTATTCCACTATCTCAAACATTGATAGCAACCAATGACATTTCACATCCAAGCTTATATTATGGAGGGTAGAGGTAAGGAGAATTGTTTTGCATGGGGGACAAGTATTATAAGTTTTTTTTAAGGGATTTTATGACCTTGTAACTAAGACCTTTAAGTCATGTCTTATTTAAATTTTGTTCTTCTTTTTATGAACAATGATAATATGGAGTGAAATGAAATGAAATGAAGATGATTAATTTAAGACCTTAATCAACTGGGATGAAACTAAATGAAAAGAGATGATATTGGATAACAAATAATAACAGTAAAATGGTGGTCATTTACTGAGATTTTTTCAGTGGACTTTTTAGAGTATCCCGAGAAGTTACGTCCAGGGGCTTTGTTTCATTTTCCCACATTTGTGCACTTTCACAGATATTAAACAGTTAATAAACCACCGTTATTACACATTTAAACCTGAAGAAACACTAAATAGACAAAATAAAACAAATCACATAACTTCACTCCTCGTGTTCGCGCCAAAAAGACCAGTATTATAAGTCAAAACCCACAAAAATAGAACTAGCGTAGCAAGTGGAAGATATGATTGTAGCAGTTGTAAATGAAGTGTGGCCAGTTGAAAATTTTAATATGATAGTTTTTGGCGCCATCTTTGAATTCACATCACTTGCTACAATGATGCTGCCCTAATTGGTCACCTTGACAATGTCATTGACATACACAGGGACTGTGTTTCTGACCTCTACCCTCCATGGCCAGTAAACCTCAATTAGCAACTGACACATGTCAATTTTTGTATATCAAACTGTCATTATGATAACCTCAACCAAATGTCAATAGCTTCAATCTAAGCAAAGATGTCTCAAGTACATGTGCCAATCCATTTCAATTGATTCTGAAATGTCTGTTACGTAATTTGTTATTTAAAAAAAGCTTTATTCGGAAAATTATTGTCAAATTTGGCAGCGTATCTCAATCTCCAATTTCAAATCCCTCTAATAATATAAATGATTATTTAAAATCTTGCTAGATTTCACGTTAGATAGCTTTGTTTCTATCTATATTGATTACACACGATTTTATTGTCCACGCAATGTATACTTACTTGTATAGTCGGTGGCGTAGGCATATAAATCTCAAATGTTTAATCTTTGCCCAAATATAATATATTTCTGTACCAAATATTATAATATTAAATATCGCATCTACACTTTGTGCACTCATTTTTTTTTATTGCCCTTGTAGGCAGACGAACATACGGCCCACCTGATGGTGAGTGGTTACCGCCGCCCATGGACTTCAGCAATGCCAGGGGCAGAGCCAAGCCGCTGCCTACCGAAGATTGTTTAGAGTGGTATAATAAAATTGGTTGTTTTCTTAAGATAGTGTATCATTGTACTTTGCAAAAAGAGGGTAAAACCTCCTTGGTTTTCTCATTTAATTAACCCAGTACAGTGTGCTTAGTGCGCGTTTTTGAACGTTCTCGATAACGTAAAAGTTAACCCAATTTTGTATGTAGTTGGAACAGCGCCCTTAACGTCAAACGTAGGCAAACGATCCCATTCCATACAAATATGAGCTAACTTTTACGCTATCGAGCACGTTAGAAAACTCGCACTAAGCACACTGATTTTTTTTTGCTTTGCTTCTAAGTTATACTCCAGTATACATCGCTACTCGACATCGGATCTGCATGTACGCCGCGAACCAGTTATGAGAGCCGATTTGGAGGATTATTTCTATTTATTCAAGATTATACCTCATGTCACATCAGCTAAACTGTGAGCGTATTTGTTAACCTTGATAAAATTATCTAGAACTTTCTCCGCATTACGGGAGACGATGACACCATCACATTTCTTCATAGGCTTTATATATTTAAACATAACGTATAACACTAATTGTTCACGAATTAACATTTATTATTTTATCTAAAATTATTCAAATAATAATTACAATTGGCCTTAAGTTCGATAGTGACTACATAAGTATATATGGAACAAAAATATATAGTACAAAAATATTAGCACTATCTAGTATTACACAGATACAAAACCAGCCAGTTTATTATTAAAAAATATAACTAGTCAGGTCATAAGTATTGTCACACAGTAAAAACTTTTCTTTTAGAATGCTGGCCACAAAAAAGTTTATTGAATTCGAATTTCGAATTGTTCATGAAAATAAAAATGTATACTTTTAGAATTTTACTCATTTTTAAATATGGAGTGGACGCTTAAAGAAGACCGTGTTGCAGTTATTGCGTTGCATCGTTGCGGTTAGGCGCCAATTCAAATTTTTAACATACTGAAAAATTTGAATATAACTAAAAGATTCGTTTATCGTACCATCAAACGATACAATGAAGACTCTAGTGTAGATGACAGGTCAAGAAGTGGTCGCCCTCGGTCTGTTAGGACTCCAGCAGTGATAAAAGCTGTGAAGGCGCGAATTCAAATAAATCCCAAACGTAAGCAGAAACTGTTGGCCCTTCAGATGGGGTTAAGCAGAACCACAGTGAAAAGGGTGTTAAATGAAGACTTAGGGCTTCGGGCATATCGAAGAAAAACAGGACATCGTTTGAATGCTGGTCTAATGGACCTGAGACTGAAGAGATGCCGCGCTTTGTTGAAGCGGTACGCGGGAAAAAAATATCGGGAAATTCTTTTTTCGGATGAAACAATTTTTACCGTAGAAGAGACCTACAGCAAACAAAATGATAAGGTGTACGCACACAGTAGTGAAGAAGCGAGCAACCGTATTCCGCGTGTCCAACGAGGTCATTTTCCATCCTCGCTCATGGTATGGTTGGGAGTTTCTTATTGGGGCTTAACAGAGGTACATTTTTGTGAGAAAGGTGTAAAAACGAATGCAGTTGTGTATCAAAATACAGTCCTGACGAACCTTGTGGAACCTGTTTCTCATACCATGTTCAATAACAGGCACTGGGTATTCCAAGAAGATTCGGCGCCAGCTCATAGAGCGAAGAGCACACAAGACTGGCTGGCGGCGCGTGAAATCGACTTCATCCGGCACGAAGACTGGCCCTCCTCCAGTCCAGATTTGAATCCGTTAGATTACAAGATATGGCAACACTTGGAGGAAAAGGCGTGCTCAAAGCCTCATCCCAATTTGGAGTCACTCAAGACATCCTTGATTAAGGCAGCCGCCTATATTGACATGGACCTCGTTCGTGCTGCGATAGACGACTGACCGCGCAGATTGAAGGCCTGTATTCAAAATCACGGAGGTCATTTTGAATAAACTTTAGTGTCATAAGAATCTATGTTTTGTTAAGTTCATTTTGGTATATGAATGGTTACATAATGAATAAACTTGTTTCAATTATTTTACATTAAACATGTGACAGAATTTATGACCTGACTAGGTAAATATACATTCAATTCATTAATGGCAGTTCAGTATTTAACAAATATTTCATTAGCCCCGAAATTTACGAAACAAAAACCAATTTGATTATATTTACACTTATCTCTAAGTGATCACTGTTCTATATAACAAAATATTTATTTATCTAAGCCGGCTGAAAAGAACTAAGTCGACCGCCAAGAATACTCAACTGTGTTATTACTAAAGGTCGGAGTAGGTAGATTGATTTAAGGTCGTTGGCGTCAAACGTAGAGGATAATATAGATATGCCACCAAAATACCGGAACTTCATATTTATTGTGATATTTGTTCCGGAATTTTGAAATTAGCATGAATCTGTGTTTAAGATGAAAAACGTAGTAATAATATTAATCTACTACGTTACCAGTGCTATCTAATGGTGAAAGAAATCAGTATTTTATTTTATACAAAAACACCTTGGAATAGTTAGACAGTATTTTGTCCCTTTCTGTTGAATTAGAAATGACGCTTGTCAGTATGAGACAAAACTTAGACAGGGATTTTTGTTACTTTATCTCATAAATATAGAAATTGTATCCGATGAGGATAATTTTTTTTTTTTTTTTCAATTATAAAATAATATTATGGATAAAAGGGCATGTCCATATTATAATATCTTGACGCAAGTATATAAAATCAATCTACCTACTCCGACCACTGGTTATTACACTGGTAGGTTTGCTAACAGTAAGTACTCAAGAACGAAGTTTACGTTAAATATCTATCGGCTGCAAGGGAACCTATGCCAGAGTTCGATTCAACACTAAATTAAAAATCAAAATGAAATCCCGCCTTTTTTACTGTCATTAAATTATTTGCTTCTGTAATTCATTTAACATTAATGGACCACGATAACTGTATTAATATTTTTCGGATATAATTATATAACAAAAAAAAACAAAAATTTCGAGATTAAAACGTAACAGTAATTTTAATTAAGTCTACCATCCCTGGACATTATATCGACGGAAAAAAGAGAAATTGTCGTAACTTGAAAAACTCAACTTTAAACCAAAGTCACAAAACTATTACAAAAATTCATAACTCATATTATATAATATTTAATTTTATAGTGATAGAAAGTTGAAAATTGGTAACATGGTAAAAAGTGATTTAGCCATTACGCAAGTTACACGACATTACCGGTTTTTCCTGTCGATATATTTATACTATTTTATTATTATACAAAAGCTCATTCTGGTCCTTTCAGCAAATTTTGCGTGATTTAATACAAATATTCAAGTTTATAATATTAGTATCCATAATATTCGATTGCTTAGTCGGGTTAATGATCTCACAACCCAATTCGCAGTAAGGGGACTACGCATACTCTTCTATCTAAGCGATACCAAAAATGCAGCAGAAAATCTTAGGGTTGATAAATGGTAGAACTTTCTGGGTTTTTTTTTTATATATATTAATCCCGTTTGAAGGGTAAAATAATTTACGACAGTTTGGACTTTTATTATTATTATTGCATAGATGGATAGACGACCACTCCGCCCACCTGATGTTAAATGTTTACCCGTAGACATCAACAATCAGTACATCAGCTGTACCACTCTTCAAGGCGAAACTCATGCTTCCTGCCTGATATGGGCAGGGTGGTGGTACCTACCCGTGCCGACTCACAACAAGCCCTGCCACCAGTCGACATGGTTCCCTTACAGCACGTATGATTTAAAAATAATGAAAAACGTAACCATTATAATTTACATATCATTTCGGTAGGCAGCGGCTTGGCTCTGCCCCTGGCATTGCTGAAGTCCATGGGCGACGGTAACTACTCACCATTAGGTGGGCCGTATGCTCGTCTGCCTAAAAAAAAATTTATAGCCCTGTGTTAAGTTCACAATACACAAGACTCGCATCGAACACTTGAAATAACAAAAATCATCATCATTAAATATATAATCTCAGTAAAATAGCGGTCATTCACTGAGACTTTTTCAGTGGACTTTTTCGAGGATCTAGAGAAGTTACGTCCAGCCGCTTTGTTTCATTTTCCCACATTTGTGCACTTTCACAGATATTAAACAGTTAATAAACCACCGTTATTACATATTTAAACCTGAAGAAACACTAAATAGACAAAATAAAACAAATCACACAACTTCACTCCTCGCGTTCCCGCCAAAAAGAGGTCATCATTTAAAAAAAAAACTAATCTGGCAGCAAAACGACACGGAAATACGCAACGCTCAAATTAATATTCATCTTCTTGTCTAGAGACGCTACCGGTTTCGTTCGCTTGGACTCTAGAATGTTCTGGAACGTGCGAGCGCGGGAAGTAATCCGGATCCCAGCTCCTGTTTCTCGAAACGTCGGACCACGGCACGACCCGGAGGTCGGCGGAGTGCGAGGCCGCGTTGAGCCGGGGGATCCGCTGAGCTAAATGCCTCAGTCTGGAATTTTCCGCCGTCGGAGGCCTCGGGTTGTCCGGCCTTGACTCCGGGGCGGGGGTCTCCCTCCTCTGGTTCGGAGCGAACATGTGCTGGTACCGGGCTATCTCGCAGGGCAGGAGCGGCCTGGCGTCCCTGCCTATCCTCTGGACCGTTATCTGCCTCTGTTGCGGCGCCTCGACTGTGGGATGTATGAGGATACTGTTTTGCTGAACGCGCGTCGGCGACGGGAAATTCAAGGCGAGGAAGTCCGGCAGTGGGACGCAATACACGCCGAGCTCGTCCTGCAATACACTGTTAATGTAAACGAGCCGCGACAATGCCACAGTGGCCCATGGACATCAGCCATCTTTGAAATTTATATAGAACTATCGAAAAGAAGATTTGACTTCAGGTATTGTTATTAATTTTTTTTTTATTGCCTTTGTAGGCAGACAAGCATACAGCACACCTGATGATGAGTGGTTACCGTCGCCCATGGACTTCAGCAATGCCAGGGGCAGAGCCAAGCCGCTGCCTACCGCTTAATACTCTCCACAAGCCTCGTTTGAAGAAGGACATGTCATAGCGCTTGAGAAACACCGTGGAGGGGAGCTCATTCCATAGCCGGATGGCATGTGGCACAGTTAATGTTTTGCTTTTGTTAATATTTATAAATATAGCGTAGTCTTATTGTATTATTGTTTTAATATTAAAGTATTTTTGTCTAATTATAATTGCATAAGTTGATAAAGCTTTTTTTTCTGTGTCTCTTACCGCCCCCTTTAAGCCCACAAGGGAGCGTTATCGCCCACTTTGAGAAAGGCTGATATAGAGCTATGAAAAAACATAAGATATTCGGATCCGAAACCTGGTCCCCAATGACTTACACCAGAAGTGGGCGTCCGTTCGCCTCCTTTTTCCGGTACAGTCAGGAATGGTTTCTTCTCTAGTTCGATCGACTGACTACTTTTATCTTTAGTCTCCTCGTCTAGTGGAATATCCGGCACCACTTGCAGATCCTCGGGCGGGTTGGAGATCGTAACGTAACTCGCTATTATGCTCGAAAGCTGATCGAGGACCTGAAATAAACGACCATTTCATTTTGACGAGACCGCATCTGTCCAAATTTTAAAAGAAAGGTGATATTAGTAGGAGAATTCTGGCGGTAGGACCTCTTGTGAGTCCGCACGGGTAGATACCACCACCCCGCCTATTTCTACCGTGAAGCAGCAATGCGTTTCGGCTTGAAGGGTGGGGCAGCCGTTGTAACTATACTGAGACCTTAGAACTTATATCTCAAGGTGGGTGGCGCATTTACATTGTAGATGTCTATGGGCTCCAGTGACCACTTAACAACAGGTGGGCTGTGAGCTCATCCACCCATCTAAGCAATAAAAAAAAACCCGTCCCTATTTCGGTCACGAATCAGTCTTGGGTTTTGGTTTGATGCAATTGCTGGATAGAGTCACTCACATTGCAACCTCTACGCGCTGCGGTGGCCTCTTGTGCTATAGGCCACTATTACAAATAAAAAAAAATGATAGTACTTACTTCATCTGCAACCATTCTGTGTTTGGGATCTTTCACGAGGAGCCTCTGTATTAAAAATACAGTATTGTGTGATACTTGTACCGAATTGCCATTTCTGAAATCATAATGACAATGTTCTTATGGTATGTAGGTGTTTTGCGATTCGATCGGCTTTCCTGCCTTTTGATTGTATCGCACAATAGGTCAATGGCGGAAATAGGTAAGACGGTACAGACTCTACACAAGTGAAACCCACGCAGATTTCCTACGACTGTTTCTAAAATATACACAAGACGATGGCCGGACAACCTCAACCTACTATACAGGGTGTTGCTTAATATCCTAGAAGCTGATATGGCTTTAATATACTAATTGTCTATCTATCTCTAATAAATCACTTTAACAACATAATTAGTCAATGAATATAATAATATGACAAAAGTAGCTCATATCTATTATATATATCACAGACGCGCAATCGAAAGCAAAGTTGACCTCGCACGTCATGTTTTCTTTTTGTGTTACATTGCCTGAAGATAAAAGAAAAACGATATTTATTTTCCTTTATCACGACTTTTAATGTTATCATTTTTGGGGTTACTTAGCAATACTGATTCTTCCAACAATAATCTATATATTAATACGTGAAGCAAAAACTTTGTACCCCTTTTTACGAAAATTGCGCGGAGGAGTATGAAATTTCCTACACTTATAGAAAATATAGAGAAGGAGTGCAGAATGCTATTTTTTTTATTATGCATAAAAATACATTAAATCAATAAAAAAAATATAACACACACTAACACACTACACAACACATACATATAAATATACTCTTTGTTTATTGTCAATTGTCAAACTTTTGCTATTGTTTAAAGTCTGTGATCAAATTGAGAATAGATTAATATTGTTTGTCTTTAACCTTAATTATCTATAGTGTAGTTTTGGCGAAATCTGTGATTAAATTAAAAAAGTATAATAGTGTTTGACAATAGAACCATAATAATGTTTAAACTTATAATTTCAATTAGGTATATAGTCGAATTTCGACTACTGCGGGACCACTAGTATTAGTCTAATATAACAGCAAATCCTGAAATTCAAAGGGTAGACAAGCTTTCAGACAGCTCTCGATTATAGCAATAATAACAATACGATTTACTCACGGCGGTATATTATAGTTGGCAGCCTGTATCCTACTGAATAATTGAGCTAGGCTCGTGTCGCAGAAAGGAAACTGTCCGTACAACATAGTGTAGAGCACGACGCCCAGTGCCCACATGTCCGACGGTTTGCCCAGATACGGCTTGCACATTAGAACGTCAGGTGATATATAGGCTGGCGAACCTGGAAGTTTTTGGCCCATCGCTCAGTTTAACCATCGTTTGTGATCGCATGTGACTAGTAGATGCTTTTTTTATGATTACTGGTGGCCTGGAGACCTTTCCAGTTTCACCAGGACAGGTGGGCGAGCAAAGGCTCAGTTAAGAGGGGTGAGATTTGCTAACAACTGCCCGAGTGCCTTGTAAGCTGCTCAAGAGCAGCTGCTTCGCGAATGAATCTGCTACCGGATCGGAATCGCGACCCGCTGAAAATATCCGGCGAGAAACTCAGCAGGCTGATGCATGGGTTAGATTGCACGTCGAACTCTTTGTCGAGTTCGACGAGTACGGTTACCGGAGTCCCTAAGTCTGCTCTTAGTGTTAAAGCTAAAGGCGTCTAATGCAAAGGTTATTGGATTTTATGGAACGTAAGGACGTATAACTAGAAGATGCATGTGACTAGGAGATCTATGGAAATGGTACTGCAAGGTAGAAGGGGATGAAGTCGACCGAAGAGGACATGGATGGAGTGTGTGAATGACGATATGAGGGAGAGAGGAGTGAGTGTTGAAATGACGGCTGGTATAAAAGAGAATGGAATAGAAAAATTCGCTGTGGCAACCCCACCTAGTGGGATAAGGTGGAAAAAAGCAGAAGTTCAGTTTGCCAACATTCACTGGACAATTGTGTCAACAGTCGAGAAAAACTAAATACTCGATAACAAAAGCAAAATATGCGATTGACGCTTATTTCGATAAGATCATCATCAAAGATCCTCTTATTGTGAAATTCAAAGCTCAACAAAATGTCTGACCTCAAAAGGTAAGGTAAAGGTAGTATTTTCTTAGTATATAGAAAACGCAATTAAGTCTTTTATTGTTCAATCAATATAGAATATTCCATATCATTGTAAAACAACATTTAAAGCCTTGTAATCTCCTTTTTAAATTATTATTATAAAAAGTTTAATTGAATTTTGTAAAACTGAATTCCTTTTTTTCTGAATGACAGACAGCCAGATCAGTGAATATGTCTAAGAAAAATCTTATTGTGAAACTAAAAAGTTTTAGAGGTTTTAAATACTAAAGGTTTTTCTTTACAGATATTTAAACATTGAGTAGTTAATACAGTATTGAATTTAAATTTAAATAGTATAGTATAGTATTTAAATTTCTAGTATTTATTACAATAATTCAGCTAAGTAAATACTAACAACAATTGTCAATTATTTCAAGGAACATACCTCTCTGATCTTTCAACAGATCTCTGTCACTACCGAGATGAGTTCCTAAACAGAAGTTTGTTATTATTATCCGTCCAGTCCTTTGATTTAACACGATGTTGCCGAGTTTTAAATCTCGGTGGACAATGTTCCTCTGAAAAAAAAAAAAACATATGTATTATAATTTATATTATTTGTCTAATAATGATTACTTTAATGCCATTTCAAATTAGAACTGTTGCCGTTTATTTATTTTTTGTTTTCATTGCAGGAATCAAAGTTGAATTTATAAGCTGCAATGGTTATGGTAAGTTTTACTTTGCGGGATTTTTCTATAGCTAGAACTGAAACCTTAATTACCTTAATTATATAGCTTATATACTTTACACCTTAATTATTTATGTGTGTTAGCGATCTATATGACGAACTCTTTGTAAAGTCTTTCACTTTAATGGAACCTTTTTTTTTTCTTTTTTTTTTTTCAGGCCGAGAGCCGAACCTCCTACGAGGTCACCGCGCCTAGGGGGCGCGCGGGGTATGTGAGACTCGATGATCTGCAGGTGTTGAGAGCAGACCGCGGGCCCAAGGAATTTAGGGCCCACCCACTAAATGACTTCCCTGCACTCCAGCTTCACTTATGTTGGTGTTGACCTATGTATTGGTTTATGCAGGGATGGCCTTCGTCATCACCATGATCAGTTCAGTTAGACAATTTAAATAAAACTTAAAATATTGGCTGTCACTTTAAACCAAGTAAAAAATATTTACTCACCTTATGAAGGTTGGCAACAACTCTAACAATATCGTAGAATATCAGAACTGCTTCTTTTTCGGGGACTTTTCTAACTTTAGTAACATATTGCTGTAAGTTTATCAGTTCGCTACCTTTCTCACTGAATTGGTGAGGTGTTACGCAGTCCAAAACTAAGAATAGCCTCTGTCTGACTTTTCCGGTGTATATGAAACCTGGACCATTCGGATTTGGAACTTCTTCTAGTGCATATTCCTGTAATTAGATTAAGTAAAATACATCAATTTCTGCAGGTTATAGATTTTTTGAATGTGGTCCTGAAATTGTCATCATTTTAAGTAATGAAATAAAATAAAAATCAGTACACAGCCACACACACGGTATACCAGGTCTACTAATTTTAAATCAATTGTATTTAAAGAAATTGTGCATATTTCTCTCACAAAGCAGGTACCAAATTCAGGGACGGGTTCGAATGGTGGAACATTCATTTTACAATACAATCTGAGACTTCAACATCAATTTTCAAGATATATATTTTAATGGTATCCATTTATTTATGTCTACAGATTCTAGTAACCCGTATAGACCAGGAGGAAGTGAGCTTAAATGCCCATTTAGGGTAATAAAGAAACTTTAGCCTCATGTCACAGGTGCATGCATGTTCTGATGTGATTAATTCAGTTTCCACTTTCCATCAGTATGAGATTGCCAGATCTTCTACCAAGACAGTAGGCCACATGCTTACTGATATGATATCAATCTGTTATGTACATGTAAATTCTGGATACAGATAGCACAGGACCAATTATTGTGGTGTAGCTTGGGAGAGGCCTATGTCCAACAGTGGAGGTCTGGGAGACTGAATGATAGATGTATAAACAATATAATATTGTTTAGAATGAAAAAAATTATATGCGAATGTTTTGTCTATGCTGAAAGATGCATTTTGAAATATGCACCTTTCTACAACTTTTTATTTTTAGATTGTTGTTTAAAAATTATATCTATATATATAAAAATGAATTGCTGTTCGTAAGTCTCGCTAAATCTCGAAAACGGCTGGACCGATTTGACTAATTTTGGTCTTGAATTATTTGTGGAAGTCCAGAGAAGGTTTAAAAGGTAGATAAATATGAAAATGCTCGGAATTAAATAAAAATAACAATTTTGTTTTTCCTTTGATGTGCCCCTCGTCGGACGGATTCCTTTTGTTTGCTTTAAGTTTATTTTATACAAAACTTTAGGTCTTTTATTTATCGGTTCAGGCACTACGAAGTCTGCCGGGTCAGCTAGTTTGTAATAAAAATAATGTTGCAATGTTATTTATTACCTTAAATAAGCCATGATGATGTATAACACCTTCCTGGTCTTTCAATAGTGACAATAATGAATACTCTGTATGCAGGAGCATTTTTCCCTGTCTATCATCTTGTGTCTCTGGTTGATCGTCATTTCTTAATGTCAATATTTTTACCTAAATGATAAATGCATTAAGATTTTTTTAAGTGGAAGCAATTTATCATTCCAGTGCTTTTAATCATGAGCAAATGATTTTATTTTCATATAAATAAGTTGTTAATTTTTTTACTGGAATATCTTTTTCAGGTTCTTGCTATAATTTATTATTCAATATATTATTTATGATGTGCAGATAAAGCAGCCTAAGTATTAAACCACAAATGGAGCCCATCATAACATTGTCATTATCATTGCTCATATCCAGACATGAGGTCAAAGTATCAAATGCATTAATCGTGATTTTTAAACAATTTAATTTACAACCAAAAAAAACACTTAAGAAAACATATTAAGTTATATTTTATAGCAATAGTAATGTCATAAGCTATTTTGTACAAAAATTTGTAGTTTAAATTCAATTATTAGATTAGAGTAATAGTGAATCTGTTTTATCTTATTAATGTTGATTTCTCTGTATTTTTAAACATCTTATTTATCTTATCATTCATTACACAACATACGTGAGTAATGAAGACACAAAACAGCTGACGATGAATAATAAAGATATTGTCCTTGCTTCACTGTGTTATAGATATATAAATATATCAATTCAGAAAAAATCCAATTACCTGGTAAAACTCATCAGTCTTTGCCTTCCTAGCTAGGCATTGAACAATACTTTTGACAGGACTAGGACCTAATTTAGGTCCCAATAAATATGGGCCGGCTTTCCTAACGTGCTTGTCAGGAACAAGTGTACCCGCAGGAGGAACATCACTTTCATTATAAGGTAACTTAGGCCGTTTTGCAGAACAAGGTGCCACCTTTTTTGAATTCTTTAATACACCACTAGGTTTTGATACACGGGAAGCGTAGTCTAAGTACGAACACATCCTAGATATCTTCTCACTCGGCTCTGAAAGCAAAGGTCGTGTCCTCTTTCCATTTCTACTGGTTTCAGGCCTTTCTTGGTCCATCACGATGAAACTTCACAAACAAATAAGAGCTCTTTCTGACGCTTATAGAATATAAAGCTCCACAAAATTACACACAGTGCAACGAATTAGTCAATATTATTAATATTTACGTAATACACGAGTACACATATAAAACGTAAACGTGAATTTCTGATTTCTCGTCGATTCCCGTTTATTTACTTGACAAACGAAGATGTCTGATATTTCGTTCGGAAATTTTGATGTCGATCAGCTGCGACACCAATATGTCTATTTATACATTTTTATCATGATTACAATAAAATATTCGCAGAATACCAATATTACTTGTCACGCTTTAAATTTATATCTGTGTGTATAAATGTGAATAGCTGTTGATTTTAGATTATTTTCGGTATTAAAATATAAGACATACCGTAAAATGGGGCGATTAGGGACAAATTCCAACTTTATGAGCAATTTTAAGGTAGTTGTTGATGTATATAATGCTATATCAGGATCAAAATGATCGAGTCTTGGGGGCATCTTTGTTGTCTAATTTAAAATTATGCAACTAGCATTCCAGTTTAAGCAAAAAATGCAAAAATAGGTGTAATCCCTATTTACCCGAAAATTGCGGTTAATTGGGACGTAATGAGAAATTTGCTAGGGTTGGCACTACTTTTATTTTTATATATAGTTTTAATTTATTTATTTATTTAGTTGCACCAACAAAGTGATCAATAAAAAAAATTGAAAAACTGACAAAAGTACATGGCAGACATCACCTCAATTATAGGTGCAATCGACAGTGCATTAACAACAAATATATATATATATACAGTCAAAATCTGTTATAACGACATCGAAGGGACTGCTCATATTCAGTCGTAAAAACCGATAGTCGTAACAACCGGTGATGTTTAATATGTATAGTGCAAGTACAAACAAATCGATAGGGAATTATTGGAAAATATATTTACATAATACGCGATTTTTCTTCAATTTTTAATTTGTTTTCTTTTTCTTTGCGACATTTTCAAAGTTTCACGAATAACTCCACAAAGTTTTGGTGCGTCTTGTATATAGATAAGTAACAAACTAACTAAAGAGATATGAAGAAGCGGGCCTTGACTACCGCATGCACGTGTTTTGTTTCTAAGAATTAGAAAAGACCCTACACTAAACTAAATCCTATTGTTTTCTTTCCTGATTTTAAAAGCCATTGAAGACAAATGTGGATACCTATTCAAATTGTTTACAATACAGCTTAGCCGGTCGTTCTAACAGATCTAATTCTCCGAAATATTAGTTAAATGTGGTCGTTTTATGAGGTATGTCGTTATTACCAATGTCGTAGAAAGCAATATTTTTAATAAGGGGTCATATGGCATTCAGCCGGGACCTTTGTTCTTGGTTATTATAACCGGCATGTTGTAATAAACGATGTCGCAGTAAACGGTTTTGACTGTATATATATTTATACATATATAGTGGGCTTTCTTAGAAACGGTTTATATTTCTCCGTTCTTGGTAAGTACTTAGGGGCTGATATTTCTATCTGGGTTAAGAGATTAGGTGTGTCGGTTATTCCATGGATTAATCAGATGAATACCCCCACTCTGAACAAATATTAAATATTTTATTATGTATTACTTAGACATTTTTGTCCACCTTGAGATTTCATTGATCTTGTTACATGTCTCTGCAAAATCGACTTACTTATATTAAATTGCTTATCTATTTCAACTAAAGACTAATTCCCAATTTCGCTTCGAATAAACCAGATTTTTACCAACAAATTTAAAAAATATTGTTATAACTACATAGACAACCCTACAAACCTGTACCTATTTATACTTAGGTCGTTTCCATTTCACGTATTCTCATCCCAATTGACCCCTTTTTCGTTGTTATTTGTACCTAAGACGTCCCCAATATCCCCAAAAACAACAGATTTTTACATGTATTTTTATTTAATCAAATACATTAAAACCAATAACAACTGAGACTTACCTTTAATATATATGCTGGTTCAAACACTAAATAACGTTTATAAATCATAGTCGTCTTCTATTATTATCAAATAAATAAAAGAGAGCAAAGTTTCTAGCACTAAAATAATTACCACCACAGGAAGTAAATTTGAAACGCGATTTTTTATAAGTTAGCAGCTATTATCATGCATATTCAGAGTTGTTTTGTGAAATTTCAACATTCTACTATTAAACTACAAAAAATGGAAGATTTTGCAACGAATATAAAACATAGATTGAGGGTCGGTAGATTTTCCCAGTTTTTTCCCGATTCGCCTCTCAATCCCTAATCGCCCCATTTTACCGGTACCTAATTTTTTATCTAATGAACTATTAATAACGTTTCTAGATTTTGTTAAAAAACTCGTAGGTACATTATATTTTGTAAAACATAACATTAACGCCAAGATTTTCTCTGTATTACCCGCTATAGATTCAAAAAACATTTTGTATGAGTTTTGAAATCGTTTTTAAATGTAAATGAAACTTAGCATAAAAGCCTTTAAAGATTTGTTTCATAAGATTTAATTATATTAAATTTGATAAACACGCATCTTATTTACTTTTTACTTTACTTTGAGACACGAGGTGGTAGTATCCATTGTAGTGTATAATAGCTGTGCTAATTTAAACCTATTAGATTCTCAGCAGCCTTTTATGGCTGATGGTGATATCTTTCTAGTGGTAAGTACATTCGTGAAGCAGCTGCTCATGGAGATGCTTATGTAGAGATTAGCAAAAAAGCTTCTCCCCAAGCTAGAAAGGTAACAAGCAACCTATATTCCAAAAAAAATGTTTATTGTACACGTTGAAATATTTTCGGTACGCGTCAGTCATTTCCCAGCCGTATAACATCCAATGGTCCGGTGACTGTTTGCGCGCATGTGAAGGGCCGTCATACATTCATTCGCAAACTTAGCGGCTGTGCAAATGGGTTCGGTACTCAATTTGCGAACCCGTTTGCGCTTCCTTCCATACTTGTTTACGAATGTCTCACGAATTTATCTTCTTTTTTAATTCACCAATAGAACATTGAAGAGAAAGGGAGTTTTAAATTCTTTCCCAGGCGTCCCTTGGCCGTTAGCCGTTCTGTTTTTATGGGATTTCTTTTGAGCGTCCCATATGGTCGATTCATTTTGCAGGAGTTCAATGAACTCCATCACCTTAGTGTAGTTCCAATCCATGATTAAGGTACGCTACACAGTAGACGTCACGAATTAAGAAACTGGCGAAACGTCCGTTACCTTCGCAATCGTGGGCACAACTGATCACACGAATGTGTGGGAGACTACACGAATAATCTCGGTTCGCGTGCTTTGATATCCGTTGAAAAACCGATACAGCTTGGAAAACCACGAATGCAGCGAAAACTTTGCATAATCATTTGCAAAAGTCGTCATACACTTGCGGGTTTGCGTATTCTTGCGAATGTGAGTGGCAGGTACTATCTGAAGAACTTGTATTATCAACTTACAACAAGTAAATGGTGTTTTATGCTTTTATTGTATTTGATACAAGATTTATGCTCTGAAACCTAGCAACTGCGTTCCCGATGTAGGTAATTTAGTCTATGCAGGATAATAATTATAGGATTCAATATGAATTTTAGAATTTTGATTCTATTGAATAGTTAGCTCAACAACTACCTAGATCTTAGTTTGCGAGCTGGAAATTTGTAACTGAGAATGTCTCACCCTGTGACTGAAGTATTTTCTCACGCAGGTGCTCAACAAGTCCAGCATTTTGCAATTTTCGAATTTAAAAATACCTATTTATCCCTTTAAAATGTTTTATTATGGTCATATAAAACATTCGTTCAAGGCATTGATAGTAGACGGTAGTTCTTAAATTTTAAGATTAACAAAATCTTCTGTTGTGGGACGATTGCCCTAAAATATCGGCAGTCCGTCGTTTTAATAAATTTGACAACTCTTAAACATTTTGAAATGTCAAATTCATTCAAATCAATTTTGACAGAATTTTCTAACCATGTAACATGTTGTCATGATACTCCTAGACATTATTTTATGATAAAATTTTACTAAGAATTGTGTAACTACATTGAAGATAAATTAAAATTTTTAAAATAAATTTATCATCGACATGTGGAAAGGCCTCAGATTGACACACTCACAACTATCAAAGATACATTTTAATGGACATAAGTTGCAGCCTGTCGGCGTACCTGCTCTAGATTCCGTTTTAAGACAGTGGTATGAATTCTGTAAAAAGCCGCCTAAGGGTTTTGAAAAATACTTCCAACCGGGTAGCGGTCAGAAAGACGCTAAAACTCAGGAAAAAAATGCAAGTCCTCCATCTAAAAGTTCCGCGCCTCCATCGAAACCGACCTCTTCATCATCAGATAAATGGAACATGAACATGTTCTCGCCTTCCAGCAGCAGCGGAGGTGGAAGTGGAGGCCGCGGCGGCTATGAAGGCCAAGATAAAGAGAAGTGGATGATGTTTGGAGCAATTGGTATTGTGACATTGCTTGCTTCAGTTGCGTATTTTGAATTAAGATACAGAGAGATAAGTTGGAGAGATTTTGTCAATTTGTATTTAAACAAAGGTGTGGTCGAGAAACTAGAAGTTATCAACAAAAAATGGGTCCGAGTAAAACTTCAAGGGAATGCATTAGAAGGAAAGGTTATTTGGTTTGCAATAGGTAGTGTCGATTCATTCGAACGTAATCTAGAAAATGCACAAATTGAAATGAGCATTGATCCTCCTAATTTTGTACCGGTAATTTACAAAACTGAAGTGGAGGCTGCCAGTCTGACGGGAATGCTTCCTACTCTACTAATAATTGGATTTTTAATATACATGATGAGAAGATCTGCAGACATGATGGGACGCGGTGGCCGTCGTGGAGGAGGCTTGTTTGGAGGAGTGATGGAGTCAACAGCTAAATTAATAAATCCAACAGACATTGGAGTAAAATTCCAAGATGTTGCTGGTTGTGAAGAAGCAAAGATAGAAATTATGGAATTTGTCAACTTTCTTAAAAACCCTCAGCAGTATATAGATTTGGGGGCTAAAATTCCCAAAGGTGCATTATTAACAGGTCCTCCCGGTACTGGTAAAACTTTACTCGCAAAAGCAACTGCAGGAGAAGCTAATGTACCATTTATCACTGTCTCTGGTTCAGAATTCTTAGAGATGTTTGTAGGTGTTGGTCCTTCCAGAGTAAGAGATATGTTTTCTATGGCACGTAAACATGCTCCATGCATACTGTTTATCGATGAAATTGATGCTGTGGGTAGAAAAAGAGGAGGTCGTAGTTTTGGTGGTCATTCAGAACAAGAAAACACTTTGAATCAACTGTTGGTTGAAATGGACGGATTTAATACAACAACAAATGTTGTGGTACTTGCAGCTACAAATCGAGTAGATATATTAGATAAGGCATTGTTGAGACCTGGTAGATTTGATAGACAGATATTTGTCCCAGCACCAGACATTAAAGGCAGGGCCTCAATTTTCAAGGTGCATTTGACTCCTCTCAAGACAACATTGAATAAGGAGAATTTAGCAAGAAAAATGGCTGCGCTAACTCCAGGTAATTATTATTAGCATATAAACAAACCCTATAGATAGTGATTACCAATACATATGTTTAGACAAGAGGTCAAACACTGAGTTATACCCATTAGTATTTCCTAATCCATAGACAACATGCTAAAAGTACCAGTATTTCTAAGTAACCATGTAACTTACATGTTTAAAAACAATATTTTTAATCAATATAAATATATTAGAAATATTGCATAATAATATGAAACCTGTCAATTTATTATGAGTTTATTGTTGTCATTTTATCATGGATGTGCATGGATGGGTAATTACCATCATATAGGTTTCTGCTTAAGATTGGGACAGTTGAGTTTGAAGTTGAACACAACATATTTCAGTTCAGAAGCTTTATATTCTCCATGCCATCTGGACACTCCAAAAAATACTAAGCTTCAATGGTATTGCATAACAGCTATCCAATTCTCAAAGCAGAACATGAATGTGATTTTCACAAAGTAGACAGGCTGTTCATACCAATCAGTTAAGTTATGTAAAGCTATGAATAAAAAAGTAAAGGGAAAAGTTAAATAAAGAAATTGTTCAAATTTCTTTTCTCATTTGTGCTGTGATACTATAATGCATTCCCGTTTGAAGGATGGGACGGCGACTATTCTGTGCAATTGACACTTAGACTTTATATCACAAGGTGGCACAGAAGACAGGTGCTGGAAACCATATCAACATATCTATATCTATGGTAACCTCTTACGATGAGGTGGTGCATGAACTGTTTACCTCTCTAAGCAATGTTTTCTAAAGCTGTAAAAAGTAGTAATTTTAAAGGACAACTTGTTTGAATAAAATATTATTATGTTGTGTTATATTTTAAATCACTCACTCCAACATAAATTAATGCTCTCACTCTGTGAAACATCGTGCCACATGATGTCGCGTCGCGAGAGCATCGTTATATCAGGCTTCGACTGATACATGAAAACAACCACTGTTAAGAGTGTACAACTAGGAATAAAAAATAATTTAAATATTAGATAAATCCAAGCTAATACCTAGATACCCAAGCTGGTAACACTAAAGCAACAAAATATAATAAAGTCCAATAAAAATAGAATTCATTTCTTATTCATACTAACACTAAAGCAACAAAATATAATAAAGTCCAATAAAAAAAGAATTCATTTCTTATTCATACTAATGTAGTAATGAATTAAAAAGTACTTGTTGCTAATGACTCCAGAGCGTTTTCTCGGTCTAGTGCCAGATTCCGCTTTCCTACTTAAACATTTACATTTTTCCTGGTCTTCGGCTCCAGTATTATAAAATAACAATAAAATTTTACTATCGAAGAAAATCGTGACTGAAAGCTCTTTATTTCTAATTGCAGAAAATGTAAATTTATCACAAAATTGACAAAACTATTTCAGGTTTCACTGGCGCGGATATTGCTAACGTGTGCAACGAGGCGGCACTAATTGCCGCTCGTGAATTAGCCAACGATATTACAATGAAAAATTTCGAACAAGCCATCGAAAGAGTCGTCGCTGGTATGGAAAAAAAATCTAATGTTCTCCAACCAGACGAGAGGAAGATCGTAGCGTATCATGAGGCAGGCCATGCAGTTGCGGGTTGGTTCCTACAACATGCAGATCCCCTTTTAAAAGTGTCTATTATACCTAGAGGAAAAGGTCTTGGCTATGCACAATATTTACCCAAAGAACAGTATTTATACAGCAAGGAACAACTATTTGATAGAATGTGCATGACACTAGGGGGTAGAGTAAGTGAAGAGATATTCTTCGGAAGAATAACCACAGGGGCTCAAGATGACTTAAAAAAGATAACACAAAGCGCTTATGCGCAGATTGTACACTATGGTATGAATGCTAAAGTCGGAAATGTGTCTTTCGAGATGCCACAGCCCGGTGAAATGGTGATTGACAAACCATACTCTGAAAAGACCGCAGAACTCATCGATTCAGAAGTCAGAGACCTGATTAACAATGCGCACAAACACACAACGGATTTATTAACAAAACACAAACCTAACATAGAAAAGGTTGCAGAGAGATTACTGAAACAGGAGATTTTGAGTCGCGATGATATGATTGAACTGTTAGGGCCTAGACCGTTCCCCGAGAAGAGTACTTATGAAGAGTTCGTTGAAGGCACAGGATCGTTAGATGAAGACACGACGCTACCAGAAGGCCTCAAGGATTGGAATAAGGAGAAACAGCCCACAACACCACCGCCGGAAACCAGCCCATCAAGCCCCACAGCCAGTAAAAAATAAGTACCCGGTAGTAATAGTTATTGTGAATTATATTTAAAATTACCTTTAAGATTTAAAGGCTTTTTTGTTTGCGTGTTACTGTTTTCGTAACATATTTTAGTTGTAGTCGAAAGATCAAAATACTGGAACTTTGAATGTGGGAGTTACACAATATTGAGCCTTGCATTTCTGTGTACAGCTGTGTGTTAATAGATGCCTGTTACCTGGACGTCTTTTTTGTAAAATAAATATTCCGGTATAAATATATACTAGTTTTATTGTAGATGTTCACCTTCTTAGCGTAGGTACAGGTTTCTGAGCATCATCCCATCTATGAAAACCAAACACGTTGCATGCGAAAGCCGATCAATGGCATTTCATAGTCGACTACCCAATAAAATTGGTCCAATTTTTATAAATACAGTTTGTTTTTATTGCTTATGTGGGTGGACGAGCTCACAGCTCGCCTGGTGTCAAGTGGTTACTGGAGCCCATAGATATCTACAACGTAAATGCGCCTCCCATCTTAAGATATAAGTTATATAGGTCATAGTTATAACGGCTGCCCCACCCTTCAAACTGAAACGCATTACTGCTTCAGGGCAGAAATTGGCGGGGTGGTGGTACCTACCCGTGCGGACTCATACGATATTATTCCTTCACCGTGGAAGTCAATCGTGAACAATTGTTGAGTACGTCTTATCCCTTAGGCCACGACGACTTCATATCTCAAGGTGGGTGGCGGTGTTTACGTTGTAGATGTCTATGGAGTCCAATGACCACTTAACACCAGGTCTGCTGTGAAGTCGTCCACCCATCTAAGCAATGAAAAACATGCTTTGACTTGCCTATTTCTATGGCAATATGAGCTCATATCTCAAAATGGCTGGCGGCATTCACAATGTGTTGCAATCGGGCTTCAATAATCACTTAACATCAGATGGGCCGTATTCTCAACTACGCATCAATGCACTAAAAAAGCTCATACGATTTACGTATCGACAGCATCAGAATATGAAACTTTATTAAACATTTACTAAAATACTAAATACCGATTTGTAACGTCGTACCATAATACGTTCCAGCTGATTGTTAATTAAAATACAATTAATGACTGATACGTATTTTATAAGTGAAACGCAATGTATCTACCTACTTAATTTAATTACTACTTAAATGACGGAGTATTGCTTGTGAAATGTCTATCCGATGATTTGCAAACGAAGTAAATTGTCCCTTCGTAATAAGGTGACACTTTACAAAACTTGCGGACGCCCTGTCATGACCTATGCAAGTGTAGGGTTCGCTCAAGCGGCCCGCACTAATTTGAAACCCCTTCAAGTCATTCAATCCCGTTTTTGCAGGATAGCCGTCGGAGCACCGTGGTTCGTGAGGAACGTGAATCCCCATGATGATCTGGAGCTTGACTCCAACAATAGGTATCTTCAGTCGGCACCAGTCCGCCACTTTGAGAAGGCGGCGCGACACGGAAACCTTCATGTGGCCGCCGGAAATTACATACCTACCCGATCCAATGGACCGAATGGTAAACAGTCGACGTCACCCTAATCACGTTATTACGGATCTTCCCGATCCATTAACGGTGCTTTTAGGTACCTCAAGCACCAGTCACCGTCCTCGCCGAAACCGTCGCTTGCGACGAAGGGCTCGACGAGTAAATTAGTCCATAGACACAGTCCACAGAGTTTCTCGCCGGATCTGCTCAGTGGGTCGCGTTTCCGATCTGGTGGTAGATTCTGCGAATTCGATTCGATTCTATCAGCATAGTTAAGAAAAAAAAGCTGTATTTTATCTGTCTCATCTTTCAAAACGGAGCGCTTGGTTGCTTCGTGGCAAATGTAGGCATTAAAGTGGTAACTGTCTTAATGGGCTTACAATACGCCCTACCAGTAAAACATTGTATTAAAGCGATTAGTTAAGTTGGAAATTTGATTTAATTTCACATCATAATGTTGCAATTCACTACCAACATTGTTTTATGAGCCAAATTCGACTGCAGCGCCATCTAGTTGCTAGTCCCGAAGATTTCTAGAGAAACAATGCGTGTCGTGAAAATTAATACATAATATTTGTAATTTAACTATTTGAATATAGTATTTAAAAAAAAAAACTGTTTTGGTATTAGACGTGCTGTTCTAAGTGAGTGAGCGGAGATCATTTTCGAGTGGGTGGTACTTATGTGATGTGTATGCACTACGCTATCCTCAACACTAAAAGAGCCGTGAGCATTCGCATCTATAGAGCTGTAAAAATAAAATAAAACGAAAAGCACAGGACGGTGGTATCAGAAATGTACATGTTGATAATACGAGAAACTACCGTGTCCCGGAAGTCTTAGACAATGTTGCAATGTACTAATGTTAACGATCGTAAAAATTGTTCACAAACCTATGGGATCGACTTGCGGAACAGATTAAGTCACGTTGTCTTGCAGTATTTCAGGGTGAGCCCTGTGAACTCGCCCACGAGTTACAGGGAAGCCAGAATAAGCCAATGGCAGATAGGTAGACAAAAGCTAAGAGCTCGTGGACTTAACCTGAGAGAATTTGCTAGCGCTACCTCTATCAAGATCGGATCGGAATCGCGACCAAATGAGAAGGTCCGGCGAGAAACTCAGTGGGTTGTATCTGGGCTAATTCGCTCGTCGAACTCTTCGTCGTAATAGTAGATTCCGACGAGGACGGTGCTTGAGGGGCCTAAAAGCATCGTGAGTGGATTCAGATGATCTAACAAGACATGTTTCGAGTGAGGGCGTCTTTGCGTTGCCGTGTTATCGTGTCGGACTGCTTTGTCAAAGTAGCAGGGACCTGAAGACGTTATCAGTGTGCTGCTGCTGTTTAAGACACGTTAAAGTTCTCGATAGCGTAAAAGTCAAGTCAATTTTGCTTTCAGTTGGAACAGCGCCCCCTATCGGCAAACGTACGCAATTTTTTTCCCCTACCTATGCTGATAGCCTTGAGAGGCTATTTTAGCGTCACCCTAACGTTTGTAGGTGAGCTCACAGGGCTCAAACCGGAGAGGTGCTAACACTGACCCTAGCAAAGCAGTGCTTCGCAGAATCTACCACCGGATCGGAAACGCGACCCACTGAGAAGATCCGGCGAGAAACTCAGTGGGCTGTGTCTATGGATTAATTCGCTCGTCGAGGCCTTCGTCCCAAGCGACGGGTTCGACGAGGACGGTGACCGGAGCTTGTGGTGCCTAAAAGCACCGTTAATTGATCAGGAGGATCCGTAATGACGTGTAACGCACGCAAACGTTCCCGTTCCATACAAATATGAGCTAACTTTTACGCTATCGAGAACGTTAAAAAACTCGCACTAAGCACATTGTGCTGATCACAGGCAGGCCATTGCGTATAGAGGTAGAAATGTGGAAGGTAGGGTCGATAACGAAATAGATGATTCCGCGGATTGACTCACAAAACATTAATAGAACATGTTACAATTAAATAAATAAATAGCGTGTTTTTGTACTTTTTCATAACTGTTAAAAGTTTACATACAAAGAATCAAGAGCATAATATAATTTCAATATGTATCGAATGTTTTAGATATTTTTTTGTCACGGTTGGTATACTTAGTACGAGTTTCTTCACTTCTTTTGTCCCTACGTTTGCCGCTAGGGGCGCTGTTCTAACTTCGTGCAAATTTGAGTTAACTTTTACCCGATCGAGAAGTTAAAAAAAATTCGCACCAAGCACACTGGTCAAGCCTCTAAGCGATTGCCGCAAATATATAAAATGACCAAATGTGTTGAAGCAACTTGAGCGTCACTGTTCGTTGATGATATTAAGTTAGAAACCTTGCAAGAACTGTAGGCTTAGTGCGAGTTTCAAAAATCGAATCGAATGACTCGCATCGAGTGTACGCTCTTCACGGTGAAACGTGCGGAGCTCTGAGTGCGAGTTACTCGATTTGCAGGACGTTTATTCATCTTTAGAAGCAATAATTTTTTCTTTTATGTTGGTAGCATGCAAGTTTTTTTTTAAGGCGTTTAATTGAAATGCCAAGCTTTCTAACGATATTTATAATTAGTCGGGTAATGGGTAATGTACCTGTGCTTAGTGCGAGTTTTTTTAATTACTCAGTCGATGTTAATGTTATGTTTAATTTGTGTGAGTTTGTATCAGTGCCACCTAGTGGTAAGCTTATGAATCTCATTTTGTGGGAGAGAGAAGGTTTGTTTATGTTGCTGTCTCATGTATCGAATAGCTTTACCGAAGTGAGCTTCTCGATTATTGTATGTGCGAGTGCGAGTTACAAATTAATGGATTTTGAGAGTATTTCTTCACTTTCAAGCAAGTTAAGTAGTCACTAAAAATTTTGCCGTGAAACCAATACAATATCAAGATTTTTTCTTTCGTTTTTAATAATAATGTTGTTTTTTAAGGTTTTATCTATTCTAATGGTTTATACACATATATTTTTTCGGTTAGAAAATTTTATAGACGTCTAGCTAGTTGTAAATACATATTAATTCTTTGCTTTTTCATTTAATTCTTATTAAATCATTGCTTTTTTTTAAAGAGTTGTTTGATGAGAGAGAGAGAGCGAGATAGTTGTTTTTTTTTATTGCTTAGATGGATGGACGAGCTCACAGCCCACCTGATGTTAAGTGGTTACTGGAGCCCATAGACATCTACAACGTAAATGCGCCACCCACCTCGAGATATAAGTTCTAAGGTCTCAGTATAATTACAACGGCTACCCCACCCTTCGAACCGAAACGCATTATTGCTTCACGGCTGAAATAGGCGGGGTGGTGGTACCTACCCGTGTGGACTCCCAAGAGGTCCTACCACCAGTGAAAGAGTATTCTTTATTGTACACAAAATGAATAAATATTGTGAAACATTTTTTCTTGGTCTTATCGCTAAGAGTGATCTCTTCCAGACAACCATTTGATGGGCAAGAATAATTTCGAAATGAATTGCACACTGTGTATCTATCTATTATAGAAATATATACACACACGCACACACACGCGCGCAATATACATATTTACAGGTACATACGTACAGATTTATATTTATAAATTATATAGAAATTTGAACAATGTAATAATAATTTTGCTTCTTTACACATTTATAAATAAGGATGGATGCTCGTAATAATTTTAGTATATTTGGGCCACCTAATGAAGATCATCAACACTATTACCGTAAATACAATCATTTTATAAACGTTCAACGGGTAAAAGATTAAACCTATGTAAAACATAATTTCTTTAATAAAAAAAAGCTGAAATAATTACCTATTCCAAGATTAATTATGTTAAGTATGTCTAAATATGTAATTACAATTAAATAAATTCTATAATAAACTTCTAATTCTAATACTTCTATTAAAGTTACTAAAAAAATATGTTTATGCTGGGCAGTTTTCGTGTATTTTAAAGGTTACGCCATTACGGCAAAGTTTGTTTACGAAATTGCACCCTTAGAATGGAAGTGGTATAACTAAAAAATTTAAGATTAGTTTTATATTTCAAAACACTTATGTATTATTATTAAGAACCTACATTTTAAGTAGGTAATACGTGCAGCAAAAATGTTGGACTCCTTTTCACGAAAATTGCGCGGACGGAGAAGTATGAAATTTCCCACACTCATAGAGAATATAGAGAAGTAGTGCAGATTGCTATTTTTTTTTTTAATTGTGCATAAACAATATAAAAATAAACTAAATGAATAAAAAAACCTTACACACATTACCATGTATTTGACACACACACACGCACACACACATGCATTTATACTTTTTTGTTTATTGATTTATCAATCTGTGGTCAAATTGAGAATAGATTAATATTTTTTGTCTTTAATATTATTTTTCTATAATGTAGCCTTGGCGACATAGAGCAATGATTATTATAGAAATGATGATAATAGAAAGGTGACAATAGAACTATAATAATGTTCAAACTTAAAATTTAAATAAATTATGGTCAAATTTCGACCACTGGACTACCATTAGTAGATAATAATAAAATCATTTATTGCCTTTCACACAGATTTAGATTATTACAGGCAGCCTACAAGGAAACAACAAAAAAACAAAACACTATTATATCATTTCTGGCAAGCAGCTCAACATTTGCACTTGTATATTATTAATAGGAATTTTATTAAGAATATTGACAATTTATGAGGAATTTGACAAGTACGGATTAGTTATAGATATATGTAGTTACATATTGTAAATTAAATTAGTTTTATAAGTGCAATAAAAAATAATTTAAATGATAAAATGATAAAGCCATACCTTTTTCCAATGTGACGATTAGAGGGTATCCTATTATTCTTTTCTATATTATTCTATCAGCTTATAAAATTAAACAGTCTCTTTTAGTCTAGAAAAGGACAAAGTACTCTTTCTGTCTTTTTCAAATAAAATGGCATGCCTTAAAGTGTTTAAACCGAAAAACTAAAAAAATACAATTATTGTATTACAATATTGAAGTTTACCAGAAACTAAGAATTTTGGGTTGAGCCACTTTAATTCTAAAGGTACAAAATAGTATTGAACACGTGACATTACCCGAATAATTTTGAAAGTAGTCGGTTCCCATTAAAATGCTGTTAAAATGCGTTGTATTTCATTTAGACGGTCTAATGCCAAAACATCACGTGCTACCAATATACGAGAAATAATATTATTGCTGCTCTCGGTGAATAAACGCCCTGCGAAGCGAGTAGCATATCTCTTTTTTTTTTTTTTTTTTTGTTTTTTTTTTTTTTTTTTTCCTACCTAAGCTGAGAGCCTTGAGAGGCTATATCAGCGTAACCCTAACTTTAGTAGGTGAGCTCACGGGGCTCAAACCTGACGATGTTGCTAACACGAACCCTAGCAAGAGTCGTGCTTCGCAGAATCTACCACCGGATCGGAAACGCGACCCACTGAGAAGATCCGGCGAGAAACTCAGTGGGCTGTGTCTGAGAGTTAATTTACTCGTCGAGCCCTTCGTCGCAAGCGACGGGTTCGACGAGAACGGTGACCGGTGCTTGAATTACCTAAAAGCACCGTTAGTGGATCGGGTGGATCCGAGATGACGTGTTTGGGGCGACGTCGACTGCTTTCCATTCTGTCCGCAGGATCGGGAATGTAGTTACCGGCGGCCACGATGAGAGGGTTCTCGTGTCGTGCCGCTTTATCGAAGTGGCGCATGGACGCCGACTGCAGATACTTACTGATGGACTCTAAGTCCAGGTCGTCATGGAGGTCGACATTCCTGACGAACCACGGGGCTCCGACGGCTATCCTGCAAAAACGGGATTGAATGATTTGAAAGGATTTTAAGTGTATGCGGGCCGCGTGAGCGAACACTACACTTGCATAGGTCATGACGGGGCGTATGCAAGTTTTGTAGAGTGTCACCTTATTTCTAAGGGACATTTTACTTCGCCTACATATCATCGGGTAGAGACGTCCTAGAATGAAGGCGGCACGGTCGCGTACCGTCTTAATGTGGGGGCGGAATGTCATCCTACTGTCGAGGGTGACGCCTAAGTACTTGACCTTCGGGGCCCACGGTATGGGCTGGTCGAACATCGTGATTGGGCGAACGGCGGGGGCGGGGGTGTTGACGCGCCTAGTCGGGAGAGGGATGCTCAGCGTGGTGTTCGGAGGGCGACCCCTTTTGAAGAGCACCGCTGTGCTTTTCGTGGGGTTGATGTCGATGCGCCACTTCCGGAACCACTGTCCCATGGTGGTAGCTGCGGTCTGAAGTCGTCGATGAAGCAACGCCTTCTTCCTACACGAGTAGTAGATGGCGGTGTCATCGGCGAAGAGCGCCAGATGGGTCTCCGGAGACCGGGGTATATCGTTGATATACAAACTGAATAGTAACGGGGAGAGGGCGGAGCCTTGCGGGACTCCTGCTGTGACGTGACGGGGCCGGGAACGCGTTCCCTCGACTCGATATCGGAACGAACGGTTCGACAAGTAGTCTCGTATGATGAGCACGAGTCTGTCTGGCACTCCCATGTTATACAGTTTGTATATCAAACCGTTGTGCCAGACTTTGTCGAACGCCTTCGCTATATCGAAGAAGAGGGCTCCTGTCGGAATGGACATATCTCAACTCACACTCACAATTCTTCATTTTTCACCGTATAGAACGTAAACTCGATTTGATTTTGATTTATTCATTTACAATTGAACAACTAGGAAAAAAAGATGAAAAGACATTTTGGAGGGACCGCGAGGAGCTAAATTGTGTGAATTGTTTTATTTTGTCTATTTAATGTTTCTTAGTTAATGCGTATTTAATATTTCTTCGTGTATAAGTGTAATTTTGAGACCGTCCTGGCCTAAAGGTTAAGGCGTCCGGTGTATTCGTATCTTGCAATGCACCGGTGTTCTAATCCCGCCGGCGGGTATCAATTTTTCTAATGAAATACGTACTTATCAAATGTTTACGATTGACTTTCACTGTAAAGGAATAGCATCATGTAATAAAAATCAAACCCGCAAAATTAATTTTTGTAATTACTGGTGGTAGAACGTCTTGTGAGTCCGCACGGGTAGGTATCACCACCCTGCCTATTTTTGCCGTGAAGCAGTAATGCGTTTCGGTTTGAAGGGTGGGACAACCGTTGTAACTATACTGAGACCTTAGAACTAATATCTCAAGGTGGGAGGCGGCATTTGCGTTGTAGATGTCTATGGGCTCCGGTAACCACTTAAGATTAGGTGGGCCGGGAGCTCGTCCACCCATCTGTGCAATAACAAAGTAACGTGGGTTTATTAACTGTTTAGTATCTGTGAAAGTGCGAAAATTTAAAAAAATTAAACATAACCGCTGGACCTAGCTTTTCGAAGTCTTCGAAAAGGTCCACTGAAAAAAATCTCAGTATATAATCAGCATTTTGCAGAGATTATATTTTATCCCGTATTATCTGATCTCATTTCATTTCATTCCATGCCAATTGATTAATGCTTCAAATTAATCAAATCCATTTCACTCCATATTATCATTTTTCATAAAAAAAGATTAGGCTCTATGGCATGATATTTTTGCCTCTCTAGTTGGAAAAATAAAACTACTAAAGAAATACTCGATCGAAACGTTAAAATCCACTAATTTGTAACACGCACTCGCACAAATGTCATTCGTAGTACTAATTTCGGTAAAATTACTCGGTTACGAGATCACAACGTTAATATGAAGTCGCACTCACAAAATAACACCGAGTACGTTTGCCGCTAGGGGCGCTGTTCCAATCGCATACAAATTTGAGCAAACTGGCTCGCTAGTGAGAACGTTACAAAACTCGCACTAAGCACACTGAAAGTTATCCTATAATTTCAACATTTCTACACGTAAAAGACAAATACAAATTCCACTATAAAATATGAATCTCTTCTTCACACATTAATTGAGCCTACAAGTAAATTTAAGGTTACAAATTGCCCAGTCGATAAATATTTTGACTCAGCTTCATCAAACACGTTAAAATACATAAATAATTTAGAAAAAGTAAACTTCAAAAAAGTTGACTCAAATTTTATATTTCATACATATCTTTGACAATATGGTAGGTGAATTGCGGACGAAAAAATAAAAGGGTTTAGATTGTTTAATAAATTAAATTACAAGACCACACAGCGAAGATCACATCAGGCCTCGTTGTAATAATCACACAGAAGTTCGGAATTTCCATTTGCAACTTTAGCGTTCGCATACCCCGAACGTCTTACCGTACACAAAACCGTGATTATGGGTTTAAATAATGTACTACATTTCGAGAACCAATACATTTAATTGGCCATGGCTGAAATAAAACAAATACATTGGCCCCCCTCCCTTCAGCCAGATGTCGCAAGTAAGCAAGCCGTGTGAAGTATCCGCACTGGATAACGAATTTGTTTTGGCGCCAAAATCACACGATCGTCCTTGCCTTGTACAAAACGAAAGTAAAACAACAGAAATAAACAGGGTTATATTAAAATCATAATATGAAAATATTCAAATATCAGCTGAAAATGCATCCAGCCTTCTTCTGTTTATTAAATATTCACTACATTACTTTATACATCACCAATTTCTTAAGTAAATTCAGTTTTTGTACAATATAAAAAGAATCTTATATTATCATCTATGTATACATACCTACACGCGAGATGTGTATAACGCGCTCGCGTAAGTTAATCTTGATCTAACCGAGCGAAAGAAAATAAACGAGAAATCGTAACAAAATATTTAGAATTATTGGTAAAATTATTACAAGTAACTACACTATATTTTATGTTCAACATTTTATGTCAATATTCAATTATTATCTATACTTAATCGAGCCTATGATATAACATTATAAATGATGAAAACATTTTTCTTCGTGATATTATTCAACAATTAATCCATTAACAACTCTCATCCATTCACTCTTGCCTATCGAAAGGATATTAAAACTAATCTCAGTAACAACATAAGGTCCGTATTAATGACAGTCTCTGATTTTTTCCCCTTTGGGTTTCCGGCCTCTTTTCTTGCCGGAAGTGACGCCGGCGAGCGCCATCGCGGCGCGCTTCGCGATACAAGACTTGCAGAACCAGTCCTCCGTGGCGCCCGGCTCCTCCGTGATGCCCACGCACACCCAGTGGTACCAGCCATCGCATCCGTCACAGCCGATCATCGGCGAACCGTTGTCCGGTCTGCCGCACGCCGGACAAACCCATATTTTGTTGCCCTGTTCATCAACATAATAAGGGGTAGGGAGGGGTTCGAGCTTAGTGTCGGGGGGCGGGGCGGGGGCGGGTGCCGGCGCCACGGCCGGTTCCTCAGACAACGTTGCGATTTCGTCTTCAAAGTGCTCGTGGCCCTTCTTCGCCAACGGCTTGAACAATATCCTTTTGTATTTCGAATGACTCGAGGGCGTGCCCTTCTCGGGCGGTGAGCTGCCCGAGGGGGGCGGCGAGGGCTGAGGCTCTCCGTCTGCGAGGTGATTGTGTTTAGAATGTTTTTGTTTGGGTGGTCTAGTAACGAGAGCCGAAATCTGAGCTAACTCAGGCGAACGACTGTGCTCCCTGGACAAAGGTTCGTCTTTTACTGGACTGTCCTCTTCTTCTTTCTTCACTACAGGTTTTATATTTAATTTGAAAGTATCGGGCGAGCTTGGTGGCATAGGTGAATTAGAATTTGAAGAACTTATTTTCAACGTCAATTTCGGAACAAGACCATCGCCAATTTTATCTTTTTTCTTCTCTTTCTTTTCTTTTTTTATTTTATCTTTTAATTCTTGTTTTTCTTCTTTATCGCGCTTTTTCTCAGACTTATCTTTGTTTTTGTCCTTTTTATCTTTCTTCTTTTTAATTTTTACACCATCTTTGTCTTTCTTTTCTTTTTTATGGGATTTATCCTTCTTTTTATCTGTGTTTTCGGTGTCTTTTTCTAGAATAGAATCCGGTGTAGCCATCCTGACGGGAGGCATTTCTCTTACCGGTTCAGATTCAGGATCAGGTTTGGAGATAGGCACACGTGGAGGTATTGGTGGCGTAGGTCCTACAGGCCTGGCTGGAGCAGACACACGAGCTTGATTGAGTGCATCCCGGGGTGGCTCATGATGTCTAATACCTTCTGATTTCGGAGGATTCAGTTCAATTGTTATGTCTGGTTGTACAAGAGGCATTTTGAACAAATTAGCCTTGTGATCCTTATGCGACTTAGACTTGTGTTTCTGTAATATATTTGGAATGGTCTGAGATTTGTGCTTATCGTGGCGGTCCTTTTCACGATTCATTGAAGACTTATGAATACCTCTGTCCTCATCATTTTCTACTGCTATTACCTCCAAACTCGGTCGACGGAGCATTGGTGGTATTTTAACGGAAGAAGATCTCGATGATTGGGCAAAATTTCCCATAGGCATCAGAGGAGAATTCAAGCCTCCAGGTAAGAAACTAGGACCAGGTATGAGACCAGGACCACTGGTTCCCAAAGCAAATGGATTGTTTAATAAATTACAGGGTGGCATACCTCTTAGTGCTGGATTGTTTGCTAGACCAGTGAAGAATTCACTTCCTGGTATCAATCCAGGGTTCGGGATGAGACCAGGGCCGGGCATAAGACCTCTTCCAGGTGGCATTGTATGAAAAAATGGAAAACCAGCTGGCATTTGTGGCAATTTTGATTCATTTTTCTGTCTACTGATTTTATGTTGTTTCATTCCAGCCAATTTCATACTTTGCTTTTCAGCTTGTGCCATTTCATAGGCTAGCTGTTGTTGTTGCTTCTTCAACAATTTAGCTTCTAATTTTGCTGCTTTATCTTTCTTGTCTTTGTGTTTTTTCTCTTTTTTAACTTTAGGACTAACACTCGGTAGATCTTTGGGAAAAGGGGTTTGTAAGGACTTGTTGATTGATATATTAGGTTTAGATTCCAGTAGTTGTCTTTGCTGTGGTGTAGGGTTTCTGTCCAAAGAATCCTCATCAACATTAATCACTTCATTACTTCTTAAATCCATCACTTTAGACAAATCTACAGCACTATCGTCATTATTGTTCACAATTTGGTCTATCACTTCAGATTTCATTCTTGCATTTTCATTTGACTTATGAACTGAATTTTGATGTGATGCATTTTGCAACCTTGAAATAGTAGCATCAAGATTTACTTTATCATTTACAACCTCTGGAGTAGTCTTATCTTCTTTTGATTTGTTCGTTATTCTCTTAAATATATTAATCTTTGATTTATCAGGTTGAGAGGCCAATTTCTCATCTTCATCTAAAACTTCTCTCTTTATTTCAGTGTGAGGAATGAGAGAATTACTCATAGACTGCTGTTTAGGTGTGGTGATGGAATTAGATACTAGAGGAGATAATGAGATTGGAATTTTCTAGGGACCGGTATTGCATCTTCAACAGAAAGCCTTCTGGATATTGGTGACGGAGGATCCAATGGTTCCTGTTTTATGACAGGTTTTACTGGCTCTGGAATGGGCACCAGTACAGGAGGAGGTGCCATCTTTGCTCTTGAAGGAGGTGGAGGGGCAGCTTCAGGCGCTGGCATAGTTATATGATTATGGTGTCTGGGCTGCACATCCTTACTTTTTACAGGATAACCAGGAGGAAATTTATTTAATTTATTACTGTCCTTATTTTTACCACTTTCACTCTTATGTTTATCTTTTCTTTTACTCTTCATAATTTTACCATTAGGTAATTTATTTTTCTTAGATTTCTTATCAACTTTTTCTAAAATTGGAGGTTTAGTTACATTTGTATGAGAATTAACTTTGTGCTTTTCAAAGTGCTTTTCTGCTATAATTGTAGGAGGACGGGCTTCGGGAAGTTTACCTTCACGGGCTGGTGACAGAAAACCAGACATGGTCATCATCACACTACTTATTTCTCTCGTCCTCTCCTCTTCCTCTAAGCGTAACCGTGGCCTTTTACTATTAGGTAAAGAAACAGGATCAATTGGTCTCTTAAAAATTTCCTTTGGTTTCTCAGGACTGTCTGTGACAGATATTTCTGGACTTGTACATATGGTATTATTGCTAGTGACATTATCAATACCATTTTGATGTATTTCAATAGTGCCTGCAACAGCCGGTGTGTCTCTCTCTTTCTCTGGATACATAGGAGGCAGATGCTCATGCACGTGCATGGGCCTTGTGACAACTTCATGACTTCCAGGTTTTAAGAAGTTTAAGTTAGATTCTTTCGGTTTTGGGAATTTAACAGAGTTTACTGGAGGTGGAACAGGAGGCACACAACGCACATATTCAGCAAGCTCCGGCAAATTCACATTAAGGTCACGGAATACTAATCCTAAGTCATGTAAATTTGGTTCAGTCCTATTAAATTGTTCAGCATGCCTACTGGCTTGGATGCCAAGAGTTTTGATATATTTCTCCAGTACATGTACCAAAATGTCAAGTGGCGTAGAGTTTATGCCGTTCCATCCTATAGTTTGGCATATTTGCGCAACATTCCTCCGTAGTATCTCGCGGGCGTACGCCTCTGACATTATGACACCAACAACGTTATCTGGAACAAATGTTTATATCGGTATTATAAACATAAATCAGCATAATTCAAATGGCGTCGAAGCGAAGAAATGCTGTACAAGCATTTTCGATCACAGAGAATCATATTACAAGCCGTCAAAGTGGTAAAACAAGGAAACTCGTGATTTTTATACCTGCAAGTGTCCAGTAGTACAGAGACGTGGTTCTGAACTGCTGAAATTCTCAAGTTTTGTACATACATGTATGCTTAACTATGATTATATAAAGTCAAGGGTAATTTATAAAAACACACAAATCGATGGCAATATAAATTAACGAAGTGTTTACGTAAAAACTTCTCAGCATTCTAAAAACACAGTACCCCGTGCGCCATGATTGCATTTTGGGTTGTCAATGTCGAGTGTTGCTATTTGAAAATAAACAAATGGCGGTCTTCTTATGGCAGCGTTCAATGATACTAGTGATAGACTAAAATTGATTACAGGGAGCATTTGCTTTGCGACTTTATTCAAAGATGTTTTATTTATAGTTTCTTTTTAATTCATTTCCTTTCAATTAGTTTATTTTTGTTTAAATCAAATAAATAATTTAAAAAAAATTAAGCTACCGTAATCCTCATAATCGGTTAAGAACACAGATATTCCAGATAACTAATGTCTCTTCTTTTTCTTGCCGTTATTCCACATTATATGAGGTCAGCGCAGTGTGTCCTTTTATTATGCTGTATAGGGATTTGGCATGAGTTTTACGATGCTGGAAACGCTATTGTTATGTCAACGACAGCATAGTATTCCCAACATAGTCAGAAGAAGTCCGAAATTTGTCTTTTATGACACCCACGGATAGATATGGGTCGATCCAATTCTATGTCGGGAACCGATATTGAAAGATAATTTTGATTCAGAGCATGTTTAATGTATAGTTAATTATGGAAACATTGATGGGGATAGGTGACCTTCAGACAACATCTACAACGTAAATGCCACCACCCACCTTGAGATATGAGTTCTAAGATCTCAGTATAGTAAAGTATAGTTACAACGGTTGCCGCACTCTTCGAACGCCGAACCAAAACGCATTACTGCTTCACGGCAGAAATAGGCAGGGTGGTGGTACCTACCCATGTAGACTCACAAGGGGTCCTACCATCAGTAATTGCGCAAATTATAGTTTTGCGGGATTTGATTTTTATTACACGATATTATTCCGATTTGGGGGTCGAAGTTGCATAACGTCCGTAGGAGATTACCCACCGCTACCCTACACGTGACCCCTGGGTGGTGCTAATAGTGCAACAACCTGGCAACCGAACTGTCCTCCTGAGGATCTCCCGGTTCCAACTACACTGCGTCAATTATAAAACCCTAATCACAAACTGTAAATTTCAATTATAACCACGCAGTGTAAACGAATGCCATACGATAAATAAATAAATTCCTTCACCGTGGAAGTCAATCGTGAAAATTTCTTAAGTACGTATTTCATTAGAAAAACTGGTACACGCCTGTGGGATTTGAACATCGGTACATCGCTCAACACGAATGCACCGGACGTCTTATCCTTTAGGCCACGACGACTCAAACGTTTTAAAAACGATCATGCGTTTAATGATTGCAAAAATTGTGGTCAACACGATCTAAATGAACGTCTATTGACTGCCTAACGTCTGTACAGAGGTCTCTGTTGTAGCGGCCAAACGATGTTGAACCAGTGCTGTAAATTTTCTTTGAATCGAAATAAAAAAAGAGAACAGCAGTTTGTCAAATCTAGACTGATCTTAATGGTCGTAAAATTTGTATTAGAATGCTTGGTTGAATTATTTTCAATGTTTCTTCGTCTTGATACGCACCTTAATTAAAACAATATACTACGATAGACAGTACATGCTTTAGAGGAGAAATGTAGGAGACCTTGAATTCAACAAAACCGACAAGTGTCAAGGTAATTTCATCCTGTTAGGACAAGTTCGGAAGTCAGGGTTTTTGAACTCTGAAAATTTGGTGGTTCAAATATAAATTAAATTTAAATTTGTGAAGAATTAAACATGACAACATCATCCGAAGATGTTTTGCTCAGCGTGAATTGCGTACGCTATAAGAAGGGAGACGGGACACTGTATGTAATGAATCAAAGATTAGCATGGATGTTGGAACACAGAGACACAGTCGCAGTATCTCATAAATATGCTGATATCAAAAGTAAGTATTTTTAAGGCAAAATGTTCAATTATTACAATTTCAAAATGAAGCACCCGTTAATGCATCTTATGCTTATTGCTTATGTTGGTAAATACTTTGTTGCAGACACAAACCTTTTAAAATTAAGTACATTGAGATATCGTCATAACCATCATTAGGTCAAAGTATCTTAATACCAGAAAGTAACCATTACTGCCTTAACTTTTGTTACTTAGTCGTAAAAGTAGGGTACCATAATAAACCTTGTTTTAAATAAGTATGTGTAATGCTACCCAACTAGAACTAAATGATTTTGAATTAAAATTAGTACAATACATTTTTAGTTCACAGTTAGTAGAAATAAAGTTAGGGTAAACATAATAATTAACTTGTAATCAATTAAAATAACATAATTTTTTTACAATTTTAGCACAAAAAATTTCACCAGCTGGCAAGGCTAAAATACAGCTTCAAGTGGTTTTACATGATGGCACATGTTCTACATTTCACTTTGTTAACCCGGGTGGCCCAGAGGCTCAGGCCAAAGACAGAGATCAAGTGATGGTATTACTACAAAACCTTTTACCAAAGTTCAAAAGACAGATTGATGGTGAACTAGAAATGAAATCTAAGTGAGTCAAATTTATTATTAATTTACTAATTAAAGAAATCGTCATAGTAAAAAGTAAATTATATTTGTTACCTAATCAGTAAAATGCTTATTAAATAAATATAAGATTTAACTTAACTAGTACCTAATTAAGACAACTTGTGAGGGTCTTAATATGTACCAGCATGGTATTAACAATTTAAAAACCTGCTACACAAATAACTTGCTTGTAAAAACAAGTATCAGTACTTATTTAAAGTCAAAATAATGAAATAAAATAAAAGTAATGTTTTACTGTGAATTTTTAACAAAGAGAATGTTTAACTGAGAGCGAGATTGAATATAATTATATTTTAACTGTGGGACTATAAGCACTATTTCATTATTAGATATATTAAATCATAATAAGTATAACTTAAAATATCCTTACTTAATAATATTATTATATTTTTTATTAACAGATTGTTGTCATTGCATCCAACATTAAAACATTTGTACGAGGATTTAGTTATATCTAAAGTTATTAATAGCGAGGAATACTGGAATACTCCTACTTTGAAACAGTATACAGAATCTAGTAACATTAAACAGGAAGCTGGTAAGTTTAATTAAAGTACTATTCTATTTTGTGATAAATTTTCATACTTGAAATAGATGTAAAATGTTTATGCTTTGTTATTTCATCTCAGCATGACCACTGTCTAATGCAGAACATAGGCCTCTCCAATTGATGTCCAGTGCGGCTGGTCTGTTGTCACCTGCATCCAAATTGATATCCTAAGAAAAGTATTATGTTGAGAAATAATATAGTTTTAAATATTTATTGTGGCATTATCGTTAAGGTCTTACAGACTTAAAAAAAAAATTTTTTTAGCCCTGAAACAAATGCATTAATAAACTACTAGTGTGTTTTAGAAAATGTTAACAAAATCAGACTTAATAAAACTAAATTTCCAATTATATTCTAAAACTTTTTTATGTTTGTCATAAGGTGTGTCAGGTGCATTCCTTGCTGATATTCAACCACAGACAGACGGTTGCAATGGCTTGAAATACAATCTAACTCAAGATATCATAGATGCTATATTCAAAACATATCCAGCAGTCAGAAAGAAACATATTGATTATGTACCCAATAAAATGACGGAAGCTGAATTCTGGACCAAATTCTTTCAATCCCATTATTTTCACAGGTGAGTTGATAACTCATTACTACTATTTTTTTGTACCGTCTTGGTTGAGTGCTTAGTAACCATGACAAACTAATTACTGAGCTGGGTCCTAATTGAAGTCAGCATGGTGTTTCATGCATCCATAATACGCAAGAAAATATTTTTCTTATGGCTGTTACATGTTGAGCATCTATTTATTTATTTGAGTAATAAAACCAATATTAATTAAGAAAACCCAGTGTAAAATTGCTAGAAGGCACAATAAAAATTCTGCATATATCCAAAAGTGGGTAAATTAGAATCTAAATTCAGTCAACAGATTTCAGTACAAGATTCTACAAAAGTTCAGTGTTGCGTTTCAGAGATCGAATAGCTTCGTCATCGAGCAAGGATTTATTTGGAGAATGTGCTAAATTAGATGACCACGCTATTGCTTCAGCAATGAAACACACAACACTAGATCTTACGGTTAGTATAAAAAATTATATAATTCTAATAATTTCTGTTTAATGTTTTTATCTTCAAATATACATGAAAACCAGGTTGGGATTTTGATTGAACTGAAATCAAACAAATTCAACAAGTGATTCCCACTATTACTAACTGGGGGTAACTTCGCCCCTTAGTTTCGCTACGTGTTTAAGGAACCAAAATAATCAACAGTTGTAAGAAGAAAGCGATCCATTCATCATGTCCCAGGATATTGTACTTCCATGTGGTATAGTAAAGAATGTATAAATCTGTATTATGTGTCGTGTCTTAAACTTTTGAATACAGATAAGTCGAAAAATTTATTACATCATTTTCAAAACTACTAAATGTGCGAGATCTGTGGAGAGTGAGTTTCCAAGACTGAATTGTAATTGGTTGCGTTTATGTCTCTTTTTAGCTCGATTTTGATTTAACTGTCTGTACTTGTATTTGCAAAGTGTTAAAAGAAAATATGAACTTCATAGATTTTTTTATGTCAAGACGTTAAGACGCTAAACCTTGATTGAATTGAAATATTCAAAGTGTATTACAGGTTGATTTGAATAAGTTCATAGAGCCCGTTCCACTGTTACCGACTGAAGAAGAAGCTAGCAATGAGAAGGATCGATCTGATAATAATTCTATACACAGAAATATGATTAAACGTTTCAACCAACACTCTATTATGGTAAGATTTACTTGAGAGTATTTTGAATAGCATTTGATATAAGTTTACGTATATTTGTTATGTGCATACGATAATATCAATCACTTCATTCACAAATGAGTTAAAATATTCATTTCAATGTTACAGGTGCTCAAAGCTAGTCAAAAATCAAATTCTAGTAATAATAGTAATAGCAGTAGTAGTAAAACATCGAATAACAACAATAAAGTTATCGAAAACGGTGTCAAAGATACAAATGGTGTCTCAAAGAGACCGGCCGAACGCAGTACAGAACCGATAGAAAAGAAAAAACGAATATTAGAGCAGATACACTACGAGGATCTAGTTGCAGACCAGGGAAATGATGATGTACAGGAATTAAAATTGTCTAAGGTAAGCTTTGCTAAGAAAGCACAAGAATAGGGTCTGAGATAAAGTGTTATTGATAAGAATCAGTTAATTTGGTTAAATCTTCGAAAATGCTGATAGGTATAGGTTCTGAACTGATAGGTTCGATAGGTACTAGTGGTAGGACCTCTTGTGAGTCAGCGCGGGTGGGTACCACCACCCTGCCTATTTCTGCCGTGGAGCAGTAATGCGTTTCGGTTTGAAGGGTGGGGCAGCCATTGTAACTATACTTGAGACCTTAGAACTTATTCTCAAGGTGGGTGGCGCATTTACGTTGTGGATGTCTATGGGCTCCAGTAACCACTTAACACCAGGTGGGCTGTGAGCTCGTCCACCCATCTAAGCAATAAAAAGAGTACCACCACCCTGCCTATTTCTGTCGTGCTGTAGTTGTACTGAGACTTAGAATTCGTGTCTCAAGGTGAATTGCTACATTTGCTATTGATGTCTATAGGCTCCGGTAAACCCTTATCATTAAATGGACAGTCACCTCGTTCAACAATAGAAGCAATAATAAGAACTACTGCATTTACTTGTAGCATTATGACTAATAATTCTTTGGTAATGAACCGCGCTAACTGCAGTCTTTGATGGGATGGATTTGATTAAAAGCAATTTACTTTAGACACAAGTTTTGCTTTTCATGGACCATGCCTTGAGAGAAACTGGTGCCATCAACCATCCCATATCTGCATAGAAATTCATGGCATCAATAGATAGTGTAATATAGATAGTGTAATGTAAGTTGTAAAAGTAAAGCATGAAAGAGGAGTGCATGCGGCAGAGATGCGAATGTTGAGATGGATGTGTGGAGTGACAAGAATGGACAAGATAAAGAATGAGTATATCAGAGGAAGTGTGAAAGTGGCCCCGGTAAGCAACAAATTAAGGAGCGGATGGTTAACGTGGTATGGACATGTGATGCGTAGAGAGAAGATGCATGTGAATAGGAGATGTATGGAAATGGTAGTGCAAGGTAGAGGGGGAAGAGGTCGACCGAAGAAGACATGGATGGAGTGTGTGAATGACGATATGAGAGAGAGAGGAGTGAGTGTTGAGATGACGGCTGATAGAAGAGAATTGAAGAGAAAAATTAGCTGTGCCAACCCCACCTAGTGGGATGAGGTGGAGAAAAAGAAGAATAGATAGTGTAATGCCATACATATACCTATCGATCGTTTGTTACCTCTGGTATTCTTTGAGTAAGTGAATGCTCGAAGTGATCTCTACATTGTTGTTTGCTGATTATAACTTCTTGTTCTTGTAATCAAGGAGATTATTGTGAGGCATTTTATTGTGAGAATTAATAAATATTTTGTACAAAAAGTGGAACTTGTGAAAAAAAGGAATGAAGTTTATTTGAAAGATAAAAAAACTTATATAATTTCGTTTGCAGGTAGAACGATATTTATTAGGACCGTCGTATCAGATAAGTCAGACGAGTGTTCAGACGAGCCACCCGCCGCCGCTGTCGGCCTTGGCGTCCGTATGTCAGGTAAACCTTAAATATTATTCAAACTGTGAATTAATTTTAATTATTAAATAAATAAAAAATATGTAATAAAAAACCCTTGATTGTTGTCCATTTGCTGCTCAATTGTATTGGTTCGAATTAAAATTAGTGCTCTGTAAAACCAGCTGTTTTTTTCTAGTTCAATTAGTCTTAATATACTGCATTAAACATAAAATTTTGAATATTTTTAAATTTTCTAATCTGCATGATAATTTGTTACTCTGAGTTTCTTTATTATTCTTTGATCTTTGCTTCTTGATTGTTCTCAGTGTGGTTAAGTTATATTTTAAAACAGTCCATGACTACTACTTAAATCAAATAACAAAGTTTTGAATACATTTTAAAATTATTGTTAATATAAAAAGATGTACCACCAATAATAACACATAAGAACCAACTAAGTCAAGTTAGTAAATACTTAGACAATCAATTCTGAATCAATGGTGCTTTGTTCAATCAAAGAACAGATCCTAAGATATCTATCTAGCTATGGATTTAACATGTTAATGAAAGATTTCTAGAATGAAGATACAATCTATATATTACCCGAAAATTACTGGTAAAATTACTAGGTTGTGTGGAATACTAGATTCAGCGAAGCACGACTCTTGTTGGAGCCAGTGTTAGCAACACTCCCGGTTTGAGACCGGAGACCTCACCTACTCGCCCGATTACGCTGACATATCCTCTCAAAGCAAGCTTAGGTATGAAAAAAAAAGAAAGGGTGGGTACCTTGGTTGTCCATATTGACACGGTGATACAATAATAAACTGTTCTGGTTTTGTGGGTCGAATGATATTGTTACGCCGGCAATGGTAACGCCATCTAGCAGCGCCTAGTATCTAGCGCGAACTAGTAGCGCCTAGAATGCTCCAGAAGTACAACGCCATCTATTGTCAGATAGCGGAAACACAATACTAGAGATGTGTGGAATATTCTCGATAATTCTAGGGATGTGGTATTGGCTATAAAAGCGATGCAGGGATGGCACGCAGTCAGTCAGTAATCGGAACTACTCGAAGCGAAACAGCGAAAGGATCACCTGAAGCGAAGCGGCAGAAACTAATTGAGAGTTTTAAAGTGTTTGTTGAGTGATTTAAGTGTTGAATACAGTATTAACTTGTAATTCGGTAGAATTTTATTTATCCCGAACAAGCGCGTTACAATATGTCAATCGGCCTCGGTGGAGTGTCAGCTCATGATACCATGTTTGTGGTCAGGCGTGGTCGAGCGGCCAACAGTGCCAGCGGCCGGCGCGGGTGGGCGCGGGCGCGGCTGTGGGCGCGCTGGGGGAGCTCAGTCCGGGCGGCGCGCTCATGCGGCACCACCACGCCGCCTCCATGGCACGTGAGTCCACGCTCTGCTGTCTAGAACCTTTATAACTATACTGAGACCTTACAACTCATATCTCAAAGTAGGTGGCGGTATTATGCATACAAAGAAATTCATTCAAATCGATCCAGTCGTTTAGGAGTTCAGCGAAGGGGAAACTCTTAAACGGCTGGATTGATTTTAATGAATTTTCTTGTATGCATTTGGCTGGCGCCCTGGGTGGTTTAGATTCACAAGGCTACTTATTTATACTGCAACTAAACGGCTGGGATCGACTTGAATTGATTTTTGTGTGTGCATTCACAGGACAACGTCTGCCGCTAGTCACTATCACTACATAGTATAAAACAAAGTCGCTTTCACTGTCCCTATATCCCTATGTATGCTTAAATCTTTAAAACTACGCAACGGATTTTGATGCGGTTTTTTTAATAGATAGAGCGATTGAAGAGGAAGGTTTATATGTATAATAACATCCATTAAGTAGTGGAGAAATCAATAATAAATTACAGTTGCCGAAGCGAAGTGAGGGCGGGTCGCTAGCAATAATATAATTTCTCTCCAGAACTTATACCGGCGGACGTGAAGGCGGAGCTTCAGAGGCTGTACGCGTCGTGCGGCGAGCTGGCGAGGGAGCTTTGGCGCAGCTTCCCGCAGCCGGGCGCGCCGCCAGCCAACGAGCAGGACGCGGCGCCGCGGGCGACCATGTTCTACGACGCGCTGTTGCGGTTTAGGAATTTAAAACTTAGGCCATTCGAGGTGAGCGCGGTTCCAACACGTACACTCGTGGCGATAAGCGATTAACGCTTTATCATACATTACCAAATCTGCCGCGAAGTAGCAATACGTTTTTTTTATTTTTATTGCTTAGATGGACGAGCTCACAGTTCACCTGGCGTTAAGTGATTACTGGAGCCCATAGACATCTACAACGTAAATGCGCCACCCAACTTGAGATATGAATTCTAAGGTCTCAGTATAGTTATAACGGCTGCCCCGCCCTTCAAACCGAAACGCACTACTGCTTCACGGCAGAAATAAATGAGTGATTTTAAACTGATGTTGAAATTAATATTGACCGTAATTCCGTGCAGTTTCTTAGCCTTAACTGCTAAATATGACAACTATATAACACGCTAACAATCCAAAAAACTTTTCTCTTTAACTGTACAATGATTCAAGTCAGTTTCGTTTGTATGTTTCAGGAGAAGATGCTCCGTGACCTGACGCCGCTGGCGACGACTCTAACGAAACATTTGAACCAAATAATAGACACGGCCTGCGCTAAGTACGTGCTCTGGCAACAGAGGCAAGCGAAGATACGGTAGTACTAGCTGTAACGTTTCGGTACAGTCGGGAAGAAAATTGATAAATTTCGTTACGGGTCTGCCGCCTCTCTGAGACTCTGTAGTGGCTCGCAGCGCAGTTCGGCTTGATGACGGAACTTATTGGTAATAGATTGATAGGGACGTTTTATACGGTAAAGAGCCAAGAAAAAAATTAACTTAATTTTTTTCATTTAAGTTCAGGCATGCTAGGATGAGTATAACGAAAGGTTTCCGATTTTTATACTTTTCATGTTCTTCATAAGACTATTAAATTTGTATTATTACAGCATTATTGTATTATTGGGAATACATCTGCCAAGTTCGACGATAAAACAATTGAAATTCGTGAAGTTTTAATTATACTTATGGCATTACATGCAAGAAAACTTTTAATGGAAAAAGAAAATGCCCATTGAAAAGGTACATGAGTGTTTTTTGTTTTGTTATCAACAGTCGTCCCTAAGCATGCGGCTACTATAGGAGTCTATTTAAACGGTAGTATGTACTTTAATTAATTTAACTTATGTTTATGCACATAGTACATACAATATGTTTTCTAAACATTACTTTTACAAAATGTCGAATAATTTAGTCAGGTACGGATTCCCTCATATAAATTTTTTATAATATAATTGTGTGGAATAAATAACTTTATACTAATCGTTATTCTGATGGTTCGTCATTTTTGCAAGAAGCAAGTGTTGCTACCACTATAATTTATTTTAAGAGTGTTCATTGTTACCGTAAACAATTATTGTTATATATATATCCTAGATGAAAATGTGGTTTCACTGACTACTTCTTGTAATCTTGATGGTTCCTTTAAATTGTTATCGAATTAGCACACCGATTAATATGTTGATGGTTGAGAATTTTGCGTTCACATTACGAATACAATTTTCGATCAAGCCTTATTTAGCAATTTTGTTTTAAATGCTCACATATATTTACTAAGTAATTGTTAACGAAAATAACACTTGAAGATAGTGTTGACTGATGTGAAAACGAACTCATTCTAAAATAAAAGTTATCATTTTTCCCGACTGTACACGTCAGCCATTTTGTTAAGTAGGAAGAAACAAAATGGCGGCGTTACTTTGTTGTAAAATTAGAGTATTTTGATGTGACGTAAGAACTGATTTTAGTAATAAAATTGCGTTTCTTAAATTACGGTACTGCCTTACTGTGGTCTCCTTTAGTCCTAAACAATATAAATATATTTTATGTGTCGTTACGCATCACCGATTTCACCATATTATGTTCCTAAGTAAACGTGTATCTAAGTTTAATATTCCTAAGCATAAATCGAATTAAATGATGTAGGAAGGTTACCTCGAAGAATTTAATGTATGAAAATAATTATGTACAAGAAAGTGTGTGCTCTAAAGTTCGCCTTGAAAACAGATTGTGAGTTGTACAAATACAGAGATTTTATGAAATTGTCGTCACATCAAATTACTTATAAACAAATGTACCTTTAAAATGTTTTTATATAATAAATATAAATAAAAAATAATTCTGTAATAAAATGTTCTGTGAATACACGAATATCATGTTAGTTTAATAATTGTAACGTTTATTATTATTGTTTTATTTAAAACCAAACTAAATGACTCGAAATCAGTTGGTTGTGTAAAAAAACTAAATTTTTTTATGTCGATATTTGTATTGCAATGTTACAAGAAAATTCAATCTAAGAAAATATCGAAAAATTTCAGAACCATTAAAAGGTCAATTTAACAAATAGGGTAAACTGTACAATATTTGTTAAAGTAATAGAATGTAATCATAGGTTGTACTAGATATTAGTTCCCTGTTGTTTTAGTCTTAACCGACTGCAAACAAAAATATATTAATCTCAATAAACCTCAGCTCAGTCTAATTTTTGTGACATTTTGTTATGTCTTCATGTGATATTGATTATGTTATTTGTCCTCATTGTTACCATGACGATTATAAAGACGTTGGTCGCCAATAAACGTATGGGTTGCCCTAATTTAAATTGTTTCTTTTTAATATTAAACAAAAATGAAATATCGAATTCACATCTCGCTGGTTTCGAGTCATTCTAATAACATTGCATTTGAATGAACCAAATCCACATCTGAACGTAAATTTGTGTTATATTTATTAATGTATTTTACAATTATTGCATATCAGTGCTTTTTGATTGCATTAAAACTGCATCGGAATTCTTTTTAATTTGACACATTTGTTTTATTCGCATTTTCCCTAATAGTTACGTGTTTCGAATTACTGGGCTATTTTTAATGGTTGTAGGACCTCTTGTGAGTCGGCGCGGGTAGGTACAACCGCCCTGCCTATTTCTGCCGTGAAGCAGTAATGCGTTTCGGTTTGAAGGGTGGGGCAGCCGTTGTAACTATACTGAGATCTTAGAACTTATATCTCAAGGTGGGTGGCGCATTTACGGTGTAGATGTCTATGGGCTCCGGTAACCACTTAACACCAGTTGGGCTGTGAGCTCGTCCACCCATATAAGCAATAAAAAAAAAAGTTCCCTAATGGTTACGAATTACTTTGCTATACTAATTTCGAAGCAAGAACTTTAAACCCTTTGCACTTGACGCATATTTCGTTAGCGCGAACGATCGATCGAGACGATTTCGGCCAAATTAGGTTAACATTTACAGGTATGTATTTTAACAAAAAATTATGTAAAATTCAGTTTATTTATTTTTATGACAAAAACAACTCGATTTAAAATTTATAATCAGTCGGGCACTACACTATATCGGCGCCGTTTGAGCGTAAAGGATTAATATATGGTACAGTGAATCCTATTGTGACTAAATAAAAATCGGAGTCAAATAACACATTCATATGACCCCAAACTAGGATACCCTGGGTTTTTTTGTCCTAGCTATTCTGATAGTCTTGAGAGGCTTTTTCGGTTTTATCTTAACATGTAGGTGAGCCCTCGGGGCTCAAACCGGAAGTGCTGCTAATACTGGCCCTAGCAAGAGCAGTGCTTCGCAGAATCTGGATCGGAATCGCGACTCACTGAGAAGATCCGGCGAGAAACTCAGTGGGTTGTATCTATGGGTTAATTCGCTCATCCATTATGAGTTCGACGAGGACTGTGGCCGTCGTTTGAAGAGTCTAAAAGCATCGAGAGTGGATCGAGTGGATCGAAGTGACGTGTTTTGGGCGATTGCGGCTATTAACAGTTTCGTCTGCAGGATCGGATATGCTTGGCCACGGACTCATGTGACCATTGTAATAAAACAACAAATGTTTATAACATGCGAACATGTCTTTAATATATTTTTTTAAAATACAAATTCAACAAAAAATAATCACTATACATACTCGGTTAATTATTATTATGTAGATAATTAACTTAGGTACTATCGTTGAAGTGTGACATGTCTCTTATTAACTTGACGTTTCGTGCGACAAGGATCTATGTCAGCGTGACATTTATTGAACGGTATTATTAAGTCATCAGTGTTACAAGTACATAAAAACTAATATTTACCGAAGAAGCTGTACTATATTTACTATTAACTATACTATTTACTATGTTTAATCAATTTTATTTCATATGAAAGGCACACAGGTATTTTTTTGCGATAGGCAATTTAGAAGCTTTATTATTAAGATCCTTATCGCACTGTATACTACAATTAAACATATAGCTACTATGTAATGATATTTTTAATTAGCAGATTTGTATTATATTATTGAAAAACTTACGGACCGAATTTAACATTTCTTTCTATAAATATATTGTTTAATTTATTCAACCTGGAATGTGTCTTATTCAATAAAAATGGTACATTTTCATCGATTTGTATAAATAATGTTGTTTTAGTACATGTTTAAATGAACTTGTAAATCTACAATTTATGTAGTATTTTATGAGCACATATCTAGCTATCACAATTATGAAATCATTTCAAACCATATTATTTTAATATTTAATTTTATTTTAAAAGCTTTATTTTCATTATAAACCATGCAAAATCAACTTTGAAACCTTAAAAATACTCTTGTCAGTAAAGTTTTAGTCAGATGTTAAAATTGACAGAATCATTTAGAGGTTGAATTGAAAACGACTTGTTTTCGTCAAATATAAAAACAGATTAATAAAAATTTAATATTCAGATAATATATATAGATCAGATAAGATATAAATGAAAGATAAAATATACTTTATAATTTATCATAAGTTAACTATGCTAATATTGATTTAACCATTAAATTTAAGAGTGGCAATATTGTACAAGTGTTACCAGTTTCAAAATACATAATGTCGTAACAAAAATGAAATCTTAACGCTATCGTTTTTGGGTAGACAAAAGCGTTTGATTTTTTCATATTTCAAGTTTAAAGCAGCTTGTCAGTTATAATAATAATTATAAATATTTATCACGATGGTATCTAAAGATCGTTAATTACATTGAAACCTATATTAGTTAAAACTCGTAGCGGCTGTCATAATTTTTTTATTACAACAATCATGACATATAATAGCTAATATTGTTTTAACTAAGACAGATTCGAAGCCATTTTATATATCCCATACATTCTATAGTGTTACAAAATTTGTTTAGATACCCTATCAATTCTTGCCTCAATAAGTGTATGAGAGTGTAGCTGTACAAGGAAAATAATCTAATGACACTGACAATGCCGGGAGATCCGACATTAGCCACTGTACAATACTCTTAACAAAATTAAAAACATAGATAGCTAGGATATAGAAAACAGCTGATAATTTCAACATGTCATTACAGTTCAATACGAATATATTATATAAGATCTACTTGAAGGCTTTGACTACCCACACAATGAAGACAATAGCAAGAATCGCGCCTATGATAATTAATATGAACATTTTCCTCCGGTACCTGCGTTGGTGTTCGGCTGCTTTAGCGAGTTCATCGACCCCGGCCTCGACGTTCGCTCCCACCGCCTCTATGTGGGACTCCACCGTGTCTAAAACGTAATTTCAATGAACTTCCATCTTCTTTTTCTCCACCTTATCCCCTTAGGAGGGGTCGGCACAGCTAATTTTTCTCTTCCATTTTTTTTATTTTTTTTTTATTGCTTAGATGGGTGGACGAGCTCACAGCCCACCTGGTGTTAAGTGGTTACTGAAGCCCATAGACATCTACAACGTAAATGCGCCACCCACCTTGAGATACAATTTCTAAAGTTTCAAGTATAGTTACAACGGCTGCCCCACCCTTCACGACAGAAATAGGCAGGGTGGTGGTATCTACCCGCGCGGACTCACAAGAGGTCCCACCTACCACCAGTAATTACGCAAATTATAATTTTGCGAGTTTGATTTTTATTACACGATATTATTCCTTCACCGTGGAAGTCAATCGTGAACATTTGTTGAGTACGTATTTTTAGCTAATTTTTCTCTTCCGTTCTCTTCTATCAGCCGTTATCTCAACACGCACTCCTCTTTCTCTCTCATATCGTCATTCACACACTCCATCCATGTCTTCTTCTTCGGTCGACCTCTTCCCCCTCTACCTTGCACTACCATTTCCATACATCTCCTAGTCACATGCATCTTCTCTCTACGCATCACATGTCTATACCACGCTAACCATCCGCTCTTTAATTTTGCTAATTACCGGGGCTACTTTCACACTTCCTCTGATATACTCATTATTTATCTTGTCCATTCTTGTCAGTGCACGCATCCATCTCAACATGCATACAATTTTAATGAGCTTTCATATTACATACAATAAAACGATGGCTAGTAAGATTGTGATGATAATCCAATTAAAATACCTACCAGTAAAATATACTGATGAGTATAAGTGAGATTTGGAGTTCTCAGAAGTTGGCCGCAATTCAATCAATCTAATTATTTCTAATATAGAGTATACCATTTTTAACTATGGATTGTAGTATTTAGGAGCGACAAATGTCTTCCGACAAAAACATTTTTTTAATTTCAGGTTTTATATTTGGAATACAATATAAAGTTTTTTATTTGTACTAATTTTCTTTTGTTTATTAAAAACAGACTTTAAAATAACGGACTGGATGATGCGGTAGTTAGCGGCCCTAACTCTTGGGCCGAGGGTCGTGGGTTCGATTCCCACATAGGGCTAACACTTGGGTGATGGGCAGGTTTGTTTTCTCTTCGTCTAAGTATTTCTTATCTATATATGTATATATTTAAACGTATGTACGTTTCTATGTCCGTTCTCTGGTACCCTGATACCCTGGTACCCTCTGGTGCTCAAGCAATCAGAACCTTAGGAACCCTCAGGGAATCCTAATTTGGGGTCGGACGACCGTAGGTATTTGTTACTAGCTATTTATTATTTAAATGGCTAAAATTGAAATTTCAAGGTCAAATGTCAATGATTCACTCAATAACGTGTCATTCGAAGCGCACGCAGCACCCTACGGTCTCACTTACCGACGGTCTGGGCTTGCTGATTCACCATCTTCGCCAGATCAGACATTATTTGATTGACGTCCAAAACGTCAGCTTCTATTTTGTTCATGTAGGCTTCTCGCTCAAGAAGCATGCTCGTTTCAAACTCAACGAGACGGGCCTGTAAGAAGTTAATTGAGTTTGAAAAATCCATTCTTTTTTACTGCTTAAATGGGTGAACGAGCTCACAGCCCACCTGGTTTTAAGTGGTTACTGGATCCCATAGACATGTACAATGCAAATGCGTCATCCACCTCGAGATATGAGTTCTAAGGTCTCAGTTACAACGGCTGCTCCACTCTTCAAACCGAAACGCATTACTGCTTCACGGCAGAAATAGGCAGGTTGGTACCTACCCGTGCGGACTCACCAGAGGTCTTACCACCAATAAATTACCACTTGAAAGAATCGGTGTTGATCTGAATTTCTGTTTTTAAAGCTAGAGCATAAACAGAATATCCTTTGGATGAAGTCGAGCTGAAAGAATGATGAGCCAACATTGGAAGTTACCGATGGTTATAGCTGTCTTGAAGCAATAAAGATGTCTCCTAAGTTTAATTTTGTCTATTTCATTCGCAACACCAATAATAAGGGAGCATGTATAACGGCCGTCTGGTATGTGACATGGTCACTACTACACAAGGGGGTCGCAGGTTCGAATCCCGCCAAGGGAAGATATTTGTATGATAAAAATAAAATGTATTTTATAGGCTTATGGATGTATATTAAATATAAACATGTGTATAATAAAAAATCTTACATTTATTTCCGTAATCTGGTACCCGTAACACAAACAAATCTTTCCTCTTTATAATATTAGTACAGAAGATGTATGTGCGTTTTCTTAATATATACAGTCGTGTTCAACTAATTAGGGACATTCAAGATAGTGAAGGGCTATAACCGGTTATGTACATTTAAATATAAAACCCTATTGATTTTTCAGCACCTATTATTTGCATAATGTAGTTCGATTATTATGCTATAAATGGCTGTAAATAAAAGATTTAATAAATAGAAAAAGTATTTAATATAAAAGATTAAACATGTATTAAATATTAAGGTACAATTCTGTAGTGGACATTTAATTAAGGACAGTAAAGTATAATGAAAAATACAATTACACAAAACTTATAATCTTCAGTGTTATAATATCTCTAACAGCTCCATTTTATTACGTGTAAAATCAGTACCCAGTAGCAAAACCTTTGTTAGTAATTACCGCTTGACACCGATGTGGCATAGACATTATCAGTTTCTGACATGTTTCGACAGGAATGTTTGCCCATGCCTCACAAAAAGCTTCATGAAGTTCATCTAAATTTGTATTACGATAAGTGGCAACTTTTTTCCTGATTTCGTGCCAAAGGTGCTCAATTGGGTTGAGGTCCGGGCTATTTGCTGGCCAATCTAGCACCGATACAAACTGACTGGTAAGAAACGACTTGACTGAATGGGCGGTATGTTTCGGGTCGTTATCCTGCTGAAACGTCCATATAATAGGGAGATGCTCCTCAGCACAGGGAAGCATAGTTTTTTCCAATATTGCCTTGTATTGATGTTGGTCTAAATTACCCTGAACTTTCCTCACAGGTCCCACTCCACGTCCAGAAAATGAACCCCATATTTTAATGTTTCCACCGTCATGTTTCACCTGTTTTTTTGTGAATCTTGGATTCATTTCCGCTTTTATAGGACGCCGTACATATTGCCTTCCATCTGAAGAAATCAAATTAACCTTGGTCTCGTCAGAGAAGAGTACATGTTGCCATTGGGCGTAGGTCCAATGTCCATATTTACGTGCAAATGCCAAACGAGCATTTCTATGTTCTTTCTTCAACAACGGTACTTTGCGAGCCACTCTTCCGAACAACTCTGCTTCTACCAAACGTCGTCGAACGGTCCTCGCAGATACACCGGCTCTTTCGTTTGCCCCAAACACTTCGTGTTTAATTAAAATAGAGCCTAGAAACGGATCTTTCTTAGCTAACCTGGTTATCATTCTATCTTCTTGCGGAGTCGTTTTTCTCGATCTTTTTGTTCTGGACACATTTAAAGCTGTGTTATAGCGCTTGAAATGTTGCACTGCATTGCATACCATAGTTTTTGAACAATTTAAATGTTGTGCTATCCTTCGGTATGACCAACAACGCTCGAGAAACTTCATGACAATTTTTCGTAGTGTTGGATCGCAACTTTTATTTTTACCCATTTTTCTTCAAAATAATTCTCAAAACTTAAAATAAAAATCTGGATTGCCGCCAAAACGACCACTAAACAATAAGAAAAGAAACAAAAATGTATTAAAATTCCAATTTTGAAATTAGAACGCAATACCTCAGTGTCCCTAATTAAATGGCCAGCCAGCATTCTTTGAACCAATAGCACTATGATATTGTATCAGCTATACTGTAAAGAGGTTTAATGTTTAAGAAGTTGTTATTGTTTGTATAATCGCGCACATAAATGACTAATTACACTTACATGTAAAAGATATGGAATATTGCTAAGACTCGTTGGAAAATAAAAAAAATATTCACAATTTGGCTTAACTAGAGATTGTCCCTAATTAGTTGACCACGACTGTATATAGACGTGAAGGTTTTCGAATAGGAAGTTCAAAAAGTATACCTGAGCTTGTTGCTGAGCTAAAGCAGCCGATTCCTCGTCGTCAGCCATCGCTTGCTGCTCCAACAGTTGTGGATCGTTTCTCACGCGTGCCGGTTTGGGCATGTGAGCCGCCATCTTCTCTGATACTTTCTGGAATTTTCACCAAATTCTTTTTTTTTTTCTGTTATGTGATAGAGATAATCTATGACAAGAAATTAGGTTGGCAGCGGCTTGGCTCTGCCCCTGGCATTGCTGAAGTCCATGGGCGACGGTAACCACTCACCATCCTGTGGGCCGTATGCTGGTCTGTCTACAGGGGCAATAAAAAAAAAAAAAAATCGCCCTCAAACAATATTATATTTCTGCCGTGAAGCAGTAATGCGTTTCGGTTTGAAGGGTGGGGCAGCCGTTGTAACTATACTGAGACCTTAGAACTTATATCTCAAGCTGGGTGGCGTATTTACGTTGTGGATGTCTATGGGTTCCAGTAACCACAGTCCACCCACATAAGCAATCAAAAAAAAAAAAAAAAAATTATATTACCTTTTGAACCGACGAATATTTAGCGAGACAATCCGTGAAGGCCTGCGTCAATCTTTCGACCTGTAACTTCTGCGGTTTGTCACCACGACGAACGACAACGCCCAGTCGCTGTATGTCTCGCGCCGTGGCCGATACTGAACTGTTTACCGTCTGTTGAGTATCGTGACTGCGAATTTATATTTGTTATTATTTCCTCATATCTATTTATATATTTCATGTTACTAGGGGGCATAAGTTGGATGCAATAAGTCAAGAGACAGCTTAATTGAGACATGATTAAACAAGCGTGGGAGTCCGCGCGTGTAGGTACCATTGCCCTGCCTATTTCTGCGTTTCGGTTTGAAGAGTGGGGCAGCCGTTGTAACTATACTTGAAACCTTAGAACTTATATCTCAAGGTGGGTGGCGTATTTACGTTGTAGATGTCTATGGGCTCCAATAACCACTTAACACCAGGTGGGCTGTGAGCTCGTCCACTCATCTTAGCAATAAAAAAATAAAAATAAAAAGCCTTTTTCGGAAATAGTTACAACTGATAATCAACATAAAATTGCATTGTTGGGTGTAGCTTCTAGATATGGTCACAGTATAACTGAAACATGATCATACTGTTTTTTTTTTTTAATATTTAATAGTCAACCTAAAATCACATTGTCGGGTGTAGCTTATAGATATAATCACAACTACAAACAGCCACTACAAACATCTGGTAAAGCTTTATTTGATTTGTAACAGTTACAGTTTTATTGAAAAACACATGCACTCAAATTGTATAGGTTCACAATATAACTTTACCACCAATCTCCCAATCTCACCAAGAGCTCACTTCAAAGTCAGATGGTAATTGGCAAAAAAGTTCTCTGGAAACACAACATGGATGAACACAGTGGCTCCAGGTAGTACGGATGAGCTCTACTCTGGTGGCGGGCGGTAGTAAAAACGAGATGATGGAATCATCTCAAACAATTCCTAAGAGCACTCCCTGTGTGAACATACAGTAGAAAATACAGAGCGAAGTCCCTCTGCAGGCCCAGAGGTTAGAAACGATCCATGAGAATGGGATTATTGTCAATCCGAACGGACAAATTCTGCAAGTGTACTACATTCACTCAGTGATGTTAAATTTAAAGCCAAGGGTTTTTTAGTGGTATATACTAAGATCTTTTTCATTTGTTCGCAAACATATAAAACTGTGCAATGTTATAATCAGGTAATCAGAGATGCTAATAATGTATGAATTTTTTAGCAGGTAACTCAGGTTATCTCATTAGCTGTCTGTAGGCATAATATCCTTACTTTACTTACAAACATAGCTCTTAGTCTAATTCCAAATATATTTTTTTATTACTTAGTAGGTTGGACTTGCTCACAGTCCACCTGGTGTTAAGTGGTTACTGGAGCCCATAGACATCTACAATGTAAATGCGCCAGCCACCTTGAAGGTCTCAGTATAGTTATAACAGCTGCCCCGGCCTTCAAACTGAAATGCATTACTGCTTCACGGCAGAAATAGGCAGGGTGGTGGTACCTACCCGTGCAGACTCATAAGAAGTCCTACCGCCAGTTAAGATGATGATTACTCAATGCATGATATATGTTTTCTCAATATAAACAGAGTTGATATAAATTTTTCTACATTAATTACAATACTGAACCTAAACCAAATTAATACAGATACACCATGACAATTAGTAGAAAAAGTAATATAAGAAGACGTGACGACAGTGACTAGAGTTTTACAACTTATTTTAAATATGTGAAAGGCAAATTATTTGACAAAATTAACAAAAATACATTTATGTGTGTTTTCCTGCTTATTTTATTTTAATCCTATTACTTACATTTTATCTCTAAGTTGGACGCTATCATTTGGGCCACCGATTTGCTTCATCATCTTTTCAAGCGACAGTAGTCCACTGTTAATCGTATTGACATTCTCTGCGATGCCCTCACTCAAATTGTAGAGTTCCGTTGGACTGAAATCTGCAAAGCCCACAGCCGGCACCGAGGCTGTGGCTCCATAGTCTCGCCCTGAACCATTAATTGGTTCTCGTTCTGACATTGTGCTATTTAATAGACAACACAAATTAATTTTACATTTAATATCAACGTATATGTAACAACGTGTATGTATATGTAACACATATATGTAACTTAATCATATTTAAAGCAATAGGAGATAGATTCCATACCTTTTCCTTCAAATGCAGTTAAAATTTTGTAATTATTAATAGAATTATTAATTTACGTTAATGTACTCTGAATATTTATTATAATTTTGTAGTATTTTAGTAAGAGTAATTCATTTTCAGTTTGTTTTTTGAATTATAATATATAGGTATATATTTAATTTTTATTGTTTACTTTCGGTGCGCAGTTACATCGAAAAAAGTGAATCACAAAATTAATAGGTATTTATAATTACAACGAATGTTGAAATAGTTGTCTCGTTACAACACGGATGATAACTGGCTTAGTTATGTAATTTTAAAACAGGTTTTGTTAGTTATTTACCTCAGAATTAATGTGGTCCAACACTGTTTACTAGATACAGGTTTTTAACAAAATTTTGTCTTTCTTTGTCTTTCAGTGCTTTCAACTCAATCCAATCATCTTAACAGGAACAGCCGATGAATTGTCAATGTCAATCTGACAGCGTGACAATTGATGGAAGCTGTCGACTTAGCAGCTTTGGCAATGATTGAGAATTTCAATACAGACACGACATTTTTTTATTTAATACACTAGGTAGATGCTTAGGATTATTTCTGCGTTTTCTAATAAGTAATACTTTATTGCCTGGTGAGTGATCATCGTCGTTAAAGGATGTCAGCAATACGAAGGGCATAGACAAGTTTGTACCTATGTGTTTCATAGACTAGACTGTTACTGTACTCACTGTACTGTAGTTACCACTGAAGTAGTAGTTACGGTACTGTCGTGGCGTGCAACCTCTTTCACAGGGGACTTTTTGGCGGGAACGCGAGGAGTGAAGTTGTGTGATTTGTTTTATTTTGTCTATTTAGTGTTTCTTCGGGTTTAAATGTGTAATAATGGTGGTTTATTAACTGTTTAATATCTGTGAAAGTACACAAATGTGGGAAAATGAAACAAAGCCGCTGGACGTAACTTCTCGGGATCCTCCAAAAAAGTTCACTGAAAAAATCTTAGTAAATGACCACCATTTTAATGAGATTATACTTCATCACATTTCATTTCATTTAATTTCATCCCAGTTGATTAGTGTTTCAAATTAATCATCTTCATTTCATTTCACTCCATAATATCACTTTTCATAAAAATATGAATAATATAAATTAAAATAAGACATGACTTAAAGGTCTCAGTTACCAGGTCGTAAAATCTCCTTCCTATAAGGCTTATTACATTTGGCTGAATTTAGTCGACTGAATTCAGAAGCAAATTTAGAAGCTGATTACACTGTTCTAAATTCAGTTACTGAATCAATTGTCAGTTTAAACGCGATGAAGTAAGACGTGTCGTGTGCGTAAGAGGATGGCCCCAGTATTGTCTAGACAACAACAAAATTTTTGTTTTTTTTGTTTTTGTTCTTTGTTTTAATTTCTCAAAAAAAAAACAAGAAATATTTATTGCTGTGCGGAATGTTAGCAAATATGAACATTATGAGTGATTTAGAACCAGCAGACTTCAGAAATGATCTAAAAATGGATTCGATCTCGTTTGAAAAGAAAGATTGGTTGTAACATTAAGATTTCTTGCAACAGGAAATTCGTATTAATCGTATTAATCGTAAAAATTTATTTTTTCAATATCCCAACCCCTGATAACAAAAACTATCCCTGAAACATATCGGCCTATTAATAAATGTCTGGCACATTAAATAAAGGCGACCGAAATTAATACTTTTTATTCGGAAGCAAAAAACAAACTAAAACGTCCTCACGCATGGATAGCTATGCGACGACCGAAACCATTAAGTAACTAAATGCGATTACACCTTCCTAAATGCGTTTCTTATTGGGCTTCTAAATAATTTAGTCAGTCAGAAACCATCCTTGCTACTGAATTCAGTAGACTAACTTACTTAATGCTATTACACTTCACTGAATTCAGTAGCGACTGAATTTAGTCGACTAAATTCAGCCAAGTGTAATAAGCCTTTAAAAGGCATACACAAACCAGACGACAAACAACGAACGACCGTTCACCTAAGTAAATGAAATAGACGACAAAAGAACGAATCGAGCATGCAGCTACTATATACAAAAGGAAAGACAAAATTAGACTTTTTGGCGGGAACGCGAGGAGCCAGGATTTGGAATTGTTTTATTTTGCTTCATTAGTGATTTTTCGATTCAAGCTTGTAATAATCGTGGCTAATTACCTGCGTTTAGCAGCTAAGAAAATTCATAAGTGTGCGAAAATTACTAAAAGGCACTAGGAGTTCACTGATGTCTTAACAAATGCCCTGATAGAGCTTTATTACTGGGATATTATTTCATCTTATCACGTAGTTAAATTCTATTTAATGTTATCCTGATTGATTACAATAGCAAAGAAATCGATTTCATTTCTTCACCCTCAGACACAGCCCACTGAGTTTCTCGCCGGATCTTCTCAGTGGGTCGCGTTTCCGATCCGGTGGTAGATTCTGCGAAGCACGGCCCTTGCTAGGGTTCGTGTTAGCAACGTCATCAGGTTTGAGCCCCGTGAGCTCACCTACTAATTAAGGTTGCGCTGATATAGCCTCTCAAGGCTATCAGCTAAGGTAGGAGAAAAAAAAATCATTTCCTTCATTTCATAATATAGCTTAGACAATGTATATATGTATTGTTATGTATTATTATGTAGGGCGTGTGCTGACATTGCTTATATACTTTACAATCGTTAACCGCTGCTGACCATTTGACATTAGTTGGGTCGTAAGTTTGTCTGAATCTAAAAAAATAGCTCTGCGCGTACCTATATCAAAACGAGAACTAAACAAATCTCGAGTGAAGTTAGTAATGAATCTTTTCTATTTAATTTTTAAAATATTGTATTATTTCTATTTATGTGATATGACATTGACATGAATTTTTTTTACCTATTTAATTTTTCTCACGTTGATCACAAAGCGATTTTTCTCACAGCATTTACATGTTCGTATAACGCGGACGCATAAACCTGTCGTCTCCTCGCTACGGAGTATCACTTCGAATGCATTGTTATTAAAATAAAAAAAATGCAGGAAATTTTAAGTGATCGACGGTGGCGTCAATTTTATAGAAATTACAAGAATGTTGTTTTCATGGAAGGATGTTTGTCATTTCCATCCCGCTAGATTGGCTCTTAGACGTTCGCTACGGAAGCAGAGATCGTGCTTATCATTAGGTCTGCACCGATTCCTGTAATCATTTGACCGGTGGTGTTTTATGGTAATTAAATGTTTTCGCTCACAATGAGTTTATCAGAAGGATGCCGAATGGTAAACAGTCGACGTCGCCCAAAGGACGTCATTACGGATCCTCCCGATCCATTAACGGCGTTTTTAGGCACCACAAGTACCGGTCACCGTCCTCGTCGAACCCGTCGCTTGCGACGAAGGACTCGACGAGCGAATTAACCCACAGACACAGCCCACTGAGTTTCTCGCCGGATCTTCTCAGTGGGCCGCGTTTCCGATCCGGTGGTAGATTCTGCGAAGCACTGCTCTTGCTAGGGTCAGTGTTAGCAACACTCCGGTTTGAGCCCCGTGAGCGCACCTACACACGTTAGGGCGAAGCTGAAATAGACTCTCAAGGCTATCAGCATAGGTAGGAAAAAAAAGAAGGTTCAAAGTCGCCCTAACAGCAACAAAAATTAAGTAAGTTTAAAGTGCAAATTAAACCAGCATAGCACAGGATCCTGAATATATTATACTATATTATATAAAGTGCAAAAAGCGAACCGTCTCATATTTTATTCTTCAACTTCTTGATTATAAGTAAGCCACTAGTCTTTTCTTAACAATGACTAATGCGCGCTCAATTTATTTCCACGCGTGTACCAAGAATGAGGTGATGATATTATTAAAGCGCCCTTAAACGTTACGTTGTTTGTAATTAGACTTCACTTTCTTCCGTTTTTACTTTAAAACGATGACGTCATAGTACCTACATTGAAGTCACCAGCCACGGAAGGTCAAAATACAGTACAACGCCGGCCTCGCCCTTCAAGCCGAACGCGTTACTGATTCACGGCAGAAATAGGCACAGGGTGGTGGTACTTACCCGTGCAGACTTACAAGACGTTATAACACCAGTAATATACGTACGTAAATTATAATTTTACAGGTTTAATTTTTATTGCATGATGTTATTCGTTCTTAATGGAAGTCAATCGTCAAAATTTGTTAAGTATGTATTTAATTTGAAAAATTGGTACCCGCCTGCGAGATTCGAACACCGATGCATCGCTAGATACGAATTGTTGAAATAATTTTGTATATCTCAATATGAATATGAGATGATATATAATCTATGACAATACTTCTCTCTCTACGCCGTGACATCCACCGCATTGTATTTTCATCTATCTTCTTCTTCTTTTTCTGCACCTTATCCCACTAGGTGGGGTCAGCACAGCTAATTTTTCTCTTCCATTCTCTTCTATCAGCCGTCATCTCAACACTCACTCCTCTCTCTCTCATATCGTCATTCACACACTCCATCCATGTCTTCTTTGGTTGACCTCTTCCCCCTCTACCTTGCACTACCATTTCCATACATCTCCTAGTCACATGCATCTCTCTCTACGCATCACATGTCCATACCACGCTAACCGTCCGCTCCTTAATTTGTTGATTACCGGGGCCACTTTCACACTTCCTCTGATATACTCATTTTCATCTATATTAAATATTAATAAATACAAAGTATAACTGTGTAAAACTTAGTGTTATTTATTTAATCTAACACGAATGCACCGGATGTCTTATCCTTTAGACGACTTCAGGACATAATATGTAGGTAAATTCATACATCAGACATCAGATATTCATCGATTGATACCAGTACACTAGGGTCCTTAAGCATCAGACCACTGCAACGGCATTTTTATCTTAATTACAGTCTGTCCTTAATTCTTAAATTATTGAGAGTTTTTGTGGAAAATGACGCAAAAGTTGCGATTTAAATACCTTTATAAAGTTGATTTAAAAATGATTTATAAAATAATTTACGTAAATACTTGTGGAAAATTGTATATTATCTTTGATTGTAGAAAAACAATCTAATGCTCTGTACGAAATACCATTGAAGTTTCTGCCAAATGCTATCCGATATATTATTGGATTAGAAAAAAATGATGTAATCCCATAAATCATTCAGTTTTTCATTTCATAACGGATAATACGAAATAACTTACCGTGAGTCTAATAGTGATGTATTAGCGAGAATCAATATATTCTAACAGAAGATGAAATTATCTTTTTATATAATATTTTTTATGTTTTATTATCTTCTTCCATTACTCAAAATACAGTCGATGTATATCGAAATGGAATTCAATAAACAAAACAATAAAACGTTATAGATTACTTGTATATATAGACAATATATTTGTTCTAAAGCGTTGGTAATGCAAACGGGTAAGCAATAGAGGCTAAAGTTTTTGGAAAATTAAATTTGATTTCTCAATCTCAGTTCGTATGCTCGGTCGGTATGGTTTAAGGTGATCTTTTTTGAAGTCGTCGTGGCTTAAAGGATAAGACGCCCGGTACATTCGTATCGAGCGATGCAACTGTGGCGGTGTTCGAATTCCATGAGTAGGTACTTTTTTTTGTAATGTAATTTGTGCTTAACGTCAGTTTACGAATGACTGTCACGATAAAGGAACAACATCGTTTAATAAAAATTAAATTAGAAAAAAAATAGAATTTGCGTAATTAATGTGTCGTCTTGTGAGCCCACATGCTTAGCGAAGCTGTTATGCGTTTCGGCTTGAAGAGAGGTAGGTATAGGTGTCGTACTAAGGTTACTGGTAAGGGTACTACCACGGTGAAGGAATAACATCGTGTAATAAAAATCAAACCTGCAAAATTATAATTTGCGTAATTACTGCTGGTAGGACCTCTTGTAAGTCCGCACGGGTAGGTATCATCGCCTTACCTATTTCTGCCGTGAAGCAGTAACGCATTTCGGTTCGAAGGATGGGGCAGCCGTTGTAACTATACTGAGACCTTAGAACTTATATCTCAAGGTGCGTGGCGCATTTACGTTGTAGATGTCTATGGGCTCCAGTAACCACTTAAGAAAAGGTGGGCTGTGTGCTCGTCCACCCATCTAAGCAATAAAAAAAAACAATTTAATGCCAGGTCAAATTCGGATTAGATTGCAAAGGCGGTACTCTCTACCAGTGTTTAATCTAAGCAATAAACAGAAAAAAAAAACGCACCACATGTCCATACCAGGCTAACCGCTAAATTTTCATTTTCTTTATGTTACTTTATTTAAATAACAAGTCACAACGGCACTAGACTAAAACAGTTTTGACGAAAACCATTTAAAGCATCGCATCACTAAAATCAAAGGCGGTGAGGAGTTGAAGAATGTTTGTTTACCCCATGAGTCGAATCTACTGCCCGCAACTGAGTTACGAGTACGTTTAGTGGGGTATATATTGGAAAAATATACACAAAAGCACTCCACGTCAGATCGGATCACGGTTATTTTGAGACGCTTTATTTTGACTGGACTCATTAGTGCCAGAGGAGTTAAGAAATCTATGGTTTTATTTTAGGGACGCTTTTTTACTTAAGCTGATGGTCTAGAGCAGGCCTGGGCAAATGGTGGTAGAATTTTGTTGGGCCCGTGAAGCATTGTATATATTATTATTAAAAACACAAATATTAGTTTTTATATAACATAAATTGGTGCTTAAATTTTTTTAGATAAAATATTAAGCAATACTGATACACATTATCAAGGCCGGTGGGAGCCAAAATTTTCTCCCGGACAACCGCTCTTATCAGCGCATCCTATTCGAAAATATAATTGTGATAATTGAAAAATTACAGTATATATAATAGTTGTACAATATAAAATTAGAAAAAAGCTGTTTTGGCCGAGGTCAAATTTTCATCTGCAATGTGGCCCGATTATCAAAATATTTGCCCACCCCTGGTCTAGAGAGACCATATCAGCGTAAACTTAACTAGTAGGTGAGCTCACGGGGTTCAAACTTGACGATGTTGCTAACACGAACCCTATCAAGAGCCGTGCTTCGCAGAATCTACCGCCGGATCGGAAACGCGACCCACTGAGAAGATCCGGCGAGAAACTCAGTGGGCTATAGGGACGCAAAAAGTATGTTGAGTTATTAAATCCTTAGAAGGGATTTTACCGAAAATCTATTTAGATTATTGTATGCCGTTACTGTTATATTAATATTTCATTTATCAGAAATATATCGACTGTTATGGCAATTGTAATAATGTAAAGAACAGGTAACTAGTGAAAATATTTATTTGTAAATCAGTTAGATTTTGTTTAATTTTTTGAGTATGTTTCTTAGATCAATATTGACTTTTTAAATTCGAGCTGTGGGATTGGGATTTAGAAGATTGACATGACATAATTATTTTGCATTGACATCTAGGCTGTGGTTATGGTTGTGATCTAACAATGAATGAGATACATCGATGTATCAATGCCAATTTAGATTGGATATGACATAATAATATGCTATAATTTTGATCAATACTGTTGCAAAGAAAATAAACGGTACAGAAATTAAGTGACGTTGCAAAAAGTTTTACGCATGCACGAAAAGTAATTTCAAGGTAATATTTTTAAGCACTTACTTATTTAAGACTAAAGCCAATGATAATTCATTGGTGATTAGATCATTACAACTAAATTTTAATACATATTGTTAAGCTACTTCTTCGAGAATGTCACATTTTGTGATATTAGAGTAGTCTGTTTTTAACGACTTCATATTTCGGAATAAAGCGAATATATATTTTTAATATGGAAATATATGTCAGTAGTGCGTATTCGAGTATTCCCTATGAGTATATGCATATGTGCTCCATGGAGAATGGCGTGTCCAAAAAGCACACTGTTTTTCAAGACTTAAAAATGTATTTTTCATAAAATAGGTTTCTAGAGGAAATGTTTTTGAATAAAGCGAATATATATTTTTAACTAGCTGTCCCAGCAGACTTCGTAGTGCCTCATTCGATAAATAAATAAAAGACATAAACTTTTGTATAAAATAAACTTAAAACAAAAAACTGTTATTTTTATTTAATTCCGAGCATTTTCATATTGATCTACCTTTGAAACCTTCTCTGGACCTCCACAAATAATTCAAGACCAATATTAGCCAAATCGGTCCAGCCGTTCTCGAGTTTTAGCGAGACTAACGAACAGCAATTCATTTATATATATAGATACGGAAATATGTGTTAGTAGTGCATATTCGAGTATTCGCCATGAGTATAGGCATAATATGTGCCCCACGGAGAATGGCGTGTCCAAAAAGCACAGTGGGCTTCTAAAACGAACACGCCACAGGAAGCGTTGTGAGCACGCGCGCTCAGTTTCCTCGTTCGCAGGATGTTTCCAGCTCACACAGCGAATACTCGACGTATACTGAATTAGGAATCGCCGTATCGAATTCTATTTTAGATTTAGACTTTGCACTCTGACTGCGTAATAGTTTATTTATTAATTTAAAAAAGAACTGCCACATCACAAACATCTAACATTGAAAAGAAACTTAAACTGTTTAATTTATGGCCTGATGCATGTAACAACAATGGCGTACATAATAGCATTGGCAATTCATCGGCTCGAAAATGGAATACAATAATAATAATAATAAAAAAAAACAGTACTATCTGTTGAAATATTAATAAAAATGTCTAAAAATGTAATGTCATATCAAAAAAAAGAAAAGAAGAAATGTTAATACAATGTCAAACAACAACAAGTCAGTTATAGAACAACAAATTGTTTTTTTTTTATTGCCCTTGTAGGCAGACGAGTATACGGCCCACCTGATGGTGAGCGGTTACCGTCGCCCATGGACTTCAGCAATGCCAGGGGCAGAGCCAAGCCGCTGCCTACCGTTTAAAACCATTCGTTATATTAAAGTCGATCTATCGAAATTCGGGCAAACGTTAAATCGCTTGTAAAAATTTTTTTTGAAACGGACGGTTGTATTATTTCTTTATAAGAAGCAAATCTGGAATAGCGCCAGCGATTTCCAACAAGCTTAAATTATATTACGTGTTGCTGAACTGATGCGTTTGTCCTCGAGAAATATGCACCTCTTTGCTGATTTGTTGTACCACTGTTGTATCATGTATGTATGTATGCATGTATGATTTGTTGTTGATACAAAAAATATATCATCATACAATAGTAATCTATAGTATATGAATTTAGGCAAGCCATAGGTTAGAGTAAAATTATTTTGAAGATACCTATCTATGTTATTTCGTCTTCTCGCATTAAAACTGTATAATCTCAAAACTTACTGATTTTACAGGAGTGTGTTTTAAAGGTACATGTGATATTTTTAATATTAATCATCTTTACAACATTTATTTTTTATTTTACCAGTTACGTTATCTGTCTTTTAAAGTAAGATAAAATTATGTGTTCATTTTGTAATAGTAGTCAAAACATAGGTATAATAAACAAAAAAAAATCTAAAACTAAACTACGCTCTTTGTATTTATGAGAAAAATACTGGTGATACCAAATGATTCCGCATATTAACTCAATTTCGAATATTTTTGGAAATTGTACACTTTTAATGGGAAAAGACGATTTATCAGTAAAAATCTAATAATATTATCTTACGTAAAAATGAAACTTATTGGAAAAAAGTCCTGTTTTTTTATATTCGATAATTTCCTGTACTGCGATGTACAGGGTGTCCCATAAGTTACCTCGAACTGAAAAAAAAAATTAATATAATATATAAATTTGGAAAATGGTTGAGTTTCTTGCCGATCCATTTTGGTGGTGTAAAATCATTCTGAGTGGGTAAAGTAAAGCCATGATGATTTGCTAGCGCCTGTGAATGCCAACTTTTACAAACAAACATTTTTATTCCATCTCCAAGAACTCGGTGATAGCTGATTTGAGAGGGAGTAGGTTGTGCATGACGTGAATAATTTACTTACCTCAAAGTTAAACAACGTCTAAGATCTAAAATATTTTTTAATAAGGCACCGATTTTTCATGTACGGCCCAGGCGACGGGGTAATGCAAAACCGCCGTCGCACAAAACATGTCTTGTCGGGTCTTCCAAATTTGCTCTCGGTTCTTTTAGGCTCTTTGAACACTGGTCACCGTCCTCGTCGAAATCATCCATTACGACGAAGAACCCATCGCCACAAACTACTGAGCTTCCCACCGGATCTTTTCAGTGGGTCGCGATACTGATCCGGTGGTAGATTCCGCGAAGCACTGCTCTGGTCAGGGCTAGAGTTAGCAAATACTCTCAAGTTGAGCTCACCTATCGGATCGCGTGTAGTTGAAATAGCCCTTTAGGTTACCAACAATTAGCAAGAAAAAAATTGAAAATTTTCTGCGGCTCTCGCGAGTCTACTGTGAATTATTGTAAAGTAGGTATTCGAGATTGTTCATGTTTACAAAAAGTCGGCAGAAATATAATGACAGTAAAAAATTCGAAATGGAAATCGTGTCAGTATTTTTAATTGCCCTAACAATATGTTTCAAACAGGTCGAGCCCTACCAACTGAGCTTGAGCACTACAACTTCAATAAGCGCCAAAATGATAAATACCTATTTTTTAATAGCGTCAAATACCAGATTTGATTTTAGTATAGTTTGTTGAGTAAACGTAACACGATTAAAAACTTCGAAAAGCAAAGCTCAAATTGATTTCTGACTTTGTTTATTAAGACGACAAATATCTGAAGGCAGTTGTTAATAAATTTATTTGTTTTCATGTTCCTGATTTCAATTCTTGTATTGAGAATAATATGTGTTTTTGTGGGAAGTAGCGTTACTATTAAAATGCTCTATTCTTGGAAAGGAAAGTATGAGACGTAATGAGGTAGGTAGGTAATAGATTAAATATTTGAAATAAAATAACTTTTATTATTGAAATGAAGAGGTAGTAGGACGAACTCACAGCCCACCTGGTGTTAAGTGATTACTGGAGCCCATAGACATCTACGACGTAAATACGCCACCCACCTTGAGATATCAGTTCTAAGGTTTCAGTATAGTTACAACGGCTGCCTCGCCCTTCAAACCGAAACGCATTACTGCTTCACGGCAGAAATAGGCAGGGTGGTGGTACCTACTCGCGCGGATTCACAAGAGGTACCACCAGTAAAAAATAAGATGTTACACGACCTGAGTGCTATGCAGTGGGTGGCGGCAGCAGTGAACTGTTCTGCCCTATGAATAAATTAGTAGCATCTGCTCGTAACGGCAATGTAATGAATAGCTCCCCCAGTTTCTCGCCGGATCTTCTCAATAGGTCACTATTCCCACCCGGTAGTAGATTCAGCGAAGCACTACTCTTGCTCGGGCTAGTGTCAGCAAATTCTCTCAGCTTGAGTCCCTCACCTAGCCGTGCACACGTAGTTGGAATAGCAAAAGGTTGCCAACGAATAGTTAGGGGGAAAAAAACGAGACGACGTTTTATTCTGACGCGCACAAGAATCACTTTGGACTTTTAAGGGACTACAACTAAATTTCGAAGTTTGGTTGATAGCGAATCCTCCTCCTCCTTCAATCGATTGCTCATTGCTGAGCAATGCATGCGCCCGCCTGAGACCTTTTTTGTAGCCATTTATGTCGGTCAGTGTTACAGCGAAGTGCGTGCCTCAGTCTCGTGTGGTTGATAGCGAATGAAAAGCTTGTGAGGTTTATTGGGAGACCCAGGAGAAGGCGTGTGCGTTGGTTGATTGTTGCGCGTTGTCCTCAATAAACCTCATCGGAGCGGTCAATAAAACACTACGTATAATTACATGTTAACTGACTGACTAACGTATGTTGCTCATTACTATAAATGCATAGTAAGCTAAGCGGGGCGGGGTATCATTCCCTACAAGCTGAATAGCGAAATTTATAAAACATTCTTACTGCAAATGTTTGGCGACCATATAAAGTCGGGTTAGGTCATTTTTTTTGCAAAATTCCACCTTATTCTCACCCCTATGATCGCCTTAGTGCGTCCCCTAGTGCAGGTGTTCAGTATTAACGTCAGAATTGTGTTACTCCGCGTATACGAAGGTCAATGTTGCATTACGTGATATGTTTAGACTACAACTGATACTCGTTACAATAAATATTCATCGAATTTAGATTTCATTTCCTCTCGAATTAAACGTGTTCTATAAAATTTGAGATTGTACGGTTCGTGGTTATTTTACTGATCTCAGTAGCTTGATGTCGGAAGCTGAATCTGTTCATTGGTCTAGTGCTCATTGATCTAGATTAATGTAGCATTGACACAGGATTGACTCCCGTTTGAAGTCAAAATTATGTTCAAGATGAATCAATTAAAAAATTATGTCAATGACAAAACTATGACCGTTGAGACTTAATGAATGAAATAACACATGAGGCCTGCCTCAATTTTGTACTGCGTTAGATGTTTGAACTATCTTACCGTCCATATTTGGTAACGTTTTTATGTACTTGGATGTTTCTTAATATTAAATAGATACTGTTGCCTAGAATTCAGTAAAATTACTGTTATCCTATACTCAATATTTAGAATTAGCTCAAAGTTGCCTAGAATTTGGTTAGTAGAATTACTATTATCTTACCCTTGATATTCAGAAGAAGCTCAAAGTTGCCTAGAATGTGGTCAATAGAATTACTATTATCCTACCCACGGAATAGATAAATAAGGTTGGAATGGTAATGTAGGCGGGGCAAGCGTGCCACAGTTATGATTGTACAAACATAACTCGACCGATTCTTTCATTCACCGCGTTTAGTGCGCTTCGGACTACTTGGGCGAACAGATCTCCGTTTTATAGTGCCGTGTTGTGCAATTATAACTTGTAAAACAAAAAATCAGACCTCAAGTATAGAGCGAGGAGGTATATCTTTCGATCGGTAAGTCGAAATTACCATTTAATTACAATATTATTTGTCTAAAACATAAAAATATACTGAGCATTATGAAATTCCAAACATTAACAATATTATTGCAGCAAGTTATAAATAGCATACATTGCGCGATGTGTACTCGCCCAATGAACGCAATGACCAAGTCAGCTTCCAATGTACTACATGCATTGCGTTCTCTACACTTCAATCTTTGAAATTTCGGCCTTTGCCCTGATTGGCCGTGGTGCAGTTTGTCGATAGTGATGTGACCATGTGGTGAAATAAAATCATCGACAGAATTCTCGACTATATTTACATTTGACATGGATAATTTTTGCATTATTTTATATTTAATTAATGATACCTAGAATATTCTTAGTGAGACGTATTTTGAGTAAAATAAATATGTATTATTATTACTGAATTATTATCATTGAATTAATGTGAAGGTATAATATAAAGGGATATGTAGACCTCTCATTTACGGGTATTTACTATATTGTCTAAGACGTATTAAAATCTAAGTAAAATGCTATTTGACTTATGCAGTAAATTAAAAATTTTAGGTTTCCTAAAGAACCTAACGCCAGGGAACAATGGATTGACGTGACAGGTAGAGGAAACTGGAGACAAAGACGAGTACTCGTTGCTCTAAACATTTTACTGAAAATGATTTTATCATAAAAAAATCAGAATACACTTAGTTTTAAAAAATTCATTCGCAATTAATAGCAAGCGCCAACTGCTTAACAAATACGTTTTATTCCAGGGACAGTGACTATTTGTAATTAATAAAAGTAAAATAGTTTTCTTTTTCAATATTTATTTCATGTTTCATTTTCTCCATTCATTCATCAGATAATTTATCGATAAAGAATATCGATTTTATCAAGCACTAGCGTGTATGAACATTTTTATTGCCTTTTTGCGTGTGTGAGTGTGTATGCCTACGGGTGTTTTGTGCTAGTTTGCGAACGAATATCTGTCCTGAGATTTATGTGTGGGTGTTTTTGTTGTGTGCGAAATACTTGTAATCACAGTATGTGTATGTGTAGAAATTAAAATAGTGGGGATGAAGCGGCGACACTGGTTCTAATACAAAATTAGAGCAAAGGCCTTTCCAACCTTATTTATCTATTCCGTGATCCTACCCTTAATATTCAGAACTAGCGACCCGCCCTCGCTTCGCTTCGGAAACATTAAAACACAAATGAAACAAAAAAAAAAAAAAATTTTTAAAAAAAAGTAGCCTATGTTCATCAGGGACAATGTCGGCTTCTAATGGAAAAAGAATTTTACAAATCGGTCCAGTAGTTTCGGAGCCTATTCGAAACAAACAAACAAACAAATCTTTCCTCTTTATAATATTAGTATAGATAAGGTCGAAACATAGGTAGCAGAATAAACGGTACTGAGTCTTCGTTTTGATTATGGTAAATTAGTTAAGTAGTCAAATACGTTTATTTTCGATCGACACAATTGTCTGTACATCCGTTCGTTTAATCATTAACAAATGAACGGCAACCGTTCGTGAACGCTATGTCGTTGGATTACATTTTGTTATTCTATTTGGGCTTTTATGATTTCCGCTGTAAACGAATACGGTGATTCTTGTTGCGCTAATCTTACGGCTTATAATTTCGTGGTGGATTGTTGGGAGGGGGGACTTTGATTCTCTTTGTGTTCTGTATTCTTGTAACGGCCGTCTGGTGGAGTGGTAAGTGACATGGTCACTACACAAGGGGGTCGCGGGTTCGAATCCCGCCAAGGGAGGATATTTGTATGATAAATATAAATGTCTTTTCCAGGGTTATGGATGTACCTTAAATATATGTATGTATAATAAAAATCTTACATTTATTTCCGTTATCTGGTACGTGTAACGCAAGTTCTTTACGAACTTACCACGGGACCAGTTAACGCGGCGTGATTGTTAGTAAATATTTATTTATTTATTTATTATTATTTATTCTAAGCTCTATCGTCCTCGTCGGACTCGTTGATTACGAAGAAGAGTTACACACAGCCCACTGAAAGTCGTGATTCGGGTCCGGTGATAGATTTTGCGAAGAACTGCTCTTGCTGAGGCTGGTGTTAGCAGATTCTCTCACGTTGAGCTCACATAATCGGCGGTGCGAAGCTGAAACGCTGGTGTTTTCCGAGCACTATGACATGTCATTGGAATACAAGCCTATTTTACTGGCGGTAGGGTTTCTTAAGAGCCTGTGTAGGTAGGCACCATCAGCTTGCCAATTCTGCCGTAAAGCAGTAATGCATTTTGGTCTGAAGGGTGGGGCAGCCCTTGTATTGTAAAGACTGAGATTTAGAACTCATGATTTGTGAGTTCGTCCATCCAGGTACGTACGGTAGGCAGCGGTGTGCGGTAGGCAGCGGCTTTTACGCAATAAAAAATAATTGAACCTCACATATCAATGAGGCGGTATTGGCCTTTCCATATCTATAGGCTCCGGGAACCATTGAAAGGCTGGCGATCTATCGTTTGGACATCGAGAGAATTAAAACAATCGAATAAAAACCAAATTGACAGTGAAGTCCCATGCTTCAAACAAGCTTTCATCGAACAATAAACTCATTGTAATCAACACGGCCAGTTACAATTTCCTGGCCGCAGTAGCAATGGAACAAAACAATAAACGCTAGCATACAAATTATTTAAAAATGGTTGAAGTTCCGTTACTTGTATTTATGTCTTGTTAGAAATATTGAAGCATGGACCCACCTGATGGTAGATAATTAATTCGAATGTCAATAGCCTACAGTTCTTGGACAAAATAAAAACTTGGTTCGTTTAAAGGTCGGACCTTCGCTTATAAGTTGTTCGAGTTAATTTAGGAATTGATGTATTGAAATTAAATTCAACACGTTTCATCTTTTTCTTCTTTTTTTAAGTATGGCAATTGAGTTCTTGCAATTGCATTGTTATCAGTGTTCAGTTTATAAAAATATTTAATTATTAAATACCTACATACAACTATCTACTGTTTTATGAAAGATCATATAGAGCGAAATGATTTTTTTTCTACCTAAGCTGATTGCCTTTAGAGGCTATTTCAGCGTAACCTTAACTAGTAGGTGAGCTCACGGGGCTCAAACCTGACGACGTTGCTAACACGAACCAATCCAAGAGCTGTGCTTCGCTGAATCTACCACCGGAAACGCGACCCACTGAGAAGATCCGGCAAGAAACTCAGTGGGCTGTGTCTGTGGCTTAATTTACTCGTCGAGCCCTTTGTCGCAGGCGAAGGGTTCGACGAGAACGATGACCGGACGAAATGAGATGAGGTTGGTTTATTTGAAAACTGTAATTATTTGGGGTGTAATTAAATGAAACATGGGATCAAATAAACGCTTAGCGGTAGTTATTTACAGAGACTCCAGTTGATTTTTGACGAACTCCGGAAGCGATGTCTTGCGGCTTTGTTTGATTTTCCCACATTTGTGCATTTACCCACCATTATTACACGTTTAAATTTGAAAAATTGAAAAAAATACTAAATTAACAAACAAAAAAATGTATAGAATTTCGCTTCTCGCATTGCCGCCAAAAAGTCCCTTCAGTCCGTTTATTTCATTCATTTTGACATTTATTTTTTGCTATATTATAGAAGTATACGAGCACGCGATGCATTGTGTATAACAGCAAAACAGTTTATTTAAATACCAACGTATGTCTACTATATTATATACTATACTATATATATATATATGTAACTAGTCAGGTCATAAGTATTGTCACACAGTAAAAAATTTTTCTTTTAGAATGCTGGCCACAAAAAAGTTTATTGAATTCGAATTTCGAATTGTTCATGAAAATAAAAATGTATACTTTTAGAATTTTACTCATTTTTAAATATGGAGTGGACGCTTAAAGAAGACCGTGTTGCAGTTATTGCGTTGCATCGTTGCGGTTACGCGCCAATTCAAGCTTTTAACATACTGAAAAATTTGAATATACCAAAAGATTCGTTTATCGTACCATCAAACGATACAATGAAGACTCTAGTGTAGACGACAGGTCAAGGAGTGGTCGCCCTCGGTCTGTTAGGACTCCAGCAGTGATAAAAGCTGTGAAGGCGCGAATTCAAAGAAATCCCAAACGTAAGCAGAAACTGTTGGCCTTTCAGATGGGGTTAAGCAGAACCACGGTGAAAAGGGTGTTAAATGAAGACTTAGGGCTTCGGGCATATCGAAGAAAAACAGGACATCGTTTGAATGCTCGTCTAATGGACCTGAGACTGAAGAGATGACGCGCTTTGTTGAAGCGGTACGCGGGAAAAAAATATCGGGAAATTCTTTTTTCGGATGAAAAAAATTTTACCGTAGAAGAGAGCTACAACAAACAAAATGATAAGGTGTACGCACACAGTAGTGAAGAAGCGAACAACCGTATTCCGCGTGTCCAACGAGGTCATTTTCCATCCTCGCTCATGGTATGGTTGGGAGTTTCTTATTGGGGCTTAACAGAGGTACATTTTTGTGAGAAAGGTGTAAAAACGAATGCAGTTGTGTATCAAAATACAGTCCTGACAAGCCTTGTGGAACCTGTTTCTCATACCATGTTCAATAACAGGCACTGGGTATTCCAACAAGATTCGGCGCCAGCTCATAGAGCGAAGAGCACACAAGATTGGCTGGCGGCGCGTGAAATCGACTTCATCCGGGACGAAGACTGGCCCTCCTCCAGTCCAGATTTGAATCCGTTAGATTACAAGATATGGCAACACTTGGAGGAAAAGGCGTGCTCAAAGCCTCATCCCAATTTGGAGTCACTCAAGACATCCTTGATTAAGGCAGCCGCCGATATTGACATGGACCTCGTTCGTGCTGCGATAGACGACTGGCCGCGCAGATTGAAGGCCTGTATTCAAAATCACGGAGGTCATTCTGAATAAACTTTAGTGTCATAAGAATCTATGTTTTGTTAAGTTCATTTTGGTATATGAATGGTTACATAATGAATAAACTTGTTTCAATTATTTTACATTAAACATGTGACAGAATTTATGACCTGACTAGGTATATATATTTTATACTATATTGATATGGACTGGATAGGCTATTACGTCGACTGAATAATCGTAAACTCACTAAAAGCATTGCAGTAATTTTCATTTGTAAAATAATCTAGACCACAAAGCTTTTGCATTTAATCTAATAGTGTTAAATAGTGAATAATATATATGAATAAATGGATGCTATTATGTGACAAAGGTGCAAGGCTTATTAGGAAATAGTTGTTGATTTTTAAACTATACGATGATCGCCCATCCAAGTACTGACCACGCCCGATGTTGCTTGATTTCGGTGATCGGACGAGAACCGGTGTATTCAACATGTCATTGTATGGACGACGGCAAGGTTGAAAGTTGGATTAGTCCCTTAGGCTACCAACTATTAGGTAGGAAAAAAGTATCTTTTTTTATTTTTATTTTTTTATTGCTCTTGAAGGCAGACGAGCATACGGCCCACTTGCTGGTAAGTGGTTACCGTCGCCCATGGACTTCAGCAATGCCTAATATCTCTATATAGAGAACTACTGCTGGACATAAGCCTTCCGAAGATTCGCCTTAACGAACGGTTCTGCGCTTCCAGCATTCACTGGGTTCGCGTGACCTTCACCAGGTCGTCTGTATACCTTGTGGGACCTAGTATTCTTCTTCGTAGTTCTTTAGTGACGAGTTTTATCTCCCTCTCCCACTGAACGGTCGGTTAGTTCTTTTGTCGTCTATTTTATGCACATATGAGAACGGTTGCCGACCGAGAGGGCTGGGCTGACCGAGAGGGCTGGTGGTCGTGGCGCCGAGAGGGTGATGGGAGAGATGTGCTCCGCACTAAACGCTTCACTTTCCCCCCTTTGCCTTTTCATGAGTTTTGTCTCATGCGAGGTTTGGACGTTGGTTGTTGAGCGACAGGAGGCTTTAGTCGGTTCGACTCCGACATGCTCCGCCCTCTATCCCCAGTGGGGGCGGAAGTCCGGCGATTTTCTCATGACCAAAAAAAAGCATATGAGAACGGTCAATTCGTTCCTTGTCGTCTGGTTCGTGTCTGTATTTTCGGAAGTAAAAAAAGTACTGCCTGCCGCTAGTCACGTCCACCCTCGTTCCATTTCTCTCTTTATTTTTGAATTCTTGTCAAGTGTCTGTCTTTATCTGTGTCTAGTCGTTGTAGGTCTTATGTCCTGTCAAAGAGGTTGCACGCCACGACAACCACTTTATCCTCTCCTCTCCCTTTTATCCCACTCTCCTTTCCGGCTGCGCGTCTGGTGTTTACATCTAGAGGGCTAGGCGTTGCAACCTTGGCCTGGTCAGTGCACCTCACAGCCTAGGAGCTCGTATAATCGAATAAAAAGTCTACTTTTTATATTTATTAAAAATTGTGAGTTAGTTTTGTGTATTTCTACAATAAGCTTTGTTTGATTTCCGAGATTTTTCCCACTCCCATTTTTCCCAACTCCTAGAATTACAGTTTCTATATACACTGGAATAAACTTGCATGTTCTACATTCTTCGGGCTTTAATAAAATTTTATCGTTTTTGTATTTAAATTATGTTCTTAGCATAAATACGTATGAAACTAGGAAACAGCACATAGGCTTCAAATCCGTTTACGAAAAATGCATAATTTTTCACTAATAATTTCCAATTCCCTTTACTATTGTTTATTTGATTGGACCGTTGTGAGCCAGCAAAGAATTTTCAAATTATAGCTGCACATGAATGTAATGCATACAGAGACTGAGCAAAAATCAAAATCCAAACGTTGATTTTTTTCAAACGTGTAATATCAATTATATTTTAATTAAATAACAAGGAAAAGTTGTCAAACGTATAATCTACATACTTTAAATTCATTGTAAATAACCAAATTCTCTATAGATTTTTGCGTATTCTAGACAATTTGGACACTCAAATACCGTTTATTTTCCTGATTATACAACTAATATTAGCAAAAACGTTTCATATTTTGGCAAATTTCGTTTTATTAGGGAGTTGGTTCTTTGTTATATAACAGCATCGACAACGACACAAAATACATTAACATTATAACTATTAACTTAATTGAACTAACGAATACATGAAATTAACATAATTTATTCGGATTCCATTTTGCAGTACAATCGTGTATGGCAATTAAGAAGATACGTTAATCGCGCCATAGCTGCTTTCTACTTCGTACCTTACCGTTTTAACCAAATAGATAGCATCGGTCTGCGACTTTGTCCTTTTTGTCTTGTACGAAGTTCGCGAAAGTGTCCCAGGAAAAGAGTATTAATATTTTTACGACAAATAATTTTTTTAGTATTTCAATTCACATAGCTTCAACGTCTGTTTGTATGTATAAGACATGGGTCTACGACTCTACGAGACTGATTCGAAAAACATTTTATAGATCAAAAGGTGCTGCTTCAGTGAGTATGTGGGAGTTGAACCTCACTAAAAACTCCTGCAGCTCACAGCCGGCGCCCTACCCCGGACCGGGCGGGAACCCAGTCGGAGCTATTGAGACGGCGGGACAGGGTTTACGCATAGTATATTACATGCATCGCGCCGGTGATATACCTACTTTTTTTTTCCTGCCTAAGCTGATAGCCTTGAGCGTAACCTTAACTAGTAGGGAGCTCACGGGGCTCAAACCGGAGTGATGCTAACACTGACCCTAGTAAGAGCAGTGCTTCGCAGAATCTACCACCGGATCGGAAACGCGACCCACTGAAAAGATCCGGCGAGAAACTCAGTGGGCTGTGCCTATGGGTTAATTCGCTCGTCGAGCCCTTCGTCGCAAGCGACGGGTTTGACGAGGACGGTGACCGGGTGATATACTGCTGGGTTATTGTTGCATGCTTTTTTTTGTGTACATTCAATACGTTTGACAGTTCTAAGTGTTGCCGTTAGATGCTTATTCGTAAATATTATATAATTAACACTATACATAATTATTATGTATTTAGGCCGCTGCGCGTAAAAATTGATGGCACTGATTTTGATTATAACAGTAGTGTTAATTTTTTTTATATTTCGGTCATAGAACGAACGAAAAGTAAGTTCAGTTTATGACCGCGATGAAGCGTGGTAAAGCAAAAAGCAAAATCGCGTTATTGTAACAATGAATATAGCGCAAAAACGTTAAAGCGTTTATTTAGCGCACTTAAAGTAACCTATAATGTATTTTTAGCTTATAATAGGACGGTTACATAATAAAAGAAACAACAAATAGAATGCACAGGCGCTGAATGTCACGCTTTCGTGCCGAGACAGCACGAGTCTAGTCATCCACCTAATTACGTGTTTTCGTAGTAATTAACTGCGAAGAACGGGTTCGTTTTGAGCATTGTGCCCTTTTGAGTTCGGTTTTCGAAGCTTCGAAGTTATTTTGGAATGTTTTATATTTTTATATTAATTTAAGTTTTCTTTTTTTTTATTGCTTAGATGGGTGGATGAACTCACAGCCCACCTGGTGTTGGTTACTGGAGCCCATAGACATCTACGACGTAAATGCGCCACCCACCTTGACATATAAGTTCTAAGGTCTCAAGTATTTTTTTAATTTTTTTTATTGCTTAGGTGGGTGGACGAGCTCACAGGCCACCTGGTGTTAAATGGTTACTGGAGCCCATAGACATCTAAAACGTAAATACGCCACCCACCTTGAGATATAAGCTCTAAGGTTTCAAGTATAGTTACAGCGGCTGCCCCACCCTTCAAACCGAAACGCATTACTGCTTCACGGCAGAAATAGGCAGGGTGGTGGTACCTATCCGCGCGGACTCTCAAGAGGTCCTACCACCAGTAAAATAGTTACAATACAGTTACATTCTGGTAGTATTTTCGTTGGATAGATAGTACAAGTTGCATAGCATGCAGTTGTAACAAAACAGAACATCTGTTCTTCTATTAAAAAAAAAAAACGTGTGCTATTTCACGTCGTAGTGTTTTGTTATCCGACTCCTCCATATTATATGCACTCATGATTCTTGGATTTTGGTTTTTTAAAATAATACTTGTTTATTTAACTTAAGCTCGATTTTTGGATGCATATCATTTAAATTCACCTTTTTTGTTGCAATATGTCTGTCTGTCTGCCTACAATCATACATATGAATAAAATTGGAGTGTCTGTTTGTAATATTGAAATAGCCTCTTTTTACTACATGCATATGAATATATATACGGTACATACACCAAAATAACATTTTTGTCTGTCTGTTTGTTTGTCTGTTTGTTCCGGCTAATCTCTGGAACGGCTGGACCGATTTTGACGGGACTTTCACTGATAGGTAGCTAATGATATAAGGAGTAACTTAGGCTACTTTTTTTAGACTAGCTTCGCCCCACGGCTTCACCCGAGCTACGACAATAGCCGCGGGTAACATCGCGCGACTCAACTATCAATAATAAAATTTAATGTTTCCGAAGCGAAGCGAGGGCGGGTCGCTAGTATATAATAAAAATAAACAAATAAGTAAGAACTTTAAGACTGCAAATCGATCAATGCTTGAAAAGCTATGTTCACTAAATATTGCGTTAGCTACGTGAACTATCTTACTGCCCATCATGGGTTAAATGATTACTATCCTGTACCGCCTCTTCAATTTGTCTGCATGAGCACATGAATCACATGAGTACATGAATGGACAGAATACTATACAACAACGTAATCATATAAATTATAATAATGACTTTTATGTGTTAATATATTTAACTTATATGTTAAACACATATTATAACACATTATAACATATAAGTTAAGATATTTAATAATTTAAGTTAATAATTCTACTGGTGGTAGGACCTCTTGTGAGTCCGCACGGGTAAGGTACCACCGCCCCGCCTATTTCTGCCGTGAAGCAGTCATGCGTTTCGGTTTGAAGGGTGGGGCAGCCGTTGTGACTATACTGAGACCTTAGAACTATATCTCAAGGTGTGTGGCGCATTTACGTTGTAGATGTCTATGGGCTCCAGTAACCACTTAACACCAGGTGGGCTGTGAGCTCGTCCACACATCTAAGCAATAAAAAAAAAAATAAAAAAAAAAAATATATTATTATGAATTTCTTCGTACAGACAGAACTGTTTTAAACGTCATATCAGTACCCGCTTGCGTTTCTTTTTGTTTATTGAAGTAATTAATAATGTGGTTTAAGGTCATTTGGAATAAGCTTCCCTCCACGGTGTTTCCCGAGCGCTATGACATGTCCTTCTTCAAACGAGGCTTGTGGAGAGTACTTAACGGTAGGCAGCGGCTTGGCTCTGCCCCTGGCATCGCTGAAGTCCATGAGCGACGGTAACTACTCATCATCAGTTGGCTTTATGCTCGTCTGCCTATAAGGTCAATAAAAAATAATATCTATACTAATATTATAAAGCCGAAGAGTTTGTTTTTTTGTTTGTTTGTTTGAACGCGCTTATCTCAGGAACTACTGGCCCGATTCGAAAAATTCTTTAGCATTCTCGAGAAATCGATGAACATACATACATAAAAAATGGTAGTCGAATTGATAGCCTCCTCTTTTGAAGTCTGTTAAAAATCGTGATTTTGGTACCTTAAGCAGCTCGTTAGTATTCTATTATTCAAAAATTTTTTCACCTTCTACGTAAATAAAGTCGCGGGTAAAATTTAGCGTTATCCCAAAGTAACTTCCACGCGGACGAAGTCGCGGGTAAAAGCTAGTTTAAAAATAAAGATAATACAATTTTAAAATTTGCCCGAACGCATTAATAAATCTAACGAGACAAATACAAAGAGTCAAGTGGATCAAATCACGCTTTCACAGTACGATAACAATAATGAACTGTACGCAATATTCAAATACGACCGCCTTAGATAACATTACACGGGACACTTACTGGTCGATTTATAACAATTAAAACATTGTTCTAGCCAGCCAGTCTAAATATATCCAAGCTTGTTTGTTTATCGTATTAATCTGTGTTTAATTAAGATATTGGCTAGTAAGACGATCCTAATCCGGTTGAAATGTGTTTTAGTGATATTTGAGTCGACTATTATCAAAGCCGGCAATGTGACTTTTGGACAATTATTGGTAAATCAGAAAAACGAATTATTGACTTTGTATTCCATTGGCAGTCACAAAACACTTCTGAACGACATCTTAGATAAATAACAGGTTAAGTTAATACTTTATTTAATGCAGGTTTTGAACCGTATTCTTTGAAGGAGACGATTATATTCAAATCAATCTGTATTGACATATCAATAACATTTTTTTGAAAACACAATTTACATTTAAAAAACAGTCAAAAAGCAGATACATTTGTACAATAGGCGGTCTTATCGCTAAAAACGATCTCTTCCAGACAACCGTTTAATTTACAGAAATTCTGCAAAACATAAAAATATAGCAGGTAGGTTGCGGTGTACCACAGACAATACATTATTATAGAAAATATTATTATATACATACATATAAACAGATATATACCGTTTACATATAATACATATATATATATATACTAATATATATATAGATGCGATCAAACATTTATCTTAAGATACGGTGTATCGTTGAAAAAAGAAACTCGAAATATTTCTTTTATCGTTACTCGTGCAATGAAAGTTGTTGTGCAAATAAAAAAAAAATACTGTTCCGTAACTTTTGTTCTGGTTATGTTTTTTTTTTTAATTGACGGGTTATTGAGTTCATCGGATAATAAGGGATTACCGAAACCTGTATATCTCATAGCGTCGAGCCCCTTGAGACTATAAGGGTCTATTTTGTGATCTTTATTGACTACGTACGTACACAGTTAACTTTCATATAAGATTCAGGTAGATACAGCGGGGGCCCTAGTTCTGCGAAGACACAAGGATATATTTGATGATAGCAAACAATCAGACCCCGTATCCACTCGACCTGGTATCGTAACGAATTGTGCATTTACGATAAGTACCCTCTGAGATATAGAGTTGGGAAAGCTATTATTATTTATATCGATATTTCTAACAAAATAAATTAAAATCATAAAGCTTAATGTAGTTGCCAAGCTGTTGATATAAATAATAAATCAGCAAATATAAATAGTTCCAATAAAAACATAAATAACAAACCGAACTAAAAATTTAATTTATTCTAGCCTTTTCTTGGACTACTAAGCCAAAATACTAAAAACATTTAATTGTCATTCGTCCTTGATTCATGTTCAAATTTTCATATTAAAGAGACCTTTTTTTTTATTGCTTAGTTGGGTGGACGAGCTCACAGCTCTCCTGATATTAAGTGGTTACTGGAGCCCATAGACATCTACGACGTAAATGCGCCACCCACCTTGAGATATAAGTTCTAAGGTCTCAGTATAATTACAACGGCTGCCCCACCCTTCAAACCGAAACGCATTACTGCTTCACGGCAGAAACAGGCGGGGCAGTGGTACCTACCCGTGCGGACTCATAACATCCTGACCTCTTAAAGTTGCTGAAAATTACGTTAAAAGGAACTAACATAAATTAAAAAATATAGATAAAGTTAATAAAGAAGTGGTAATGAAGGTTGTTTGTGTGTCTTCCCTATACATTCCTGAGCTATTCATCCGACCGTGATGAAACTTGGTATAATTGTTGTTGGTATTCCAGGGAAGGTTTTTGATAGAATCAAAATAATATTGTTACGCCGGTAACAGTAACGCCATCTATCACCGAATAGTCAAGCGAATATCGAAGGATCTAGTAACATTTAGAACACTCGAGAAGTACAACGACATCTTTTGTCAGATAGCGGAAACACACATTGTAGTTTCGATGTGTGTGTGTGTGTATGTGTGACTTGTGGAATATTCTCGACGATTCTAGGGGTTTCGTCTCGGCTGTAAAAGCGTTGCAGAGATGGCACGCAGTCAGTTAGTAATCGGAACTACTCGAAGCGAAACAGCGAACGGACCACCTGAAGCGAAGCGGAAGAAGCAAATTGAGAATTTTAAAGTCTTTGTTGAGTGTTCTACGTGTTCCAAGTGTTGAATACAGTTTTTAGTGGAATTTTATTTCTTCCGATCCCCAGCGCGTAACAATATCAGCGTCTGACAAGGGACTTGTGAACAAATTCAGGTAATAGATGTATGTCATGCATAGGAAATAGCAGAGCTAGGCCAGGTACCGAAATACCATGAATTGGATAGTTTTTTTTTATCAGCCCATGCACGTCCACACATAGGGCTCCTCACAGTTCGCCACAATAACCGACCTTGCGCAGCCTGCTTCCAGTGGATCTTTGCGACTTTTAGCAGGACATCGGTCCAACTCGTAGGAGGCCTACCCACGCTACGCTTTTCGGTACGCAACTGCTTGAAAACTCTTCTGCCCTATTATAATTGTAAGAGTATCACTGTTGTAAATAAACTTTAAAAAAACTTTTGATTTGTGTAACCGGTTCACATTATCTTTGTTTCATTCGAATTACAAGATTTGAAGTATTTAACTACATGTATACCACTATATACTGCCTATATTCAGAAGAAGTCGTCCGTGGCCCGAAAAAAAACTACATCTAACTATATATTAATATGTTAAACAAAAACTTTGTACCCCTTTTTATGAAAGTTACAGGGACGGACCAGTATGAAATTCCCACACTCATAGAGATTATAGTGAAGGAGTGCAGAATGCTAATATTTTAGTTATGCATTAATAATACATTAAATCAATACCTAAATAAAACATTACGAACACTACCATGTATTTGATACACACACAGACTTTATGTTTATTGTCAAACTTTTGTTATTGCTTATAGTCTGTGGTCAAATTGAATATAGGCTAATATTGTTTATTTTTAATATTATTTGTCTATAGTGTACTCTTGGCGAAATCTGTAATTATAGAAGTATATTAGTATTTGACAATAGAACCATAATAATGTTCAAACTTATAATTTCAATTAATCATAGTCGAATTTTGACTACTACGGACCTAATTATAGGGGGAATAGTTTATTTAATTTATTGAAAAGTTGGATATCGATAGAGCACTTAAGTACATCCCTATATCAAACCCCTGTCCGCGGTGTGCGTATTACGATTGTTATTCAATTGTCCGGCTCGGATTGTACGACGTTGACGGCACTTTATCTATTTAATTTGACCAAGTAATTCACACTGTTGTGTTTATTTGTTGTATTTGGTACAAGTTGACTAATGTTTTAAAGGGTTGCCAAACAAGTTAGTCGAGTACTGTAAGCTCACATTTTATTATCACTGTTAATATGTTTCTGGTAGTAAGAGATTTTTTTTTGTCTTGCATGAATTGGTGGACGAGCTCACAGCCCACCTGGTGTTAAGTGGTTACTGGAGCCCATAGACATCCACAACGTAAATGCGCCACCCACCTTGAGATATAAGTTCTAAGGTCTTAGCATAGTTACAACGGCTGCCCCACCCTTCAAACCGAAACGCATTACTGCTTCACGGCCGAGCTCGTCCACCCATCTAAGCAATAAAAAAAAAAAAAAAATTGAGATTTCTTTTCTCAGAATTATTTACTCGTATTTCTCATTCAAGTTATACTCTTATCTTTATACATAAAAATGAATTGCTGTTCGTTAGTCTCGCTAAAACTCGAGAACGGCTGGACCGATTTGGCTAATTTTAGTCTTGAATTATTTGTAGAAGTCCAGAGAAGGTTTAAAGGTAGATAAATATGAACATGTTCGGAATTACATAAAAATAACACTTTTGTTTTACCTTTCATATTGTGTCCCCCGTCGGACAGATTCCTTTTGTTTGTTTTGAGTTTATTTTATACAAAAGTTTAGGTTTTTTATTTATCGATTAAGGCACTACGAAGTCTGCCGGGTCAGCTAGTCAAAAATATTTTTAGTTAATGTTCACACCTTCCTACACGCCTCAGACTGCGCCAGTTTGATTAATCATCTAACAGCTGCTAATTATAAAACAAGAGAGTATGTTTTTAGGGTATTGTATACTTCGATAATTGCTTTCATTTTTGGTTAACTATGAAATTAGTCGATATGTGTGAATGTTTAATGCAGAAGTAATTTCGTTGGCCGTAATACTGTATATGGTGTGAAATATTTTCGTAAATGAATAAGTATCGAATGATTGAAATTCGATAATTAAATAATATTTCATGTAATGTTAACATTTGCCTTTTTTTTATTTTTTTTATTGCTTAGATGGGTGGACGAGCTCACAGCCCACCTGGTGTTACTGGAGCCCATAGACATCTACAACGTAAATGCGCCACCCACCTTGAGATATAAGTTCTAAGGTCTCAAGTATAGTTACAACGGCTGCCCTACCCTTCAAACCGAAACGCATTACTGCTTCACGGCAGAAATAGGCAGGGTGGTGGTACCCACCCGCGCGAACTCACAAGAGGTCCTACCACCAGTAATTACGCAAATTATAATTTTTCGGACTTAATTTTTATAACACGATGTTATTCCTTCACCGTGGAAGTCAATCGTGAACATTTGTTGAGTACGTATTTCATTAGAAAAATTGGTACCCGCCTGAGATTCGAACACCGGTGCATCGCTCAACACGAATGCACCGGACGTCTTATCCTTTAGGCCACGACGACTTCAACACACAAAACTAGATTTCTTTAATGTTTCTTTCTTTAATTGGGTGGACGAGCTCACGATTCACCTGGTGTTAAATGGTTACCGGAGCCCGTACGCATCACAACTCGATATCTGCCAGCTATTCTGAGAAATGAGGTCGAAATACGCCTTATGCAACTACGTAATAAAAATATACTGGTGGTCCCCTGGTAGTCGAAATTCGACTATACTTAATTGAAATTATAAGTTTGCACACTATTATGATTATATTGTCAAAGACTATTACAGTTATATAATATAATCACAGATTTCGCCAAGACTACACTTAGACAAATCTTAATAGAGACAAACAATATTTAATTTATTCACAATTTGACCACAGACTATAAGCAATAAGAAAAGTTTGATAATAAACAGATAGTATGAATGTGTGTGTGCGTCAAATACATAGTAGTGTGTGTAATGTTTTTTTATTGATTTAATGTATTATTAATGCATATTTTTAAAAAAATATTAGCATTCTGCACTCCTTCTCTATATTCTGTAAAAGTGTGGGAAATTACATACTCCTCCGTCTGCACAATTTTCGTAAAAAGGGATACAAAGTTTTAGCTTCACGTAAGACCTATTTCCGCAAAAATCCCTTTGTATTGAAGATTGACGGTAATAGACTGAAATGGCGTTTAGAAATATAGGCGAAGCGCGGTAAATCAGTTGAACGAAGCCGCGGCATTTATCAGCTAATAAACCAATGTTTACACTTCATTAACTTTGTTCTTTGATTAGTGTAATCTTGTGATGAACAAAGACTGGAACACCAAAGAGCAAACATTGCACCGCGATGTGATTCTTTCTTTGGCTTTTAATTGGTTTACGGGGCAGTGTGTTGGAAAACCGTCTTTCTCGAATGCTGTACTATTTTGTGTGTTGATTCGAAAGTGCTTTTGCAGGAGTAATTTATAATTGGATTTCTTCTGAGCGATATTAATGGAGATCCAAAATCGGCGTGGCCTAAACGATAAAGTGTACCGTTTGCAATACAAAACGGATTTTACGATTATTAAATCTTGCGTGTTTTTTACTGTCATTATATTATTTTAGACTATTATAAGTATACGTTACAGTTTGTGTTGACATGTATTGTAAGAAAATGCTATTCAAAATTATTATTTTTTTACTTCTATCGCGACAATGTGGCGATAAAATCTCTTAGACATAAATATATAATTTTACTTAATTTTCGTAATTAAAATTATCAGTAAAATTATGTAACTAATTCATTGCGGATTTGATTTTGGGACACGATTTTATTTCGTTGTTTTACAAGTCATTCGTAATAACTTTTTAGGTATGCAATTGTTTCTACAACAGTACTTGCTTCAGAAATAGTACATTGGTATAGTTGGAACGCTATGACAATAGGTTGCGGATACTTCATAATGAAATACTCAAAAATAGTCAGTATAGCCTAAAGACGGTAATAGAAACACAGGAAGGCAAGGATGAGATGGGAGGATGGGATAAAGTTGACAGTCCCTCCTAGCTGGAGGAGGCTTGCTAAAGACAGACAACAATGGAAGATATTAGAGGAGGCTTATGCCAATGGGCACATTGATCTGAGAGACATTCTGTAAAATATACAAAAATGAAATCAACAGGCCTAAAAGTTCCCTTTTTTCCTACCTATGCTGATAGCCTTGAGAGACAATATCAGCGTTACCCTAGCGCGTTGGTGAGCTCTTGGGGCTCAAACCAGAAGGTTTTGCTAGCACTGGTCCTAGCAAGAGTGCTTCGCAGAATCTAGCGCTGGATCGTAAACGCGACCCACTGAGAAGATCCGGCGAGAAACTCAGTGGGCTGTGTATGGGTTAATTTACTCGCCGAACCCTTTCGTCGCGGGTTCAACGAGAACGGTGACCGGTGCTTGAGGTACCTAAAAGCACTGTTAGTAGATCGGGAGGAAAGTTCACGATAAAGGACTCATTGATTGATTGATAGTCAAAAACTTTATTTTGCCAATGTCACATCGTACTCGTGAGGATTAAGCCTCAATTACACAGTGCAATGGCCTCTGCATGGCCTCTGCAATGTCATATGCATGACTGCTTCGTGGCAGAAATGTGTTAGATAATGGTGCTTACCGTGGCGAGTCTACAAAACTGTGTTAATAAAGTTGCGAATCAAACTGAACGAGGTGTATACTTGTATATTTACTTATATATTTATTTAATCAATTTCATGCACAATGGTACAATGGCGGACTTAATGACTAAGGCATTATCTACCAGTCAAGCAAGGGAGGTGTAGGGAGACCTGTGGTAGGTGCATTACTTATTTCGAGAATAACCAAATTGATAATTATTACATACATGTACAAACACATATACGGTATACATATATATCGACGCTTGAAAGGCAAAAGTAACTAAGCGACAATGCGTGAACTTTACAGTAGACTAATTTAAAGTTGAAATTAATTTAAAACATACTTGAGAAATACCTGAAAAAAATTCTATTTTAACGAATTTAGCTGTAGGATTGAAATGATTTTAATAGACCTAGAAAAATATATTTTTTGCGCATCGAATATGGTTATTGCCTATCATTTATGTACAAAGCAGTTATTGTCGCTTAGTCACGTTTGCCTTTCAAGCGTCGATATATACAATGTACACAATATTATATCATTATATTATATGTATGTCTCATTTTTCTGTATCTGTATCTATTTTCGAGATTCGATCGTTTCGAGCCAAACTCTATGAGCATTTCGAAGTATTTATTACCTGCACGGTTCGTTTATATTAATGGGAAACTATTCATATTGTAAGCTGTCCGAGTAGCCAACATTAAACTGATTGAGGAGACACTCCGTGAACGTGTTTGCTCGTGTTGTAACAAAATTTATCATAAAATTTCGACGGTGATTATTTTTGGATACCTTAATTAATGTGAGAGGAAGTGTAGTGATTCTAGTTCGCTTCCTATATGGTTTTTATAAATTTAATGTATTTGACAGAATACGGAGACCTTTAAATAATAGTTGACCTGAATGTAGTTACGATTAGGGTTGGACGAATGTATGTACATTGAAGTGTTCTACTGGTGGTAGGACCTCTTGTGTGTCCGCGCGGGCAGGTACCACCACCATGCCTATTTCTGCCGTGAAGCAATAATGCGTTTCGGTTTGAAGGGTGGGGCAGCCGTTGTAACTATACTGAGATCTTAGAACTTATATCTCAAGATGGGTGGCGCATTTACGTTGTAGATATCTATGGGCTCCAGTAAACACTTTACTCCAGGGGGGGCTGTGAGCTCGTTCAACCATCTAAGCAATAAAAAAAAAAGTATATTGAACTTGACAATGACAGTGGTAAAGCCTAAAATCTATCTGAATTATTTATTTACTTTACATTTTTTTTTTATTCGAATGACAATTTTTTTTAATACCCATCCCTAAGTCTAATCGACTAAGACGAATTCAATGTGATTCTACTCGTAATATGAATGTCACGATAAATCAGTTTTTTTTTTGTTCTACGCCGAATGAGAAAAGGAATAAGATTTGCATATCCGCCGAAATTCTGTATGCGATGCGAAACGGATACATTAAAATATTATCTCGTTGCACATCTCTACTGTAACGATGTATCGATTGCATACAAATATCGCGAACAATGACGGACGAAAAATTTTTGGATGAGAACGAATTCATTTTATGTGTGAAAAAACCTTTATAGTTCATTGTTTTAGTTTATTGTTTCTCGAAAATCTGCGTGTTGAAGGAAATATTGATTTTATACGAGCTTCGTGGAAATTTACTTAAATATATTTTTTTTTATAAAGCACGATACGACGTTGAATGTATTCGGAATGTTCCTATATTCAAACTTACTTAAAAAAATTGTATGAGTTTAAGTTACGATTAAAGTAATTATAAGTATTTGTCTTAAGTTTAATATGCCTTATCTTAGTTCTTTGTGTTGTATAATGTATAAATTACAAACAGTTTTAAAGATTAGAAATTCCGGAAACATGAAAGAATCAACTTCTAGTATGTTAAAATACAGATATGGAGTTACTTAAAATAAATAATAATTAAACTTACTATTTGAAATAAAATTTAAAATAATACTTAAAATTAAAATTGTCTGAGTATTGTGGTATGGATTGTGTACCAACTGAATTTATTAAAGTTTAATACTTAAAAAATGTTTTCTTGCTACCTATAATTTTTGATTATTGCCTCAATTTATTTATTTATTTATTACAATTCATGTCATTTTTACATTGACGGACTTGATACCTAATGAATTTTCTAACAGTCAACCAAACAGTCAAAAATCAACCAATTTAACATTCTATGTACACTGAGGAAAACTCTCTAATCCTAGACTAAGATAACGGAATAAATAAATTTATTGAATGTGTGTTAGCGCACATGCGTATGCAGCATTGGACTTACCGATCAATTGGCATCTAATCATCTGAATTAATGCAATTGTGATCAGTTAGTTTTCTCAGAGCATTAAATTGAAATCACTCGTGGCAGTATTCAAACGTTATCGATCAAGATATTTTTTTGTTAATTTTATTCTACCTACGAAGGGTTTTTATAATTTTTATCGTGTTATCTGCAATGAGTTTTAATATTTATTTTAGGATTATTCAGACGGTAAATTCTACCTCGAACGACACTGCATAAGTAATTCTAGTGTTCACTTACATTTGTTCTGATGACTGTACTTAATATGTAGTTACATTTGTTTTGATGATGTCTTTTACTGGTGGTAAGACCTCTTGTGAGTCCGTGCGGATAGGTACCACCGCCCTGCTCGTTTCTGCCGTGAAGCAGTAATGCGTTTCGGTTTGAAGGGTGGGGCAGCCGTTGTAACTATACTGAGACCCTTAGAACTTATATCTCAAGGTGGGTGGCGCATTTACGTTGTAGATGTCTATGGGCTCCAGTAACCACTTAACACCAGGTGGGCTGTGAGCTCGTCCACACATCAAAGCAATAAAAAAAAACTTAATCTTTACTTGAGCGATGCGTTGCGATGTCAGGATGGCTAGTTCAATTAAAAGAAAAGTAAAAACAATTAAAATGATTTTGCTTATCTTGACAACATAAACACGGTGCAATTACATACGAACGCGAATATAATATAAAACGTTTAATCTTGGGACGTGGGAATGCACCAGAGAAACGTCATGGCTTTTTTTTGTTTGTTTTCATTGCAACTTTCACGATAATTATTGTACATCGGAAGTCGCCATCCGCGTACAGTACAATAAATACACAATGGATTTACGAAATATTACCGACAAAAAACGGCATCCAATGAATTTGTTTCGATTTTTTTTGTTTTGTAACGGCGTACTTACTGTGTTAATACTCGTCGAACCTGCCGCTTGCGACGACGGGTTTGGTGGGTAAACTAACCTATAGACACAGCCCACTGAGTTTCGGCCGGATTTTCTCAGAGGGTCCGCTTCCGATCCGGTGGTAGATTCTGCGAAGCATTGCTTTTGCTAGGGCCAGTGTTAGCAACACCTCCTGGTTTGAGCCCCGAGAGCTCACCTACACGCTAAGGTAACGCTGATATAGCCTCTCAAGGTTATCAGCATAGGTAGGGAAAAAAACTGTGCTTAAAAAAATACCTTCTTTATTGCCTTTGTCGGCATATTGTCGCTCATGGACGTTAGCAATGTCAGGATTATACCTAAGTCGATGCTGATCAGCGTTACTAGGTATTCTTCGTAAAACTCGTTGGAAGAAGGACATGTCATAGCGGTCGGGGAATATGGTGGAGGGGAATTAACCAGAGAAATGTTCCAGAGCCACACGGTATGTGGTAAAAAGATCTCCGTAGATGAACGCAGCGGCTCCAGATAGTATGGGAGGTGTGTTGGTAAGAAGGAGATGCAGGGATCACTTCAAATAATTCTTCAGAGCACTTACTACACTCGACTAATGACTGTATTTTTTATTTTATTTGAAGAGAAAACTTTATATAAAACATGCATACGTAACTATATGACAATAGTGCAAGTATTTAAATACAGAAATAAAACTCGCAGATGAACTACGGTAACCTATGCGGTGCATGATTTGCCACTGGGCAGAGCGCATTACTTGTGGAACTGCCTTGTGTCAAATTTTTTTTGAGGAAGGTGCAGTACTGTTCAGCATTCCAAAAGATGGGCTAAGGACCTGTTACCTATTGAAGCTCGGGGAAAACCACTGGATGCGGGCAGAGTATAACTGGTTATTGTGGCGAGCCTAAGCATAGGTCTTTGTCCTATATGTAGTATCCACTATGTAGTAGTGGACCTCTGTAGACTGATGCTGATGACAGATTTGCATTAGATCGTCAAGATAATTAAATTATTTTTGGCTTTGGCTAGCTTTTGTTTCGTTTGGAGTTTGTGGACAAGAAAAACCTAAACTTTAGAAGCCCAAATAAGTCCTCAGGGCCACCAGTAATCCTTCAATCATAAAAAAAAAGAATTTCAATGGTCGGTGTGTATATTATTTACCAGAACGTGACCCTGGTTACCTTCATCTACTCCTTAACTCACCCATCGTTGCAGTCTCGTCTCCCTTGAGCGTACTAGAGATAGGATTTACTGTAGGCAAGCCTAGGGGTATACTATTATCCTATTTATTTCTCAAAGGCTAAGTAGCCAATCAATACTAATAAAGCTTTCAGCACACGCAACTTGTCCATTTTAAGCCATTTAGCACCGAGTGGTCAATAAGGTCGCCTGTCGAATTACTTTAATAAAAGGGGTTCCAGCTTATAATCTATACTAATATTATAAAGAGGAAAGATTTGTTTGTTTGTTTGTTTCGAATAGGCTCCGAAACTACTGGACCGATTTGAAAAATTCTTTTTCCATTAGAAGCCGACATTGTCCCTGATGAACATAGGCTACTTTTTTTTTTTTTTTTTTTTCGGTTTCATGTGTGTTTTAATGTTTCCGAAGCGAAGCGAGGGCGGGTCGCTAGTTATTTATAAACGCAAAAGCAAAACGAGCATTAAATTATAAGAATTACTGAGATCAACTTTTGAAACAGAATCGTCCACAGAGATCCAACCACGGAATCTACTAAAACACTTAGCACAATGACCAATAAAACGCCGAGAGCTCGTTAAGAACGCCGCGAGGAGTTTTCACGTCTGTAAGTAACTTCTGCCACGTGACCCGGTTTGACGCTGACGTCCTTCCTTATGGCCCACAAAAATAAATGTCTGGTAAAAGATTATGTCGTGAACAGAGGTGACAACTGTTATCGAGTAACACTTCCGGACTCACATAATAAATTATTTACGAACTAATTAAGGTACACCCTAATTATTAGGAAATGTATAGAACTTATTATTGTCTTATAATATAATTAGTAAGTTAATAATCAAGTAAATAGTTGACTAATTCATATTTCTTTATACTTATAATATTTTATTGGCGCCTTCCGCTTGACATCTTCCGGCGTGATAAACCTTAATGTTATTTATGTTACATAATTCGATATTATTAAATAATAATTGTACGTAAATAATCAGCAGAATAATTAAGATCAACAATGTTTAATATTACCTGCTAAGTTTGTATTAAAATAGGTCAAGATGACTGTATAAATACCGGCGGTTAGCATGTGACGGTGATACTGCTTTGCATTGTTTAGATTGAGAAACATTTCGTTAATGTTCATGGCAAGGGCACTGGTGGTGGGACGTCTAGTGAGTCCGCACGGGTAGGTACCACCACCCTGCCTATTTCTGCCGTGAAGCAGTAATGCGTTTCGGTTTGAAGGGAGGGGCAGCTGTGGTAGGTACTGTTAAAAATTAGACCTTATAACTTCATGTCTCAAGGTGTGTGGCGTCATTCACGTTGTAGATATCTATGGGCTCCGGTAAACACTTAGCATCAGGTGGGCTGAAGCTCGTCCACCCATCTAAGCAATAAAAAAAAACGTATAAGTCACTTGATAGATAAAATAACGAGTCGGGTTTAAATGATAATGAACCGTGTTTTGATTGGCCACCAATAGAGATAAGATCTCCTTCCATTATCATAGAGCCTTAGACGGCTTCATTCTTTTAATTTAATTTATCTATTTTATTGAAAATCCTTTAATGTAAATTTTAAATTTCGTGACATTCTTCATTATGCTATTGATGTTATTATAATATAACTATACGATTTTAGTTAAATGTCTGTCGTACGTATTTCTCTTGATATAAGATGATGAAGGTTAATCTCGATAGATCAACTCAATTCTGTCAGTTAGTAAGCTTGTTTCGCTCTAAATTATTTTTTCTGAAAACCTTAAGCAGTACTTTTCAAATAAAAACTTCTGTAAGTTATGCTGTCGGATTTTCAAGTTAAGAAACAACTACAATAGTTAACAAACGTCAAATCACTGTCTTTCCCACAGAGTTTCTCGCCGGATCTTCTGAGTGGGTCGCGTTTCCGATCCGGTGGTAGATTCTGCGAAGCACTACTCTTGTTAGGGTCAGTGTTAGCAACACTCCGGTTTGAGCCCCGTGAGCTCACCTACACACGTTAGGGTGAAGTTAAAATAGCCTCTCAAGGCTATCAGCATAGGTAGGAAAAAAAAAACACTATCTTGAAATCGACGAAACCAATTAAAACATTTCCTGACAAGCTTTTCGACGCGCTTCAGCCGCCTTTTCATTTGAACGAATCCTCTTGTGAGTCTGCGCGGGTAGTTACCACCACCCGCCTATTTCTGCCGTGAATCAGTAATGCGTTTCGGTTTGAAGGGTGGGGCAGCTGTTGTAACTATACTTGAGACCTTAGAAATTATATCTCAAGGTGGGTGGCGCATTTACGTTGTAGTTGTCTATGGGCTCCAGTAACCAATTAAAACCAGGTGGGCTGTGAGCTCGTCCACCCATCTAAGCAATAGATAGTAAGATACTAAAGGTTATTAAATTGTGATCAATCACGTTTATAAAAGTCCTGTAAATAAAAGATAAAGTAAGCAGCAAACTTATAATCAAACATTCTACTATTATAATGTGTCGTAAGTTATCAAAATCAGATAACTGTAATGTAAATTTTTTCGAGATTCAGAGTAATCTCTAGTAAACTAGTAATAATAAACATTTAATTACTGTAAACAATGAAGATACAGTATAATAACTATAAAATAAATTAGTTCTGAAAAACTTTACTTCACATAAAAGTTTTACAGCAAAGCTTATTTTTTATGAATTGTTTCAAAGGCTGAATTTTGTAATCATCGTTTTTACATATTATAGGTATAATGTATTATAATATAAAATAAGTATATATATATATATATGTGTGTGTGTTTGTATGTATATATATTGTTTTGTATCTTTTCTTTTCTTTTATATTATTATATGTAATGCTTACTGTATGCACTAGGTTTGTGTTCCTAATTCTTCCTTCCTTCTGCGGGTCTACTGGAAGAGATTTAAACATGAAATAAGTAGTGCCCTTGTACTCTGTATCCTTATTGTTGTGTTTCTTCTAACAGCTGTTTGTACAAAATATATTAAATAAAAATAAAATAAATATAACAGCCAAACTCGTGCCCCATCTATGTTTATGTTTAAGATTTGATAGCGGCCAAAGTTCCGCTTGCTTATTTAATTGTTGACGTGTTTATATTACAGCAGGCAGTGACATAATATGCTCTATTGACAGTGATGGCTAGAGTGTATCATCGTGAACCGAGGAATGCAAAGGAAATACGTGACAGCTTATCGTCAAAAACATTTTATGCTTTTTGGGAGGTGATCCTAATTTACCATCTTTGATGTAAATTTTTGTCAGTCACCAAATTATACGGTTGTTTTGATTTAAATTTATTAGGCTAGTTAATGTTTAAATAACAAAATGAGGGTTTTAGTTGGTTAGATGAAAGACGATTTGGGTGTAGCAATTTAAATGGGATATGAATAAAAAATGGGAGTCAAATCGCACAGGGACATCTGGCCTCAAATTAGGATTCCCTGTACAATGGGTACCAGAGACTTAGCCAGACATAAAGCAAACAGACTTATTCTTCATAGGACTTGCTAACAGAAGAATGATAATTGATTATTGGGGCACTTACTTTTTAAGACATAACCCACCTGAAGCTACAAGGTAGCTGGAAGCACAGCAACACAACATGAACCTGGAGGTAATCCTATCTTAGACAAAATTTTGTCTCTTTCTATCATACCTTAAGTTGAGTGGGAATGTAAGAGACAAGCCGCGGTCTAAATGCATTTTTTACGTAAAACAGTTCATTCTGAACTAGCCTAATAGGACTTTATCTGGCTACTACTGCACAATGACCCGCCAGGCCAATTGGAAGATATTCTTGAAATTTCGAATTGAAATCATTCCAACCTTTCAGAGTTTATAAGGAACGTACACACTTCGATTTATATATATTTTATATAAATAGATAAGACCAAACGAAGCGCTCCTATCAAATCTATACTAATATATAAATCTACATCCGTTATAACTACTGAACCATGCATCCGATTGACTTGAAACTTGGTTTCCATGTAGAAAATACATGTACTTAATGGATAGGATGGATTTTTATGAGTGTTGGACTCCCTACACCAGTTGCGGGGGTGTTAATGATGAGAATCTTTGTGGGGGTGAGAAATAATAATGTTAATTTTAAATGCCCAGCGAAGCGGACGGGTACAGCTTGTATTTTTATAATATTCATACTATGAATTCTGGTTAACAATTAGCATATACACAAATCAAGATTAGATGCAAACCAAACAATCACAATTGTTTTTATTAAATAATGCAGCGACCGAGTGCGTTAATCAAGGTCGAAAGCCTTTTCTGACCGTGATTGATTATTAGTTTAACGTACGCCGCATATGAAGGTAAAGTTGAGATATGTTCATGGATAATAATGGATTTATTTTACGCTCACGTTCAGTACTACCGTTCACGTTCTGACCGAAGGGCACGTATCTTCTCTTTAACAGCGGTAATCTATCTTCTATTTAACAGGAGTCGTCGTGGCCTAAAGCATAAGACGTCCGGTGCATTCGTATGTAGCGATGCACCGGTGTTCGAATCCCGCAGGCGGGTACCAATTTTTCTAATGAAATACGTACTCAACAAATGTTCACGATTGACTTCCACGGTGAAGGAATAACATCGTGTGATAAAAATCAAACCCGCAAAATTATAATTTGCGTAATTACTGGTGGTAGGACCTCTTGTGAGTCCGCACGGGTAGGTACCACCGCCCTGCCTATTTCTGCCGTGAAGCAGTAATGCGTTTCGGTTTGAAGGGTGGGGCAGCCGTTGTAACTATACTGAGACCTTACAACTTATATCTCAAGGTGGGTGGCGCATTTACGTTGTAGATGTCTATGGGCTCCAGTAACCACTTAACAACAGGTGGGCTGTGAGCTCGTCCACCCATCTAAGCAATAAAAAAAATAAAAAAAAAAAGAGGATGGAGACCGGTGCTTGAGGTACCTAAATGCACCGTTACTGAATCGGGAGGATCCGTAAGGACGTGTTTAGGGCGACTTCAGCTGTTTACCATTCGGTCCACAGGATCGGGTTGGTAATTACCGGCGGCCACAACCAGAGGGTTTTCATGTCGTGCCGCCTTCTCAAAGTGGCGCAACTCATGCATACATAGGCGGTATAGTTCGTCTGCGTATTCGTTTTTGTCTGCTACTTTTCCTCACCCAACTTCATACCTTGGCAATTCTCTGCAATTCAGCTTTTACTGCGTTAAAAAAAAGGTTAGGAAAACCACGAGCTCATCTCAATAAAATCTAGTCAGAATAACAGAATGTATGCTAAGGGCATGGCAATAAATTAAGTCTTCAAAAGAGGTTTGAGGAGGCTTTTTGAGGCGATATAAAGTTGTATAGTTTTATGCCTGGTCATGGCGTAATGCAAGAGAAAACACTTGACTTGGCTAGTTATTTTTTTTTTTGCTGACTTTTGACTTTTTGTTAAGCTACTTTGCTTTGATAGGCAAGGAGAATTGTGTCAATCCAAGCTTAGAACAACTTTTTTTTCAGTCCACGGTCATCCACTGCTGGACATAGGTGGAACAATCTATACGGCATTGTAATTTCGTTTTTTCACCTTTTATATAGTCACAAATTGTTATTGCCATTTTGAGATTCATGACGCGAATTCTTTCGAGGCGTGAAGCATATTTATTTTAGTGATAAAAATTAAAGTCAATTCAAGATCCAAACGAAGATGTGTCACGATTGTTTGGTAATTTTTGAGAGATAACGTAAAACGTTATCCTGAGATCTTCCAATTTCGGACAAATTTGTAATTGATGAGACCTTTTTCTCACAGGTTTTTATATTAGCATGGTAGTTTATTTTTTATTGCATAGATGAGTGGACGAGCTTACAGCCTACCTGGTGTTTAGTGGTTACTGAAGCCCATAGACATCTACAACGTAAAATGCGCCACCCACCTTGAGATATAAGTTCTAAGGTCTCAAGTATAGTTACAACGGCTGCCCCAACCTTCAAACCGAAACGCATAACTGCTTCACGGCAGTAATAGGCAGGGTGGTGGTACCTGCTCGTGCGGATTCATAAGAGGTCCTACCCTGATGGTAAGTGCGTATTCAATTCGGTTTTTCGTATATTTTGGGACGTCTATACAATGTTTGTATAAAACTTAGCAAACATACATATTTTCTTGTAATATAAGTAATGTAAAATTGATTAGTTTAAAACTTTGAATATGTTCTTGAAGTACATGATATGTATATTTTTAGGTAAATTGACGCACGCGCTTTTGTCCTACTTTTAAAGAAACTAAATTTTTCAAACAATGAGTGATAATCACAGCGGATCGTGACTTGGGTGCATTAGTAATGCATAAATACTTCTAGTGCGTAAAAGATATTCATATATTCATACATAATATATCTCCTACAAATTATACCCAGCTATTACATATTAGTCCGGTACCAGAAGTATAATTTCACAAGACGATCGAATTAATCTTAAACTCTAAACAAGATACAATCTTTTACCGTTGCCTTCATTTCGATTGAATTTCAATTTGGTACCTATTCTACCAAATATTGATTATCCGTGGTAGAAGTAGAACACACCATTGGCAATTTTAAGATTCAGCGCCCTGGGCTTACATAAATTAATGTCGTTCTATAAATTAATGAAAAAACTGTTAATTTTTAAACATTCACAAATAAAACCCTGTAGTGTGTTGTTGTGGGCTGAAAATAACGGTAGGTGAATACTTTAATACTAAAATCTATCAATCTTACAACGAAACGAGTTTTGTTAATTAGGTAGGTTTTTTTATTTTTATTTATATCTACAGGTTCGTTATGTCAAAATAAAACCAAGCGTAAGGTGATGGTAGAGCGTGAGGTGTTTGGCGCCTCCCTTGATCATTTTGGCCTCAGGGTAAATAAGCCCTATCCTAGCATATTTTTATCTAATTAAGTTTTCATGCCAATTCTATATCACCCTAGTTCTGTATACGTAATTTGTTAACCGCCTATATCAGGTACACGCCTTATAAATCTAAAATTTAACGTAGAAACAACCGTATATTTTTCTCTTAACACACCTATGTTCAGATGATTGGACATTTCCTACTACACGTATATTTTTTACTCGGCGTCTACACGAATAGGAAGTACATCGCCACGGAAACGATTAATTGTAAAAAAGTGATCTTCAGAACGCTGGCGGCACGCGCGTTTCCGTCCTCTAAGAGTTGACACAGACTTTTTTCTATAGTTTCAAATATAGATTTGTACTTTTTTGTTTTGTTTGTTTTGTTCGAAGAAGTATCCGTCGGTTGAAATAGTTATAAGTCCGATGCTTAATGATGTCCGTTGCGGTTGAAAAGGGTGGAAGCGGTTTTGTTTATAGATTTAAATAGGACGTTTTTAGATTTAAATAGGAATTTTTTTAGTAGATTGATGTTGAATATAGTCAATTTATTTTCCGTAGAGACGTGAAAGAGAGCCTAAGTACCGCCATCCACATTAAGATATAAAGTGTAAGTCATAATTTATAAATTTAAGTACGCATTTCCTAAAAAAAAATTTTAGAACGAAATATGCGGGAAATTGTCTACGGGATCTAAACGGCGATTATAAAGTTGCATCGATTATCACGTGTATCGGGCGTCTTAGCCTTATTAGGTCACTTAGCTATTACTATAATAATAAAAATGGTCTATCTTTAGTGGCTTTGGTGATATTTCGATTCCCCAAAATTTACGTATACAATGGCGATGCCAAATTCTCGCGCGGGACCCTAAAAGCTTTTCATTTAACAATATCGCAATACAGTCTTAGAACATAAAACTAATCTCAACGCGGTACGAACGCTGTCATTTCCAACTGAATAGTATTTATTAATTCGCGTTATCCATTACTGTATTGTTAACGTGATCGTAAATTCTGCAAGATTTGTCACGTCATTGTCTTATCTGCTATTGTTGCATGCACAATAAAATCTAAGTATTAGAAGCGTAAGGTCCGGTATCCGTGATTTCAAATTTTCAATACGAATGTAATACAGAGATCGATGTAACCGTTTTTACGATATATTTTTTTTAAATATAATACGTACATCTGAAAATTATAGCTTGGAGATGAGTGACTCCAAGTAAAGTGGAACATAGTATGATAAATAGATATGTGGGCTGTAAGAAGGGTCATCGTACCTCATTACGGGGGCACGGAATGGGCCTCAGGGCAAACCCCACTACCCGGGCAGAAGCTCTCTGTGCATCGGTCCGGTGCACGACGACTTCTAATGCGCGGCTTCTAATGGTGCTTGTATGCGAATATATTTATATCTATGTGTGTGTATAGGTGCATATGTAATTGCATTCTTATGTGTGTTCAGCACCCACAACACGAGGATAGTCCTGGCCTAGATCACTGAATGTGGAACACCGATTAGTCGTAAGCGAGATTCAAGCATCTGTCAAATATCTAGTGTTGTATGATGATTACCTGCAGCAGTCTCACATATATGACGGAGTGAGCGGTGACGTCAGAGACTGATGACGTCAGTGACTGGCGCCACGTTCTTATTACAAACGATGACTTAGTTGCTGCATTCCCTTCCATAGTGACAGTAAATAAGACTCACTTATCCAATGAATTCCATTTATTACATTTCAAGTGTACAGCGATAACAACACAGAGCTCTGCTTCGTTCGGCTGCTCGAGACGGAAGGTATTTGTGCATTTTTTTTTCCTACTTATGCTGATAGCCTTGAGAGGCTATTTCAGCTTCTCCTTGACGTGTAAGTGAGCTCACGGGGCTCTAACCAGGTGTGTTGCTAACACTGGCCCTAGCAAGAGCAGTGCTTCGTAGAATCTACCACCGGATCGGAAACGCGACTCATTGAGAAGATCCGGCAAGAAACTCAGTGGGCTGTCTATGGATTAATTCACTCGTCGAGCCCATCGTCGCAAGCGACGGGTTCGACGAGGACGGTGACCGGTGCTTGTGGTATCTAAAAGCACCGTTAATGGATCGAGAGGATCCGTAATGACGTGTTTAGGGAGACGTCGACTGTTTACCATTCGGTCTACAGGATCGGGTATGTAATTCCCGGCGGCCACGACAAGAGAGTTTTCATGTCGTGCCGCCTTTTCAAATTGGCGCAATGATGTCGACTGTAGATCGGTTTGTGCGATAATAGTCACTCGTATTTATAATAGAAAGTAGGAGTAGCTTAGCCATGAATTGTTATGAAAACCGTCTTAAACAATTGCTTACACGCGTTGGACTTACTTACAATAGTCAACAATGTCAATATTAAGGAGACAGTTAACTTTAACTAATCTTAGTTAACTAAATATTATTGTTGCGCCGATATATACTATTAATATGAACGTTTCTCCATATTAGTTGCATCTTTATCGCTGCCTCGGCGTGAGTTGTGACAGACAGACGGGCGCGTGGAGCATAGGAAGTCATTAGTCACGCGCACTGCGGACGAAGGTAGCACGCGACAATGTGATTATAAATAAAGACCAGCATTTTTAGAGCCTCATCACATTTTTTTACACCAACGAAGGCAGATAAGCTCGTGGCGCTTCTGTAATTACCAAAGTACAGACACAGAAAAAATCTGTTAAGGACGCATCGTCTCTCGACTAAAGATATATTGAGAAGGTAATGGGATCTTTGAGGTGAGCCAGAATCCTGATCCCCGAAAATCAAAAATACTTACGGAAAATACGGAAATTATTTTCATTAACGATCCATAGCTCGCACTAAACCAGACTATTAAGGGTTCTACACAACCGAGCATACACTAATCGTAAAGTCAGGTATGTCGGTGCACCTGTACAGACATTATTCGAATTAGCTTAAGTCGCTATAGAGGAATTATTCCATCATTTCCATCCCAACCCCAACTAAATTTATCATCACCATACCATACCACTGCAAAGTTTAACTGTAATGATTGAAACTAAGTTAAAAATAAAAGTTTCTGGCGTAAAATACGCGAAATCACTTCTATCTGTTATTAAACAGTCTCAATTCTATCATAGAATTATACGGGTTCAATTTAAAATCTGTAACCTCGAAGAGGACCCATTGCTTATATCTCCAAGTTGAAATCTGTCAGCCTTCATAACATATGCATCTCTCTCTCTCTTCGATCGGTCCCTCACACTGCTGAGGATCGTGACTCCGTCCGATTTCGTCAACTTACTGTCTCCATCGATCCCGCCCTGCAGCCCAGTGGAGTGCGTCGCTGATAGGTATCTCCAGTTCCTCCATAAGTTCTAACATATGCATAAAGTAATAAAAATACGAAGCTCTTTATATACTAGTTGTTCTGTGACTACTGTATCCATTAACTAGGTGGTGGATTAGCAAATTGACGTCATGTCAATCTCGTATCAGCAATAGGCCTATTAGCTGTGTCGCCCACTGATCGCGAGCTGTGAAGCAGCCCACGCGATGTTTACGTCCAATAATTGGAGTTTGTGTACAATTTGCACCTACACTGTTCTGTCCTCGTTTGAGTCAGATAAAGCACATTTTACATTGCTATAGAAATGTTGCAGATTTTCTAGGTCTGGCGACGTATATGGTATGTTTTAGTCTAAACAATGAAGAAGAATGTACAGGTTCCTTTAAATCAGCGGTCGGGGTCTTTTTTAATTATTACCCCAAAATATTTTTGTGTAAGTTGTTATTACCCCATGGTGAAGAACAAAAAAAAACACGAAATCGCTTCTTTTTAGCATCTTTCATATTAAAGACCCCATGATAATTTTGAAAAAAAAAACAATAACTAAAATTTAATTTAAACATCATTTATTCAATTTATCAATGTAATCTATATATTAATACGTGAAGCAAAAACTCTGTATCCCTTTTTTCGAAAATTGCGCGGACGGAGGAGTATGAAATTTTCCACACTTATAGAGAATATAGAGAAGAAGTGCACAATGCTAATATTTTTTTTAAATAATGCATAAAAGATACATGAAATAAATAAAGAAAACATTACACACACTACATACCATGTATTTGACGCACACACGCATGCATACTATTTATTGTCAAACTTTTGTTCTTGACGTCTGTTGTCAAATTGAGAATAGATTAAATATTGTTTGTCTTTGTTAATATTTTTTATAGTGTAGTCTTGGCGAAATTTGTGATTATAGAAGTATAAAATACAATAATAATAGTGTACAAACTTACAATTCCAATTAATTATAGTCGAATTTCGACTACTGCGGGACCTCTAGTACCTAGTAATACATAACGCTTTAGGCGTTTAGTAGTGCTAGTAATACATAACGCTGTAAGTTTCACTTAAATATAAAATATACTTTTGACTCACAAAAGTTTCATTTTTACCCCCCCAAAATTTCATTTTACCCCATTTGGGGTAATTTACCCCGGTTCCCAGACCGCTGCTTTATATGAAAAGCGTTTGCAATTGTAATAAGTGCTACATTTGTTTGACATTGAAAAACGTCATACGTTGTAACAATGTATTTCAACAAGAGATTATTATTTGCCACGTGTTTCTTGGTCATCGTGATATGTTTTTCAGTCGAGGTTTGCAAATGCTCCTTATTGGTGCTTATGCAGCAACTTGGCTAATTCCTTAGCACTGTTAACATCCGTGAGCATGATGATCTAAGTTTATCCACACTAACTGTTGACCTTGAAAGTTTATCTATTCCAAAGATATTTAAACAGGTGGTGAAGAGTCCTTTTCTAAAAAAGAAACAGATTGACCATATTATTATGGACTTTCATCTATACAAGTAGCATTAATGTAATGAATTGAAAGACATTACGTTTCTAAAATCATACTCCATTTAAGGACAGTATAATCCGAAAGTGTTTGAAAGGGTTTCCTATTGAAGTACGCTTACGAAATGACTGGCACTTTATTTGGAATATCATTTAAATAGATTGACGTAAATTAAGCCTACGTGAGAGGTTGATTTCTGTGTAATAAGAATATTATGATAGAAATTTTGATAATTCGAGTCGTTGTTAGATAAGATTTAGAAAAATGCTTTTATTCATTAAGTTACTCACTCACTTTTGGTTCTTTGAGTTGAATTTTTTTATATTTTGTAATGACGGCATTCTGTTGCAATCATAAAAAAGTTTTTCATCTAAGTAACAAAATGAAACTTTTTGTTAAGATTATATTGTTTTTGTTTTCACCAAAAGCTTCTTCTGTTTTTTTTTCCTAGCTATTCTAGTAACCTCGAAGGGTTATTCTAGATTCACCGAACTAGTAGGTGAGATCACGGGGCTCAAGTCGGGAGTGTTGCTAGCACGTATAGACCATTCTAACCGGCGCCATCTAGGCGGGCTTCGGATAGCCTGCCGACCGAGAGGGCTGGTGGTCGTGGCGCCGACGACCGCCAGTCCGGCGTCCCGAGGGGGAGGGTGATGGGAGAGATGTGCTCCGCACTAAACGCTTCACTTTCCCCCCTTTGCCTTTTCATGAGTTTTGTCTCATGCGAGGTTTGGACGTTGGTTGTTGAGAGACAGGAGGTTTTAGTCGGTTCGACTCCGACATGCCCCGCCCTCCATCTCCAGTGAAGGGCGGAAGTCCGGCGATTTCCTACTGACAAAAAAAAAACCTAGAAGATCCGGCGAGAAACTCAGTGGGCTGTGTCTATGGGTTAATTTACTCGTCGAGTCCTTCGTCGCAAACGACGAGTTTGGCGAGGACGGTGACCGGTGCTTGAGGTACCTAAAAGCACTTTTAATGGATCTGGAGGATCCGTGATGACGTGTCTTCTTCTGCTTGTACTTATCACACTATGTGGGCTCGGCGTAGCATGTGCTTTTTTAAATTCAGACCTATCATACGTCATTTTTGTACTCACACTCTTCTTGCATATGTTGTTCACACGAACCATCCAAGTCTTTTTAGGATGCCCCCTCCCTTACATTAGCGGCGGCAAACGTAGGGACACTGTTCCAACTCCATACAAATTAGAGTTAACATTTACGCGATCGAGAAGTTAAAATAAACTCGCACTAAGCACACAGACCTCAATAAGTACATGCATCGATTGCTTCACGTAATTGAAGACATGAGTGGATGAAGGGGTTAAGTACCATTTTGAAGATTTTTGAGTTTTTACATTGAATGAAGGTGTTATGTGCTTATAAACTATATTAGACCTTAAAGTTTCGGGTTTAAAGGCTATTTTTAGAAATTGCATATTATGATGAAGGTGGTGTACGAAGAAAAAGTACAAGTAACAAAAGTTTGTTGCTCGTTTTCTCAAAATTAAAAATGGTATCATCATATCCCCTTCATCCACTCATGTCTTCAATTAAGGGGGCGGAAATATCAGTGGCCGTAGTTCATTTTATTCATGAAACAGCAAACAAGCTTAACATAATACGTAATTAACGGTTATTGTTAAGATTGTATTATGTAAGTAGAAATGTTTCGCACATTTCGCTTTAAAAAAAGTCAGAATGGATCTCGAATGGAGTGTCGTCGTTAAAATATTATTTGCAGAATTCATCATATTTTTGAAACATCATAAATATAAATTTGTGCTGAATTTTGGAAATTTAGGTAGTGACAGTATTTTGAGTTGCACTCGTTAATTTGGTGGAACTTAAAAAATCCATTTTACATATTATTACGAGTATTAGGGCAGTCTTACTTTGCTTCGTGAGAGAAATACATACCTACTTAAGCTGTGTTTACAATTTGAAATTATTATTTAACATTGGGTTTTTTCTTCTTCACATTATTTCATTCATGAGTGACAGTTAGTATCAAATCATCAAAATTACCAGTTTCTGGGCTTGTATAAGTTATTGAGAAAAATTAATGTGTTTATTTTCTTCAAAACAAAAGTGGTTTATAAAAATAATTTTTATTCTCTTTTTAAATGTTTTTAGTCCTTCGTTTTAATAAGGTCTCGCGTCTGGACACTTAATTTTATTTTATTATAAATACACGTAGCTTTTGCTCCACGTTTCGCCAATAGGTATTAAAGTTACAGCAGTTCCGTATGCAAACAAAACGATAATCGATGTTGCGAGACCCGTTGTTATTCGTAGTTGTCCGATATCGATAACGACAACATCGATTTATCACAGAATGCAGTGGTTACTCATGAAACGCAAATCGATAAATCATATTGCGGATGCCATTTGACTTTAGATGTACGAATCGATATAATAGTGACTCGCGAGCTTCGGTTATCGATAAATTACAATAGAGATATTGGTTCGATTTTGTACTTAAATAAAATAGGGTTGATATTCGAAAAGCAAGACTGTTGATAAGATAGTGAATAAATTTTATAAGTTTTTTTATAAGAGTTTTTCTGCCTTTATGGCAATACTTTATCCCGTAAATATCGAAGTAGTCTCACTCTCTATTTCTGCCACAAAGTAGTGATGCGTTCCAGTTTGAAGGATGAGACAGTTGTCATACCATGAAATACCCCAAGCACGAAGGGCTCGGCGAGTAAATTAACCCACAGACACAGCCCGCTGAGTTTCTCGCCGGATCTTCTCACTGGGTCGCGTTTCCGATGCGGTGGCAGATTCTGCGAAGCACAGCTCTTGCTAGGGTTCGTGTTAGCAACAACGTCAGGTTTGAGCCCCGTAGACTCATTTACTCGCCCAGTGACACTGATGTGGTCTCTCTAGACCATCAGCTTAAGTAGGAAAAAAAAACCATGAAATTGAAAAATAAGTCTCAAGGTGGGTGGCGACATTCACGTAGTGATAATGTCTATGGCCTTAATACAAGGTGGGATGTGAACTCATGCAAGTGTTCATAGAATTAAAGAAACCTAACTGAATTGTTACAATTTCCTACAATTTTAACGCAGAGGTAACCATCGATACCTACTTAAAAACTGATTGATTATATATTCAGCCAAAAAAGTATCGGGAATGAATGATTTGTTTATGGTTTCAAAATCTTTTTTTTATTTTTGTTAGATTGGCGCAACTGTTATTTGGATTAAATAGAATTATGTTATTGCGAATTTCATATTGACCAAGAGCATCGAACAAAGCATTTATCTTAAATTTTGCATCGCCAATGGAATTTCGACTTTGAAGTCGATAAAATCATTTTGGATGAATAAGTAAAACTTTGTGTATTACTGATCTCTTGCCGGTCATTTTTTGACAGAGTATGAGTATAAGTGTATAGATTTAAGAGGATAGTGTTGTTTAAACAAAGATGGTATCCCAGAAATTTTAAAGAGTCCAATACAATCTATATTATCGCAGTGACCATTTTTTCACGTACCTCGAGCCGGTAGATTAGACAAAATATTTCCATAAACACAATATTTCAACAGAATTTAGGTTAGGTAGTTGACCGAGACGGCAGACGTTTCATAACCTTCGTTCTTCGCCTCGGTGGCTCCGTCGGCCGGGCGTCCTTGGAGTGAGCTGCGCTGTCTGGTGGCAGTGTTGACCGCGGTAATCCCCTTACTCTACCCGGGCCCTGACCTCGAGAGGATCGCACGCTTGGGCTAGAGTGCAGGGGAGTCGTTTAGTGGGTAGTGTCCTTAATTCCATCCCTTGGGCCCGCGGCCCGCTCCTAACATCTGCGGACCGTTCAGTCCCACATACCCCCGCGCCCCCTAATCGCGGCGACCCCGTAGGAGGTTCGGCCCCCCAGCCCGAAAAAAAAAGGTAATTGACACTATTGTTTTTCCAAAACAATATGTGTCTGTAAACGGTTTCTAATCTTTCTTCTTTACATGAATTCTATCAATCCCGCCTTAATTGGAATGACTCGGACGCCAACTATCGCCCAATGTTGTCGCTACTCAAGTCACTTTAGGTACTGGAAAATATATATTTAGAAACGACAGGATTCTGCAAAAACAAATTTCTTAGTTTGAAAGCTATCGATATTTTAATTCTTGTCATTTTAAATACCATTACAATCTGATTTAAGATAATCACGCCGGTCTGCTTCCTTACGGCATGACCCGCTTCATATTATAAGAAACAAACACTAAATTATGATTTCGCGTCCAGATGTTTTCCTCTTTTCTGCATAAAGCGATTCACTTTGGTTCCGTACTCGGTAATACTGTGCATTATAAATTTAAGGATACCGCAACAGGGATGACAGTTCGCTGTTCCGGGATTGCAATTTTTGTTTTTAATTTAGAACCTAAACTCTACATTAGCATACGGCAGGGTTTTAGCTTGATAGATATAGAGATGATTTTGGTTTACACTACGAGTATTGCCTTTTATATGACCTTCAAGTTGCTTGTTTTTATTTTACCTGAAACCCGTATTGTTTCATATAAAATATTTATCTTTATAGGTATGTCCGAAATATGAAATGTTTCTACGTCTCTACGAATTCAGAACTAAGGCTTAGTCCTTGTACTATGGCTGTGTGTACGATTTGAATATTAGCTTTGTTGTTTGCTTTTGTTGATTATTAGAATAGAGTATATAATTTAACAACTACTAGAGGTCCCGCAGTAGTCGAAATTCGACTTTAATTAATGGGAATTGTAAGTTTGTACACTATTATGATTGTATTTTATACTTCTATAATCACAAATTTCGCCAAGACTACTGTATAAAAAATATTACCTACAAAGACAAACAATATTTAATCTCAATTTGACAACAGACGTGAAGAACAAAAGTTTGACAATAAATAGTATGCATGCGTGTGTGCGTCAAATACAGGGTGGCCCATAAGTCCTTTGATATGAAAAAAAATTTATTAAAATAAAACTAATTACATTATGAATTAAATTTTTATTTACATAAAAAGCTTAAAAAACGGGAATTATTTTTTGAAAATAACATCTCCTAAATGTAATCCGTTGCGATCACGGCACTCTTGCAAACGACGTCTAAAATTGTCGATGACTGCGCGGCACGTCACTGCTGAAATGCTTGTCATTTCTCTGCGGATGTTTTCTTTTAGGGCCTCAATTGACCGCGGGTTTGTGTCGTATACTTTAGCCTTAAGGTAGCCCCACAAAAAAAAATCCATCGGGGTCAGATCTGGACTACGTGGAGGCCAGGAAATGTCTCCTCTCTTAGAGATAACTTTGCCAGGAAAAAGTTGACGGATAACGGGCATAGCAGTGTTAGAGGTGTGAGAAGTGGCCCCATCCTGTTGAAACCACGTCCTGGCATTAAAGCCTGAAAAGTTTTGCAATTCTGGTATGAAAAACTCTTCGATCATAGCCACATATCGCTCCGACGTAACAGTAACTGCGCGCCCTCTGCCATCCTCAAAGAAGTAAGGCCCTAGGATACCATGGGCTGACATAGCGGCCCAAACAGTCACTTTCGGACTATGTAAGGGCTTCTGATGCTTAAGTTTTGGATTGATGGGGCTCCAATAGTGGCAATTTTGTTTACTAACATGCCCGTTAAGATGGAAATGAGCCTCGTCAGAGAACATTATGTTATTGAAGGAAGTAAACCGATTCAACATTTCATTCGCATAATTTTGTCTTTGAATACCGTCAGTTTCCTTTAATTCTTGAACCAACTGAATTTTGTAAGGGTGCATATGTAAATCTTTCTTCAAAATCCGTTGTAACGATGTCCTGGATACGTTTAATGCTCTGGCGCGCTTACGAGTTGACTGTGTCGGATTTTCGCGAATAGACTGTGTCACTGTGTCTATGTTTTGTTCCGTACGTGACGTCCTTGGGCGACCCAACCGCGGTTTATCTAACGTCGAACCGGTCTCCTCGAACTTAGCAACCCAGTTCTTAATCGTTTGAAGAGTTGGAGTGTCGTCAAAGTTGTGTAAACCTTTGTGTTCTCGAAATTTACGCCGCGCAACGGTTGCCGAATTGTCGTTTTTATAAAACTCGCGCACACAAAACGCACGGTCCGCTCCGGTAAAACGCTCCATCGCGACTAAATTCCCAGAAACCGAAGTTACTCCCCCCGCTTCCCCTGCACCGCTCACGCGCGCCCTGTTCGTTTTATTCAAATTTTACTTTTCAAAGGACTTATGGGCCACCCTGTACATGGTATGTAGTGTGTGTAATGTTTTCTTTATTGATTTAATGTATCTTTTATGCATTATTAAAAAAAATATTAGCATTGTGCACTTCTTCTCCATATTCTCTATAAGTGTGGAAAATTTGATACTCCTCCGTCCGCGTAATTTTCGTAAAAAGGGATACAAAGTTTTTGCTTCACGTATTAATATATAGATTCATAGGTAACACTGATTTGCAGTGTCTAGATAAAGTATTCATAGGCTTATTATATATTCTGATTATTCGATTGTCACATTCTCCCACTTAATTCCTTAGTAGTTAGGAATAATGGTGACCACAAGAAAATACTGAACCTTCAAAATCACGTTATCCGAGCTCATGTTATCATAGGTCTCGGAACGAACCTAATTATAAAAATATTAGAAGGGTTCATCCTTTAAAATTAAAATTAAAATAAATACAAGCACACTAGCACGTATCTACGAATGTCTGTAAAGGATTTTTTAAGTACTACGCAACGCTTTGTACAGAATTAAAGAAGAAACAGAAATTGTTTCTTCCCATGGCACGCTGCAGTGAATATGTGGAGATATTACACAAGCAGGATTTGAAGTCAGGCTGGTCATAAAACTGATGCCAAATGCCTATGTAGCGTTGATAAGAGGACAAGCTCAGCTGACACCACATAAGGTTTGAAGAGCGGGGCAGCCGTTGTAACTATACTGAGACCTTAGAACTCATATCTCAAGGTGGGTGGCGCACTTACGTCGTAGATGTCTATGGGCTCCAGTAACCACTTAACATCAGGTGGGCTGTGAGTTCGTCCACCCATCTAAGCAATAAAAAAAAACATAATGTGGTGTGTGGTGGTTGATCAAGTTTCGTAAAATACAAATCAAATCCGTATATTGTATGTAATTTTGGATTATTACTTTTGTGAGTAGAGTTTCTTACTGGTGGTAGGACGTCTTGTGAGTCGGCACGGGTAGATACCACCACTCTACCTATTTCTGCAATGAAGCAGTAATGCGTTTCGGTTCGAAGGATAGAGCAGCCGTTGTACTGTAAAAATTGAGACCTTAAAACTCTTGTTTCAAGTTGGGTGGCAGCATTTACGTTGTAGATGTCAAGGAGCTCTGGTAACTATTTAATACCATAGAATAGGCAGAACCAGTTACAGCTGTAAAGCAATGGAAACTGCATCATGTCTCAAGGGTGATATTTTATCTACTATCCGCAATATTAATCGAATTAAACCAATTATGTAGCAATAGTCTTTTCCGTTAACAACTAGGCATATACGATTACCTTACCTTACCTACCTTAAGAGCGAGTGATTGTTGGACTGAATGTCCCATCACTAAGTCATTCAGTAAAACAAACAAGCGCTTCATTACTTTAATATACAAGTACTCGGCTTATTGATTTAAGTTATAGTAAGGTCTGTTACATTTCTTGGTACGGCTTTATTATTACTTACCTTACCTTACCTACCTTCAGAGCGAGTGATTGTTGGACTGAATGTCCCATCACTAAGTGATTCAGTAAAACAAACAAGCTCTTCATTACTTTAATATACAAGTACGCGGCTTATTGATTTATCTGTTACATTTCTTGGTACGGCTTTATTATGCGCCGAGTGCATTACCTGCATTGGATAAAACAATGAACGACCGATCGTTGTGTAGGCGAAAGGTTATGTGGTCACCAAGATTTGGAGTTTAATCGAGACTTGAATTTAAGAATGCAAAAAGTTTGTATCAAACATTATTTAAATGTAGTACAGTTTTGTAAGCCACGATGTTTGGGGTAGTGCGATAGTTAAATTAGGATACACTTTCAGTCATCCGTGATGAAGGAATAAATGTAGTTTTGAAAAAACAAACAAAAACATGTATAGAATATAGAACTAAAAATTAATGGAGTCTGTAGGATAGCCCAAAGTTTGGATATTAGGAGAAAGTGCTATAATTATAATGTTGTCGTCAGGCCCTGTTCCATGCTAGTTCTCAAGTTAATCACACTGATTGTAGCTGGGGAACACTTTTAGGCTCTCCAAGCATGGGTAACCATTCTTGTCGAACTCGTCAAGTACGACCAAGAGTTTGACATGCAACTTAGTCCATAGACAGATCACACTGGATTTCTCGTCGGGTATTTTGGGGGGGTCGAGATTCCAATATGGTAGTAGATTCAGCCAAGCCAATATAGCTAGCAATTTCCTCAGGTTGAGCCCCGTAAGTTCACCTATCTGTCCGAGCGTAGCTGGAATAGATCCTTAGACTACCAGTTTTTTATGTTTGTGGGATTACTGGTAGCCTAGAGGCCTTTCCAGTTACACCAGGACAGGTGGGCAAACAAAGGTTCAGCCAGCCTTGCCTGGCCAGCCAGATTTGCATCTCCATAGGAGACCTAACATCTCCAGAGACATTGCTTCGCGAATCAATCTACTGCCGGTTCGGAATCGCGACCGGCTGAGAAGATCCGGCGAGAAATTCAGCGGGAGGCTACCATCTATTAAATAGGGAAACAAGAAAAAATTCGTTATATAGATACAGGTTAAACTAAAAATGAAACGATCCGAATTGGAAATCCATTTAACATTTTGTTTAATAATTTGCGAGAGTAGATTGTTAGTGCAAAGGGACTCACTGTTAGGTTTAATAAAGGCTCGAATTTAGTTTTAATAATTTTACTATGGTTTTGCTCGAGTTATTACTAAACACTTTATCAACAAAAATAAAATAGTAGATAAATATTAAATTTGAAATTCGAATCGAATTTTGATTAGAAAATCTTAACAAAATAATTTTTTCCTTTCTTAAAATTTACATTTAGTTCGTGGTCACACTACAGTATAGATACGAATAATTTATGCGGTGTGGAGATTTACATTTCACTTCGTTACCGAACCAAGAATTAGCTGGTAACACATATATTATAAAGAACTTATCCCGTACTGTGTAAATATCCTTGCGATATATGTTTTGATATACGCCGAGATTTCACAAGAGTTATTTGAGACAGTGCAGCGCGGTGTGAAGAAATATAATTGGAAAATAACTTTTGCTTTGTATTGAAATGATCAAAAATATGTATTGCTTTAGTATGCAGATTTAAACTACCCTCTGTCTCATAGTAAGTTATCGAAGGTTTATAAGCCAAACCTTACATTTTTTGAGTTCTGTCTGGAACAAGTGTTCCTCCTCAAACGCCGGTTATTGACAGACTATCATCATCATCGTCATTATCCGCTACAATGAACGGTCCTCCGCTCTTCCACATCCAAGCTTCTCCAGCATATCGCCGCAAGTCAACAGTCCACCGGACAAGGGGACACCCAACACTGCGCTTACCAGTACGTGGTCTTCAGTCTAGAACTCGTCTGCTCTAATGGCCATCGGCCATCTTTACTGGTGGTAAGACCTCTTGTGAGTCAGCGCGGGTAGGCACCACCCTGCCTATTTCTGGATGGCGCATTTACGTTGTAGATGTCTATGGGCTCCAGTAACCACTTAACACCAGGTGGGCTGTGAGCTCGTCCACCCATCTACGCAATAAAAAAAACTACCAAGCTAAATTACAGCACCAATAGACGGTTAGAATATGATTTGAAGCATTATGTAAAGCATTTAGCCATTAGGTACTCCAGATATGTCAGTAACGTGTTATAACAATGCTTTAGTTTCAATTATTTTATCACCACGAATTTGTTTTGTGCATACCTTCCTAATGTTACAGGAAAATTATATTTAGCAGTACTCCAGTTGTTCTACCAGTGACGTTTTCCCTGAAATAAAACGGTTACGTCGTTGTCTGGAACTGTAACTGTGCATTATCGTGTGGATAATTCAGTGGTAATTATAGCACTTCAGTATTATGGGCAAGCGTTGAGTTTACGTTTTATAAATAAGATGCTTTCTATACTTTTCTTTACTGGTGGTAGGACCTCTTGTGGGTCCGCACGGGTTGGTACCACCGCCCCTCCTGTTTCTGCCGTGAAGCAGTAATGCGTTTCGGTTTGAAGGGTGGGGCAGCCGTTCTGACTATACTGAGACCTTAGAACTTATATCTCAAGGTGTGTGGCGCATTTACGTTGTAGATGTCTATGGGCTCCAGTAACCACTTAACACCAGGTGGGCTGTGAGCTCGTCCACACATCTAAGCAATAAAAAAAAAAAAGCTTTTATTATGTAGGTCGAAAGACCCGTCGAGAATTTATAGGAGCACTCTCTTTACTACAACGAGCGAAGGAAAATATTTTTGATGGTACTTTTTTCGCTACTTCTCCTTTCCTGTCTTCATGAGATTCAGCCTCATAAATACACAAAAATGGACCTATTATTATAACAAATTAAGTGGATAAATAAATGAATATTCTGCAATCGGTGATAAGTCGATACGCCATTAATACTAACGAATTTCCTGTTAGTACTATCACATTAGAAATATAAGCATTCGCGTTTGAAAAAAATGTTTAGGAGTATAATTTATTTTTTGTCTTTCGTAGTTTTAAAGGATCATAGCAAACGATTAACGATTTAGCTGCAGGTTAATCTATACTTCTATACTAATATTATAAAGAGGAAAGATTTGTTTGTTTGTTTGTTTCGAATAGGCTCCGAAACTACTAGACCGATTTGAAAAATTCTTTTTCCATTAGAAGCCGACATTGTCCCTGATGAACATAGGCTACTTTTTATTATTATTTTTTTATTTTTTATTTTTTTTTTCATGTGTGTTTTAATGTTTCCGAAGCGAAGCGAGGGCGGGTCGCTAGTAAACTAATAAAATGAAAATATACAACCAACTAAACTTTGACAGCCAACTAAGCCCACCGATTAAAAAAAAAAAGGAAATTTCCCCAAAAAAAAACGGTCGTCTACGACGCGTGCCGCCATGTTGGCCACAATTTAGTACCGGAAACGGATACTTGCGCGACGTATTTAAGAACTAATTCGTTGCCCTATTCGTGTATCGACTCCGCACTGATTGATCGAACATTGAGTGATTTAAATAGTAGGGGAGTTTTTTTTTTTCAATCGAACGACGTAAGATAAATTTTTAACTTTAAGTTTTTATTCTCACTATATTATATCCGACGTTTTGAGTACTTAACAGTTTTCCTGGTTGTACTATACTTGTTTTACAATACTGCTCTACGGGTCGATATAGTCGGTGATCGTTTGATTTAACTCTAACCAATACATAACATAAGAAAAATCATCGCTTAAGCTGAGCATATTCGGATATCCAAAACGTACGTATTTAAAAATGTTGATCTTATTACGTTTCATGAGAAATCACGGAAACCATTTAGTACGTGGAACGCTTTCGTCTTCTCGGTAATACGAGATGAAGGCAGCTTCCTCGTACTCTACTCATTACGCATTAATACACGTACAGGAAATTTGAACACATTTTCGTACGTTATGTACAAGTCAGTACAATAAATTCGCGCCATAAAAATGATGCCAATACTAAAAAAAACAATCAATAGACACAAATGAAGAATAAAAAAAAACATAATAACATAATGTAGGCGGCAGTTCAAATTTCGAACAAACTGCGTTTTAAAAATTAACAAGAATGTCTGCCCCACTTTACGAGCGCGATCCCGTACGAATCATTGAACTAGTGCCAACATTAACAAAACAAAATTAATCAGACGGACAAAATAAATCATAATGCAAAACGTACTATTATGTAATGTACCGTTAAGACTTCGTTAAAGTTTCCCTTAATTTTCCTTCGACATGCCCGTAGAAAGAGACAGCGATATAAAGAAATTCGAGTGAGAATGAATTCGATGTATGTCTATGGCTTTCGTAGCGAAGAACGCGGGCGCAACGCTGAAAGCTACAGCAATTTTCTTTCTTCAGTCTTGCTTCAAAGCTCGCGGCGTTAGGACGTGTCGCCGTTTATTCTAATTGTAATAAATCGATAACGTTTTTATCCCGATATTATTTTTCGGTGACTGTGTTCTGTGTATTCCGGTGACCGTTTTGGTGAACTGTTTTAAAACTGTTTTATTTAATATTGGGATATAATCCACGGCAGGATTGTTTTCATTCCACTAAGGTAAGGAATTGTTATTTTAAGATGTAATTAAATTTAGAACACGTTATATATTTTTTTTGAAATGAGACGATAATAAATTTCATAAGAAGTAGTGACTCATGTGTTCCCGGTATTGTTTACGGGACTATAAGTTTGATATGAAAAAAAAATTTTTTTTTCATTACTTTTATGTATTAATAATTTAGTTGAACAATTTATAACTCATGTTCCTATTGTTTAAATGACATATTAATTGTTTTAATTAATACGTCAAGTTTTAATCAACCATAGATTCCATATTAATTATGTATAGGACACTATTATCTCAATATCCTATTCGCATTATTAACATCGATTTAAAACAATCTGACGATGTATCTTCCTTCGAAGTATGTGTTGTTTATTACGATAATCGAAACAAAGCATTGTCGAGACTCATAGTCTAAGACGCGGTTTTGTTAAATCACCAATCAAACATAGTTAAAGTTAACTAACATTTCCGCATTTTGATTTAAAAAAAATACTGGTTTGTGATCTTAGTTATAAGCTATGTTAACAGAATAAGCCTTCGTAACCGGAATTCAGGTTACCACTTAGTATCAAGTGGGCTGTGACCTCATGACGTATCTGTTGCTATCTAGTTATGACAAAAAAAAACATAGCTCTAAGATAAACTGGAAGCATGCTTGTAGCCATTTTTCCTCCAGTACTAAACCTGCTACTCTTAGATAAAAAAAAATTTTTTTTGCTTGTATGGGTGGACGATCTCACCTCCCACCTGGTGTTAAGTGGTTACTGGAGCCCATAGACATTTACGACGTAAATGCGCCACCCGCCTTGAGATGTAAGTTCTAAGCTCTCAGTAATAGCTATAACGGCTTCAAACCGAAACGCTTCACTGCTTCACGGCAGAAATAGGCAGGGCGGTGGTACCTACCCGTGCGGACTCACAAGAGGTGCTACCACCAGTGATTACGCAAATTATAATTTTGCGGGTTTCATTTTTATTACACGATGTTATTCCTTCACCGTGGAAGTCAATCGTGAACATTTGTTGAGTTGTACACCCGTGAAACTGCTGATCTACCGGTGAATTCAGTTCACATCTCGCTACTCAACTTATAACTGTACGTCAATTTCTTGCTATCAAATCATGACGAACTCGTCGCCCAATTGACGGATGACCGCCATTAATGGGCATCATCAGGGGCACAGATTTAGGAATTCTTCAAAATCTTGGTTTAAACAAGGATATAAAAATATTATTTTTCTAGAACAACCTAACGGTCGTTAGTGCGAATTGTTTATTAACCATCAGTCATGCTTTCAAGATCTTAAATGTTTCTTGTTACATATTTCGTGTGTGTCCGTAACAGTGAGTTGTGTATAGTGTAATCTAATACAGTAAAAGCTATTTATTGGCGAGTGATATAGAAAACTAGCTGGCCCGGCAAACGTTGTTTATGAATTATTTCTAGGAAAGATAAATAACCTAGATACCGACTGCAGCGCCATCTGCCGGGCTGATTTGTGAATCAAAACCATTCTCGAATCCACCTGAAGGTACACAGAAAATTTCATTAAAATCGGTCCAGCCGCTTAGGAGGAGTTCAGTGACAAACACACGCACAGAAGAAATATACCTATATATATTAAGATATGCCGCCAATACAGAAACCGTGAATGTCGAAAAGCGCGCTTACAAAAGATATTCTGTTGGATATCTGCATATTGGAATCCTTATTATCAACCGATACGTACCAATTAGATCCGCGAATAAAGAAATCTTCATCCGCGAATATAGGTATTGGGTGGCACTTTTTTAATCCGTGAATAGTGAAAACGCGAATGTAGGAAGAGCGAATAAGGAGTTTTTAGTGTTGTTTAAAAAATGTCTGTCCGTGTTTCTTTTCGCTACATTTGTTCGATTGGGATTAAACTTAGTGTGGTAGGTACTGGCTGGAAAGTTATTGGCAATTTCTCGTGGTACCGTCGTCCTGCGAACCGATCGTTTGTTCTGAAGGCGGGATAGCATTTATCCCGATGCGTCTACGACTCCAGCGCGATGTCGGATACGGAACATCAAAGTTCCATTTATGAAAGGAAATCCCTTTCATATAATCTTTGTCTATTATTAAATGTTTATTAGTATTTCGAACTGTTACTTTATTTACGGATGGCAACATTTATTAACAAGACTTCTTGGCGGGAAAGTGAAGAGTGATGTTGTTTTGTTTGAATTTTATCGATTCAGCGTTTATTCGCTTTCAAAAGTGTGTAACTATGTAGTATTTAAGATGGTATACAAGTATGGCGAAATTGAACAAGACCGCTCGTGATGATAGCTTCGTTTTTGTTTTAAAAACTCTCTAGAAGTTTCGACAGTTATACGCCATTTTACTAAGAATTATAATTGAAGATTACCAGAAATAAAATAGCTTTTAATTTCAGTTATTAATGTCCGTACACTAATTGTAAGCTGATTTTCATTTTACATCCGCATTGAAACATCTACTTTGGAATTGCACAAACGCAATTTGAACTAATAAACAGTGAATATAATAACTTTATGACTACAACCTAATTAGTACTGAACTCATCACAGTTTATGGCGTAGGCTGGCAATAAAGCTTATTGTTTGCCTAAGTATTTTATAGTCTTACAATAAACGTGTAGAATCGGAATAGCTTGACCGATTCGTGCTTTTATGATGGAATCTAGTATTTTTAGTTTGCTTTGTAATTGCCATTGCATTGTCTTGTCGAATTAAATATACGCCTAATTCTTAATTAGTTATGAACGAGCATGTGCAGTACCCAGTCATAAATATTGCACATCGACCTTTGGAAAGAGACCGTCGGCTAATTTCGGATTCGTAGAGCGCTATCTCTTTCGCACACTACCTGCTATGTGACGTTTGTCAAGTGATCTGATTTGCCGATATGATGCGTATGAATTGTTGAAGTTATATGAGCTTGATTCAGCACTATGTCAGATAAGAAAGAATAATTGCGTTATGTCTTTTATTCATTTGCGACGAAAAAGATACGCGGAATATCTTGAAACCTGTCAATGGAGACAGAACGCAATCGGGTGCCTCCTAATGTTTCGATAAAAATAATCAAGAGTCTATTTACTTTGTGTTAGTAATATTTTTGATGAAAAGGGCTAAATGGTTAAATCTTAAACTAATACTGCTCAGTTAATCATCGAGGATAAAACGTACGAATGCTGGTCAAACAATAAAATGGTCCCAGTATGGAAGCCAAGGTTCTCTGGAACCGAACTTGAGACCCTTTTAGCATTCAGCGTGCGTTTCAAACGTAACACGTGGCAAACAATGTGTTTTTGTTACTATACGACACAGAAATCCGTCGAGTCGTTCCTATATTTAATAATTTTACAAAATCTATCTACATAATATCTATATATATAAAAATTAATTGCTGTTCGTTAGTCTCGCTAAAACTTGCGAACAGCTGGACCGATTTGGCTAATTTTGGTCTTGAATTATTCGTGGAAGTCCAGAAAAGGTTTAAAAGGTGAAAAAATATGAAAATGATCGGAATTATATATAAAAACAAACAATTTTGTTTTTTCTTTGATCTGTCCCCGGTCGGACGGATTCTTTTTGTTTTTTTTTAAAGTTTATTTTATACAAAAGTTTAGGTCTTTTATTTATCGATTGAGGCACTACGAAGTCTGCCGGGTCAGCTAGTATTTTACAATTTGTGAAATATGTAATATTAGAGTGTACGTCATTATTCTAATAGGGATTTAAGTTTAGACTATACAGGCCTGCAGTTTAACATGTGTGTCTTGCGAAAAATGATAAACAAAAAACCTTATAACAATACTTTTGGATGAACTACCTCAAAATCACCTCAGTCAGCCGGAATATCGTCAACTATAAAATATATTTTTTAGCCTTTTAAACGTCTCCTTATAGTATGTTAGTATTAAACAGTACTATACCAGTATTATACTGGTGGTAGGATCTCTTGTGAGTCCGCACGGGTAGGTACCACCACCCTGCCTATTTCTGCCGTGAAGCAGTAATGCGTTTCGGTTTAAAGGGTAGGGCATTTACGTTGTAGATGTCTATGGGCTCCAGTAACCGCTTAACAACAGGTGGGCTGTGAGATCGTCCACCCATCTAAGCAATAAAAAAAAACAGATATATATTTTGCAAGCAGTTAATCGCGATCGATAAAGTCTAGCGCGTTTCTTTTATCGTATTGTTTTCGTAGTACAAGAGAGTCACCTTGAAAATTATAATCAAGATACAGATATCGTTTTTTTAGATTATTCGTATTTTATTGGATACTAGTTATTTTTATACATCGTTTCATGTTTAATGACAAAGGGTGTTTCGAAACGAAGCTTTCTATATGAGAAAGAACAATGGTCGGTCGTGTTTTTGTCCCTGTTTAAAATTTTCATTGTCTGTTCTTCTGTGCTTTATTTTTTTGTATAAAACATATATAACATATAAATATTATTAGTGATTTAATTAAGATATTTTTTTTTTTTTTTTTTTTTTTTTTTTTTATTGCCCTTGTAGGCAGACGAGCATACGGCCCACCTGATGGTGAGTGGTTACCGTCGCCCATGGACTTCAGCAATGCCAGGGGCAGAGCCCAGCCGCTGCCTACCGTTTAATACTCTCCACAAGCCTCGTTTGAAGAAGGACATGTGAATGACAATTGACATAGCTGAATTATATTTTCTTTAAATAAATACCCACATTTTTTTTTATATTATCTTGTATAATCGTTAAAGCTTTCATCGAAAATCACTGGTGGTAGGACCTCTTGTGAGTCGGCACGGGTAGGTACCACCGCCCTGCCTATTTCTGCCGTGAAGCAGTTATGCGTTTCGGTTTGAAGGGTGGGGCAGCCGTTGTAACTATACTGAGACCTTAGAACTTATATCTCAAGATGGGTGGCGCATTTACGTTGCAGATGTCTATGGGCTCCAGTAACCACTTAACACCAAGTGGCCTGTGAGCTCGTCCACCCATCAAAGCTATAAAAAAAATACCACAGTAGATGAAATTTAGTTGCTTAACAATGACTCCACATCTTTCTAAAGCCAATATTCTTTCCGGTAACGTATAATGCGATCCCAACACGTGGTTCCGAAGGTAGCAAAAAAATTTAAGATACATTCTGATGAAGATGTTCACCAGAATAATATAACAGACGAGTATACTCGTAATATGAGTATTCGTAATAATCGTTTATGGTAGTCGAAGTATTATTATAAATTACACTTATGCGTTAGCATTAGCTTACATTTAAACAATGCGTCATATTAAAATAAATTAATATTGTTTTTCAAATGACGTTTGAAGAGAATTTATGTGACACCAGTTTGTCTTTGCTTCTGGTATTTAAAATTTTCCGTAAACTGGAGTTAAGTTAATGTAAGTTTGATGACATTCGTCGGCACTACGAATTGATTTCTGCTTCATATTATTCATACATATTAGAGACTGGTATTATTTAACCCTCAAGCCTCGATGCTTGTACTATTACTACTACTAGTATCCGTCCCTGTTCCCGTTATCTGGGGTCGGGTCTCCTCACTCTACGGCGCCAGGCTGATCTGTCCTGGGTTGTCGGTTTTGGCAATTGGGCTTCCTTAAGGTCTCTTTCGATGTTTGACCACCAGGTCGATGGCGGGCGGCCTCTACCTTTCTTTTGTTCTGGCAAGCTTAATGCGATTTTCACTAGATGGTCTTCATCCCGTCTCATGATATGGCCATACCATCTAAGGCGATTTTCCGTCATTTTGTCTGTGATTGATGTGACTTTAAAGCTCCCCCGTATGTATTGTACTACAGTCATACTACAGTGCTATAATTTGCTCTATGGATGTGACGATTCTGGTGACTATATCCTGGAATATAATTTCAATCAATCACAAATATAATGATTGAAAGGTGCGGTGTGAGCATGCAACACGTGGTCTCTATTTCTACCAAATTTAGATAGCAAATTAGGTAATCCATACAACTGTAACATTACATCTTTTTTTCATATGCTTTTCAATTATTTATTTTTAAGTAGTTACTGGAGCCCATAGACATCTACAACGTAAATGCGCCACCCACCTCGAGATATAAGTTCTAAGATCTCAGGTATAGTTACAACGGCTACACCCACCACCAGTGATTACGCAAATTATAATTTTGCGGGTTTGATTTTTATTGCACGATGTTATTCCTTCACCGTGGAAGTCAATCGTGAACATTTGTTGAGTACGTATTTCATTAGAAAAATTGGTACCCGCCTGCGGGATTCGAACACCGGTGCATCGCTTCAACACGAATGCACCGGACGTCTTATCCGTTAGGCCACAACGACTTACATTAGGCCACAACGAATGCTTTCGTTTTTTGTAATATTTTTTATTAAGGAATGCAGCAAAATATCAGTGCAAATTTACGGCAAAAATAGCCAACTCGTCGTAAATTGCACTCTTATCAATTCTAATTCGTGTAGTCGAAACATTTCCACGATGCTCTAATTCAAGAAGCATAGGAAATATTTAATTCGGTGCATCATAACCAGGAAAATTTCCAATGATTCATGTGATATAAAATTAGACGAACACATTTTGCTTTGCTTGCGGATTCGCTCGTTACGAATTCCCACGCAATTTAAGGGTGCCTCAATAAGACGTTTGGTTTTGAATATACCGCCACTTTAACGGTTTTTCTGGGTCAAGCTGTCACTGCTTGACAGCTGACAGGTAAGAACTACGTCATTAATATTATTATAATTTTTTTATATAAAACCAATGTTTAAGGACAGAGAACATTGCTTACTGTAGGGCGTGTCATGAACTGATACCGTCTATTAAATTGGAAGTACTTTACCTCAGGTGGCGAAATTTGTTGGCGTGATGCTTATTGACTCCTCTAGTGAGTTTGTTTATTCATATGGCGCAATAAAGAAGCGCTTGCAAAGCAAATTCAGTGATAAAATTGCAGGTCCATCCAGTGCTAATAAAAGCAATTGTTTATTTTTTTTTTAGGTGTTGACTGAGTTATTCTATAGCCAGTGTCTCGCATACGGTGTGCTCTATAAAAATGGCGCGAAAATAGAATTTCACATGTGCCCAATTTACGAGTTTCTCGGAAACGCTGGCAAGTGACCCGTAAAAAAGTTATATATTTTTTTTATTGTTATGTTGTGATAATGTACTTTATGTTAGGTGAATAGTTTGGAAACCTTAAATTAAATATAGATATCCTATTAATAGTAAAAGTAGATTTTACAGACTAGTTTTAAATGAGAGTATTTATTTTTGATTTTATTAGTAGTTAGGCTACATTTTTAGACATTTTCCTAAGAGAATACATATTTAAGTAGTCTTTAAGAACTGCTTCCGCTATCAAGAAGTACCTAACACCATAAATAACCATCGAAATCGCAAAACAAAATCATTTGAATTGTGAGCAGAATCAGTTGGACAGCACCAAGCAGTTACACGTTCAGTTTCAATCGTGTAACAACAGTCGTAACACAGAATATAAATCAACGAGACTTTGACCTCATGTCTCAAGGTAGGCGTTCACTATGTGAGGTCGATGGGCTCCGGTAGCTCCTGAACATCAAGATAGTTGAGAGCTCATCCAACAATCTAGCGCAACACAAAAATAGCGGAATTTTTCTAAATTTTAAAATCACATATTCTAAAACAATTTGCTAGTTTAAAATAAATGTAATAAAAAAAATGTTCATATAGATTTAAAATATATTTGACAATGAGAAATCCTATATAAAACACATAAAAATACATAACATTAAATTAAATCCATATATTAGGAGCGTGCATTATTCTTGTTGCATTCCGATTAAGAATATTTTTAAATTTTGTTTCCTTTTCATTGTCAAGCGTTCTATTTTCGTTGTGATTCTATGCGGCCAGTGTTCTCGATTCGTGCACTTGACAAATTTAATCACGAAATCCAATCGTACGAATTTGAACTCTATTTCTTACAAAAAATAACTTCAATAATTTTACGAACGGCAGAGATAATTTGTAATTATTACTCTGTAACAAATCTTGACGCAAGTTAGTACCGAAAGAATGAACCTTAAACTTTAATAGTGAAGGTTGCAAATCGTTTATGTCAGATAATTATTTTAATTTTCATGCTTAAAATTAAAAGTATTCTTAAAATGTATACATAGCATTTGTAGTATGGAGCGATGATTTATTTTAAAGTTTATTGAAAAACAAAAAATTCTAAGCGTGTTTGGGTTTGCTTAAACAATAAATTCTGGTCTTTAAATAAAGCATCCAAATTGCTGTTCTATTTTGGGCATGAATATTTTTCAAAGCATAGGCTAAGGCGATCCTTATTTATTCATGTCGTGTATAGTTTTTGACATAATGAAAGATAAAACTTTCATCTCTTTCCCACAGCCGCATTAAAAAATACTGTTGGCTCAACAGTTTCAGACACGCTTCTAACACGAAAGACTTAGATTTCGAGAATGTTCACGTACTATGTTTAAATTTCCTGTAAGTCCTGTTTTCAAATGATAGGCTGACTCACTACCCATCTGGTATCAACTGGGGTCGAGATTTCAATTTAATTATTTAACAATAGTATCGACTTTTAGAGCGCAACGCATTTCAAGAAGATTGCTGCTTCGCGGTTGAAATAGGCAAGATCTAGTCGTACCTACCCACCAGTGTAAGTTTAAATCTCATTAAAAAAGAAATTGTGTTCGATTTTAATTTGCATTTTATTTTAAGAGCTTTGCTCATAAATAATTATTACATCATTTGTTGCCTACCGCCATGTCACCACGAGGAAGTCCATTATTCAATATGGCATCATCATACTGTGACATAAAATGCCCATAATTATGCAAGCCACGGCCCGGGATAGATGATAGAATGAAAACTAATATACCCATACAAATTAGATTGTTTTAGCATATCTTCTTATCGGGAGGCCGATAGATATTTGGTTTTTTAATAGACGGATGTGCTTATGTACCGTGAATTGTTGTGTTTACCGCTCCTGAAAAACGTGTATGACACGCGAAATCGTCTCATTTGTGTTTAATAATTGCTGTCCCAACAATTGCAGTCGGATGGCAAGACTAATTTGCGACATTAATAGGCAGGGTGGCTTCTCCCCTTGCGACCTTTCTGTCTTGTTCGTTTTAGGGTTGAAGTCGTCGTGACCTAAAGGATAAGACGTCCGGTGCATTCGTGTTGAGCGATGCACCAGTGTTCGAATCCCAGGCGGGTACCAATTTTTCTAATGAAATATGTACTCAACAAATGTTCTCGATTGAGTTCCACGGTCTTTTACTTCTTATAACCCCGAACTCTTCATCAAAATAGTCCTACGATTCAGCCCTAGGATGTGATAAAATTAATCACATATTTCCTTTCGACATCATCGAGTATTTGCACATTCATAGTATCATTGTCAAGTTATCGAGAGGTTAGTTGCTATCGTACCTAATATCCTGGCTTCCTGATAGATACAGCCGTAGACGCAAGGAAACAATTACTGTCAAGTGACGTGTCCGGACTGTCAAGACTCTAGCTATGACAATACATAGTTTATTAGAGTGTGTACTATTTATTTTATGCAACATTTTTTTTTCACCTTTTCGTAGATTGTATGGTCTCGGAAATTTATTAAGTACTTTTCGATATTTCAACCGATAATTATGCAGGTAGTGGTTGGGTTACTATGTTCAACCCATAAAAATGGGGTGAACATAGTTGCGGTTTTTTTTTGTAGATTAATTGCCTCTACGTATCGTTTCACTAGGTTTGGGCATTTATGGTAGATTTTTGGATAGTCCCATTGGTTTTTTGGATACGTTTTAACGTTATAGGACTAGTGGCTGTTATTGATTCCTATAGTGAAGTCCTACCTTTTACAGCATATTTCTGGCTCACCAGACCAACGATCGAAGCATTACTCGGAGTTTTGTTATGTATCAAACAAGATTTTTTGAAAGATACCATATAAATTATTTTATGTTTAAATAAATTTTAATAATTTTAATAATCCCAAATTATGACCACTGCCATGTTCGCGCAGTAATATTTGACAGTTCCGATTCAGTTACGACAGTTATATGCGTAATTTTAATAGAATACGCGTTATTAGTTAGAATGCCAAATTGGAGATTTTGAACTCTTAAATCAGTAATTGTTGATATTGTACTTAAAAGATTTCGGGTGATCATTATAGTGATAACCAAAAATATCGATGATAGATTAAAATATACCTCTGTGCTTTTAAATCCTGACGGCATCCATACAACTGGTGGTAGGACCTCTTGGGAGTCCGCACGGGTAGGTACCACCACCCCGCCTATTTCCGCCGTGAAGCAGTAATGGGTTTCGGTTCGAAGGGTGGGGTAGCCGTTGTAACTATACTGAGACCTTAGAACTTAAATCTCAAGGTGGGTGGCGCATTTAAATTGTAGATGTCTATGGGCTCCAGTAACCACTTAAAACCGGGTGGGCTGTGAGCTCGTCCAACCATCTTAGCTATAAATAAAAAAAAATACAAAACGCATCATAGTAATTGGATAATTAATTCTGCAGCAAAGTATGTCGTGTAGATCTTTGGCTTGCGATCTTTGGTGATTAGTCAATAATAAAAATGACATTGAAGAAGAGATTGTTTTAGCATTTAGGTTGTATTCGCTACAGAGACTATTGGAAGCAAATTGCTTTTTTTTTGTATCTGCGTATATCATATTCTACGTGCGTCAGATGGTGGCGGGATAAATTCAGTATTATGACAGAATGTCGTGATGTGAAATTATATTACTAGTTGAGACGCAAGGAAACGATTAGCGCTGTCTGTGACGTGGTATGACTATCAAGTACCCATAGTAAAGACTTTGTAAATCTCAATAAGAGGGCTATGAGTTAGTGTGAGTGTTTTAGAGTGAATGTTTTGTATCCGTAAAATAATTTGACGCTATAAGTAGTATATATTTCTTCTGTGTCTGTTGTCTATATTCTGTAGAGACCAAGTGTGGACATGCCATAATTGAACACACATACAGTCTTAAATCCGCGACTTCTCTCGTTAAAAGCACGCGCGATAACACGCAGAACGTCTGCGTAACTAAACCTATTGTATTATGTGATTGCATTTGATTTATTTCTATATTAATAAGACATGATTTGGTGTTTCTTTGAAGTAAAAAAAAATTAACTAAATCAATTCTTTAAAATTTAATTACCACGATACTGCGTTTTGATACGGAACCGCGTGCGAGTTGCAAGGGAGACGATTCTTTAGGATCACATTACGTGACATTCTATATTTACGTCGCTGTTTCCTTACGCAAATAACATAGCTTACGATATAATATATTTGTTTTAAATAATGGACGACATTTCATGTTCAATCTTATGTTAACAAATTTAATTTAACAAGAGGTCCCGCAGTAGTCAAAATTCGATTATAATTAATTGGAATTGTAAGTTTGTACACTATTGTGATTGTATTTTATACGTCTATAATCACAAATTTCGCCAAGACTACACTATAAAAAATATTAACAAAGACAAACAATATTTTAATCTCAATTTGACAACAGACGTCAAGACAAAAAGTATGACAATAAATACCTATGCATGCGTGTGTGTTCGTCAAATACCTGGTATGTAGTGTGTGTAATGTTTTCTTTATTGATATAATGTATCTTTTACGCATTATATTAAAAAAATATTAGCATTATGCACTTCTTCTCTATATTCTCTATAAGTGTGGAAAATTTCATACTCCTCCGTACGCGCAATTTTCGTAAAAAGGGATACAAAGTTTTTGCTTCACGTATTAATATATAGATATAAAATTCGAATTGAACTTTCGAGGGATTGTTCTGTTAGATAATTATCATTCATATGAGGTTTTGTCTGAAAGTAATTGCTTTTACATCGATAATACTGCCCATTGTACATTTTCTGTTTAATTTCTTGCATTTCTGCTGATCTTATATTGGTGCACAACCAAGTATGTTCGACTTAAATTTTTGATAACTCCATTCACTATTTTTAATAACGACTTAGTCTTAAATGAGACTAAGAGATATATAGAAAGTGTCAAGAAATAATAAAGCCAACTATTCAAGAACTAGCTCGTTTGACAAGTTGCAAGCAAATTGTTGACGCGTGTTTAGCGCGATTGATGTGTGACTCAATGAGGGCATGCAATAAATTAACTGGCAATTTGAGTTTTTCTTTCAAGCTAGTTGAGTGTTGGTTGTCCTGCTTACACTCAATAATTATAGAGGTGCAAAAACGAGACGGATGTTTGGGATTGAATTACGTTTATGACTTTTCTTTATCTGCCAGTAGCAATGAGGGGCTATTCAGACTGATGAGCGAGCCCGAAGGAACTTGCTAGCATCGGCTCTAGCGAGAGCAGTGATTCGCTGAATGTACCACCGGATCGGAATCGCGACCCACTGGGAAGATCCGGCTTGTAGCTCAGTGGGAAATATCTATGGGAATACTCGTATTTGCAATTTTACAAGGATTGGAAAATGTATAAGACTTGGCTTCGGCCTTAATTAAATTTTTATTTCAGGATATAATTTAAAGCATACAAGACCTGGCTTCGGCCAGATATATAGAACAGACAAGGCTGTATGGGCTTAGATCCCCTGGCCTTTCTCAATAAGGAAAAAATGTACCAAAATAAAAAATATCAATTGGACATCATTTTGCAAAAAATGTACTAGTGTCGATTTAATTTGTATTTAATTAAAATATCAACAACGAAATCGTGCACATAAATTTTGTAAATTAATTTTTACCAAAATTAACATTCATCACTAGATGAATTTTCAGAGTTTCAACAAAATTCTTATTCCCTTAAATCAATCTTGGCGGAAACTTGGCTCTCTAGCGCATAAACTTTAATCTAAATATAACTTTGATATATGCCTTACTAGCGCGATAGCGTTATAAATTATTAGAGCGGCACATTATAAATTCGTCGGTTTTTCAGCTAGAACTGTCAGTCGACTTGTCGAGTCGATACTGAAACAAAAAAAAAGAAAGATAAATTAACGAATATTATCAGCTGAAATATTCTGTCGTAACTCTAATGTTGTGGTTATTAATTATGGATGTCGTTTAAGACGTAATGACGCTTTAGCGAGATTTATTGACGTGTTTGGATTGTGATAGTGAAATATTTAAAGGTGCACTATTGTTTTGTGACTTGAAAGATGTTGATGAAGGCCTACCTTGGGCTTACCAAATAACCAATCCTATCACCAATAATTCAGGATTATCTTTGAATGTAGATCAAAATTAAATGAGAAAAATCAGTCATAGAAATAACACGTCATAGAAACAACATTTTTATTTTAAATTGATTTTTTTAGTGATTTTTGCGCTATCTTGCTTCGTTCTATTCTAGAAATGCTTTTGATCCTTAACAAGATTTCACGCGTGACTTATGAGCTTATTATTCGAAGAGACTTAAAAAAAATCCCAATTTTACAAAACACCTATTCCACCCATCTTGATTGTGTTGCAAGCTTAATATTTTTGCACGAAATTTTTATAGAAGATTAGATTCAAATATATTAATTTGATTTTTGATTAGGTAATTTTCGATTTAGATTAATTATTATTTTACTTGATTTCAAAATTTAATGGGACCGATGAAATAAGTAAAAAAAAATTAAATTCCTGAGGACGATTTGTGTCGTGAAGTTGTTAAAAATTATTGCCATTTGAATTATTAGAGTAGTAAGTCTTTGTAATGCATTTTTTTCTCCACCGGGATGAAAAGTTCGCTTTTAGTCCCTGGCACGCGGGACAAAAGTACCCAATTCTCACTGCGGGAGAGAATAAAACTGTTTAAGCAGCTAGGGTGAGAAGTAGAACATTCCAACCTGCAATTGACAAAACAATTCGCGGGCGTGAATGTCCTATTTTTCTCCCTCGGTGCGTAATATACTATTTTTTATAGATTACACTGCGACAAGAGCTTCTTGTTTGCTACAGGTTCGAAAGGATTCAAACAAATATTATTTGTTGACAACCATGAGCGGCTGTCACCACTGTCAAACATTAACTACCCAGTCAAGCAGTAAATCGTATTAATCTATGAGTGGAAACTTCTACAGAGAGCTGGAGACAGACAATTGTAGGCAGACTATTGTGGTATAGTCACTAGACTGTGAAGGATGATCTTAGCGTGATCTCAGCTCGAGAACAATTGTTTGACAAAAAATTTTATAAATCATTGTTTTTTTTTATTGCTTAGGTGGGTGGACGAGCTCACAGCCCACCTGGTTTTAAGTGGTTACTGGAGCCCATAAACATCTACGACGTAAATGCGCCACCCACCTTGAGATATAAGTTCTAAAGTCTCAAGTATAGTTACAACGGCTGCTCCGCCCTTCAAACCGAAACGCATTACTGCTTCACGGAAGAAATAGGCAGGGCGGTGGTACCTACCCGCGCGGACTCACAAGAGGTCCTACCACCAGTAAATAGCAGGGCAAGTCCGTCACATATCAGTCGGTGCCACCTTCGAGCACATGCATCAACATGACAGTATCAATATGGTTGTCTCAGTAATCGCTAAACGCCGGTTGGACCAAGAGCATCTCTGAGCTGACCATCGACACCATTAAATACATATCGAAAGGGGGGTGGGGGACAAGCGTGAAACATAAACAAAAGAATAAGAACATTTATTTTAAGAGGTTTATTATCAGATAATAACAAAGTCTCTTATTAAAATCTCGTGAAACTATGGTCTCAAATATCAAAAATGTTACCAAGAAATTAGTTAACGTAAAAGGATCGTAATAAAACAATTTCATTGAATTTTTGTTAAATTCTAAATCGAGAACTGAAAGGCTATTTGGTTTAAGCGAAATTTCGCTTAATACGCGACATTTATCTTTGTAAATATTAATACGTGAAGGAAAAACTTTGTATCCCTTTTTACGAAAATTGCGCGGACGGAGGAGTATGAAATTTTCCACACTTATAGAGAACTAGTGACCCGCCCTCGCTTCGCTTCGGAAACATTAAAACACACATGAAACCAAAAAAAAAAAAAAAAATTAATAAAAAAAGTAGCCTATGTTCATCAGGGACAATGTCGGCTTCTAATGGAAAAATAATTTTTCAAATCGGTCCAGTAGTTTCGGAGCCTATTCGAAACAAACAAACAAACAAATCTTTCCTCTTTATAATATTAGTATAGATATAGAGAAGGAGTGCACAATGCTAATATTTTTTTTAAATAATGCGTACAAGATACATTAAATCAATACAGAAAACATTACACACACTACATACCATGTATTTGACGCACACACGCATGCATACTATTTATTTATTGTCAAACTTTTGTTCTTGACGTCTGTGGTCAAATTGAGAATAGATTAAATATTGTTTGTCTTTATTAATATTTTTCTATAGTGTAATCTTGGCGAAATTTGTGATTATAAAAAAGTCTTTGAAAATAGAATCATAATAGTGTACAAACTTACAATTTCAATTAATTATAGTCGAATTTCGACTACCGCGGGACCACTGGTCTTTGTAATTAAAGGCCCGTTTTATTTGGTATCCTCGCGTCGTTTCCTTACTTCTGAGGGTCGTGACCATTATAATTCGACATGATTTTACTCCTTGTGATGTCCCTCCTGCGCCTTCCATCATTGGCCGCATGAAGGGCGTCGTGGAATGGGAGAATATTATTTGGTATAGATATCAACAATTTGATGTTTTTAATTGAATTATCAATTAAGTTTACCCATTCAAACAGCTGAAGAAGTTTTTTGTCATAATATTTTTTCCAAATTTTTAACTTTTAATGGCTCTCCTGTAATGTTGTGAAAATTTCGCTTAAATTACAAATAAATAAATAATAAAATAAAACGCAAATACCCTCTCACCCGTTGAATATAGTCACTTAGAATGATAAAAAGCTGTGATTGTTTAAAAGCTTCAGCTGATAATTCCTGCAAGTTTTTGGACCTTTTAAAGACGACTCCGGGTCGGCTGCCGGGTCGTTTTTAACAAACGAGCTTTTATACAGTGGCCACTCGTCACAAAGCTCTAATGCTTTCGTCACTCACGTCGTAAATGGGTAGTTAATGTGTTTTAGTGGCTTTTTCTGTTAAGCATAAAGCTGCGGTAATCTAAGTAGACAAAACCTTATAGTATGTTCTGATCTGAGTAGACCATAAGATTTATGGGCAGAGCATTTTGTTGGAACTGTAGTTTATCCAGTTATTTAGATATGAAAACGGTTCTGGTAGCTCTTAGTACTTCTACGGAGCAATCATGCGTTTAGGCTACAGAGTCTCGGGGTGATTGACTCATTAGCTTTTCAAACCAACTAGATGAATAAAAATATATGTACACTAGCGGCCAGGTCCGGCTCCGCTCGGGTCTTTAACAAAAATTTCAACGATATTTGACGTTGTTTTATTTTTTTAAATAAAGTAACACTTATTGCGGCATAGGTATAATAGTTAGACATATGCTGTCGCGACACTTTTTGTAAATAATAATGTGTTCTACAAAGTTGTAGTACATTATTTTATTCTATCATCAATAGTTTTCGCAGGGCACGCAATGTAAAGAATATTTAAGGTAATTTTCTTACACCTTGGGTTACATTATTGGAGTTTTAGTAAAGATCCCTAATTTTTTCCTAATCACTTGGGAATAGTGTAGCTACCAAACAGTGAAAAAAATTTTCAAATCGGTTCAGTAGTTTCGGAGCCTATTGAATACAAACAAACAAACAAATCTTTCCTTTTTATTATTAAGTATAGATTAAGAATAATCCTCGTTTATAGATTTAAAAAAAAACGATCTGAGTTCTGTAAGAGTTCAACGACAATTATGTAGTTGCACACATTTATAACATTGAAAATTATAAATAAAAGATTCGCCATCCTCTCCATTGGCTTGTTCCATTAGTTTTAATGGTACATAAAAAATATTTCGGATCCATTTTACGGATGATTTAACACGTACAGCACGATCACGCGACCCCTAAAGATGTCGCAGGAAATAATTTAATTTCGAATTTGTCATTAATCATAAGGTGACGTCAAACGTTCGTGAACAAGGTTTAAAATAATTTCGCTACACCCGCGCTGTAATGGATCGTAGGCGAAGCATAAGCGAACGAATTATAAAGAGTAGTGCACATTCTATTGCAGACTGAACTTGATAGATAAGTTTATTACAAACACAATAAGATTACCGAATCGAAATCATGATGACGCGGGATGGATAATTGATTGAAAGTGAAATTTAGTCTGGCTATACCAATATTGTATATGAGCGACGTTAACAGCTCATCATCTAAACCTACAGTAAAAAAATGGTATACAACGAATAATTTTTACTGGTGGTAGGATCTCTTGTGAGCCGTGCAGCAGTAATGCAGTAATGCGTTTTGGTTTGAAGGATGGAGCAGCCGTTTTAGCTGTACTGAGTGAGACCTTAGAACTTATATCTCAAGGTGGGTGGCGTATTTACGTTATAGATAAATATCTATGGGCTCCAGTAACCACTTAACAACCAGGTGGGCTGTGAGCTCGTCCTCCCATCTAAGCAATAAAAAAAAAAACGAATACATGATTAAAGATGATTAAGTATAAATCTCAGACAATAAAATTGAATTTGCGTTAATGTCATGGATTACTTGTTTTCTTATCTGATAATTATTATTTCCCGTTAGATTTTCTGCATCTAGTCATTTTACAGCGACTTGTAGACATTAATTCAATAAAAAAAATTCTCCCTTAAAATAATCACGTGTGCATTGAAATAAATTAATTTTCAATTTATAGTCAAATTGAAAATGTTTATTACGGTCGGGCACGCAAATTTAGCGCGCCATTGCATAAACATGACGCTAATCGTCTCGTAAACAAACTAATAAATGATACTGAAGATATTTTAATATTCACTTCTATCTGGTACATGGGTAACCTATGACTTCTAATTTATTGTCTGTTAGATGTATTTTATTGTGGTGTTTGGTTGTTATGTTAAGCGGGTAGTGGCTCAATTGTACATTATGGTACATAGTAGTATTAGATATCTCTTCATTATTGATTTAGGAGCTGAACACATAAAGTAAATTAAAAAGAATTATAAGAAACACTTCATTGCATTATTAATAGTACACCGCAACATACCTGCTGTATCTTTATCTTTTCTAGAATTTCTTTTAATTAAACGGTTGTCTTTTTTTTTTATTGGCCTTGTAGGCAGACGAGCATACGGCCCATCTGATGGTGAGTGGTTACCGTCGCCCATGGACTTCAGCAATGCTAGGGGCAGAGCCAAGCCGCTGCCTACCGCTTAATACTCTCCACAAGCCTCGTTTGAAGAAGGACATGTCATAGCGCTCGGGAAACTCGGGAGAGAAGCTCATTCCATAGCCGGATGGTACGTGGCAAAAAAGACCTCTGGAAACGCACTGTGGATGACCGCAGTGGCTCCAGGTAGTATGGATGAACTCTAATCCGGCGGCGGGCGGTGCGATGGTAAAAACGAGATGGCGGTATCATCTCGAACAATTCCTCAGAGCACTCCCCATGGAACATACGGTACAAAATCTGTCTGGAAGAAATCGTTTTTATCGATAAGACCGCCTATTGTACAAACGTATAGAATCTGCTTGTTTAGTGTTTTCTAATGTTAATTGTGTTTTGGTGTGCAATAAAGTATGTTTTCTTTGTCTTCACGAGTACACTTCAAACAAGAATAGTATTATCCAATAGGCATTATTATCGTTTAAAAGACGAAATAAATATATACCTATTTAAAGACCTATAATTAATACGTAATATTTAATGAAAATAAAATACATATTTACAATACTAATGTGCATTGTCAATTTGCAGTGCCCATGACTACGGTAACAGGTATAGAATAGGAATCTATATTGTATTATCAGCTATTATCAATATCAGATGAGCTGTCATAATTAAATATTGAGATAGCTTGCAATTTATATTAAAAATGCGGTCATCATATTCGTGGGTATGTATTCGTCATCAAGTGTTTCTCTTAGCCTGTTTTATCCGGATTTTGAATAGCTGGGTTATCACTCTACGTATTGGATCTGTGAGATGGTAGGATATTTTTTTTAGCCTAAAATATCATATTAATTCTAGTCTCAATATTGTACTCGCTAACTGTTCGAATTAAATCCAGTCGCCGATAAACTCAAAAATCATTATCCTAAATTAATGGGTTTAAGTGGAATGACATAAATAGATACATATCACATGGGGAATTCGGCCCAGAAATGAGGCACACAGAGTAAGCAGTATGAGTAGGTTTCGTCTTAGGAAAGTTCGTCGAAGTCTTAGGGTTTATCTGAACTAAAGTACCTATTTTTTTTCCTACCTAGCTGAGGGCCTTGAGAGGCTATTTCAGCGTAACCTTGGGGCTCAAACCTCACGACGTTGCTAACACGAACCGTAGCAAGAGCCGTGCTTCGCGGAATCTACCACCGGGTCGGAAACGCGACCTACTGAGAAGATCCAGCGAGAAACTCAGTGGGCTGTGCGTACCTATGAAATCCCCAAACATTATTATATAACCCTGAGTTGACCATGAAGAAGAGTAGTCTTAATTCAATAAACGAAATCCCGTCTATTGTCTCAAATCACGCAACGCTCGTATTATCTTCGATCGCGTCAGAGGGACTTTGATCCAACGAATTCTGCCAAACGAAATAATCTTTAAGACAATGACCGTAGCTCTGGACTGCTCTGGCTAGCTTTGGGAGTGATGTGACGTTTTAAATTGTTTTTCTCGGATGAAGCGCAATAAATTTCAATTAATGTTGTCGACAGTTCAAATGACATTGTCTCTGGAGAGATTTGGCTAGATTTTTTTTCATTTTTGTTTGTTGTGTACCTCGATATTTATTTAGACAATATTGTGGACAAGATTCTATTTAAAAATAAATTTAGACGTTACAACGGAGACAGATTATTTGGAGCTATATAGTTATTATTATAATAGCCTATTCGAGAATAATTAATGAACTGTTTTGTGAACCCGAACCTTTCGTGCCTATTGGTGTTATTATGAAGTGTTTCTTCTTTTGTGTTTATTTTCATTTTTGTTGGTTCTTTTTTATTTAATTCGTGTCAAGATCGCCTGTTATTATGAAATGTTTTTTATCACATGTAGAATATTTTTTATCTTCTGGAAATTCTGTTGGCAAATCTTAAGCCAATAAATAAGTCACGCTTTCGTCAATGGCCAATCAGTGTTGGTTGGTTAATTTGCTGGCTGTTTATTTGACAAAGGAAAAATCTTTGAAACAGTCAATTAAATAAACTTGAGCACGCCTACCAAAGTTATAGGTAGTTTTTCTCCTTTTATAAGTTTCTTAGAGGATCAGACGTGCTAATATTGATTTAGACACATTTTAACAAAATGAGAGAAAAAAAAATAGGATCATATACTCTGTGGCTTTAAAGCCATAGTTTATGAAACCTCTTTAAAAATAATTTAACAGTACTGTCACGATTTTATCTCTAATTAATGAACGCCGAGGAAGTAAATGGCCCTTGTGTTATTCAAACAATACTTTTTACGACGTAAAGCGGATGGTCATACGTTTTTATACAATTTCAATGTTAACGTAATGTCAATTGATGCATTTTGCAACTATATTCATGGACTGCGAAAATAGGGTTGTCGTTTAAAAAAAAAAGAAGTACGTGCATAGCTGGTAATCAAACGTTTTTATAATATTTTTGTTGTTCATTTAATTGTTTTGATTGGAATATTGTTGACATTGAGAAATGAAGTAAGCAAATTCGTATGAAGGTTTTGATTCTCCAAATACTCCCAAGAAATGTCAACCCTACTAACGTTCTATTGTTTGTTAAGTGTTAATACGTAATTGACACGTTTGTTGAATAAAAGGAAAATGTTTAAATTTATATTGTAATGTAAACCTTTCATATTTTCTATGATGCATAAAATTAGAATAGACGTGAATAATTTTGTAATAAATGCGTCCGTCTTACTTATACATTGTTGTGAAGAAAAAGATTGGTTTCACTCAACTGATTAATTTCGTTTGACATTTTAAAAATCAAACTTCTGTTAAAAAAATATTATCGATCAAACCTTAAAATTTACATTCAATAATTTCTATTTTTAAGTACTTTTATTTTTATTTTGTAATTGTTAATTTTTAATTTAAGTCTTGTTTGAAATGTGTGAAATTTACGATAAAACTTGAACACTTACATAACACTCGAAATAACCATCCATATTGGAGTGAATCAATTAATATTTGTATAGCAAAGGAATCGTTGCTTCCTTGTACGTGAAGTGCATTATTGTACGACCATCTCACTCTGGTCATAGGGTTATGGAGTGAGCAAGAAAGAGAGCCAAAAACGTCTTACAGCAGTCAATCATCTATATTCGTGGTAGCTAGTGGAATATTATCGAAACTTCCGGTTCGTCGAGTCAATGACTTGAAATGTTCACAGGGTGTTCTGTTCAATCTGAGTGTTGCCTTGTTAAAGGATTTATTGAGTTTTCGAGGAGTATAGAGTATTTTCGGAGCGAAGAAATAATGAAAATGTTTACTTTTAAATATTGAGTATTAAAGATTATACTATTCTAAATTGATAGTAGACATAGACTTGAAATGGTCAGATTTGGGGAGATGATTCCCAATTCCTATATTTTATAATCAATCTAATCTAGTTCGAGCAGCTCACATTAAAATTTAACCTGTAGTTGCCGCGTTTCTTAATATTAGTTTGGTATGTATGTACATACTTAAATTTTATAATGTCATAATTTTTGAATATTATTTTTAACGACTTCAAGAAGTTAGATTGACTTTGAAACCTGCATCAAGGACCGATGAAAATAATTTTATAATTATTGCTTTAACATCCTGACCAATATTGACGCGATGTACCACCACCCTGCCTATTTCTGCCGTGAGGCAGTAATGCGCTTCGGTTTGTAGGGCGGGGCAGCCGTTGTAACTATACTGAGACTTAGAGCTCATATCTCAAGGTGGGTGGTGGCATTTATTTTATAGATGTCTATGGACTCTGGCAACCGCTTAACATCAGGTGAGCTGTGAGCTCGTCCACCCATTTATGCAATAAATAAATAAAACTGTCCACTAAAGCAAAAGCAATCTTTCTCGTCTACAGTAATTTTTATACGAAGCCTAATCACAAATATCCAATGCAATCTGTAAGATCGTAGTAGTATGCGATATCAAAACAAAACAAACACGGCCAGCAGTGTCTCAAGATGGATCAACGCGACTGGTTCATTGAGCGTTCGTTGAAATTAACTAGGACAATTCGTATGGAGTGGACGGTTTATTGGATGTCGTTCAACATGTTGTTTACTCTGACTACTTGTTGGATTTTAGGGGCTTAACAAACAAATGTTCGTTGCTTGGACTCTTGGTGTCTTTTGGGTCTATTAATACGACTTTGTCAAATTATATCATTGCATTTATAAAAGGAACCAAAAAATTATCAGTCAGTTCCATAATTCAAATTTTATTCTATGGATTTTAAAATTGATATCTTGTAGGGTTAACCTTTTTCTTTTCTTTTAAAATCCTTTTTAGTCCCAAGGTTGTGATGAAGATTGCTTTTGACGATTTTTTTTTATTTCGTATACAATCATTTGATCTGCCAATTTACGTCAACAAAATAAATACAAGACTTTTATTATAGATTCGAAATAAGATTCTGGCCTCTTATCAACCGACTATGGCCTAATTTCAGAATTCTCAACAACATGCATGTGATGAATAAGATAAATTGTTCTTGAATATCCAATCTGTATATATCTCGTCGCTCTATATCTTGAAAATGAGATCGTGACTAAACTGCTTCTTATAGTGTTATTAGATTTAAAAATGATCAGAAATGAGGACTTGTAATCTGTAGAATAGTCTATAGAATAGTTCATGGTAAATAGATACAGGAAAAAAGGCAAAAGATCGTACATCCCGGCTAAAATAAGAAGCAAAAAAAGCTTTGAGTACCAGTACGCTAAGAAATAGAATTGTGTGTCATATTTAAGTGTTGACTCTTTTAGATGCATTGACGCGTATTTGTAAATACGTATTTTTGTTACGTTAATTTGGATTCCAAATTTATCAAGTGTGAAACCGAGGGACAATTCAATTCAAAATGAAACCATAGACTCCAGGACTTAGGCCTTTTAGTTCGGACAATGAGAACCTTTATACTAACATTCCCGCTAATTAGGTCAAGACATCTGTTTTCGATATAATTCTGCGGTTTTTATACGAATTCGTATTTATTCTAAGTTGAACTAGACCTTTATTTGGAGTCAAACATCTGAATGAGTTCTAAGGATATTAATTTATGAAATTATTTTCAGTTAATCAGTGGCTAAATTGTAATGCTTAAAATTAACTATCCAAATATGGTTAGTATAAGTGCAAAGTCGAAAACGAAAGACCATTCACTGGGTGAAATTCATTTAATCACTTGTATTTAAGGTAATATGATTCTGAGCACTCAATAATACACGATTAGAACGTATAGTCCGTATCTATATAAATTAACGTCCGTCAATATGTTTGTATGCGTTCGCCGTTCATTCGATTGTGATTAAATTGGGTGCAGATGCTGTTGGTACTTCAGTTAAGGTTTCTTACGTAGTAACACCAACGTATTTTACAATGGTGGTCTGTATTACAGTCAAACCTGGGTAAGTGAGAACTGGATAAGTGAGAAAACTCTATAAGTGAGAGTAACAGCTAGGACGCGTCATTTTAAGCTCCCAAAACCTCTATTAGCGAGAAACAGAAACCTTGCTAAGAGAGAGTCGTTTTTCCCTCGTGGACTCCCGTAAGTGAGACTGCTACTTATCTATACCTCTATAAGCGACAGTCGAGTTTTATTTATTTATATTATTTAGGAGGAACAAATGACAAAACAAATTACAAATTTAACATCTGCTATTTTATGATTCATTCTTAACTTTCGTGGAACTTCGTACTATTGTTTTTGTATTGTTTTCTCGTCAATATTGAACCTATTCTATTTCGTGGAACTAAATAACGTTGTTATTTTGTCTCATTCTTTTCGAATGGACACGTGTGCCTGTGTACCGTCCTGTTTGTCGGACTTACTCAATTTATCTTTAATCAATTGCGAAGGAAAGTTCTGTTCTGCATCATGTCAAAACGTAAAATTAAAGTACTGTCATTAAGTGACAAACTTAAAATAGTGAATGCATTTGAATCCAGAAAATCGCGAAATGAAATTCATAAGGTGCATTAGCGAGAAACTCGGGTTAGTGAGAAACCTCTATAAGCGAGAATGAGATTGTGCTCCCTTGAACTCTCGCTTATCCAGGTTTGACTGTATATGTATTTTAGCGGCAAAATTAGCAACGAATTTCATTGCCATGAAGCTAAACATCAGCCAATCTAAGACACACAGTTATTGTATAGTTTTGAAATTAAAGAAACATATTCACCAGACAAGCAGATTCATATTATTCAATCAAGGCGAAGTGTTAAGGCCACGCATTATACTTGGTCTCTTATGTATATAGTAATCGGTGTGCGTGTAACCTTATATATTTTATCGCTCGTACATCATAGTTACTTTATACAGTAATCCATACGTGTTTCACATCTTGATATTGCATGTCTTGGACGCCGTTAGGATCCCGTTAATGTTTAATTATAAAGTTTTTTATTCGTACCATTGTAGGGTAAAACCTGGATAGATGCCGCAGCGGGATAGATGCCTCATGTTCTAAAAACCTAACTTCCCGCACTCATGACAAAAAATTAATTTAATAAGTAGGAACCACAGTCACCCTATACCTCATGTACCATTTGACAATCGCGTGGTGACGAAGTGTTTTCCTCGTGCATATAATTTTCTCCGCGCGGAATTTCACGAACACGTCAAAGATTTAAAGGTTAGTATTTAGCGTGGTATAACTTTGTAATTAGTGTAAAATTCCATTATATTTTTTACTATGTGAATATATTGGTTCATTGAGTCTGCATCTAGGTGTAAATAAATGCTATTATGTTAATAATTTATTTACAAAAAATTTGGGTATCTATCCTTATCACAAAGGATAGTTGCCCTGATTTTTTGGGGTATAGGTGCCTTTAGGGGCATCTATCCCTCCATACTCTGCCGTTTCAGAATATAGCAGAAATATGCCGCGAAAACATAAAACACAAACAAATTATTTACAGTTCAAGCAGCAAAGATGAAGACAATCCACTTAACAATAAAATTAAAGGAAATAAAACAATAGATTTGCCCCTAAATAAATCTAAGGGATAAACCTAAAACGCATGTAAATATATCTGCATTGAATGTTTTGAAAACTATAAAGATACGAAGTTGCAATCCGACTGGATTTAATGTTTAATGTTTTAGAACTAGCTACATGAAACGTGTTTTTCAGAAATGATGTAGAAGATGTGGAAAATTGAAAGCACTATCCAGTTAAACTTCAATTGGACAAAATAATAAAGATATCTTTATTGTGTTAATTTAATATAAAAAAATATGATTTTGCAATGTACACATTGACACTTAATGTGAATATTTTATAAACAATTAAGAATTTATATTTTTGTTGAATAAAAATTTGTAAAATTTAATTTAATAAAAAAAAAGGATAATGCATGTTGAAACTAAAAAAATTGCAGTTTAGCTTACGCTTACTTAACGCTTTAAAAATTTAATTATGATCATTTGTGTGACATGAGAATTATCTTTTAATTATAAACATTCAAAGACAATGTACAAAATATATTTTATTATTATGACCCATGTTTCTTGGAGACAATTGCTCTGTTAGGAATAGAACTTCTTAATATTTGGTTTGGTTTTTTCGTTTACACGGTATAAAGGGCATCTATCCTGCACTGCAGGCATCTATCCTACTCAGTATTTTCTTGGTGGGGCAACTATCCATACAGGTAGGCATCTATCCTCCAAAAAAAGGTTCTACGAAAAACGAATTTCTGCAAAATCTGTATTTGATAGGTTAAAAAAAATGTATACTAATTAAACATAAAGGATTGAGCTAACTACATTAATAGAAATTATTCGTATAAAATTAATATTTTCAAAATTACGTGACTATTTCAAAAAGTGGGGCATCTATCTCGGCTTTACCCTACTGGTAGGGCATGTTGCAAACCCGGATAGACAATGTTGCTTTTAGGCCCCGAAACAAGCATGTGATTAGAAGGATAAGTCATTTAATTGGTAAATCAGATTGAGACTTAGCTTTTGATGGTAAATAGGTCGTGTTTTTCTTTCCTACTTATGCTGATAGCCTTGAGAGGCTATTTCAGCTTCTCCTTGACGTGTAGGTGAGTTCACGGGGCTCAAACTGGGAGTGTTGCTAACAATGGCCCTAGAAAGAGCAGTGCTTCGCAGAATCTTTCACCGGATCGCAAACGCGACCCACTGAGATGATCCGGCGACAAACTCAGTGGGCTGTGTCTATGGGTTAATTTACTCGTGGAGCCCTTCGTCACAAGCGACGGGTTCGACAAGGACGGTGACCGGTGCTTGTGGTACCTAAAAGTACCGTTAATGGATCGGGAGGATCCGTAATGACGTGCTTAGTGCGACGTCGACTGCTTACCATTCGGTCCACAGGATCGGGTATTGATATTGGGTATAAACAATACCGGGAACAATCACTTGGCCCTGTTGTAAGACACCATTGTGCGTTGGAAGACATGCCTTTGTTGTTTTTTTTGTTTAGGTGGATGCTGGAATAAATAGATCTAATATTTTTTCAAGCCGAACCCATCTGAAGACGGCTCATACATTTTCGGGCCGGGAATTCCCCGAGAAACCCTATGTTACGGGCAATTTCGACGGAAAGACAATTCTTCCGAAACGCGGTCCTATTAGGTCATCTTTGCACGGTTTTCAGGAGTCTCACGATTAGCAACCTCTGGTATTAGCATCGTTAATAGCATAACTGATGGTTGCGATCAAATTGCTTATTTACTCAGCTGGCCAATATAAATTAAAATATACAATACTAGCCATTATATACGGACGGTTAGCGTGGTATGGACATGTGATGCGTAGAGAGAAGATGCATGTGAGTAGGAGGTGTATGGAAATGGTAGTTCAAGGTAGAGAGGGAAGAGGTCGACCAAAGAAAACATGGATGGAGTGTGTGAATGACGATATGAGAGAGAGAGAGAGAGAGAGAGAGAGAGAGAGGAATAAGTGTTGAGATGACGGCTGATAAAAGAAGAACTTTTTATAGAAGAACCTTTATATAGCCTTTGACGTTAAAGTGGTCAAATGCTACGAAAATAAATAATTATGCAAAAATTCCACATGATTTTACGTTCCTGTTCTGTGAACCGAACTTGTTATTCGACATGTTGTTCGTTTACAAACGTTACAAGACATTGGAATTCGTAACAAACGCAGGGAATGCTAATAGATGAGTCGTAGCCAGAAATCGTTGATATTTGTACACGATGTCCTTATATTAGCTAGTAGGGTTTGCAAAAGGGGATCGTTTAATTTTGTACACTTTTATTATTTCTGTTGTTTTTCTCACTTCAGTCGCTGGGTACAACAGATTATGTAATAGAAACTGACGTGTGTTTGCAACTTATATAGAAGTTATATTTAAAACAAAAATCTTCGGGATATCGAATTGAATAACTCTATGTAATATTTATTCAAGCACACAGACTATCAAAAAATATACGAGAAATGTGTTAAAATCATTTTACCTACTTAAAATATATTTTTATTGATTAACTTTCATTGCCAACCCTACTTTCAAGTGGAATTAGGACGATGTTTATTTGCATTCGTGTTTGGAAGAACGATAAGGAAATTTGTTGTTTACAATGTTAATTACGTTGTATAGGAATTAACCGAATTATTTATAGGTACATACAATCTAATTTAGCTTGTAGGAATAAACAGAATATCAATATTAATCATTAAATTTATATAAACTTAGAGAGAGAGAGAGAGAGAGAGAGAGAGAGAGAGAGAGAGAAGAGAGAGAGAATACACTTTATTGCACACCACCACAATTTACATTAAAAAAAAAAACTTATTACAAGATTTATTTATAACTTAGAAATAAATCAGTAGATGTGAAATATTTAGGATTAAATAATAAAAACAAAGACATTTTTGTACAGGCACTAGTTACAATATATCAGCGGGATCATGGATATCCGAGAAAGGAATATGGAGGTATTAAGTGATAGAGAATATGGCTGTGATTGATGGTGGAATTTGTAACATAGATGCTTCATGCAGATTAGATTTGCTACTACATAAAAAAATAGTGACTTGAATAGTGAAATATAAACACTTATTATGTTCATAAATCGTTATTCTATTTCACCCATCTTTCTAATTACCTATTATTTTGATTCTCACTTAATTTTAGTATTCGATTTTTTTTATATTATGCTGTTCGGAATCAAAGTGATAAGCTTCGACGGATGTTAAATATTTCATTAATCAGTTTCGCAGAGGATGTTAACGGATTCCTTACCTAGTAAAAAGGTGTTGAAAGTGTCCTCTATTGTCTGCGGTGAGATGCTATCTCGAACGATTATTATTCATAAAGCGTTCGCCTTCGTGTCGACAGATTGTAGTGTAAAAGGAATCTGGAATCAATAATACCAACTAAGTTAATGAATATGGAACCAGGAATTTCATCCCGAAAGGCAATTTTTTTTACTGCCCTTATAAGCAGACGAGCTTACGGCCCACCTGATGGTGAGTGGTTACGTCGCCCGTGGACTTCAGCAATGCCAGGGGCAGAGCCAAGCCGCTGCCTATCGCTATTTATTGGTTGGCTTAAGCGATAATTTTGCAACTTTAGAGTTTAAAATTTCGAAAAAATATCAATTTATTAAAGTTTAATTAAAAATAAAGAATTGTTGATACTGATACCAAATAAAACGGGCCTTTAATTACAAAGATAAATGTCACGGATTATTAAGCGAAATGTCGTTTAAACCAAATAGCCTTTTAGCCCTCGATATGGAATTTAACAAAAAATCAATGGAATCGATTTATTATGATCCTTTTACGTCAACTAATTTCTTGGTATCATTTTTGGTATTTGACTATACTTTCACGTGATTTTAATAAGAGACTTTGCTATTATTATCTGCTAGTGAACCTCTTAAAATAAATGTTCTTATTCTTTTGTTTATGTTTCAAACTTGTCCCGTCTATTTGGGATCTGATTTTCTTTCAAATGTTTATCATTGTATTAAATACGGCAACTCCATTTTCTAAATTAACTGACTTTGACAAAGTTGACGCTGCCACAGGGTTGCCAGTTCTTAGAATCTTTGTTTTGTTGTTGTTGTTGTTTTTTCTTTCTTTTAAATGTGTCGATACCCGTAAAGAATTCTTCCATACGTGTACGAGATCCGAATATTTATCGATCCTTTGTTAAAAAGCCATTTGTTTTGGATGTTCTGCTCCGATTTGAATGACAGTCACACGGTGTGGTCATGTTTTGTACTTTAAATACGTTCGTGGCGGCATTCCTCTGGAATTTAAGGATTGCATTCATCCGAATGTATGAAATAAATATTGAAACTCATTTAGAAATGTAAGAGATTTTAAAATCTATACATTAATACGTGAAGGAAAAACTTTGTATCCATTTTTACGAAAATTGCGCGGACGGAGGAGTATGAAATTTCCCACACTTATAGAGAATATAGAGAAGGAGTGCACAATGCTAATTTTTTTTTTTAAATAATGCATAAAAGATATATTAAACCAATAAAGAAAACATTACACACACTAACATGTATTTGACGCACACACGCATGCATACTATATATTTATTGTCAAACTTTTGTTCTTGACGTCTGTGGTCAAATTGAGAATAGATTAAATATTGTTTGTCTTTATTAATATTTTTCTATAGTGTAGTCTGGGCGCAATTTGTGATTATAAAAGTATTGTATAAGTCTTTGAAAATAGAATTATAATAGTGTACAAACTTACAATTTCAATTAATTATAGTCGAATTTCGACTACTGCGGGACCACTAGTTATTTTAAATGTTTCTAAATTTAAAAAATCAATGATTCATTTTATTGAAGAACAACTCATATCGAGAGAAGTTCCTGAATAAGCTAAATTTTAGTAGTGCCAGTTTTAGTAGTACAAGTCTGCGAATTCATTGTGGTTCGGACTTAGAATGAAACCTTTATTTTTTTGTAAATAACTTTTGTATCAAATATGCATGAACAGCGCTGTACTTTTACTAGTGGTAGGACGTTTTGTGGGTCCGTACGGGTAGGTACCTACCACCGCCCTACCTATTTCTGCCATGAAGCAGTAATGCGTTTCGGTTTGAAGGGTGGAGCAGCCGTTGTAACTATACTGAAACCTTAGAACTTATATCTCAAGGTAGCTGGCGGCAATTACGTTATAGATAGATGTCTATGGGCTCCGGTAAACACTTATCACCAGGTGGTCCGTGAGCTCGTCCACCCATATAAGCAATAAAAATAATATATGAGAAATATCTTCGCTGAATTCGTTTTGGGAGTCTACAGGGTTCAGTACCACTGTTCTGGACATTTGGACATTCGCCTTTTGTTTGTTCTATATCCAAACACTGCTTAACCTAATATAGTGAGTTAGTTGATGTCTCCATGCCTTGAACTGAACTAAATAGCTCAGATAAGGGCCAACGATTCGGCTCCCAGAAGCAAACGAGTACACCACATCAAAACTAAAGTAATAATAAATAAAATACATAATTTGTTTCTCAGAACGAACACTCACGTTACACCAATCAGACGCGTTTAAATATGACTCCGAATCAAAAGAACGAAATAAAAATTACTGATTCACAAGATCTGGTGTATATTCTCAGAAACATAGCGTCTTGTTTAACTCAAACAGGTATTAAAATATATAAAAAAATAAATATATCGCTTCCTTCCTTTTGGCCTAAATAATCATAGTTTGTGTTATATTGTTCATAATTCGAAAGTAAATAATTTTTCTAGCTCATTATAATCGTGTAAATGTAGAATGAGAGCGCTGAACGGGTGAGTTGAGCATCAATCAAAACACACCAGCTGGTAATCATGGGATGTTTATCGAATGAATTAACCTAAAACTTTTGTTTATTCGCCTGTAGTTAGAGTTCGCATGTATGTATGTATATGTAACTACTAGCGGCCCGCTCCGGCTCCGCTCGGATATTTAACATAAATTTCAACGATGTTTGATTTTTTTAAATAAAATAATACTTAATGTGACATAACTATAATAGTTAGACATGTCGCGACACTTTTTGTAAATAATAATGTGTTCTATAAAGTCGTAGTACATTATTTTATTCTATCATCAATAGTTTTCGCAGGGCACGCGATTTAAAGAATATTTAAAATTTCTTTACACCTTTGGTTACATTGTTAAAGTTTTAGTAGGGATCCCTAATTTTTAAAAAAAAGATTATAGCCTATGTCACTTGGGAATAGTGTAGCTTCGAAACAGTGAAAGAATTTTTCAAACGGGTTCAGTAGTTTCGGAGCCTATTCAATACAAACAAACAAACAGATCTTTCCTCTTTATAATATTATATTATATAGTATAGATTAGTATAGACAAAATAACTGAGAGGACTATAGCATTTTTTGAAGATCGAACATGTTATTGCCGCCTTTCGTTGGCTAGCAATGTTGTTTTCATTTTAGATATGACGCGTGTTGCGTTATGTACTTGTAATACTCGTAATATTTTAAATGAATCGCCAAAGAATGCTGTTAGTTTTAAAACGATTTTTAATTTGGATCTATTCGTATTTTGCATGGTTTCATCAATGACGCCTACTGAAGGTTTTTGTTTTTTTTTTATTACTTAGATGGGTGGACGAGCTCACAGCCCACCTGGTGTTAAGTGGTTACTGGAGTCCATAGACATCTACAACGTAAATGCGCCACCCACCTTGAGATATAATTTCTAAGGTATCAGTATAGTTACAACGGCTGCCCCACTCTTCAAACCGAAACGCATTACTGCTTCACGTCAGAAATAGGTGGGATGGTGGTACCTACCCGTGCGGACTCTATAAAGACCTCACCGGATCTTCTCAGAAGATCGCGATTCCGATCCGATGGTAGATTTAGCGAATCACTATTCTTAATAGGGCAGATGTTACTAATGTCTCCCAAGCTGAGCCCGTGAGCTTGCCTACACTTTCGGCGAAGCTAGAATAACCCCCGAGGTTAGGTAATCACTCGCTACGGATACACCGGGCGTCTTAACTGCTAGGCCTCGGACGCTCCATACCTTTTTTTTTTTTTTTTGTTTTGTCAGGAGGAAATCGCCGGACTTCCGCCCTTCCCTGGGGATGGAGGGCGGGGTATGTCGGAGTCGAACCGACTAAAACCTCCTGTCTCTCAACAACCAACGTCCAAACCTCGCATGAGACAAAACTCATGAAAAGGCAAAGGGGGGAAAGTGAAGCGTTTAGTGCGGAGCACATCTCTCCCATCACCCTCCCCCTCGGGACGCCGGACTGGTGGTCGTCGGCGCCACGACCACCAGCCCTCTCGGTCGGCAGGCTATCCGAAGCCCGCCTAGATGGCGCCGGTTAGAATGGTCTATCCTACGGAATACCCCGCTGGGTCAGAACCAGCGTGGGTTGAGGATAGCCGGCCTTCCATCACCCGGATGCTCATGCGTAAAACGCGTGCAGAGCAGCTTGCACGACGTCTTCTTAGGTCCCCCTCGCCGGTCCCCAGACCGACATATGAGGGGGACCCGAAACACTTAGAGGGCCAGGGCTTGGGCGAGATCCGCCTCCCTGGCCCCCGCTCGACGGCGGCGGGCCTGTGCGTCTCTCACGCGCCCCGCCGCCTCCTTCTGCGAGATGGTGCACTCGCAGAAGTCGAGCATCGCCTTCCACGACTCGTCGTCACCGAGCATCGATGCCACAACACTCGGCAACGACAAGTCGTTTCCTATTTTTGCGACGAGGACACGGCGCCACCCCTCCCATGCGGGGCAGGCGAAGAGCGTGTGCTCCACCGTGTCCAAGTCGCAACCACAATGGTGGCACTCTGCCGTCGGCTCGGCTCCGATCCGGTGCAGGAACTCACCGAAGCAACCATGCCCAGTGAGCACCTGCGTGAGCCGGAAAGTGAGGCGTCCTCTGTCACGATTCACCCAATTCACAAGAACCGGGTGAATCGCCTCGACGGTCCTACGACCAGCCGAAGGATCGGCCAGCCGTCTGGACCATGACTCCAGCACGGACCGCCGAGATTGGGCCTTCCGCGCTCTGACCACACTGGGGCTGGGACGTGCCACGCCCCGGGAACGAAGGTCAGCCCGCCACTGATAGTCAGCGGCGAGCGCCTCCGCCTCCAGGACCCAAGGCGGCGTCCCAGCCAGTACACACGCCGCCTCGAAGGAGATGGTGCGATAGCCACGGATGACCCTGACCGCGATGGTGCGTTGCGGCCGTTGCAGCAGCTTCGCTACCCCCACGGCCAGGGACTGGCCCCACACGGGCGCCCCGTATAGGGCCATTGATCGCACCACCCCCGTATAGAGACGGCGCGTCACCTGGTCAGGCCCCCCCACGTTGGGCAGAAGCCGGCTTAACGCGCCGGCCACCCCCAACAAACGAGGGACCAGGTTCTGAAAGTGAGCACGGAAGGTCCAACGACTGTCCAGAATGAGGCCGAGGTACTTCAACTGCACCCCGACCTCGATACGGACGCCTCCAACCATGATATGGGCATCGACAGGTGGCATACCATACCTTACCAAGTATGGTTTATCGCTACTTATGGTTTAGTGTCTCAAAACATTATGATTTTTGTACGAAATTTCAAGTCAGAAGTCAAGGTCCTATAATACGCGGTACTTAAACCTAACCATCCCACGCACAGACGGCCTATTGTTTGCTACGACCGCTCACGAATTTCATTTGACCTATTTATCAATACATCTGGACTATGCAAAAACATATTTTGTAGTTTATTCGTTGAGAGAGATTGATGCGACCGCAAATTATGTTGTTGAATGAAGTGTCAACACTTTGTTGTTTTACTTTTAACATTTTTTTATTGTTTAGATGGGTAGTTGAGCATGAACTCTGGTGTTAAGTGGTTACCGTAGCCTATAAACAATAACAACGTAAATCCACCCACCTTGAGAAATACATGACACCCACATTGAGAATTACTGGTGGTAGGACCTCTTGTGAGTCCGCGTGGGTAGGTACCTTTGTCTATTTCTGCCGTGGAGCAGTAATGCGTTTCGTTTTGAAGGGTGGGGCAGACGTTGTAACTATACTTGAGACTTTACAACTTATATCTCAAGGTGGTTGGCGCATTTATGTTGTAGATGTATGTATACCAGGTGGGCTGTGAGCTCGTCCACCCATCTTAGCAATAAATAAAAAACGTTCTAAATGCATTACTGCTTCAAGACAGAAATAGACAGCGTTGTGGTAACTACCCGTGCGGATCAGAAGACCACCATTAATATGTAGTAATTTTATTCAATACGTAGGCACAACAACATATTTTGATGACGTATCTCACATTAAAATCGCAAGCATCACGTGGACGAATGAATAATACTAATGGACGTAGCGAACGTAAAAGTCTCCTTCGTAATAACAGTGAAGATTCCTTCGCTTTTCTTTCCGCCACACGAAAACCGAATACCGAATTTAGTTAAAAACCCCCATGAACCGACCGAATGCGGTAACATTAGAACGGTTAGTTTGATGTCGATCGTCAAGCTACGTTTGAGTTCTTTAGATGTTTATTTTCAGTCTCTGACGTTCAATGCTAGTTTGTTTTTTACAAGTCAGTCTATCATTTCGATTGATTTATAAGGAGCTTTTGGTACTTATATATGTTTTTTATTGCTCAGATGAGTGTACAAGTTCACGGTCCGCCTCGTGTCAAGTGATTACTGGAGCCCATAGACATTTACAACGTAAATCCCACCTCGAAATTTGAGTTATAAGGTCTCAGGTTTACAGTACAACAGCTGCCCCACCCTTCAAACTGGAACGCATTAGTAATTCACCACAGAAATTGGCAGGTTGGTGGTATTCTACCCGTGCGGACCCACAAGACGTCCTACCACCAGTAAATATGTTGTGTATAGCGTATATGTGTGTGGAAACGTGATAAAAAATACGAGGAAAGGTCCAATTCTCTGTTGGTTTTTTTTTCTAGTCAAGTATAAGTTGCTGAGATACTTTATGACAAAAATACTGATCAGGTTTGGAAAAACGTAATATAAACAGAAGTACCAAACACAATGAGGCGAATTTCACCTCATGTCTCAAACTGGATAGTGGCATTCACTTTCTGATAACTATGTTCTACGGTTACCACTTTATACTACGCGGGTCGAGAGATCTTTCACCTAAAGATCTTTTCACGAGATCTCTTACCATTTACTCTACCCTGAACAACAAGAAAAAATATCCTAACTTTGGGCTATCGATTTTTCATTATAGAGACAGACGTAATTTAATCATTATTGGTGGTGTCAAATATTCCATTGGTGTAATATTACAAGTTTGTTTTGAGTTGCATGTATAATTTAGTTTAGATTACTGGAAATAAAAACCGGTAATATTTTTTTTTTTATTACATAGATGGGTGGACGATCTCACAGCCCACCTGGTCTTAAGCGGTTACTGGAGCCCATAGATATCTACAACGTGAATGCGCCACCCACCTTGAGATATAAGTTCTAAGGGTCTCAGTATAGTTACATATTATAGTTATAGTTATCATATTATCGGATATTATAGTTATCATATCCGAGGTAGGTCCCGAACAAAGAATTCCTGATTAAGTTTTCCTGTTAAGAACTTTATATTTGGCTTCCGAATATGGCCGTTTAAATAATTTTTTAATGTTACAGCCATTGCATATTTTGAACTAATAAATACAGGGTGATCCACAAAATCCAACATTTCCTATATACAGGATTTTTTATCAACGTGCCTAACAAAAAAAAAAGGCTATATTAAATCTTAAATGCATATATATACAACAGATATCTTTGGGTATATTCAGTTTTTGATTCCTAAGATATTCGACAAACACTTGGGCAGTAGGTACTGTTTACATTGGACTGCCTACGGTCTATTGATTCTTCGACTCAAATAACATTGGAGTTAAACTAAATACGCATATATCAGTAACATATCCACAAAAAAACTATTAGCAAAAAAAAAGATTTATCGATATTTTTTACCAAGGTAAGTCATACCTATCGTCCAAAGGCATGTGTTATCATAGCAGTCGTCCTTTTGAGCCGTTGCTACCTTCAAAACTGCGTAGAGGTGACACTTCATCGATTCCAATGATTTGTTGACAATTTACATTTGTTGTGTCACAACTTTAATGTTATTGCTTGGGTGGGATGGGTGGACGATCTCACGGACCACCTGATGTTAAGCGGTTACCGGAGCCCATAGACATCTACAACGTAAATGCCGCTACCCACCTTGAGACATCAGTTCTACGGATTCTTTTTGTTTGATTTAAGTTTATTTGATACAAAAGTTTAGGTCTTTTATTTATCGATTGAGGCACTACGAAGTCTGCCGGGTCAGCTAGTATATATATAGGTATATATATAAATGAATTGCTGTTCGTTAGTCTCGCTAAAACTCGAGAGCGGCTGGACCGATTTGGCTAATTTTGTCTTTAATTATTTGTGGAAGTCCAGAGAAGGTTTAAAAGATTACATAAATATAAAAAAGCTCGGAATTATATAAAAACAAATAATTTTGTTTTTCCTTTGATGTGTCCCCTTGTTGTGTCTTTTATTTATCGATTGAGGCACTACGAAGTCTGCCGGGTCAGCTAGTAAAGTATAAATATAACACAAAATCCATTTAATGCAGTCAGTGGCCGTGAAAACGCTGAATCCAAAAAGATTGCGATAAAAGTGCGTGAACTAATCCAATCCGATGCTCTCAGCTTTCTATATATACAACTTACATCATTTGAATTGAACATTATCCGGCCTTCGTTGCGCATACGTATATAGATTCAATCGAAAACATGTATTAGCAAAGAAAAATCACTCTAACGTAAACAAAGAGAGATTTTTGTATATATAGATTTAGATGTAATGATACTTTAAGTAGTCGAAGCGTTTTTAGAATTTAGTTCAAAGTCACTTTTCACGTAATTTTCATCACTACAAGTATAAACACGGATTTGTTTAGTTTTTCAAAACGGCTCTGGAATGTTTAACAAACTTCTCCATTTGCATCTTTTAACAAACGTAATCTAGACTTGGATATTTAACAAATACATAATTTAATTCTTGAATTGAATTCAGCTTCCGATGAATAGGAAAATAATGTTATATGTACTTATTACGTAAAAAGTAATGTATGTGAATCTATCTATATATATAAAAATGAATTGCTGTTCGTTAGTCTCGCTAAAAATCGCGAACGGCTGAACCGATTTGGCTATTTGTTGGTCTTGAATTATTTGTGGAAGTCCAGAGAAGGTTTAAAAGGTAGATATGAAATATGAAAATGCTCGGAATTAAATAAAAATAACAATTTTGTTTTTCCTTTGATGTGTCCCCCGTCGGACGGATTCCTTTTGTTTGTTTTATGTTTATTTTATACAAAAGTTTAAGCCTTTTATTTTTTGATTGAGGCACTACGAAGTCTGCCAGGTCGGCTAGTTTTAGATAAAATGCGTATTTAAAATGTTCGTGTTTCTATGTTTAAGTTGAAAGTTTGTATATTTATTTCGGAATGGAACTTCTAGAATGTATGCTTTATTTTTATTTTTATTTATAGCTTAAATGGGTGGACGAGCTCACAGCCCACCTGGTGTTAAGTGTTTACTGGAGCCCTTAGACATCTACGACGTAAATGCGCCACCCACCTTCAGATATAAGTTCTAAGGTCCCAGTAGAGTTACAACGGCTGCCCCACCCTTCAAACCGAAACGCATTACTGCTTCACGGCAGAAATAGGCGGGGTGTTGGTACCTACACGTGCAGACTCACAAGAGGCCCTAACACCAGTAAAAAGTCTATGGGCTTTAGTAACCACTTAACATCAGGTCACTGTGAATTTCGTTCACTGGCTTACACGTAAAAAAGCTATCTTTTTAATTTTACCTTCGATTGATTTGCGTAACTGATTGATCTTGAATACTGTTTTCACGTAAGTATTTGACCGCAGATATCGTCCTTTCATGACCTAGGTGACGAATCACCTATTTGTTTTTCAATGCGGAGTCAACGTACAAAAAGCAAACGAATTATCTGTAAAAGATTAATGTGTTTATTTCGATTCACGTCTGATTAACTCGACACGATGGCGCCTGAAGGGTAAAACGTAAGGACGGCTATTTTCGTCCTACAAAACTACACATAGAATTAAAAACAAATCCATTACACGGTTACCTTAGTCCGTAGCTGTCACATATGTACTTACATATGTGGTCTTGTATCGGTAATGGCAATCGGTGATTAGATTAGTGAAGAAATGACATGAATAGTTCGAATTCTCGCAATGTTGATTCAAAAAAGTTTTATTATCTTGAAAATATTTTGTGTATGTGTAGGAATGTATTTACAAAAATATATCTCTTTAAACAAAACCGATTTGTGATAAAAATGAAATGTTTATTTGGCTATTTAAAAATAATTATATGTCTAGACTAACAACTGTTTATACTACTTTTTAAAATTAGTTTACGTTTTTGTATTGCAAAAACCGCGGTGGTATTCACACTTGCAGTATTTATATGGTTCGATTATGTGCCATTCATTTTTAATCGATCAACTTTTGTCTAGTAGCTATTATTATCGAGTTTTAATATCAAATAGAATACCTAATAGAAATTGCTCTTTTAAGTCAATAAGAAATAAAAAATAAAAAACTTTATATAATTACGATTTTAAGGTGCTAAATTATAACTAAGATCGAATACGATAATCGGGCGAACACTAATTTAAAAATTATAACGCGGTTATTATTGTACTTAAATTTACTGGTTTATGATTAATTTACCTAAATTAATTGTAAAAAGTTAAATCCTATCATAAATATGTGAATGTTTCGTAAAATGTCAGCGCCAATTCTATATTTAAAAGATGTACGGTTTCTTAATTTTCTCATTAATGTTTTTAAAGTTATATAAAAATACACCCTTCCTAACTTATACGATTACGGTCCGGGATAGTCTAGACACTGTATTAAGTAACAGAGTAGTCCACACAGAGGGTGCATTAGAACGCGGGACCGGTGTTGTTTATACCTCGCTCAAGTTCATCTATTATTAGTTAGATTATTGACCTTGTCGGTATCAGCTGGCAATGATTTAGAGTTCACTACATCATTCAGCTCTAATACACAATTAGCTCATCGACGGAATAGATCAGATGAATTGAACATGAGAAATGTTTGGAGTGCCTTGTACATTAGACGTCTAAGGCTGTAATCTGTTTGTAGGGAAGCTACTGGACTAGAATTGAGATGTAGACCTAGAATATATTTTCAGTCGCTTTGAAATATATATTTATTTTACTAAGGGCTTTCAGTTTCTTGTTGATTCTTCTCAGTGATGAATCTGTTTTCCGGATGACGGAAAGCTCTCGTAAAGGTTAATTTCAATTTAAAAAAAAAGGTTTTTTGGATAACAAACAGAAAAAAAAATAGCAGCACAGGTAGCCCTAAAGCGGTTTGTAATTAAGACCTTAGAACTCATGTCTCAAGATTGGTGGCGGCATTTATGTTGTAGATGTATGTCTTGTATTCTATAGTTCAGGCTCCTGTAACCACTTAACGCCATTGATTGAGTTGTGAGCTCTTCTAAGCTAATTAAAATAAATAATTAAAATAAGTAAAAAATTACGCCCTGAAATATAGTCGTTACTTCGATCTCAGGACTCTAGATAAATTGTTCTGTTTAAGTGTTTAACGTACTTACCTTTCTTACTGAAGCACTAAATATTGATATGGTAATTTTGCAAGGATTTTTTTGTTTAAAATAAAATTCAATGTAATAACGTGAACGCCTTATAAAACATATCTAATTACACGGCACTTATTTTCGACGCTCTTCAAACCGAGGATAAATGAACAGACATGTTTTTTAGAATAATGATGACCTGAATACCAGAGCATACGTCTGTCACTCAGAGAGTAATGTTTAGGAAATTTACTTCAGCTTTCTCGAATTATATTTCTTGAAGGAACAAGTCGCTCGTGACTATGAACTCAATGCGGTAAAACTATCATTGTCTCTGGCAAAACGGTAGCGGTGTTCTCCCATCAAGGTTTCAATGCTGCTGTGGAGCATCTGCGTCAACTGGGAGATGATGATGAGACGCAATGCCAACTCTGTATTCTCATATTTATATGACAGACTAGCGGCCAGCTCCGGCTCCGCTCGGGTCTTTAAAAAAAATTTCAACGATATTTGACGTTGTTTTATTTTTTTAAATAAAAGAACACGTATTGCGGCATATCTATAATAGTTAGACATTTGCTGTCGCGACACTTTTTGTAAAAAATAATGTGTTCTACAAAGTCGTAGTACATTATTTTATTCTATCGTCAATAGTTTTCGCAGGGCACGCGATGTAAAGAATATTTTATGTAATTTTTTTACACCTTGGGTTACATTATTGGAGTTTTAGAAAGGATCCCTAATTTTTCCCAAAAAAGATTATAGGCTATGTCACTTGGGAAAAGTGTGCTTCCAAACAGTGAAAGAATTTTTCAAATCGGTTCAATAGATATTTTAAGTTTCCTCTCGTTTAAAAATCTATACTTCTATACTAATATTATAAAGAGGAAAGATTTGTTTGTTTGTTTGTTTCGAATAGGCTCCGAAACTACTGGACCGATTTGAAAAATTATTTTTCCATTAGAAGCCGACATTGTCCCTGATGAACATAGCCTACTTTTTTTATTTTTTTTTTTATTATATTTTTTTGGTTTCATGTGTGTTTTAATGTTTCCGAAGCGAAGCGAGGGCGGGTCGCTAGTCGTAAGATAAGAACCGTTTTCAACAGAGTTGCTATTTAGTATGACACGTGTGATGTTGCTGATTACTACACGCTGTGTTTATACGAGGAACAGATAAAAAATATGTTTTTTAAATTTAATAAATAATAAAGGTACATTAATATACTTTATTTTATACCTTGGATGTTTATATTTTCGATGTGAGGACACGTAATGATTCATGAAATGAAAAAATTCATATTATGAATATAAAAAAAAAGTTTTCTAATAAATGTTAATAAATATGGTAGTGGTGAATGTAATCGTTTTTTTTTGTTGTCCTTCAATACTACCAGTACATAAAATTAAAACAATAATTAACAATAAACAAGACAAGATATAAATGGTCGTAACCACGCAGTTGCTAATTCTGTTGATATAATTTTGATACTAAAAACATCTAAAGCACCGACAATAAAGTATCAAGCTATCGACTTTTTATTACTTTTCCGCTTACGTAATTATTATTCAAAGGACAGAATATATCCGAATCGGTTCGCTTCACTACCACGATTGTATTCTAACTGTCAAATTGTATTGTATTCTGCGGAGGTAGGTCTGTACTACACGATTAATTTGATCTAATAAGTCAAAACTAGAGGTCCCGCAGTAGTCGAAATTCGACTACTGGGAATTGTAAGTTTGTACACTATTATGATTGTATTTTATACTACTATAATCACAAATTTCGCCAAGACTACACTATAAAAAATATGAACAAAGACAAACCATGTTCTATTCTCAATTTGACAACAGACGTCAAGAACAAGAGTTTGACAATAAATAGTATGCATGCGTGTGTGCGTCAAATACATGGTATGTAGTGTGTGTAATGTTTTCTTTATTGATTTCATGTATCTTTTAGGCATTATTTAAAAAAAATATTAGCATTGTGGACTTCTTCTCTATATTCTCTATAAGTGTGGAAAATTTCATACTCCTCCGTCCGCACAATTTTCGTAAAAAGGGATACAAAGTTTTTGCTTCACGTATTAATATATAGATGAATGTTTGTGTTCTATATTCACGCGTCTATATTCGACGGTTTCTGGCATAGAATCATCATCGTAGGATCCCGTGTGCTACGCGTGAACGAATTCAACATCTATATTTTATGAAATTAGCGATTGTGACAGTAAAGCGTAGGAGATAACAGTCCAAGTCGACAGTTAAACAATATTAATAGTGTAATTTGTACATAAGTATAAAAAAATATCAGAGACTCATTTTTCATCATTATCCTACCCTTTTCCCAGTCACCTGGGGTCGGCGCAACATGTTTTCTACTTCCATACTCTTCTATCATATACCATTTCTTCGCTCACTCCCCTCTTACCCATATCGTCTTTCACACAATCTATCAATTTCTTCTTAGGTCTACCTCTTCCTCTATATCCTTCCACATTCATAGTTAACACTCTCTTACCAACCTCATTTTCATTTTGTCTCATCACATGTCCATACCATCCCAAACGCGCACTCCTCAGCTTCTCTGTCACAGGTGCCACTTTCAGACTTCCACTAACATATTCATTCCGTATTCTATCCATTCTCGTTACTCCACACATCCATCGCAACATTCGCATCTCTACTGCATGCAATGCCAAAAAAATATCAGAGACTATAATATAATAAAATATGTATAGAATATTATTATATCAGAGACAAAATTAAAACCCTTGGTGATATTGTGTGTGAAAAAATCGTGTATGTTTGTTGGGAAATGTTTACAGCGCTGATTTAGGGTTTCACTATTGAAAAACAATATTGTTTGACAGTTAATCAACTTTATTTTACCATGTAGTAAGATGTAATCCCTAAATATCTCTCACATGATTGTTACAAGACAAACTTTTAATTAATTTCGACTTGAGATTACTGGTGGTAGGACCTCGCGTGAGTCCGCACGGTTAGGTATCACCACCCCGACTATTTCTGCCGTGAAGCAGTAATGCGTTGCGGTTTAAAGGCTGGGGCAGCCGTTGTGACTATACTGAGACCTTAGAACTCATATCTCAAGGTGGGTGACGGCATTTACGTTGTAGATGTCTATGGGCTCCGCTAACCATCACGAAAATCGTAAAGTATTCCAAACATTGAAAATTCAGAAGTCGTCCTAATTTACACATTATTCAAATCATTTAAACGGAAATCCGACACGAAACTATGCTTAGATAATCAGTACGACGTACTAAATAGATTCCGTTAGGTATGAACGCGCCTATATTCCTGTCACGTAACGAGGAGTATAGTAGCCGACTTTACAGGCTTTTGTATTCATCGCTTATTTTACTTTTAACGTATGAAGGATTATACTAATCAAAGTATTGTTAAGATATAGCATGAAACTGGTATCCGCCTAATTATCGAAATCCAACTAAAATCATTGTCACATGTTATTGGAATTTTTAAGAAAGTATACTATTTCAGCAGTATCTACCTACAAAACAAAAAAGGAAAATCATTTGACAAACCTCTGATTTCCTCTGGAAGAATTGTACTTGAGTAAAATAATCTTCTTAAATTAAATATTAAATATTCTTAATAAAAACAAATCGACAAATCAGAACAAATGGGAGAGCTGTTAAACAATGTAATTGAGCCTCCAATCTGTAATTTCAGTAGGTTCTGGAAACCACTGAATAAAGAGAGCTCATTCGGCTATGCGAAAAAAAAAAAAAACAATATATATTAAAATAAATCGCGTAAACTACGTTGGTGGTGCTAGGTGAAATATATTTCATAAAATTCTGACGCTTAATATATAATTAATGTATAATAAATATAATAGTATTTATTGCATAAATAATCGATATTCTTAAAAAAAATCGACAACGTTCCCCTCACTACATCCACATTCAACAGAGAGCTTATTAAGTTTTTGATACAATAAATTTTTTGGATCCTGGATTACGATTTGTAAGAGCACACATTGTACACACAAAGCCGGATACATTTTTTTTCTTTCTATTTATTGGTTTTTAATTTGGTATTGTCGTGAATTACCGAACAATGTGTTTGCAGTTTTGGTTCTTGATGTCTTCTAATATATAGGGGTCAAATGTATACTTTTTTTTGTAAATGTAGTTTTATATCATTCGTCTTTATTAGTGACGAATTTATATAATTTGTGATTCCCATGAAAGATAATGGCATTAGGGAGAATATTGTTTAGTGTCGATTCCTGTGGGCCTAGAGTGGTAACTGGGTAGTATCAGAGAACCAACAAGAGTGAATAAAGCGTTATTATAAAAGTAAATAACTCCTATTTAGAGTACCTTAAAGTTCATTTAAACTATGGTACACCGAAACACTTGACACAGAAGATCCTTAAGGATGAAATGTCGGGTGTACGTCGGGCGAGTCCTTTAAAACCAGATAAGACTAAAACGAATTGTAGGGCGCTTTTAAAGATTCAAAATATTCGTTAATTCGATTAACGCTAAATTTACACTACGTGATTAAGGAACATTTCAAGGTGTTTACATAACATCACCTTGAATGTTATTCTTCCATCTGCCTTGATTTACAGCGATGTAGACTTCTGCGACGTTTTAATTGAGCGTGTTGCTGATTTGGTCAGTCCATCGGCAAGGCTTCTTATTCCTTCCTTCATTTTTATAAAGGAATTAAAAATTAGCTTTGGGCAATTTATTTGGCTAATCTATATCTATATATATAAAAATGAATTGTTGTTCGTTAGTCTCGCTAAAACTCGAGAACGGCTGGACCGATTTGGCTAATTTTGGTCTTGAATTATTTGTGGAAGTCCAGAAAAGGTTTAAAACGTAGATAGATATGAAAATTCTCGGAATTAAATATAATAACAATTTTGTTATCCCTTTGATGTCCCCCCCCGTCGGACGGATTCCTTTTGTTTGTTTTAAGCTTATTTTATACAAAAGTTTAGGTTTTTTATTTGTCGATTGAGGCACTACTAAGTCTGCCCGATCAGCTAGTCTCTAATAAATCATAATCGTCGACGGCTGGATAATATCACTCCCAATTTTTCTCCTGTTCCATTTCGTGCCGGTCACTCTTCTCAAGTCATCTCTCTGCCTGGCCGCAGACGCCTCACATTAAGTTGGCCGATGTGCGGTGTTAACTCAAGAGCCTGTCAAGTCGTCTGCCACTTCCAATTCAGCCAGCCTAGTATTTGAGCTATGCTGATGACTTTAGCTCTCTATCATTAAATTTAAACAGACATAACCAATACAACAGAATACCAAATATACAGCATACCACATTCATCATTAGGTGATTACGTTTTGCAGTTCAACACACTCATTGGATGATACGAAACAGATCGAGCTCGTAGTCTATATAATATGTATAATAATGCGTATGATGTAAACATCGTACAAGTCTTTCTTGTTATATGGTCAGTGACCTTTATTATCTTCGAAGTGTTACAAAACTTTAGGCATGTTGCACTGAAATGTTTTCTTAAAAACAATCTCATATATCGATCATCAAAAAAGTCGATTCAATTTCTAAATTTAAATACAGTTCGAAGTTTTAGTTGCTTGAGAATTATGAGAATTGTATTTACTGGAAAAATAGGAGCACGTTCTGTGAGTCTGTAAGTGTAGGTACCACCACCGACCTACTTCTGAGATGAAGCACTAATGCGTTACAGTTTGAAGGATGGGTAGTCACTGCCAATATAGAATAGAGACTTAGAGCTCCTATGTCAGGGTGGCTGGCGGCATTTGCGTTGCTGATGTCTATGGGCTTCGGTAACTGCTCTTACTACCGACTGTGACGGGAAGAAGTATTATTTTGTGAGAATTAGGACTGTAAACACGTGTCTAATAAACAATAAAGGTTACTAAGGTACAAACTTAGATATGTACTTAAGCTAATGAAGCTTACAAGCATCTAATAGTTCTAAATAGTATAAGGTAGATCATCAAATTTATAGGCAGTTTATTGCCTTTATTTCGCATTGACATAGTGTTTAGATGAAGTCGCTTTTAATGATAACCACATAGAGATTATATTTGAACAAAGACTAATACCAGTGCTTGTACAAAATAATAATTAAAAAGTTAATGTGTACTTGAATCTACTACAAGCACTTTGTCTGGAGTGGTAACCCTTTGCCGCTATTTATATTTTATCTGTTTTCCATTTGCTGTAGGTCAGTTACTAACAATTATTTAAAGAACAATTTAATGGAGTTCTTAACACACATACACGAGTTAGATATTTTTGTACACGAACAAGGTATTGTTGATACCAACATGAAAAAAGTAGATTGTTACAGATCTTTTTTGAAGAAATTTTTTGGCGGGAATATTATTTGGTTGCTCAAATATTTATAAACTATCCAGATTCAACCATAATAATTGGCGTATTATTTGTGAATATAAATTTAATAGTTTCTTAAAGAGTTTTCGAAAATGTATAAGTCTGGGAAAACGTCATGAACTCATATAGGTATGTATGTAGACGAAATCGATTGCCATATTGAAAAAAGGACGTACGTAGACATCAGTTGATATATAAAAAATACAATCAAAATACCTATACTTATCTGAGAAGAAGTCAAGGCTACCATAACCCATGGTGGCTTTATGGTAATCTTCCATGGTACATTAACCGTTCACTCGAGGGTGCGCAGTTTATATTTAGCTACCGAAGGCCAGGTGAGAAACCCTTGGAATATAAACCAACCTAAGTTTTGGGCGTATTTAATAATAACAGTATGACTGTGTATCTTTGGTTTGATTCCGTTTAATTATATTCGATTAATTAATTTTTAAAATGATTCATAATTTACTATGAATTTTTTTATGCATTATTTTTCTTTTAGATCTATAGTTTTTTTTTTTAATTTCGGAGACATCTTTGTCTAATATGTGAGTAATAAGTAAGTAAAAAGTATTAAATTTTAAATCTTAAATCCTAAAGTAAATTAATGATTATTTTAAGTGAGAGTTGTGCCCAAATAAAACGTTATTATTGTATTGTTAAACTGAAATTATTTTAATTCATAATATTGATGATTAAGCCTTCTAGTGCTGAGCTTATTTTCACATATTTGGAGAAATTGCCAAAGGACTGTCGGAAAAAAAATGATAAATTTGCCGCAATATTATTTTAAATGGTTATTTATGAATGTTGTTAACTTATTAAAAACGTTATACTTGAGTGTGCTAAGTCGACAGGTATTAGAGACCTATAATCAAACTGCGTAATAATCGGTATTCCGACACTCTGCACTTTATACGCGTCGTTATAGGGCGTCGATCTTTATTTATTTATTTATTTATTGCTTAGATGGGTGGATGAGCTCATAGCCCACTTGGTGTTAAGTGGTTACTGGAGCCCATATACATCTTCAACATAAATGCGCCACCCACCTTGAGATATAAGTTGTAAAGTCTCAAGTATAGTTACGACGGCTGCCGCCACTCTTCAAATCGAAACGCATTACTGCTTCACGGCAGAAACAGGCGGGGTAGTGGTACTTATCTGCGCGGACTGACAGGTCCTACCAACAGTAAAAATCTCTATCGACGGTTCACCTTCAAAGGGTTTTTTAAAAACATTTAAATTAGTATTCCATTTCAAATGTTTCAAATTTCGAATATTCAGTCGCGACACGCCGCGCACCTCTGTTCGACGACGACGCAGGAAGTTTACCGGAGCACGTGCGCAAGCTTCCTCGCACAGGATGTTTTAAAATTCGAACGCGATCCGCCATTTCGATTCCCGATTCGCGGGTTTTATTGCGCGATCCGTTGTATCCTAAAGGCTATAAAGGTTTGCCGGCCGCCATTTTGGTTTTCGTTTTTGTGTTACTTTTCCTCTGATCCTTCCTAAAATAAGTATTTTGCGTAAATTGCATTAATGTAAAGCTGTTTTACCGAAAGCCAAAAGCAAAATTAATTATTGCAGTGAAGAATTATTCGAGATGATCCCTGATCTCCTTGTTACCATCATACCTCTCGCCACCGGAGTAGAGTTCATCCATGTTATCTGGAACCGCTGCGTTCATCGATATTTTATTAGTGCCGTTCCAAAAATACTTCCCTCCACGGTGTTACCCGAGCGCTATGACATCTCCTTCTTCAAACGAGGCTTGCGGAGAGTACTCAATTGTAGCAGCGGCTCTGTCCCTGGCATTGCTGACTTCTGCAAAGGAAATAAAAAATCTTTAAAAGTCTTCGTTAAGCATTCTCAATACGTCAAAATGGAAAAAGAAATAAATAATAGTTTAAAAAAACTAACAAAAAACGCTTTTATAGAAAATCCAACTAAAAATAGAAAATAAATTTGATAATATAGGGTAAGAAAACATGATTTTATTGTAAAAAAGCGCGGGGTGCTTTTCAGGATATTATCAAAATAGTCCTTCTATTCATATCTGTTCATAAAATATTTATAACTACTGATACCATGCACCCCACGCTTTTTTTACAATAAAATAATTTTTTCTTACACTATTTTTAATTCAAATTTATTTTCTATTTTTTAGTTGGATTTTCTATAAAAGCGTATTTTGTTAGTTTTTTTAAACCATTATTTATTTTTCATTTTCTAGTTGAATTTCAATTTTCTCAATTTTTTTTTAAATATTGTATTGTCATCGGTCCTCAATAAGTATACCAAATTTCGAGTTAATCCGACGTTTTGAAGGGGGCCAAAATCACGTTCAAAGATTTCGTTACAAACATACACACGTCTGAAGCTAATAATAAAAGCGTATTAAAAACAATTAGGACATTACTACCACGATTTAACTTACGTTCGGTGTCAATCGTGACTATTCACAGCGACTGACAATTGGCGGTTTGTTGATTCAAATAATGCGGCTTCAGATAAACACAGTCCGTGTGATTTGCGGTCAGCCCGTAATTGACACAAACTATTTGCCGGTTCACGAATTATTCCGATGTTATGTATTATGATGACAAATGAAATTGTTTTATAAAGTGGACTACTATTAATATTGGTGCATTGGTTTGCAGTCGTCACACCAAATATGTTCATCGCTTTGCTACAATCTTCACGATATTACAATCATCAGTGAGAAAATGATTCCACTGAGAATTCTAGCCTTCAGTATTAAGGTATCTGAAGCGAGTAGGAGAGATGGCTCTAGATATCAAACCTCTTCTAATATACAAGCCGTATGATTGAAAAAAAAAAAACGTAATGTTATGATAAAAAAATATATACATATATGCAAAATAGGTACTAAAATCTGTTCAATTAAAAAAAAATATTATATACGGCTTATTATAATTTGCGAATTAGCTTTTTAAAAAACACACACTGTATTCAAAAACATAATAGATTGTTTACAAATATTACAAAAAAAAACTTCTATCGCAGATGGCCGCACAGACGCATGGGGTGCATGTTACATAATTATTTATTCGTAGAGTTTACCTCTTTTAGGTAAATGAGTTTATAAATAGGACGAAAACGACTTAGAAATGATAAGAGCTACATTTTATGTCGAGAACGCTGAAAGAAACGAACTCGTGTGATGTTTAAATTTTGAATCCGCTCAAAACTATTATGCATCTGTTTTATTTGAAATAATGTAACTTTACATAAGTTAATACGAATTTTTCCTTGAATTACTTAACGGCTTTTTTTTTCAATACATTTAGGTATATAATGATTTCACATAAATCATTAACAGAGTCCTTTATGATTAACGACCCGAATACATATTGTTGACAGGTCTATTTCGAATGAAGGGGGCAATAATGAAAAAAATATATATCGAAATGGATCTAATTTTAAATATGGCAACAGAGGTTAACCCTTCATCGTATGATATACGGCAGAGGGGCACGTGTTATACTGCCTAATGAAAACTAACATAAAACAGAACTGGCTTAAAAACTTTCAGCCCTCTGTTTAAACTTTGGCTATTTACTTTTATGATGGATCGTAAAAATTTAACTGTTTATGCGGTGATGTATGTAGGAGGAGAAAGTTGTTTTTGGGGGCGATTACTTAACGTTTGTCTCTAGTTTTATATTGTTATTTAAAACTTTTAAATAATAAACTTTTTTTTGTAGGTTACTGATGATCTTTGTTTACCTAATAATTATAGTTATGAAATTTTATTTCACAAATCATTTTGGAATCCCTTAACGCTTTTGTCAAAACTAAGAACAATACGAAAATTTATATTCGATTGTTTTCTTACGGTTTTTATAATATCATATCCGATTCGCATTAACACACACAAACCCGGAATGCCATGTCGACCGGATCAGCGTAACGGTTAATTAAAAACTGTGTTATTTTATACATTTAAATTTGTTTATTTTCAAGTTTAATTTAACACGCGGTCGTCGATCCCGCGTACTGAGCGAACGTTAGTTATTACAGTACATATTTAAGAAATCGGATACGACGGCTCAATGAGAAGCAGAACCGTATTGAGGTATTCCAGAAATCGTGAGAGACGACAAAATCCGTCTTTGAATTTCGGAATTAATTTTTAGTCTTCTTCTTCTTCTATATCGTTCCCTCACAACTGAGGATCGCGAACATGTGTGACGTACTTCCAATGTGCTCGATCATGGGTGGCATGGACCGCATGGTACAGACTACCACCAAGTGCTTCTCTTGCTAGATCTGACCATCTGGCTGGTGTTCTGCCCACGGCGCGCTTGCCCTCTATGCGACCCGAAATTATGAGCTTCTCTAATTCATGTCTGGGAGACCGCATGATGTGTCCGAAGAAGCTCATTTAGTCTATGCAATACCAATTTTTAGATTTGTTTTTTACGCGCAATTAGAAATGTCAACTGAAATAATAGAAAATCATTTCCGTTTTAGGGATATTACCTACATTTTAGTTATAAAAATGTCGCTTAATTGAAGGCCTTTTACCCCTCAATATGTACGAAAAAATCCAATATCCTTTCACCCCTCGATATGCACGAAATAAGGATTTTTATGAAATAAAAATTTTACTCACTCTAGCAACTATTAAAACTAATTTTTAGTTACGTCAGTGTAGACTTCTATGAAAAGGTATTCTTTGAAAATTGAATGAATCTTCGTAGCGCATTAAAAATGTATCTATTTTAAATTAGATTACGTGAACTGTTGATTAGAATTGATCCTTGATTAAATTCTATTGAAGGTTTATTTAACTGTTTTGATGTGCATATTATAGTATGTACTTTTTATAGCACGAATTCGTACATACTTGTAATAAATAAAAATAACTAATATGAAATTTTGAGTTTAGTAACACACTCCAACAAACAAGTAGACTAAAATAATCCTTTTCTTCTCTGACCGTAAGGTCGAGATTTCAATGTCGGACATTTGCAATAAATAGACACAAATGAGCTTCGACATTTATTGGTTTTCACGCACCCTGTGTTTTAGAGGTTGCAGCTTTGCAACACGTTACCTATTTAGACTTTATTACCTGAACGTAAGTGATTCTATTTTTGGGTAAACAGATGTCTCATTCAAAGTTCGGAGTTGGTCAGTTGAATGCAATAAAATTTTAAATTCAAAAATTTTTTTAATTTGTTTTGGAATATTATCTGTTTTACCCTACCTATGCTGGTAGCGTGTGGGTGAGGTCATGGGGCTCAGTCTGGTCAGTTTTGGTAAGACTAGCCTTAGCAAGAGCAATCCTTCGCAGAATCTACCAGCGGTGAATAGTATCATAATTTTTTTTTAAAACATCGCCACTATATCTTGACTAAAAGTAAAACTTTCGAAAATAAGTAGTCTCTTAAGAACGAATAATGATATAAAGATTAAAATGAAAGATCACATTTAAATAATTAGTTATAGCTTCAGTATCAAATTATACGGTACCTATTATAGAATGATTTGTAATAAACGCTACTAATTTGTTGGCATTACTAAAACTTTTAAAATTTATAGGTATTCTTTATATAAAAAAAAAAAATCTAAATATATATTTAAATGAGTAAAATAACGCTATAATTTATTTTATTGTTACAGTATCTAATGGATTCGACAAGGAGTTGAGGTTCGAAAACAGAAATGAACCTCACCGCCATTGCGTTTTGGCGCGTTACGCGCGTAACCGTACTACTGATTACCTTGGTAGTCACGTGTACAGTTTCAGCAAGAGATATTGTACTAGGTAAGTGATATTTATATAGATTTACACAATTAAAATTTCATAAAAAAGACACATAATATAGCCGCCACTACATTATTGTGTACGATGAATAAAACAAATACGGCTACATAGAGAGAGAGAGAGAGAAAGAGAGAGAGTGAGTATTCTTTATTGTACACCAAAAAATAAATAAACAATGCGATATATTAAATGCAAAAAGTACAATTGGCGGTCTTATCGCTAAGAGCGATCTCTTCCAGACAACCATGCGTAGATTCAGCAAAGCATTCCTCTCCCTAGGGCTAGTGTTAGCAAGTTCTTTCAGGTTGATCCTCTTAAGCTCACCTACCACTCCGAGCGTAATTGAAATAGCACCTTAGACTATCAATGATTACGTAGCAAAAAAAGCTGCGATTGGTACAACTAAGCCTTTTTGAGTTCTATCTGTGCGTAAATAGCTTTGACAAGTAGCCGGACTTACCGGAGACAATGCCCAAAAAAATTGCACACGTACACACACACACATCGTCATTCTGATCCGGCGGTAGATTCAGCAAAGCATTCCTATTGCTAGGGCTAGTGTTAGCAAGTTCTTTCAGGTTGATTCTCTTAAGCTCACCTACCATTCTGAGCGTAATTGGAATAGCCTCTTAGACTATCAATGATTACGTAGGAAAAAAAGCTGCAATTGGTACAACTAAACCTTTTTGATCTTTATCTGTGCTTAAATAGCTTTGGCAAGTAGCCGGACTTACCTGAGACAATGCCCAAAAAAATTGCACTCGCATTGAATACGTATTGCCTTTTTACCTCTTCATAAATAACGTATTCTCGTCCCATGCTTCTTTATTAACGAAAATCTTCGATACGATACGGAGAATTTGAAATTGTAATGACGCAAATGTTCCGCATAACAATTGAAATGTCAAATTTGACAGCGACACAGAATAAATATAAAACAGGTACAATAAAGTACTTGTACATATGTTTTTTTTTGTTTTTATTGCTTAGATTGGTGGACGAGCTCACAGCCTACCCGGTGTTAAGTGGTAACTGGAGCCCATAGACATCTACATCGTAAATGCGCCACCCACCTTGAGATATAATTTCTGAAATCTCAGTATAGTTACTACGGCTGCCTCACCCTTCAAACCGAAACACATTACTGCTTCACGGTAGAAATGGGCAGGGTGGTGGTGGTACCTACCCGCACGGACTCACAGGAGGTCCTACCACCAGTACACAGTACATTTAGATTGCAGTTCTGGCGTCTAACTTTGTTAAGATCTTATTAGATATTATCAAATTAGATATTATCAACAATGTTTAGTGGCTACAGTACATTTTGTTTTTATTACTTATTTAGTATATACACCAATATTGTTTATCAAGCTTGATCAGCGACTACGGCAAGAGGAATATTAGCATTGTTCATAAACGTAAATCAAAATTTTCAATAAGTTCAATATTTTAAAACTAAATTGAATCCAACATAACTTTCTATTCTAATTGTAGTCATTCGTAAAATTATATGACATACAATATACTCGTACTCTGTTGAATGACGACTGAAGTTTTGCGTAAACCTGAAATGCTTGGTTTACGAAAACGCATACGTAAATTTTGTATCTTCTTCTTTTTCTCCACCTTATCCCACTAGGTGGGGTCGGCACAGCTAATTTTTCTCTTCCATTCTCTTTTATCAGCTGTCATCTCAACACTCACTCCTCTCTCTCTCTCATATCGTCATTCACAAACTCCATCCATGTCTTCTTCGGTCGACCTCTTCCCCCTCTACCTTGCACTACCATTTCCATACATCTCCTAGTCACATGCATCTTCTCTCTACGCATCACATGTCCATACTACGCTAGAATGAATGGTTAAACCATACGTAAATTTCGTATGGTTCAACCATTCATAAATATTCTTTATCAATCACACAGTTTTGTTAAAATAAGCGTCGAATCTTTCGAAAAAGTTTTGTACTGTAAGGGATAAAGTATGTTTTTTTTAATTTGGCAATCGTAAATATTTTTTTCGTTTATTATTCTTCATGTGTATACGGTGTCATGTTTGGAATTATAGTTGCGTTTGTCTGTATGCGTGTATGATATTCACAGCAGACACGTCCAGGGTGGTCCCGCTTGAATATAATTGTGATATTGTTCTGAGAAAAATTAGTTTGCATGATTCGACTATCTATCTGGTATCGATTTTTTGTGACCCATTTTTTTCGATGTCAATCGCCCATTGAAATTAGTTATTTTATGACATTATAATATTGATTCTTGGGATATAGAAACGACTTTCTTAGAATAGTGCTATTTTAATATCATTATGAAATACAATTGTGAAATTTGGTGGTGTGCCATTTATTCTATGAACTGATTAATATTCAATCCAATAACATTCATTTATCTTTGTGTAAATTTAAGGGAAACGTAAATTTCTGCCCTAAAGTTAGGAAACTTTCTTCCACAAATCCACCCTCTTCACGACATATACGATAATCATTATTTTTAATATCCAATGTAATTATTAATAACTAAAATGATGAACGGAAAGGGTAATTACGTCACGGGGACAAATCGATTGTTGGCTGCAACCCTCTCATTTGGTTCCAATTAAGGAGGACCGGATGCTTAATTATTTTAATGACCAGACAATTGAGAGCTCCCTCTGTCTCTATCGCTTTTATTTTTGAAATCACCGTTTACACAGAGATTAGATGAATTTAACGTTTGTATATTTTTGCATTATTTAGATTTTAGTTCCGGCTTAACTTTGGAGAAAAGATTAGTCTAAATAAAAACCTGATTTGACGGATTCTATTCCTCTTCTTCTCAGTCGTTCCCCCATTGTTGAGGATCGTGATTCTTTTGTGGTCTTCTAACTGTTTCTCTCCATCTAGGCCAATCTTTTGTCCCGTGTAGAACATTACTGATAGGGATTCTTAGCTGCATAGCTTGCTCTTTAAGAATCTATAATTCTGAATTATTATGGAACATTTATAATTCAGAATTATAGATTAATTATTAACGCAGATTTTCTATTTATAGTTTTACCTAAATAATTATTATTTTTATTCATTTATTAGGTTGTTTGTATATACATTATTATTATAACATAATTTATTATTAATATTTATGTTTAATTAATATTTAATTATTTATATAGTCATTTCTGTTTTTAAACAATAATATAAATATTATGGAACATAATTTTTCGATTTATGATATAATACGAAAATTAAAGCAGTTAGCACTTTATATGAAGTTAATTTAAATATTTCGAATTTATGATAAAAGAACTGTTTAAAATTTGGGGAGGAAGGTCAAGTTAGCTTGGTTATTTATGTTTAATTGAATGTGACATCTTCGTTACTTGTTCTGGTACTTTGGTTTTAATTTTTCTTTGTTTATTTATGACGATATTTCTGTAACCTGTAAAATTCTGTCGCGAAGCAGTTAATTATCCATTCTGGGCTGAAAGGACTCAGAGTGGGTGGCATTAAAGTTATGAAAGGATTCCGATAACCACTTAGCATCAAATGGGCTATGAACTGCAATGCTATACTAATATATTTTTGATTTTGGATTTCATAAAAAAATATTTTGTGGGACAGCTTCATTTGAAAATTATTAAAAAGCTATTTTATCGAACTGTTATGTGACCGATTTAGGCGAGATGGTGGTATCAATAAATAAGTGCACAATATAATATTTTATCTACCCTCTTTGTGTGTTGCAAAATATTTCTTCTGATACAAGCTTATCATAATAAATATTTGTCATCTTATCAAAGAAAAAATCAAACAGTTCTGTTTACTTAGATGCTATTTGAGAATGCCTATATACTGTCCTAAATAAACACGAGATTGCTTGTAAGCATATTTAAGAATTCCTTTAAGATTTACGAAATGTCCACATTAGTGAGATGCCAAATTTATTGTAACGGATTTATTTTCACGGATCGTTTAGAACCTCTGGGTCTGCGGAGGGACTTCGGTTTCCTCTGTATTTTGTACCGCATGTTCCATGGGGAGTGCTCTGAGGAATTGATTGAGATGATCCCCTCATCTCCTTTTTATCATCGCACCTCCCGCCATCGGAGCAGAGTTCATCCATATTATCTGGAACCGTGCGCTTCGAGAGGTCTTTTTTGCCACGTACCATCCGGCTACGGAATGAGCTCCCCTCCACGGTGTTTCCTGAGCGTTATGACATGTCCTTCTTCAAACGAGGCCTGTGGAGAGTATTAAGCGGTAGTCAGCGACTTGGCTCTGCCCCTGGCATTGCCGAAGTCCATGGGCGACGGTAACCACTCACCATCAGGTGGGCCGTATGCTCGTCTGCCTACAAGGGTAATAAAAAAATATCTTTTCATATTTATTTGCAATATTTTATCGTTTAATATACAAAGTTCGATAGTGATTTTTGACGTATTTAGCTTAGATATACCTATGCGATATACGCAGAGTAATGTTCAGGACCTTCTTTGATTATAAATATGATTTCTATCATGATTATTATTAACAGTCTATTATAGTCACACTGTTGGATATTTCCACTTCTCGCTATTCTCCATATTTTATATCGTCACTCCACCTTGCTACTGGGCGTTACACTGTTTTATCGGTTTATCGATCCGTGGTCTCCACTCCAGTGGCTTAGTGCGAGTTTTTTAACGTTCTTGATAGAGTAAACGATTATCGATTTATTATCGATCGATATTATCGATTTGTACAGGTGATCATTTTTAAAACATTGCACTGACTTTATTACTATTTATTAATACATATTTAATTAATACACTTTTTTAGGTTGGTATGTACGTAAGGGAATATTTGAACGAAATTTTCATTCAATACATAGACTGGGCAGTTTATTCGTTAAACGAGGAAACATTATGCCCAGGGAAATAGAGTATCCACTTATAATACAAATTAAAGTAAGAGATTATCAAAATTAGGCTTTACTAGATAAACAAAATGCGAATTACGTGTCTGAGATCTTTTGTTTCAAATCAAAGACGTTAAAAGTAAAAATCGAATTACGCATCAATAGTAAATCATTTCTCAATTTCATTGTACGACCATCGCCAACGCGATTACAAAACGAATCAAAGTTTTTAAGGCCACGTAGGCGTTACATAATAAAAACGAAAATAAAACTTTAGACAATAAGTGTTATACGATACTGATTTATTACCGCTCATCATAATTTAACGTATGACCATTGAAGATTATAGTCGACGACTGACAGAAATATTGTTAATGTGTTGTGGTAAATACATATAAAGGTCAATACAAAAACAATGAGAATGAAACACAATCACTTTGGTATCTATTACTATTACGTATTATTTTGTGTTCTCACAAAAAAAAAACATCTTTGGAGCGCTATTTTAAAAAAAATCTAACAACTTTTTCACTGGTGGTAGGACCTCTTGTGAGTCCGCACGTCCATCACCCCGCCTATTTCCGCCGTGAAGCAGTAATGCGTTTCGGTTCGAAGGGTGGGGGTAGCCATTGTAACTATACTGAGACCTTAGAACTTATATCTCGAGGTGGGTGGCGCATTTACGTTGTAGATGGCTCCAGTAACCACTTAACAACAGGTGGGCTGTGAGCTCGTCCATCCATCTAAGCAATAAAAAAAATAAAAACCTAGCCCTCTCCAAAGAAAAACATCACAAATCATCTCACACTTTCAAAATGATTTGTGTATCAAAAGCGCTTGATGTGTGATCACGTCTATCCACAGTTTTACCGGGAAGATGGAATTCTTATGAACTTTCCACTATGTTCTAGCATCTGGTATTGAATATAAATGAAGGACTTTACAAGGCTGTGAGGACGTCACGATCGTACGAGAAAATAATCACGATTTTCTCAACGCATTCTGCATTTTGTTGTTAGGGTTGTCCGTTTTTTGTTTGGAAACTATTAAGTATTAGCTGACTCAAATTTCAGTTTTTACAAAATAAAACTATCATTGACGAGCCAAATCATAGAATAAGCAGTTTCATATTGGTCTTGGTATATCCAAGACTTATCTTAATGTATGAACAGTCATCCCTCAGAAATATAATATTAATAATTCCTGTATTGAAATTCAATCAAATTTTGATAACGTTTGTTATCTTTTGGTAGTTTTATCTAAACATAAAGAGTTAGCCCTACGTTTTCATAGCGTCCTTACCTCAGAGGATGTGCAACGCACTCGTGTCCGCTCCACCCCAAACAAAGGTACCGACATCCACACAATTTGTATTCAGCATGAGGTAGCACACTTTACCTGCTATCTGTGTTTTATGGAAACCCTGACATTGTTTGGTAATCTTTTGTTGTAAATCGTCATTTGAGATATTTTTAGTAACTTCGATCAATTTATTGTCCGACAGTTGAGTTATGTTATATCGAGTTCAACTTTGTGTTTGTTTTACACGTAAATGCTTCATATTGTAGTTTTATATCTCATATACTTGATATTGTTCTACTGACAATCAGAGATATAAAAGCTTCACCGTAATCATGATCTGACTGGACATATGAGTGTATTTCAAATGTCATGTGCTGAACTTGATGTACCAACGGGTTGTTTTCTAACTTCAGTGGTTATATGGTCTATAGGTTCCGATAACCACTTAACACCAGATGGGCCTTGAGCCCATCCATTCATCAAGCAATAAAAAGAACAAAAAGATTATTGTTTAGTTCACAAGCTTACGGTCTTTTTTTGTTTTTTTATTCCTTCCTATGCGGATAGCCTTGAGAGGCTACTTCAGCTTCGCCCTAACGTGTGTAGGTGAGCTCACGGGGCTCAAACCGGAGTGTTGCTAACACTGACCCTAGCAAGAGCAGTGCTTCGCAGAATCTACCACCGGATCGGAAACGCGACCCACTGAGAAGATCCGGCAAGAAACTCAGTGGGCTAAATTTTTTAAACATTGTTACTCAAATATGCGTTTTCATGAAAAAATATGCAATTTTGAAATTACTTATTGTGCTCAGACTTTGTTTTCGTATGTTTGTCGAGATCTAACGAATATCACAATTTAACCCGGTTGAATTAAGAGGTTCCATATATCGTGTACCCATCCCGTTAAACAACCTTCAATAGCATTCGTCATAAAAATTATCTCGACACTCCAAAGCTGGCTGATGACATTTTTAAAATAGTTATAAATTGAGTTACATAAAACTTACTTTTTCATCTGAGGTGGTCCTATCATATGAAGTATCGGATAGTCTCTCAATAAATACAGCAAAGTGGAGACGCTGCTTAAAATGTCGTAAAATTTTTTATAGTTCTAATGAAAATATATAGTTTTTCACCGTGTTCCATTTAAGAGTAACACAATAAACATTTTATTGCAACGTGAAAATAGATTTCGAAATGTATACTGCAGTTTCGTAATGCATGATTTTTTTATTCATCTTTTTATGAGGTTATGCAAGCTGAAATTACAGATTCGAAGATGTAAGCTGATTCTGTATCCGCCGTACACGGAATATTCTCGAAAAGTGTTTGCCTAGATGTATATAATATAGGTACGAGTGTACACTCTTAAATATGTAATTCATGAGAAAGTTCTAACAACTAAATTTGCTTTTTTTACTACCTATACCTTGAGAGTCCTTGATAGCCTTGAGAGGTTATATTAGCTTCTCCCTGACGTGTAGGTAAGCTCACGGGGCTCAAACTGGGAGTGTTGCTAGCACTGGCCCTAGCAAGAGCAGTGCTTCGCAGAATCTACCACCGGATCGCAAACGCGACCCACTGAGAAGATCTGGTGAGAAACTCAGTGGGCAACATTTGCATGTTAAAGTGGTAGTTGCATCTTCGATAAAATAATTGCGACAAAATTGACGTGTTTTATTATCTTTATTCACTTTTGTAGTTCTGGAATAATTTGGACAAAATGGAACAAGGGATCGACTATTTATCATTCTAAGAACATACAAATATAATATAACATACAATACACTCTCTCTCAAATGGCAAATGGCAAATTACCATAGTTCAGTTTAATAAAATACTTATATACTCCAGATTTTTACAGCTTTAAGCTGCTTTCAGACTACGCTATACTATAGTGCCATATAGTATAGCAGCGTATACTTAGCCAATAATATATAGTACAGTGTGAACGTGTCCATAACAATGTATGGTGCGCGATATTGTTGTGCTAAGAGCTGTATACTATATGCTATTATATTATAGCGTAGTCTGAAAGCAGCTTTAGTACGCATGATAAATGCGCATCTGCGTAAACTTAGAATTCCTAAAGTACCCCAACTTTGTATGAAATCCTAGAGGCTATCACGACGTATATTTGTCAGATAATACATAAGATCCCCAAAGAGGGCTCATAAATTACCGGTTAGTATTCTCTTGAATTTACGCTGAGTTCTAATTTGACTCTTAACATCTAGGGTCGAAGTGCTATTACGGCTTGAAGCAAAATGGGAACGCTAAACAATTTGTACGGATTAAGTTGGTAATTTATCAATAACGTGTAAGCATAATTGCACTTTTCCGTCTCAGTGAAGAATTATTTGATAATGTATTTATATTGCTCAGTCTGGAATGTAAGATTAGTCTGTATATATCGCTCCTAACCGACTTGATTTATAACGAATATTTAGTACGGTAAAAGAGTAATTTGTTGTTTTCTAGTTACACAGGATGGCAGTTTTTTTCCATTACCATTTTCCATTTCCTTTTTCCATTCCAAATACAAGCTTCTTCCATTTGATTCGATACAGAGGAGGGCCGTTCGGATTGTCGATAATCCCATTCTCACGGATCGTTTGGAGCCTCTGGGTCTGCGGAGGGACTTCGGTTCCCTCTGTATTTTGTACCGTATGTTCCATGGGGAGTGCCCTGAGGAATTGTTCGAGATGATACCGCCATCTCGTTTTTACCATTGCACCGCCCGCCACCGGATTAGAGTTCATCCATACTACCTGGAGCCACTGCGGTCATCCACAGTGAGTTTCCAGAGATCTTTTTTGCCACGTACCATCCGGCTATGGAATGAGCTCCCCTCCACGGTCTTTTCCGAGCGCTATGACATGTCCTTCTTCTAACGAGGCTTGTGAAGAGTATTAAGCGGTAAGCAGCGGCTTGGCTTTGCCCTTGGCATTGCTGAAGTCCATGGGCGACGGGGACACTCACCATCAGGTGGGCCGTATGCTCGTCTGCCTACAAGGGCAATAAAAATAAATTAGTCACGAATTATCCCAGATCCATATTTGATCTATTTCATCAAGATCGGTTATAGGGATTATCGTGTGGTCTAATTCAATTAAAAAAATTCATTCTAAGACTTTTGTTCATTATTTCATGTTTTAGATATTATAACGTGAGAAATAGATTGTAGCAATCTGTTTTTATGAACATAATTTAACTGTTTGTTTTAAAAATGAATTTGTATATTCGGTTAGTTATTAAGAAAATAAAGTTATAGAATAATTTGGTGGCTTATGTGCTCCTGAGGTTAATGAACCTAACTATTGTTGGAGCGAATAATGATCTTTAGTATTCTTAGCTTAAGTACACTTGTTCTTTTCTCATATATGTTTTTATACCACCTCTCCTGTGGACCGAATGGTAAACAGTTGACATCGGTCACCGTCCTCGTCGAACCCGTCGCTTGCGATGAAGGGCTTGACGAGTAAATTAACCCATAGACACAGCCCACTGAGTTTCTCGCCGGATCTTCTCAGTGGGTCGCATTTCCGATCCGGTGGTAGATTCTGCGAAGCACTGCTCTTGCTAGCCCGTGTTAGCAACACACCTGGTTTGAGCCCTGTGAGCTCATCTACACGTCAAGGAGAAGCTGAAATAGCCTCTCAAGGCTCTCAGCATAGAAAGGAAAAAAAGAAAAAAATATACCACCCGAGAACATTTTAGAACGTTTAGTATCATTTAATTTACAAGAGATATACTTAATATATAGACAATATTACTTTCATGCTATTTTCATCTGATAATTATCGTTAAAAGAAATTTGTATCCGGTTTTTTTTAACACAGCAACCATTTTGCTGAAACGTATCATTCAAAACAATCGTAAAAAAATAACACAAATAACATTTCAAACAAAAAATAAGAATTACGACTCACATCAAAGAGATTACGATTGTAAAATTGTTTAACAAAACACACCTTGTAATGCAAGTGAATTCGGCCGTTATGAAAATAATATAAAAATACCCACAGCCATATTATTATTAAGCGCGGAATAAAGGAAATTACAAATAAGAGTAGACCCTGCTTTGGTAACAGTAGATAAAGACACGGGTAAAGACTAAGCTACCTTATCATCATCATCATTCTCCTGCCCTTCTCCCAGTCACCTGGGGTCGGCGCAACATGTTTTCTTCTTCCATACTCCTCTATCATATACAATTTTTCACTCACTCCCCTCTTACACATATCGACTTTCACGCAATCCATCCATTTCTTCTTAGGTTTACCTCTTACTCTATATCTTTCCGCATTCATAATTAACACTTTCTTACCAACCTCATTTTTATTTCGTCTCATCACATGTCCATACCATCCCAAGACTAAATTATCTATTAGTAAAAAAACATTTAAAAAAATAATAGTTGTCTGTAAAGTTGTTTTACGGAAGATTAGGTTTACGTGATAACGTCAGTAGCAGAACTATTCGAACTGACGCGGACGTCTCCCAACTCTGACGTCACGCGAGAAGAGTGATAAATGTGTCACAAGCCAACGCTTGGGCCAATCGTGTCTCTTTATTGCTTGTTCCGCGCTCTCGCTCTTAGGGTACAACGTGACAATTTTTCGTGCAGCCGGTGTTCATCGAGGCATCACGACAATAAATCAGAAAATAACTAAATCATTAATATTTTCATGATTTCTGTAACAAAAGAATTAAGGTACAATAATAAATTAATTTGACAATTCACGGCCATAAATTATTTGTGCTTGTGTTATGGGCGCTATAGAATTTATTAACAAGCACGCGTCACCAACAGCTGTGCATATCAATATGCAATGGAGGGAGCTCATTACTTGCAAAGTGCACTCGATGTGGTCATACATACTTTTGTTCGTATTAGGCGACGTGTTAACGCGCAATTATTTATTTGGTTTTTCCCACTTGATAGCTGTCACTTTTGACAATTTTCAATACAATGAAAAAAGAAGTAAACGTGCAAAATTTTGTTGTTGCCGTATTAATGAGGTTATCTTAAATGCTTATAATTTTCTCTTGTTGTATTACTTAGTTACACTGTCTTTGGTTATCGTGAATCGTAAACAGAATTAAAACTATTTTAGCCGACTTCAAAAAAGGAGGAGGCTCTTAAGTCGACTGTATTTTTTGTTTATGTTTGTTACCTCATAACTTTTGACTGCGTGAATCGATTTTGATGATTCTTTTTTTATTAGAAAGCTGACGCTTCCCGATTTCAATTTAGTCCAGTTTTGATAGTGGTATCCATGAGAAAACCATATAAGTCTTAAATTTGCATTAAGTACGTGCGCGACAAATAGATGAATAATTCAATAAATCAATATCACGCCAACCGATCGATGATTATTATTTTTAGTGTATATTAATTTGTTTTGGAATATATTTTTTTTCTATTTGAAGTCGGTTTTTGTTAAAGCATCTCTATTTACAATTATTACAGTTTCATGCTTACGGTTACATTTAGTCTTGCGTTTTTTACGAATTTTAAATTATTTCGGAGGTTTCCAATATTTTACAGTTTTCGTGGTCACGGAAGACTTAGCTGTTATACATCGTCTTGAATATTGTGCTAACAACCGTCTATTTTTCTATTGTGCATTTCTAGAATTCTACCTATCATTTCGCACAGAGGGAACCAATCGTATATTGAGGTCTGGCAGTTTGTTTGACTTTGGGTGTTCATCTTCACGATAAGATAATCTCGCTACGAAGATTTATATTTGTTTTTATATACTTACAAATGCCACTGTACTACACAACCATCTACTATGTAGCTCTTTTAGTAAATTACCACTTACAAACAGATATAATCAATTTATTGTACGACTAATAAGGAGTCCTATATGATCCAGTCTTAATAATTTTAACGTTCAAGTATCCATCTTCAATTCAATCTCAATCTTGTCTAACACGTCATCACTGGAGATATTTTGTATGTATCTTCATTATATAGACGCCGAGTGTACTGTAACTGCCGTAAATCTTGCCAATTTGACAGTTCTCGCGCTGATAGAAGCTGTGGATCTTATATTATTTGATTGTTTTGTATAAAGTAGAGAAAATGTGAATCAGATCTTGTCTGAGAATAGAGATGGAATGGATTTTTAGCATTTTAGCACAGTGACCTGTTTATTGGACGAGTAGAAGAAATCTATTACAAAAATACAGAGTGTCGTCTATTTCTTCCGCTGAGTTATCAGGCGTGGCGTGGTATCTATAGGCTTGTAGATGTAGAATGCTTTGAAACTAGAATCTATTTTTTATGGCTTTCAAAGGCACATGATTTACTGGTGGTAGGACCTCTTGTGAGTTCGCACGGGTAGGTACCACCACACTGCCTATTTCTGCTATAAAGCAGTATGCGTTTCAGCTTGAAGGATGGGGCAGCCGTTATAACTATACTGATACCTTAGAACTCATATTTCAAGGTAGGTGGCGGTATTTACGTTGTAAATGTCTATGGGCTCCGGCATCCACTTAACACCAGGTGGGCTGTGGGCTTGACCACCCATTTATGCAATAAAAAAAAAAAAAAACTGAGGTCTTGTCGATACGACTTAATGTCAGACCACACCAGTCAAGCTGTTGCCTACCCTTAAATATGATTTGATCGCGACTAGTTTATCCGCGAAAATTACATTAACAAAATCACGGATTCCCTGTCTGCAATCAAAGATGTGCTGGTGATGATGAAGCATGCAGACAAAACTGCGAATTCAAAGCAAAAGAAAACATATTACCGACATCATTACACACGATATTCTTTTTACGTACATTTTCTATATTTGCCTTGTGACTTCTGTTCGTACAAATCTTATTATGTTTGTTAATGAGTCCACGTTCATCTTGTTAATTTCATTTTAGCTTTCTTGTATTCTCCCTTGGAATATGAGTTTCGTGGCTTAGTCATAAATCAATGTTTTTTATTAATGGGCACATGAGCATATTTTTAGAAGAAATATGATTCAAATAAGTGGTATTAAGTCACATTGATTCGATTAGATTTAGAGGATAATTTTATAGGTCTTATTAATAAATCATACAACTAAACTATACCTTACGGTGATAAAGTGGTTAAATAATTTAAATATAATTTGGTATATACATACACAGGGAAATAAAATAAAGTTAGGTTCAATTTCCTCTTGGGTTTGTCATTCGATTCTCTTGCTATGGATTAATAGGTCTTGTCGAACTATAAGTAGTGCTACCAATTATATTTATGCACTAATGAAACTTGTCTATATATTGTGTAGGATATATGCTGCGAACTTCTCCAATGGGGACATATTTATTTATTATATAAATTTTTTATATGCAATATATTTGATCATTTTTTATATGGTAATTGGGGTTCGATTTGTAGTATTAGCATTTTTTTTTTTTACTTTATTGCCTTTCTGTAGATTTGATGTTTTTAATTTTATTTATTTTTTATCGCTTACTGAATAAATGAATACTATTCAGGTATTGTGATAAAAGTCGAAACTTGTTTGATTTTTTTATCTTTTTATTTGATCTATAATGTAACTATATGGATGTGTTTGTTATACACAAGAGTATATTTAGCTTCACAAATAAATAATAGACGAATCTGTTTTGGAAATAATAGTTTTTTTTTCAATAAAAACATATTACACAATACATAATATTAATTTAGACCTTGATGTGTCAATAATTTTAGTTAAAATTTCGCTCACTGGACGAGTATTGGTAACAAAAGGTAGAAGAATATAATTGACAAATTCAACATCGTCAATTACCCTACAACTGTACATCAACCTATTTATAAAATAAATCATTCTTAACGATCAGCCCAAGAAGATTTTCAAACATCTGCAAAAGTTTTTCTTCCAAATCGAGAACCTAAAACAACTCTCGAATGGAACATTAGCGAAACACCGAAACGGGATGTCATCGCTATACGGGACGAAAGACAAATTATTCACATTTCAATAACCAACATTCAGTACACGTAATTCGCGAAAGTCCAAATCGAGGTAGCTCTATTTGCTAGGCAGAAAGCTCAAATTCGCGTAGCGTTAAATCTTAGTCCGTGCAAAGCAATTTTGCCAACGTTTTGGGATGCACATGCAGTTGATGCAGTATTCGCTACCATTTTACAGTCGGTCGTTATTCTAGGAATGATATCTGAACGCGTTTCGGCTTAGTAAGGTGGGTGCCCAGATGTCGAACGGGTTTAAGCATTCATTTTAATCTTTTGAAGACGATTTGTCGTCTTATTCGGACGCTGTACGTCTGGATTTATTAACCGCGCGTTTATTTATAGTTACGTTTCGTTTGGGCATGCGAACTTGATCCCAATTACGGTCTTCTGACTAATTACTAATTGGTTTTGAGTCATTGACGTGTAAGAAACGTGTGCCTAAAATATGATTTGTTTTGGTTTGCTGCAGCCAGGAAGGTGTTAGGTTTTAAGTATTTTTAATGATCACCTCTCTTGTGGAATTTTCGTAATAAATTAATGTGTTTCCAGTGTATCTACACTGCTTTACAAATAAAGCAGCATTAACTAAGACTACATATCGTTCTACGAATCTGAAATGAACCGATTGTTTCAATTAAAAAATGCGATGCGTTATAAATATCATCCAGTTATTGTATTTTCTGCCTTTTGTACTCAGACGAGAGTCGAAATTTCGTTAGTATCCGTCCGTGTTTTTAAGTCCTTCATTTAGCATCATCTACCATGACGGTACCGTTTTCTAGGAAATTAGAGCTATAGTCATAGTACTATTTATGGGTATGGAAGAAATCAGATTTCCAAAAAAAAAAAAACAGAATATGTAAGGTTATCATCGCAACGATATTGTCACTACTATTCTTTAAAATATCTTTTGTAATCTATAGTAACTTTATAATCTTGATTCATATTAGATATAGTGGCATCTACTAGGCTCACATATAGAATACCTGCCATGGCTTCTCTTTCCATTTTTTCTGTTAATATATTATCTAATATTACTACTAGTCTCATTTTATTGATACCTCACCACGTCAACAATATCAATGTGATTGTTTATGAAAGCCGTAATGTACATTAAATGATTAACGGTACAAACAAACAAACAAGCAGTTTAATTTCGCTATCTCCCAGCGGGCGGCGCGCACAAAGACTGCAGCTAGCTGTACCGTCATTCAGATTCTCAAGACCACATGTGTCCAGAACAAAAGTGGTGTGGAGCCGCGGTAAACCATATTTTATTTCATCAAAAATATTGCGAGTTTATTATAACTATATTCGTGTCACTTTTGTACCCTGCTCTCTAAGTAGGTTTTTAATATTTTTTATTGAACTTTAAAATTTACTGTTTTCAAATAAATCAAATGTTTAATAATGTTAAATAAAAACAAAGTCTTTAAGCAACCAATAATACACATATTAGTGCCTGTTTACGAAGGTCTTTCTGAACTGGAAAGAAAATATCAAAATCTTTTTTTATCTGAGATTCAGTTACGTTTGCTCAATTGTATTCTATATTCCTAATCAGTCTCGCAGATTTACTAGTGTTCGTTTTTTTTTGTATCCCATATTTATTTATTTTAAAAACATCCCATATCGAGTTGCATAAAACCGGTATAACGAGCTCACAGGAATAACTGATTTTAATTGCAACGTTTACTGGAATAAGACGGCACTGATGTAGGTACTTGTATCTTTTATATTGTAAAGTATTTTCGGATTATACATTTATTTCGTTTCTGTTAATTAGATTTTGTATAAAAAAACACTAGTTCTTGTAGATTATTATAAAATTTGATGTAATATTTATTTTTAAATGAGCACGAATCTATATCTAATGTAAGTACTTTCTTGAAATATGAGTACATTCCGCTCATTAGGCCCCTACTCAGTGACTAGCTTTAAGCTTTCAAGTTAATAATGTTGACGGAATTTCATGCCATTTTCTGCAAGCCCTACAGAGTTATGCAGAAAATAAAACTGGCAATTATTTTTTTTAAATTATTCTGGGTGTGTGTGTGTGTTCAGTGTGAGTTCGAACGTGTATGTTCTGTCATCATGTCTATTCCTGTGACGCACCAGCCGTGGGCTTAAAGAATGAAACCGCTGCTATAGAATACCATTGAGATTCCGAGTTTATGTCCCAAGGTTGGTGACGGTATTCAAGTTCATCTCGATATATCTAGTCCGACATTGCTCACTGAGCTTTTTTTTTTTTTTTTTTTTTTTTTTTTTTTTTTTTTTTTTTATTGCCTTTGTAGGCAGACAGGCATACGGCCCACCTGATGGTGAGTGGTTACCATCGCCCATGGACTTCAGCAATGCCAGGGGCAGAGCCAAGCCGTTGCTATTTGTCGCCGGACCTTCTCAGTGGATCGCGATTTTGATCTGGTGGTAGATTCTGCGAAGCATTGCTCTCGTTAGGGCTAGTGTTCATATTTTCTCAGGTGATTCCTTGAGATTACCCATAGCTTAGCCCTGGAATAGTCTCTTAGGCTATAAGCTAATAAGTAGGAAAAATAAAACTGTAACACTAAATATATAAAATGTATTTCAATATATCAGAGTCGTAGAGTACGACAGACGTATCGTTGTATTGATGCATAATTACGCGTATAATACTATACATACTCAGGTCGATCGAAATGTCTTAGTGGCATCAAACGCTTAAGCCCAATTGAGTTTGTATGATTTTTATGAGCGATAAAGATAAAAACATTCATTGTCATTAAATTAAGTGCGTATTAAATGTTATTGAGCCGTTATTATTGTAAATAAGATTAGCATCGTGTTATTGTTTATTTTGGCGATTATTTTAATTATCATGATCGTCTGTTGGACGATTTAAAATTTTGATTTAGCTGTATGAATAAATTGATTGGGAATTAAAAAATTCATACGTACATTAGGAATCTTAATTGGGCAATTCAAAAAGTGTATTGTTTGAATATCATGTCGTACACCGGTCCTCTTCTCGTCGAACCCGTCGCTTGCGACGAAGGGCTCGACGAGTAAATTAACCCTCAGACACAGTCCACTGAGTTTCTCGCCGGATCTTCTCAGTGGGTCGCGTTTCCGATCCGGTGGTAGATTCTGCGAAGCACGGCTCTTGCTAGGGTTTGTGTTAGCAACGTCATCAGATTTGAGCCCCGTGAGCTCACCTACTAGTTAAGGCGACGCTGATATAGCCTCTCAAGGCTATCAAAATAGGTAGGGGAAAAAATGGACCTATTGGTATGATAAATGTTGCTCGTTACCTGTCTAAAGGCTAGTGATTTAAAGTATCCTAGCATTAGCCATTCTATAACTTAAAGAGAAAAACAGTGAAATAATCCAAACAATTTTTTCATCGGTACAATTTTTTCTAAATTCTGTAAGTCTTTCGGAGCTCTGGCGAGTACCACGAGACGGCTACTAAGTAAATATTTGTACGAAAACGTTTCACGTTGCGCCCTTGAACCGGTCATTGAAAGGGGTACTACAAATAGACTTTCAATAAAGGTGAAACCGTTGACTGCTGTCTGTGTTACTTACTGCTGTTAACTGTACTACGCGCTATAGAGATTGAGGGTGACGGCGAATGTACAAGACATAAATATCTATACTAATATTATAAAGAGGAAAGATTTGTTTGTTTGTTTGTTTCGAATAGGCTCCGAAACTACTGGACCGATTTGAAAAATTCTTTTTCCATTAGAAGCCGACATTGTCCCTGATGAACATAGGCTACTTTTTTTAAATTTTTTTTTATTTTATTTTTTTGGTTTCATGTGTGTTTTAATGTTTCCGAAGCGAAGCGAGGGCGGGTCGCTAGTGTACAAATAAAAACGAAGTAACTGAATGCTTACTAGTGGTCCCGCAGTAGTCGAAATTCGACTAATTAATTGGAATTGTAAGTTTGCACACTATTATGATTGTATTTTATACTTCTATAATTAATCACAAATTTCGCCAAGGCCACTCTATAAAAAAATATTAATAAAGACAAACAATATTTAATCTATTCTCAATTTGATCACAGACGTCAAGAACATAGGTTTGACAATAAATAGTATGCATGCGTGTGTGCGTCAAAAATATGGTATGTAGTGTGTGTAATGTTTTCTTTATTTATTTAATGTATCTTTTATGCATTATTTAAAAAAAATATTAGCATTGTGCACTTCTGCTCTATATTCTCTATAAGTGTGGAAAATTTCATACTCCTCCGTCCGCGCAATTTTCGTAAAAAGGGATACAAAGTTTTTGCTTCACGTATTAATATATAGATTTTGTATGAACGTGAAAATATTTTTGCACTGCAATTCATTTATAAGGTCTTGACGTGCATTACGTATAAAGTGTTCGGGGGGGTTGATATTTTTTAAAGTTTTCAAACAAAACTAGTCGAATTTTTACATTTCAGTTGACTTAAATATTCGTGTTTTAGGATTGGGACAATAATAGGATTTAATTACGTATCTCTCTTTAGTTGTTTAAATGAAATTTGTTTTATTTGAATTAAGGTCATTTCAATGTTCAATGTTGTTTAACGGCCGTCTAGTGTAGTGGTAAGTGACATGGTCACTACACAAGGGGGTCGCGGGTTCGAATCCCGCTAAGGGAGGATATTTGTATGATAAATATAAAATATCTTTTCCAGGGTTATGGATGTTTATTAAATATATGTATGTGTATAATAAAAATCTTAAATTTATTTCCGTTATCTGGTACCTGTAATACAAGTTCTTTACAAACTTAGCACGGGACCAGTTAACGTGGCGTGATTGTTAGTAAATATTTATTTATTATTTATTTATTTATATATTTAAAAAAAAAAATTATAAAAAAAAAATAAAAAAAAAAGCTAATATACTAAACTGACATTTCATATATTACATATTTATTTTCTATTTTATAATAAAATAAAATATTTGTCAGTTAAAGTATACACCGAGCTAGAATGTTAACAATGATATTGACATTGATCGGGGTTTAACAACAATCATGAACAACGAATACCTAATGAGATATTTTAAAATACATTGCAGTCATTTATGATGTTTTATTACATTTTTTATCGCCTTCAAAGTCAGACGAGCACCCGCGCCGGCGATGTCAGTTAACACAGATTTCATTAACAATTTTTTTATCCTAAACCTTCTTCTCTGAACTGATCTCGATGTTTCGGCTGAATTTCTAACCGACTTCAAAAAAGGAGGAGGTTCTCAATTCGACTGTATGTTTTTTTATGTTTGTCACCTCTTACCTTTTGACTGGGTGAATCGATTTTGATGATTCTTACTTTATTAGAAAGCTGACGCTTCCCGTGTGGTCCCATTTCAATTTAGTCCAATTCTGATAATGATATCCATGAGAAAACCATATAAGTCTTAAATTTGCATTAAGTACGTGCGCGATAAATAGATGAATAACTCAATAATTCAATATCACGCCAACCGATTTCGATGATTAATGTTTTTAGTGTATATTAATTTGTTTTGGAATATATATTTTTTTCTGTTTGAAGTCGGTTTTTGTTAAAGCATGTCTATCTACAATTATTTATTTAATTCACTCACGAAAAGATTATTTTCGATCTCCACAACATAAACAAGGTAATGGAATCTGACGAAATCAATCACTAATCAATAAACCACGATTCTGAGAGAAATTAACATAATCACGTGCCTTACAAATCGCTTTTAAGCCGTGCTACATGATTTTGCACGATCTCTCTAATACACCGGAAGCATAACGTGTTTTACGTTTTTTTTTTTTTTGCCTTTGTAGGCAGACGAGCATACGGCCCACCTGATGGTGAGTGGTTACCATCGCCCATGGACTTCAGCAATGCCAGGGGCAGAGCCAAGCCGCTGCCTACCGTTTAATACTCTCCACAAGCCTCGTTTGAAGAAAGCCTCGTTGATCATCATTTAAATTGTTAATAGAGGTGTACTAACATGGAGGGTCATTAGGCATGCTTTTTTAGAATAAGCAGATTAGCAATCGAGAACCAATCAGTATTAAGTGCTTAAACGATCTATTCTCATTTTATTTTTTTCAACAGTTACAGTTTTCATGGTCACGGACTACTTAAAATCTTATATGTCTATATGTTATCTATGAGTTTCTATACCTAACCACCTATCGCAATTTGCTATTAGATTATTTTATTTATTTATTTATTTATGCACACACAGAAAAGAAGACATAGTACAGAGTAATAGGAAAATTATGTACAAAGGCACTGCTTACTTCTTTAAGAAATCTCTTCCAGCAGACCTGCGAGAGGATTATGAAAATAATAATTAAAAGTGATGAGTGTGTGTAGAACAGCTAAAATAACAAATGCAACACGAGAATTATAGTAATGCGCATACACATAGCAAATATTTTTAAACTTGAATACAAAATATTATAAGTAGATCTTGTTCACCAAATTAAGTGACGTTTTCAAACAATGTTAAGAATAAAAACAGCGCTCTAATATTTATGTTTCATTTAAATTCGTTTTGTTATGAATCGAATCTTAATAACGCGATCACGAAATTACCTCTTCAGGTTACATCTCTAAAATCGTCTGAGAATTTATATCATTTGGGATTTTTTTTTTCGAGGCTAATAAAGTGCATCATAGCGTGTCTGACTATGATTTGAAAATAATAGCATCGACCAGACGGATCCGTGTTTTTTGCAGTATTAGAAGACCATTAACCTTCCACAATCAAAATCATTTTGGCGTGGTCTTTTGTGTTCCTTTATTATAGTTACATTATGGCATAAATTTATTAAGCAATATTTATTATAATGAGTACGATATAGATTAGAAGGCTTATAAGCTTACGCTGAATTTTCAATAGTATATTATCATTTAGAAATACTTAATTCGAAGTCAGAGTGCATTTATCTCAATGCTTGAAGAGTCATGAAGTTGGCCTATAGACATAATTCTGAAAGCCGCAGTCCATCTTAAAATATGAGGTTTGAGGTCTGATGGTAGAATATGGGTCCATATGCGCTAATGAAAATTGTTTCTATTCCCGTCAGTAAAAAATGTTCACAAAAAACATGAAGTAAGTCATAAAATTAGATGACGTCACTTCACGGCGACTGGATACAGATTTGCAAAAAACAATGCAGTTCGAACTCTAAAAGTTTAATGTGTAGCTTTTTTGCTAGTCTAGGTTTTTTGTCTGTCTGCACTCTGAGGTCATAGTACTTGCAATGCCCCAAAAAATTGGAAAATCAACGAAAGTGTTCGATTAATATGAGAAACAGTACACTTTCGAGTATTTAGAATGGCATTTTAACTACCCTTGAGACCTTAGAACTTATATCTCAAGGTGGGTGGCGCATTTACGTCGTAGATGTCTATGGGCTCCAGTAACCACTTAACACAAGGTGGGCTGTGAGCTCGTCGACCCATCTAAGCAATAAAATTTTTTTTTTTTTGCGAATTTTCGTCCAATCCAGTTTTATTGAGGAATATAATTAAATAAGGTGTGTCGCAACACGTATGTACATATAAAATAGGTTTATTTTTTTAGTAATTATAAATTCCTCCTCCTTTTCCAATTGATCGCTCAATGTTGAGCATAGAAATGCCCCTGCCCTAGACTTTTTCATGTGATTTGTAGCCACATACATATGTCGGTCAGTGGCACAGTGAAGTGGGTCGCTCAATCTCGTGTTCAGGTGCTCAGACAGTTGATCACTCAATTTTTTTGGCTCCGACCTTTTTTTCTCTTCCTAACTATGCTGATAGCCTTGAGAGGCTATATCAGCGGTACCCTAGCGCGTAGGTGAGCTCTCGGGCTCAGACCAGGAGGTGTTGCTAACACTGGCCCTAGCAAGAGCAGTGCTTCGCAGAATATACCACCGGATCGGAAATTCGACCCACTGAGAAGATCCGGCGAGAAACTCAGTGGGCTGTGTCTATGGGTTAGTAGAACTCCGGCTCCGACCTCTGGGTCGCCTGCCATCCACTTTACCCGTAATTATGAATCTCTCCAGTCCAGTAAATTATAAATTAATACATTCATAATATATTACTCCAAATTTAATATCGATGAAGTTCATTCACTAGTTTCATAATAGGCAACTAAGTTACTGATATTTTTTATTTTATTTTTATTGCTTAGATGTGTGGACGAGCTCACAGCCCACCTGGTGATAAGTGGTTACTGGAGCCCATAGACATCTACAACGTAAATGCGCCACACACCTTGAGATATAGTTCTAAGGTCTCAGTATAGTCACAACGGCTGCCCCACCCTTCAAACCGAAACGCATTACTGCTTCACGGCAGAAATAGGCGGAGCGGTGGTACCTACCCGTGCGGACTCACAAGCGGTCCTACCACCAGTAATTACGCAATTATAATTTTGCGGGTTTGATTTTTATTGCACGATGTTATTCCTTCATCGTGGAAGTCAATCGTGAACATTTGCTGAGTACGTATTTCATTAGAAAAATTGGTACCCGCCAGCGGGATTGGTGCATCGCTCGACACGAATGCACCGGACGTCTTATCCTTTAAGCCACGACGACTGATATGTATGTGCTGCGGTTTTTGGGAACAGCGTCTGTGTTTTTTGAGAAGATTTTCAAAGAATTGAAAAACAAACGATATAAAACGATATATATTATAACAAAACGATTTGAATTACATTAAAGTTAAAAGTTTTGTCATAATATTTTAGTGTTTCATAAGGACCTCTTGTGAGTCCGCACGGGTAGGTACCACCACCCTGCCTATTTTCCGTCGTGAAGCAGTAATGCGTTTCGGTTCGAAGGGTGGGGTAGCCGTTGTATCTATACTGAGACCTTAGAACTTATATCTCGAGGTGGGTGGCGCATTTACGTTGTAGATGTCTATGGGCTTCAGTAACCACTTAACACCAGGTGGGCTGTGAGCTCGTCCATCCATCTAAGCAATAAAAAAAATGACAATTCCTTGGTATTTAAATTCTTCAAGATTAGTTCATTGATTCGAACGTGTTTATTTTGTTAAATATAATGAACTAAATTAAATTACTACAACATAAACAGTGCACTAAGAAATGCACATTCATATTCTACAAATAAAATTCTGGACACGTGCATTTCAAAGATTTTCTAGAGCGTTATTTATATATCCTACTCAGAGCTAATCAACACATAGATAATTAAAGAATAATACATATATGTAATACGCTCAACCTATGCACAAAATTTAACGATAAGTAGGTTCACAGCCATATTATATTATAACTATGTTGACTAATGCTCCTCGAGTCAAGCACTCAATAAAGCGGCATCAAAAAAGTAAAATTCTTAAATTATTTACTAAAGGTAGGGGCAGCATTTTTTTGTGATTGTCCTAACAGAATACTGACGCTGAAACAAGAAATGTTTAGTTAGCTCTTCTAACGTGTAGGTATTTGTTTTATCCACTGTGTGGTCCCCGAGGATCAGGAATTTTATTCAAATACACATTTTTGTCCAAAATGTTTTTGTTTCTGGTTTTACGCAACTGAATTTTCAAGTGGAATCAATCAGAACAATACTAAGAGCTTTTTTTTCACTTACGGATTTGGCAAAATTTTCTAGGGATCAGCTATTTATAAATCTGTTTGTAGCTACGAAAATATTTATGTTTCGTTGGAAACTACATGCACATAAACATTACATCGTTCAGTTAGAAATGAACGGTGAATAATATGCAACGATAAATCTCGACGTCCATAAAGAGACAATGACAGCGCCAACTATCTGTGAAATGACGGGAAAAATTTCACTGAATCGTAATCAAACATTTCAAAATAACATGTATTATAAATAAGAAGAAAACGGCTCATAGCGTCAGGCGTTCTTCCTAGAAATTATTTCAAAGGTGAACGATCCCAATTCAAAATTTTGAAGGCATTTGGGGTATTATAAATTATTATTACGCGATTTATGTTTTGTGTACTACGCGATACATGTTATGTGTAACCTATTATAATGCGATAAAAACAAAAATACAAAATAATTAACATATAATTGTCGTGATTGGTTTTCAAATTTTAAAACTTTTTTTATTTTATTCCTACCTAAGCTGATGGTCTAGAGAGACCATGTCAGCGTCGCCGGGCTAGTAGGTGAGCTCACGGGGCTTAAACCTGACCAAGTTGCTAACACGAACCCTAGCAAGAGCAGTGCTTCGCAGAATCTACCACCGCATCGGAAACGCGACCCACTGAGAGATAAAACTAACATATACATCTTAATGTATATATTCAAGAAATCGGCACCAAAATAAAACTTAAATACGAGGACAAAATGTGAATGCAAAATTTTACGATTTATACGTCGACTTGGTGCCGCGATGTTGTAAATAAACATCTCGAGTGATATACGGTTTTTGAAATACTGTCTTTGAGTATGTCGTTCAACATAGTCGTAGTCGTATTGAGGTCGTGAATCATATGAATCATATTCTCAGACCAGACGGCTCCGAGACACGTTTCGGGGACAAAACTTTAGTCACGAGAATAACTCACAAAGAGGTGATGGTCTAAATCAGGGGTGACCAAGATCGTAGATTGTTTCGTCAGTAAACATCTTGATTTTAATCAAGTTGGCCACCCTTGGTCTAAATAATTTAAATTTTCTATTAGCTCTTTGGCATTGCTGACGGAATTTTAGTGAAGATCAAGCAGGAGCTCATGGTCACCAGAATGTCTAACTTGAGCCCAAAAGCCGAGTTACTTTGGTTAGTTTTTTTTAGGGATAGTGTCATTTTCATTCAAAGTCTTTTATTCAAAAATGTTTGGTATTGTTGATCGTGTCTCGTATATATAAGTATATGCGATATTCATCTCTTACCAAAACTTATTTTGGAGTTATTGAATGTGGATCGTGTACGTTTGATTTAGGCCTCTTCTTTAAATATAGCTATTGACACTATTCTTGCACTAGAATGATGTGCGTTCGTATCGTTCATCTAATTGTATTGATTTTTGTTCAGACATCCTTGATGTTTGAGTTTGGGACTGTGCGACTGGCTAGGTTGTGTTTGAAATTATTTAAGGATTGCCCCAGTTAAATTTGGCGGGAGTCGACTAGTGACAGATAAACGTTTCAACAAAATCTGTTCCCTTTCCAATGAGTCACAGATTAAACACGCAGAAGCGAGGGTGTGAACCGCGTACAAACGGAAATACCTTATCTTGCATTAGTCTATCGCGGTTTCACACCATGTGCGGGATGAGACGAGCGAATGTTCTTTATTACAACAATCTAGTTCCGGTCGATGTAATGTTGTTTTGTGTTCTTTGAAGATGTCGGAGCGCGCATTCAATTCGATTCGATTTGAAGTGGTTAACGGTCGGTTTCGTTAGAGTTTATCGTGTATTAAAAATAACATTTTTTTTTAAGTGAAACTTCTTGCGACTTCTAACAAGGTTGCGTTAAACGTTTAACGCTACCGTGGAATAGAAAGAGACAAAGCGAGAGTGAATGCGTGGCACTCGAACGCATGCGCGTAGTATACCTGTTACAGGCCAACGCGAGCTTTAGCAACGAGTAGCGTCCAATATTTTAATGAAGTAAATAATTGAAATTTTTTTTATTCTATAATTTAAAAAAAACACCTCCGCACTACAGACAGAGTAGTCTATTTCTTACTCGGCCACCGCACATGAGATACGTACGAGGCGCATTAGACCTCGTGTTAAAGCATATTTTACATCGCCTGGCCTAATCCGTTTCCAGTGCTAAGCCATCGCCAAACATAGAAGTTTTTTATTACGAACACAAACATTTATATTCATTGAGACAATTACAGTTATGACGGATCGATTGTTACCGTTTTGGTCGCGCGGTGCTTACACGCGTTAATAAAATGTGACGTACTTGGTAGGTATGAAGCTTACGTTCTATTATATATGTAAGCATCGCGTAAAATCACACACGACGCGACGCTCTGAATGAAAACAGTGAAATGCCAGCAACTCGATAAAACAGATAGTCCTATGAACTATGTATTTATACATAGAGATAATATGAAAATACTCTGAATAATTATGTACAGGCTTACTACCCAAGGCTGTGATTGTAGGTTTTGCATCGCATTTCAAAAAAAAATCACATGAACGCGAATTTAAATATGAACCGTTAGAAAATTTTAAACACTAAGTCAAATATGAAGTCGTCTAGTGAATATCGAATCAATTATTCTAATGATATACGTACTTAACAAATGTTCACGATTGACTTCCACGGTGAAGGAATAACATCGTGAAATAAAAACCAAACCCGCAAAATTATAATTTGCGTGGTAGGACCTCTTGTGAGTCCGCACGTGTAGGTACTAATGCCCTGCCTATTTCTGCCGTGAAGCAGTAATGCGTTTCGGTTTGATGGGTGGGGCAGCCGTTGTAACTATACTGAAACCTTAGAACTTACATCTCAAGGTGGATGGCGCATTTACGTTGTAGATGTCAATGGGTCCAGTAACCACTTAACACCAGGTGGGCTGTGAGCTCAGCCTCACATATAAACTATAACAAAAAAATATGATTAGTTAAACCCTTGGATATACGATCTTATTCAAAGAGTTTTTTTTTTTTTTTCAAAAAACTGTAATAACTGTTTTAAGCGCCAGTTCTGTTTGTAAACAGTTCGAAACACATGCCTTGTTTTTAATCGCATTTGAGCTAACGCCGCGGTCATTTTGTTTATCCTACCAACGCTGTTTTCCTGTGCACGCGCATAATTTTTATATTAATCACTCTATAATTTTGTCCCAGTTTGGATATTCTTGAATTTTTTTAAATAAAATATTCATAGCGGTCTCATTCAGAGCGTGTTACAGTTATTTGTTTCTTAAAACGGATATTGCACGGGTTAATTTTAAACACGCTTCTATTAGCTTCGCATTTATGTTTGTTTGTTTGTATGTAATAGAATCTGTGAATGTCGTTTTCGCCGAATTCAAAATGCTCAATTACAAAATTTACAAGCGCGTCTAGGACCAATGGCAAAACAATAATTTTATAACATCACTTTACATATCTTGAACAGTATCAACCGGTCACTTAGGTCACACATTTTCCCAGTGTATGTACGTCATACAATTTTTACAAAATATTTTGCTTAGTATTACATATACTGTAAATATCACTTGATAAGTCCTGAGAGTATTGACCGTAAAACCAATGTGAGCTAATACGAGCAGTAAGGCTACCAGGAGCTGTGAACCATTTGTTCAGAAAGTCTGGCTCTATGGGCACGGACACAATGATGGCAGCCCCATCACCGTGATCGGGACTCTGCGGGCTAAACACCTGCAAGTTTTTAAATTTAAATAATTTATGAAACCCAAAGCAACAACAACAACAACAACGACAGCAACAAGAAATTCTGTATGCTGTTGCTGTGTGAATCACAAATTCAGGCACAATTAAATACAAACAGAATGAAATCATAATTGGAAAGCTCTTTTTGATTTGAAATCGGCACACAAAGATTTAAAAATAATAATTATAAAAACAAAAATATTTATTCCTTTCATTTATCCCCAAAATATCTAAATCATTGTGCTATATAATAGCTTTGTGTTTTTTACATGAAAGTAAATGACAAAACTGAAAATTTCAATGGTAAATTAATACTAGAGATTTGAAAATATATGGCCTAAATTATATGATGTAGATTTCACCAAGTACTCCAAAGATAATTAGATTAATGAAACGAAGCAAGCGTCTCATTTATTCAGGAAGCTATGTAGACGGACATCTGACGCTGCATAGTTGATTATCGTTTAGTAAGACAACTCTGTGTCGACTTTCACAGTAACTTACAAGTATAATTGTAATTAGTCAATTTGGTTGTAGTTAAAAATATATATTTGATTACTAAAAGAAATAGTAATACTTAATAATTAGTTGATAATGTCTATAAAATAGTTATAGTCTTAAGGGGCTTACTTTTTGATAGACTTAAGAGGGGGTACAATGTGACCCCCCCCGCCCCCCTGAAACTGATGCAGAAAAGACACCTGGCTTAATATTTAGTCATAACTTTTTTACCGTTTTTTTTCTTTTGTGTCGTGTATTTATGAGTAGCTTTTAAAAGTATTGTAAGAGTAGGTATATTAGGACGACGTTTCAACTACTAGGTCATATTAGAAGCTCATATGGGTAAATACCCCTTTCCTGCCTGTATTTGCCACAGAGTAATCAAGCCATCATGTTTGATCGTTCAATTTTAAAATACAATTGAGATTTCAACTTTTGTCTGAAAGGCATATTACGTTAACCGCCTAAAGTCAGGGCTGGCAGCTCATCCAGAGCAAAAAATGAATTTTTTTTCGATGAATTCATTGCATTGGGCATCCTTAATCCACAATTATGGGTACCACGTTTCTGTTAGAGTAAAAATATGGTTTCAATATTAACATCAATTCACTTCCTACGTAACTAAAACCCCAACTTCTAGCTTCTAAGATAGATTGTCATTTTACCAAATAAAGAAATCTCGTTGAGTCACTGTACGCTCTCCACTGTGCAGCATTATGTTTGCCAAGAGACTAGAGACTAGATCTAACGCGACTTGGTCAATTATTCCAGGCATCAATGAATTTACTGTACCGGCTGCTCTAATAATACTCTGTTGAGAAATACGGTTTTGTAGTAGTCGGTGTGTTAGTGAGAGTTTTTTAACGTTCTCGATAACGTAAAAGTTAACTCAAATTTGTATTTAGCGTTTGCCTACGTTTGCCGCTAGGGGCGCTGTTCCAACTGGTGGTAGGACCTCTTGTGAGTCCGCACGGGTAGGTACCACCGCCCCGCCTATTTCTGCCGTGAAGCAGTAATGCGTTTCGGTTTGAAGGGTGGGGCAGCCGTTGTGACTATACTGAGACCTTAGAACTATATCTCAAGGTGTGTGGCGCATTTACGTTGTAGATGTCTATGGGCTCCAGTAACCACTTAACACCAGGTGGGCTGTGGGCTCGTCCACAAATTTAAGCAATAAAAAAATATATATACAAATTTGAGTTAACTTCTACGCTATCGAGAACGTTACAAAACTCGCAAATCACACGGAGCAGCATGGAAAGGTATAGAGATTGAAATAAAATTAATGTACTAACTAATGCAGATCGCAGTGGAGTGGAGTAATTGTTTTTTTATAATGTGAATAGTGAACTTTTCAAATGGACACAAGAGACATCACGCGTTTGTTATTGTCGTTGATACATTTTCACCTTTGCGCACGAGGTTACAAATAAACTTAAAAAATCTCTCAATAAGAAAAGATTTAGTTTGTAAAGCTGTCATCGACAAGCAGCCATCGTTATAGTTCCATATTAAGCCCGGAAACAATACTTTTCAGTACATTTGTACTGAAATTCCTTCCGGCACGTTTGACGTCATATCCGAGCAAGGAAGCCATTAGTCACGGTCGTTTCCTCACCGAATCTTTAATCACGAATAAATCGGGCTTAGCACATCGATTTTCTATTCGAGTTAAAACCGTTTCGACAGTTTAAATCGCGAATCTATCGTTAGTAATTTATTTGCATCAATTAACAAACAACAGATTATCTAGTAGAACGAATTAACTAGCAATTAAGTTTCCTATATCAAATTAACGTTTCTAAGTCGAATCGTTAAAGGAGTGTCCACAACGAGAGACGTGACTTCCGTGAAATCGATTTCTCACAAATCAATCTAAACGAACGAAATAGGGATACACCTACCCTCAATACAATTGAAATATATTTCGTGAAATAAGTTTTCATTTTTGAATTGACTAAATTTATTTGTGTCTCTAAACGCAGTCATATTCTTTATAATCTTATACCTTTAAACGAGAAATTCTTGTATATTAATATATTATATGTATATAATCTGAATCCCGGAAACGGCTCCAATTATTTTCATAAAATTTAGTGTACAGGGGATTTCGGGGGCGATAAATCGATCTAGCTACGATTTATTTTCAGAAAATTTTGTTTTATTCGTGTTTTCAATAATCAACTCTTCCCGACATCTATTGGCGAATAATAATACTATTTTTGCAACTAACCGATTTAAAGACACAACAAGATGGCGTTATAAAAAAAAACGAGCTAAGCTCGGTCATCGTCTAGTTTTGTTTAAATCTGGTCTCAAAACTGCAATTTTTATTAGAAGTTAGTGTTCATACTCTCTCGCGCGAATATTGCATCTTTTAGAATTAGACCAGAGATTTGTTTTGAATATTACTTAATTTCCCTCTATAAAAATATAAATGTATGTACCATATGCGTGTAACAATACTGATCATGAAACAGAAGAAATTCAAGAAAACAATTCATGTGTTTTTCGAATTTCTTCTAGCTACATTTATAAGATAAGTTTTCATATTTACAAATTTCGAACACCAAAATTAGGATCTTCCCAAATGTATTAGGGATAAGATTATATTATAGTACTTTCATTGCATATGACATGCATCCTTTTAATGTATGTTCTTCAACTCTATAGTAACGTGAGTAGATACAGATTAATAGAACATAGGAATAAACAACAATTTAGAGAGACTAAAACAATACACTACATCAACAACACATCTCGTAGATATGAAGATTTTTAAATGTCATAGTTTTCTAGAAAGCCATGAATGATTAAAAAATTAGAATAAATTATTCTGTATTATTTATAGAGTTTCAGACATGTTCTCGTTTGACTAGATTACTACGAAAAACAGTGATAGCATTGAGAGCTTGGTAGGCAGCGCATTAAGAGACAGAATAGTAATATAGTGTTACGCCCATAAGAGTAACGCCATCTATCGCCGAATAGAAGAATATCGAAGGATCTAGTAGTAGCTAGAACGCTCGAGACGTACAACGCCATCTATAGTCAGATAGCGGAAACACCCAATACTAGACTTTTGTAGAATATTCTCGACGATTTTAGGGATTTCGTCTCGATTATAAAAGCGTTGCAGAGATGGCACGCAGTCAGTTAGTAATGTATATGTTGTCAGTTAGTAATCGGAACTTCTCGAAGCGAAACAGCGAACGGATCACCTGAAGCAAAGCGGAAGAAGCGAATTGAGAACTTTAGTGTTTGTGGACTGTTTTAAGTGCTAATACAGTGTTAATTTATACTTCGCTAGATTTTTTTATTTATCCAGAGCCCCGGGGCGTAACAATAGTATATGAGAAATGCGAAATCAAAAAGATAAAGCTAATACAGAACCCATTTATTTACATTAATACACAATACGTGATATTTACCAACCCTAAGCAAGTAAATTGTATTGACGCAGCGCGTGCATCCATAGCTATAAATAAATACGAAATAGGAGAAGTTCCTTCGTTCATGTGTAAAAAATATTGTAAATACGCATTAAAACATCCACCCATGGCAACGAGCTATTAGGGAGAAATGTACTAAGAATGAACTTTATATGAAGAATCCAGGAACTATGTGTCTATATTTACCAGCTTAAAAAAAGATTTGCTTGTATCTCTACTATTGTATATTACGATATTAGAAAATTGCATAATAAGTCCTCGGTTTTTTTGTTTAAGTATAGATATTTAGAATTGTTGATCATTGATATTTAAAAAAAACGTTTTCAATAAGTACCAGTTAAATAACCTTAATTTGAAACAAGTAATTACATTTCATATATGAAGAGAAAACTTAATGTATCATTTTTAGTTGATAAATAAGAGCATCCATCCGTTAATGGTCTAAAAAAAGATTTATTATATGAATAGAAGTTTGCCCAAAACAACGGAAACAGTAATCCTTTACGAATCTTACAGTTATTGTATCACTAACGCATTCGAGACGCCATTTTTAAATAGGGAAAAAGCGCGCGCATTCCGAAATCCGAAGAGGAAACGGATGTACCGTTGAGTTTCATTTTATTTTTAATAATCTATTTTATAAAACTGTCGCGGCCGAATTAAAAATAACAATTTTCTTTTCATCTCCTCCGTCGGTTCGGTATACTGTAATGGCTTCCTAAATCTCGATATTTTTCTTTGATGTTCACTTTACATCGCATAATATGATAACTAGATACTAAATATGTTTTGTGTAATTAAGAAATAAATTTTAGTAGCAGTTAAATGTGTAAAAATGTTCAGTGTTTATTTTTGGTAATGACAATTTAATTGATAAGTTCAAACATGGCGTTCTTGAATGTCGATCGATGCGCGCGACTTTAGAAAAATAAATCATAGGGTTGCCCGTTTAAAATCTACCTTAAATTATCAACATTTATTGAGTACAAGGCTATGAAGTAAATAAAATTAAAAATATTTTTAATAACCTGGTTTACTTGCTCTGCGCGTTTTTGTTTCGTATGTTTACGCTACCCATTTTGACGCTTTAAGCTGTTTTTTAAAGTTTTTTTTTCAGTGCTTGCAACATTTTCTATGTACATTTGCGTTATTAATAAACAGCTAACGTATTACGAATTCCCCGCAAACAGTGCTTCATTTCAAGATACAAACAATGTTTATAAATCGAAAATTATAAATAGCATTCGATTTCCCTCGTGTTATTAACTAGAAAATCACTAACGTCACAGGAAACCGCGCTATTTCCATTCGTAGGTGTATGACGTCTGTCATTTGATATACTCAAAACTCGCTCGCTTAACAATATCGTTCTCAATAAACAACACACACATTATTTATAGCGCCATAAAGTTTAGAATTGACTGGCAGAAGCTTTGACAGCTACGGCTTTAGTGTTGGCCGATTATTGTATCGAGTTTGGAAACGATATCGATACATGATGCTCGTTGGTAGTAATGTTTTTGCTGGTGTTATTTTTAGGGGCAGCTGTTTTGGTGTATTTTATACTCATATTGTCTACTTAGGGTTCGGTAGCTAGTAGCCAAAACTGAATTATCTTTTTGCATGTCTTGCCAAATGTCATTTGCCTCGGAAAATATGAACACATATGGGTTGAAGACATATTACACATATAGCACATATATATATGAACATACTATGGGTTGGATACGACATTTTCTCAAAATAATAAATTTGATCGAAATTTGAAACTGCTATTTATCTATATACATATTAATACGTGAAGCAAAAACTTTGTATCCCTTTTTACGAAAATTGCGCGGACGGAGGAGTATGAAATTTTGCACACTTGTAGAGAATATAGAGAAGAAGTGCACAATGCTAATATTTTTTAAAAATAATGCATGAAAGATACATTAAATCAATAAAGAAAAAATTACACACACTACATACCATGTATTTGACGCACACACGCATGCATACCATTTATTGTCAAACTTTTGTTCTTGGCGTCTGTTGTCAAATTGAGAATAGATTAAATATTGTTTGTCTTTGTTAATTTTTTTTATAGTGTAGTCTTGGCGAAATTTGTGATTATAGAAGTATAAAATACAATCATAATAGTGTACAAACTGACAATTCCAATTAATTATAGTCGAATTTCGACTACTGCGGGACCTCTAGTTGAGATAAAAACCTCATGCATCACGGCGGGTTAAGCATCACGCTTCATTTCTTCATTCTTTAGGGACAACTAAGCATCAGATCAGAGTTAAGCACGTCTGTCTATAAAGCATTAAAGACATGGAATGAAAGCCATTTTTACCTTATTCGATCTTGAAAAACATAGCAATATCTTAAATGGTTATAGCGCAGTTTTTTTTTTTTTTTTATATATACTAGCGTAGTATCCGGCTTGACGGTCACGGAGGAAAGAACGGAAGACATAAAAATGTCTCGGTTAGCATGACTGAAAATAATTTGTAGTTTTAAGTGTCCAACTTAAGTGTTACAGTATTCGGGTTTTAATAAATCTAGAGGTTTCATTGAAGAGGCTATTGTATCGCCTACCGATCATATTGTATCTATTTCAATCGTTTTAATCAACTAGTGTTTTAATGTTCAATTTTGCTAGAAAATTTCAAGTATTCGTGGAACGAAGTAGTTTTTACTGTGAATCCTGCCGTGGCTATTATTATGACTATTACTATATTAACATTTGCGGTCTTCCGGTTGAATCATAACCATCATTGATCATTCCTATCGGTTTCTTTTTATTTGTTCATCTAAAAATTATAACCGTGACGTAACTAATAGTCAGAGTACAATTTTCGATTGTAGTCGAATTTTAAGCATTGGTCAATCAAAAACTTTTTATGAATTTATCATGAAAATAGGTTTCCTCCGACTTTATTTCGTAAAACCTTCATTAATAGCATGATTATTTTTGTTTAATTTATTACCCTTCATGTATTTATCTAAATTGACGGACTTAATGCCTAAAGCATTCTCTACAGGTCAACTAAAAGTAATGCAGAACAAAAAATGGTAGGTGTATAGAAATACCCGACGACACGCTGGTGACGGCCCGCGGAGCTGATTACAGAGCCGCAGCGATCCTTGCGACGGCGGCGGTCTCCACCGTCGTTAGTCGCATTCGGAGATTAGGTCTTGAGGTGGCCCTCCGCAAGTCCGAAGCGGTGTGCTTTCACCCAGTCCGGAGGGGACCTCCTCCGGGAGCGAATCTCATAGTCGGCGGAATATCGATTGCTGTCCAGCCGAAGCTCAAATATTTGGGCCTTGTGCTGGACAGTCGATGGCGCTTCGACCACCACTTTGGTGAGTTAGTCCCGAAGCTGCTGGGGATGGCGGGTGCACTAGCCCGTCTTTTCCCCAATGTCGGTGGTTGCAGCGCCGGCGTCCGGCGTCTGTACCTGGGGGTCGTGCGCAGTATGGCTTTGTACGGCGCTCCCGTGTGGTCGCCCGCACTCTCTGCGCGCAATGCAGCTTTGTTGCTACGAGCGCAGCGGGTGCTCGCGGTGAGGGTCATCAGGGGGTACCGTACGATCTCCCGGGAGGTCGCCTGCGCCCTCGCCGGTTCCCTTCCTTGGGATCTCGAGGCTGAGGTAGCAGCAGCGGTATACCGGCGCAGAACACAGTCCCTGAGTCGGGGACGGACGCCCGGCCCGTCGGCTGTCGGTCGGTGGAGGCGTGCTGCGCGTCATCTGGCGTACGCCAAGTGGAGGGAGCGGTTGCTGGAGGAGCTTGGCCAAACTTCAGTCACTCGCCGACGCACCCTCGAGGCCCTAGTGCCCGTGCTGGAGGCATGGTCAGATAGACGACACGGCGTCCTCTCCTTCCACCTAACGCAGGTCCTCTCGGGGCATGGTTGCTTCGGGAGGTACCTGTGGAAGGTCTGCAGGAGAGAGCCACATCCGGGTTGCCACCAGTGTGGGCATCCGGACGATGACGCTCAGCACGCACTCGAAGCGTGCCCGCGTTGGGAGCGCTCGCGGCGAGACCTCATCGCGGTGCTGGGGAGAGACCTCTCCTTGCGGGCTGTCATCGCCCGCATGCTAGAGGACCAGAATTCTTGGGAGGTCATGACCAGGTTTTGCGACTTGGTCATGGCGTTCCATGAGGCTGAGGAGCGCGAAAGGGAGTGGGATCTCTCTTCGGCTTCTCAGCGAAGAAGGCGGAGTGGGCGGCACGGGCGCGAAGCTCCCGTTCATCTCCCGTAGGGGCTGCAGGGTGCCGGGTGCGGGGGTGCCCGGTACTCGGCTGTTGGTCCGGTGGTGAGGCGGCGCAAAGTGGCTCCTGTGCACCGCTCACGGTGTGTCTCCGAGACGACGTCCTGCGGGATTTTCCCGGGGATGGAGTGCCGTCCTATTAACAGGATGGGTACCGGCGACGGCGAGCCTACGGCGCGCACTGTGCGGTACCGTGGGTTTCGTGGAGTCGGAGTGGTGGGGCTCGATGGGGTTTAGTCGGTAGTCGTTCTGCGGCAAGTGCTTCGCGCGCCTTTTTCAAGGCGTAGTCTCCTGTGAGAAATTGGGGGAGGTGAAGGACCTCGGCCCTTCTCTTCTCCCCTTCTTCCTCTCAGGAGGCGCCGGAGTCCGACATAACCCGGTCCGTTACCCCCCTCGACCGGGTATCCGTAAATGGATTCCCCAGCGTTAAAAAAAAAAAAAAAAAAGGTGTATAGAAATATAGAATTAACACATAAACATACAAAATATATAATAAATATAATTAAATATATTATACAGATTTACATGTATAGATTAATTAACAATATTTTCTGTCTTCCGAAAAATGACGAATAGTACTTATGTAAATCTGTATATATTTAGTTTATATATTTTGTGTTTACATATACATATAATATGTAAATGATGTCTAAGTAAAAATTTCAAAGTTCGAATCATAGCCGAGTATAGATATTACTTAAATCTAGACCCAACTATAGACTAAATGGTGTAGAGTTATTTCAATCTTAAGCTTTTATACTGAAACAACAGCTTTAGCGAACGGGCATCATTGACGAGAAAATATCTCTTTGGCTGTCTTCCAAGGTATCAAAAACCAATACAATACCATTTTTCTACGTGCCTCGCACTACGAGCTTTTATAAATACATTAAATTGATGTAATGCTTTTAATATACATATTTTAGATAAACAAAATGGAAATTCTTCTGGCACCTAAGTGGTTAATGTTACTTAAAGACGTCAGTCCCAAAAATAGATTGTGCAAACAGAGCAATTGACGGCCAAACTTTTTTAATATTTTCAAGCTACTAATAAATTCGAGTCTTAGTTCCAACAAAGCTGCTAGATGTCATTTTATTTTTTTATTATTATTTTAAATAAAATTCCAATATATTGCTGTGGACAACAAAGAGGACATTGTAAGTCTATTTAACTGCAATTTGTTTACACAATCCTAAATAAAAATTAATTTCAGTGCGCCATTTTCTTATTTCTGTCACCGCTGCAGTATTAACATTTCTCTTTACCCTCGAAATCCTTCTCCAACAGCGCAAGCGCGGTAAAACTGAAATTAAAAAAAAATACATTATTCTTTATATTGAAATTAAAAAACATTACATTAGCATGCTGTTTATTATGTGTTTCATATCTAACATTATCATTATGTGACACGTTTCACTAAAATTGTGAACTTTAATCAAGAACACGTAAGAACAGAAATACACAGACTCACTTTAATTTATATTTTACTAGCTGACCCGGCAGACTTCGTAGTGCCTCAATCGATAAATAAAAGACACATCAAGGGGACACATCAAAGGAAAAACCAAATTGTTTGTTTTTATATAATTCCGAGCTTTTTATGTTTTTTTAAACCTTCCCTGGACTTTCACGAATAATTCAAGACCAAAATTAGCCAAATCGGTCCAGCTGTTCTCGAGGTTTAGCGAGACTAACGAACAGCAATTAATTTTTATATATAGAGAAGACTAGCTGACCCGGCAAACTTCGTACTGCCTCAATCGATAAATAAAATACGTAAGCTTTTGTATAAAATAAACTTAAAACAAACAAAAGGAATCCGTCCGACGGGGGTCACATCAAAGGGAAAACAAAATTGTTATTTTTATTTAATTCCGAGAATTTTCATATTTATCTACCTTTTAAACCTTCTCTGGGCTTCCGCAAATAATTCAAGACCAAAATTAATCAAATCGGTCCAGCCGTTCTCGAGTTTTAGCGAGACTAACGAACAGCAATTCATTTTTATATATAGAGATATATATTGTATAGTGGTATAGGTATATTCAAATTTTGTAATTGCGAATTTACTATGACGCTTAAAATGCATGCGCTTGCAGTGCGTCCTTCCTTTAACATCCATTTCTTTGTTCTATCAAGTTCGACAAGTACATTGGACGTGCATTCCTCCACTACCTTCTGTCGAAGATCACTGTAGACTCACGAAGCAGCTGCCCTTGAGCGATTAAATAAATATTTACTAACAATCACGCCACGTTAACTGATCCCGTGATAATTTCGTAAAGAACTTGTGTTACAGGTACCAGATAACGGATATAAATATAAGATTTTTATTATACACATACATATATTTAATATACATCCATAACCCTGGAAAAGACATTTATATTTATCATACAAATATCTTCCCTTGGCGGGATTCGAACCCGCGACCCCCTTGTGTAGTGACCATGTCACTTACCACTACACCAGACGGCCGTTAGATCTACTTCGGAAGCGCTCGGGCAGCTGTTAGCAAAACCCACCCATCCTGGCTAAGCCTTTGCTCGCCCACCTGTCCTGGTGAAACTGGAAAGGATTTCGGGCCACCACTGATCATTCCTACATAAAAAAAAAACGTACATCTTCATACGTACATACATCTTAACGAAATTCGTTCATTTCCGTATTGAATTCGTCTCTGTGGTTGACTCTTCAATACTATCTACACAATTATGAGGAACATGCACCTCAAAACGATTCACGGAGGTTTAAATCCGAATCGAGGTCATGACGAAGCAACGTATTGTAATGTTTTCGTTTGACACGACGCGCTACGTTCTTGTATCATTATGGAAAAGTTTTATTAACATACAAAACAATCGAGGTATGATCCCTCTCCTAATCTTATGCTTATTAGGATTACGGATCTTTTGGATTCGACACCGTTAATTTGGAGGATGTTATTGTTTTAAAATGGAAGTGGGCTGGTCACATCGTGAGGCTAAAGGATGAGAGATGGACTATAAAAATGACATTTTGGAGGGGCCCACTAGGTAAAAGGAACAGAGGTAGAGCATTGACTCGTTGGGAATATGAGATTATAAGGACAGCCGAAAAAGATCGCACAGGAAAAAGACAATTGGGCATCTTTGGAGGAGGCCTTTGGGTAAAGCCCTCCTAAAAATATTCTAGTATTGGGTAATACGGGGTTTCTACATAAAACTAAAAAAGTGTATTAAATTCGTTAAGTGATTATACTTGTTAATAGCTGATAAAGTATTTAGTAGAAAATGAAAGGTGAAGACTTAGTGTTTTATTTGGTTACAATAAAACAGCGTATCAGAGAACGGGCCTTAAAGATCCCTAGAATATATTTAAGTAGGCATTACCGCTTTATTTATTTCTAGCGAAAAGCATTTAAGATATTCCTGTTGAAGATAAAATAGCTTTTATACAATGGGGACTTAGCTCTTATATTTTTAATTTTTTTTTATGGCTTATGTTGTGAGCTCACAGCCCACCTGGTGTTAAGTGGTTACTGGAGCCCATAGACATCTACAACGTAAATGCGCCACCCACCTCGAGATATAAGTTCTAAGATCTCAGTATAGTTACAACGGCTACCCCACCCTTCGAACCGAAACGCATTACTGCTTCACTGCATCGGCAATTATATCTTAATAGCGCTGTCGAAAAAGCTAAAAGCAGTGTTCCTCAACAATTAACTAAAGTTTCTCTTAAGTACACGTTGCACAAGAAAAATCGTAACTGTTTTTGAATTTTGTTTTAAAATTCTGTCACACACATTCTTTATTCAAAAGAAATACCAAGAATTTTGGTATGTCTTTTTGAAAATTATTCGTGAGTAAACTGCTAAAACGTGTGAAATGTCCGTCTTGTAAAATTCGGTGTCGTGTTATTGTTTTTAAAAATGCCAATACTTTTGCGATCGAGTTCGATGTTTTTTATTGTTATTTTCGAGACCCAAGGGTGTGTCGGGTCCTACATCTGCTCTGCACATGCAACCACTAAATCGTCAATTTAAGATGTCGCAAAAAGGATAGTGTTGTTCCACTAGTCGATCGATACCTTACAATGTTGTTTATTTAGTTTTTACGCATTATTCACACAATTACGACACGCTTCTCTCAGACTATAGGTTAACTAGCTGGCCCAGCAAAAGTTGTTTTGCCATATAAATTACTTCTAAGAAAGATAAACAGCGTCATCTGCCGGGTTGATTTGTGAATCTAAACCGTCCAGGGTGCCACTCAAACGTATAAAAAAAAAAATCATTAAAATCGGTCTAGCCGTTTAGGAGGAGCTCAAATCAAATCAAATCAAAAAAGTTTTATTCAACATAAATGAAAGTACATACTTGTTGAACGTCAAAAGAATTACCGCCAATTCACAAGAATTAGCCTCCGTCCTGAGAAAAATTGGCAAGAAACTCAGCGGGCATGTTTTTTTTTTTTTTTTTTTAAATATTAGATTTTTATTTTTATTTTAAATTTTTTTTTTTTTTTTATATATTCATATTACAATAAGTAATTATAACATAACAATTTTACAATATTGAAATTCCCGGAGCGAGCAACTCATTCCCACTTTGTGCAATCTTCTAGATAATCATTGACTTTATAGTAAGCTTTATTGCACAGATGTTCTTTAATAGTTTTCTTAAACCTATGTATATGTAGGTTCTGAACATCTTGTGGGATTTTGTTGTACAGGCGCACAGACAAACACCCGAATGAATTTCGTATCTTATGTAACCTACTCATCGGCACAACAAGCTTGTGTTTGTTCCTAGTATTTCTATTATGTATGTCCGACATCTTAGGAAACTCAATATGTTTACGAACATACATCAAATTTTCAAAGATGTACTGGGATGGCATAGTGAGAACTTTAATTTCTTTAAATTTTTCCCTCAGGGATTCCCTTGAGTGCATGTTATAAATAGCACGTATAGCTCTTTTCTGCAGAATAAATATCATTTCTACATCGGCCGCATTGCCCCATAGCAAAATGCCATAGGACATGACACTGTGGAAGTAACTAAAGTAAACTAAACGAGCCGTGTCCGCATTTGTTAACATTCTAATTTTTTTTACTGCGTATGCTGCAGAGCTAAGCTTACTCGCCAATTTATGAATATGAGGTCCCCACTGCAGTTTGGAGTCCACTGTTATACCAAGAAATACGGTTGACTCAACAAGCTCCAATGATTCCTCAGAAACAATTACATTACTATCTACTTGTCTCACATTTAAAGATGATTTAATACATTTTAAAGTAAATTTAATACATTTCGTTTTCTTACTATTCAATAATAGGTTATTGATACGGAACCAATGAACCACACACGAAATCGCATCATTCACTTCATCATAGACTTGTAATTGTCGTTTAATTTTAAATAATAAAGATGTATCATCTGCGAATAATAAGACCTCGTGTCGGGACTCAATAAAACTAGGCAAATCGTTTATATATATTAGAAATAAAAAAGGACCCAAAATGGAACCCTGAGGTACACCCATTTTCAACGTGGTGCCTGAAGATCTATTTCCTTTCACATCTACTGTTTGTATCCTTCCTGATAAATAGGAAGTAATAAGTTCCAATGCACCATCCCTAATACCATAGTGATGTAGTTTCCTCACCAATGTTTCATGTTCAACACAGTCAAATGCTTTGGATAAGTCACAGAAAATTCCAAGACAATCATGCTCAGTGACAAACACACGCACAGAAGAAATGTATATAAAGATAATACTTTTTTGGAACAGTTCGCAAGTCGCGTTGACGTTTCTGTGCCAGAAAACATCTCTCAACTGCCAACAGCTACTACGTAACTTTCAGCTCAGACGAACCGGCCGTTTCTTCATAAAATTAAACCACCTTCAAAGCGAAAAAGATAAAAAGAAACATATTTACGCGTTACAAAAAGTCGACATCGATAGAACAAAGCCCATCACTATCGCCCGCCATAATTCACAGTCCACAAATCTCGATGGCCGTTAAAATTTTAACCGGGACACTCTGAACAAAGCATTACGGCCTGGTTCAAGGGTCTGCGAAATGTCAAGAAAATATCTGGAATCAGCAATGAATAGAATATGTATTATCTCGACTGGAACCGGTGACAGGAATGACGGCTAATCAATTTAAATAATCACTTTTGAATGTCCGAATTGTTTGTAAATTCGTTCAATCGGATTATGTATAATAATAATCGTTCCTAACAACATTAGTTTTATCGCTACTGCTACTAGATACATAATAAATAAATAGAAACGTCAACATGTAGACTGAATGTGTTTTGAGTATATGCTAATGACTGTTTGATACTTAAGAACTTTTAAAATTTAAGCTCACAAGACAAAATAGAATTAAACTCCAAAAGTTTGTACTGTTTCAGAAATTGCATGTTTCTCATTATTGCATGTTACTTGTTTAGTATTAATACACATATTATAACTATATATGAGACAATCAAATCTAATAATGAATATAAAACTAAAAATCTTAAAAAATAAAATAAAACATAAATGTGTGGTGTCGTGGGACACCGGATAGGAACGAAGTTCCTTATTATAAAAATATTAATATTAAATTCTATTCGAGGTATAAAGAAAATAATTATTCGGGTATACATTTTTTATTATGATTTTTTTATTGATAAAAAAAAGTTATATTTTGTACGTTATTACAAAGTTAAGTTGCACACTGTGTGCATTACTATTAAAATTCTTACGTTACGGACGTTTTTTCCCGGTTGGGGTACCCCTCCGCATCGTCCCATAAGGAACATCGTTCCAATAATAATACTGAGTTAAATTTATGCTAAATTAATAAGTGCTTACTTTTCTCTAGTTGGAACACAAAAATACATTTAAATGTTGAATTTAAATTTAAAAAGGGGACCCATAAAAGCCTCTCCCAACCCGCTCACAGCTCGTTAAGCCACGTACGCACAAAAATAGCACGCTTATTTGAAAATAACGTATTTTCAAAATAGTCCGCCACTGGACACCTGAACGCGATAAATCTAGTCGTTTATTTTAAAGCGCCCGTTAGTCTGCAAAACGCGGTTTTAGATGTTGAAGTTTAGTTAGTTAGCTTCAGTGAACTAATTGCGAAGTTATACTACCTACTAAGGAAACTTGCTTTGAAAAATATTTGTAGGTAATTTTTTTAAGTTAGTATGCATTTTGATTGTCTCTGGTTTTTCAAGTTAATTAACATTTTATTTAACGTTAATACATAGTTCTTTAGGATAATTTTTGTTTTAAAAAAAACTTGTTGCTTAAGGATCATATATCTGATCTCTTGATTTAAAATTTGAATGAGATATGCAAATAATCTCGAAGACTATCTTGTCTGCTATGTTTTTTTTATTTCGCGCAAGTTTTAATATCAGAAAGCTCAAGAAATACGTACTTAACAAATGTTCACGATTGACTTTCACGGTGAAAGACTAACATCGTGTAATAAAAATCTAACCCGCAAAATCATAATTTGCGTAATTACTAGTTGTAGGACGTCTTGTGGGTTCTACCCGTACCACCACCCTGCCTATTTCTGCCGTGAACAGTAATGCTCATATCTCAAGGTGGGTGGCGGCATTTACGTTGTAGATGTCTATGGGCTCCGGTAACCATTTAACATCAGGTCGGCTGTGAGCTCGTATACCCATATAAGCAATAAAAAAAAGATAAAGTATGTTCTTGTATGTATTCGTACTACGTATTCGTATTTTATCAGTGACATTCCATTGACACTGACAAAATACATTTAATCATTTGATTCTCTAGCATGAATTAATATGCCATGTAACCAATACTTTCCTTTTTTGCTTGAATACATTTTTTCCAGTAAATTCACTCACAGTTGAAACTTCCCATTGCCGCTCGAAGTGTTGAAAGACTGCCGAACATTTTTATGCCGCGCTTTTTTCGACCTAAATCAATCATCTCCTCTCAGAGAACTCACATAAAACAATTAATCTCTCGCGAAATAAGTCCGTTCATTTATCAAGAGAGCACTGAGTTATTTTTTTAAACTGCAACAAGTTATGACGCGGTCTTTGGTAGCATGACTCGCGTGGCAATGTCGCTTTGACGCATTACGTATTCGCTTGCGACGCGTAAAGGGCTATGTTTACGAGTTGAGAAGTTTGCGTTAAAGGACAAACCCGAAATCCATACAAACTTGGGCCTGGCGTTACAGTGCTAGCATTTGGGCATAAGTTACAATACCTAAGAAGGTTTCATGAGCCCAATTTTCAGGTCTCCCAGCAATGGCCAAATTGGTAAAATCAGACAATGTTTACATTTTAGGTTATGTTTATTGTTCGAGATATTTTAATAAAAACGATATTTTTGAGGCTATTTCCTACTAAAGATGAGTAATTTTTTACGAAACCTGTTGCAGCAACAGGTTGCTTTAAAATAAAAATGGAACCTGTTACGAGAAATCGCGCGTTAGGTTGTTTACGAAAACGAACGAAAGCCAAAAATTAAAAACAACGTAATGCGAAACGCGCTGCGCACGAAATGATTTTTTTAAGGGATTTTATGACCTGGTAACTAAGACCTTTAGGTCAGTCTTATTTTAATTTTAATGAAAACTTTTTTATATGAAAAACTATTTTTATATGATAGCTTTTTTATATAAAATATAAATCATTACGTGCTCCCATATTATCTCATCACATTTCATTTCATTTTAGTTCATGCCTTTTTTATTTTTATTTTTTATTGCTTAGATACCCATCGACGAGCTTACAGCCCACCTGATGTTAAGTGGTTACTGGAGCTCATAGACATCTACGACGTAAATGCGCCACCCACCTTGAGATATAAGTTCTAAGGTCTCAGTATAGTTACAACGGCTGCCCCGCCCTTCAAACTGAAACGCATTACTGCTTTACGGCAAAATCCAAAATATCTTCAGTTGGCAACATTAAAGATAACATAACACGATTTGATACATTTGTGTTTTTCTATGGCATAGTCACATTAATATAAAAATGCAAAACTACCCTTTCATGCTATATTTAATGTTGTCAGTTGTAGATATTTTGAATTGCCGCCATTGTAAGTAGTTGTGTCACGATTCGATGGCCATACTCTATTACATTGATTAAAATACCTATAAAAACAGTCATTTATCCTAAAGCAAAAGAGTATTAATTATTTTTTACACTTGATTTCCACTAAATCGATCCTATTTTATGGATGTTCTAATTCTAATCCGCACGTTTGTGGAGCTAGTTACGTATATTGAAATAAGTGTTGCAGATGTTTACAAAGATTGTTTAAAACAAAAAATTGAATTCAACTTATTTTCTACACTTGGCCATTGTCAATGAAGCTAAGATTTTAATAGGTTAATCAAGCAAAATAGACGAATTTTTTGGTACATATCCCATTCGTGTAACGCTTAGGCCCAAAATGGGGTTTCTCCTTTGCACAATGTTGAAATCTCGTCGAGAATCCGTCACCGGGGCCCTGAAACTGCAATACTTGAAGACAAATATTTTTTGACGTGACAACGTCTTATAATTCGATGGAGCCGGCTGCACGCACGAAATAACATGACTCATGCGGCGTTACCTCGCTCTGAGGCGTTCCATTTAAGGATTGAAGTGCAAGCGAGAGCGCACAACGAGCGACAAAGAGGCACAATCGGCCTCGGCGTTCGGCAGCGTTCGACATCTGTCTCTCTCCTACTCGAGTGAGCGATGCATCAGCGTGGACAGCTGTTATACAATAATACATTTACATGTTTTCGTCAAATATGAAGTTCAAAAGTGAATGTGGTGTCAATTGTCCATACAAAATATCTATCAAACAAATAAAATTAAAATTTTCTTTTGAAAAATGAAACCATTCCATCAGTATTTTCTTACGAAGTTGTCACGTTCAATTATTCTCAGTAAGCCGACTTTACAGACAACAGATTTTTGTATGGAAACTAGCGACATCTTATAGCGGATGTCCCTAAACTTATATGTTGTTAAAGTTAAGGCATTTAATTATTGTATAAACTAAGCACAGAAAATACAAAAAAATAAATCATACAAGTATTTATTTGTTAAAGACAAATTGAATAAAATTTAGCAATTTGTGGTTTCTGAAAATTTACAAAATCCATAATTAAAAATAAATCAAAGGATAGGTAATATGTTATTGCCATGTACAGGAGCAATGAGAAACTAAACGAAGCGAGGCCATCTTGTGGCCGACGCCCTTAAACATTTTTGTTGAGCGCTTGAGTTGCTCATCTATAACTAATTTATGTTTTTTTTTACTGGCATAAGAACAGTAAATACGCAAATTACAATTATTCATACAAAAAAAGCTGACATAGCTTTCGTATTCATTTACTATTAACAAAAAATGCAATTAAAAATATCACACAATCAGGGCTTATTATGAAACCTCACGGGAACCGACGTCACTTCTTTAATCTAGTTTCATTTAACATCCACAGTGCGGTTATCCACAGTGCGTTTCCAGAGATCTTTTTTGCCACGTACCATCCGGCCATGGAATGAGCTCCCCTCCACGGTGTTTCCCGAGCGCTATGACACGTCCTTCTTCAAACGAGGCTTGTGGAGAGTATTAAGCGGTAGGCAGCGGCTTGTCTCTGCCCCTGGCATTGCTGAAGTCCATGGGCGACGGTAACCACTCACCATCAGGTGGGACTCAGTTCTCAGCCGTATGCTCGTCTGCCTACAAGGGCAATAAAAAAAAAATCTTTGAACAAAACAGGTCTACAACAAAGTAAATTTTATAGTACGTCTGAAATCACAGGCACAAATCAACCGATAATATTTTTAATCGTGACAATGAACCCATTTAACCTATTTCGTTACTTTCTACAATATGATCGATGAATATAAATATTTTCATCTGTTCACTGTTTATGTTATGGAATAATGGCGAAAAATATTAACGGACAGACAATAAATAAATGCGAATATATATTGTTTAACTTTATTTCAATCAGTTCGTAGACTAAACAATATAGTTATGTTCATAGATTACCATGAAAAAATGAAGTGCTATCAAATGAAGTTAGCCAAATTTATTAATTTACTAGCTGTACCCGTCCGCTTCGCTGGGCATTTAAAATTAACATTATTATTTCTCACCCCCACAAAGATTCTCATTATTAACGCCCCCGCAACTGGTGTAGGCAGTCCAACACTCATATAAATATTAACCTATCCATTAGGTATATATATTTTTTACACGGATACCAAGTTTTAAGTCAATCGGATGCATGGTTCAGTAGTTATAACGGAACATCCGTAAAAACCACTGTAGGTTTATATATTAGTATAGATGTTGTTAGTGGGTGGTAGCGCGTCTTAAAGAGACTTGGATGGACTGTATGAACGAGGATATGGGAGAGAAAGGTGCTAGTGCCGAGATGATTTATGATAGCACCGAATGGAAAAGAAGGAAATGCGTCGACCCCACATATTGGCATAAGGGCAAGCAGAAGAAGAACTGGTAGGGCGTATTGTGAATCCTCAGTGATACGGTTAGGTAACACCATTCCACTATGAAACGGAGGGGCAGACGATATACAGTAAAAATCAGACATCAACCTCGCATTCACGTGTTGGTACCCACAGGCTCGATAACCATCTTAGACTTAAAAAAGAGGCTTGTGTAGAGTATTAAGCGGTAGGCAGCGGCTTGGCTCTGCCCTTGGCATTGCCGAAGTCCATGGGCGACGGTAACCACTCATCATCAAGTGGGCCGTATGCTCGTCTGCCTGCAAGGATAATAAAAAAAAAACTAGGACGTGAGGTAGCAAAAAACTTTGCAGGTTTGTTTAAACGGCACGATGTTATTATTACACTGTTCATCCTTAACGTGTGTCAGTAAAAAATGGTACCTGCCTAAGATTAGAGCATCGGTAAAAACGCTTCTACGAAATAGTCACGAGGCTCCAATGGCTTCATTTCATCAAATGTTTTTAACCAATAAATCCCTTATTGTTCCAGATGACAATTACACAGTAATTGAAGCGGCAACAAATGATAGACTTCGTCTGATCTGCGGCCTTAAGCCTCGGAGTCAAGCACAGATGGTGGAGTGGTTTAAAGATGGCCAGGCTCTGGATGGAGTCTCCAAGAGAATAACACAACAAAGGCAATGGTTAGTACACACATCAAATTTTTTGGAAAAGTATTTTGAGAACGGAAAAAAGTCGACTTTCCGAATAGCAGCATCTCGACCCTAATAATCATTTAACGTGGCCACTTACTTACCTTTTGATTTCAATGGACACCAATGCGTTAGGTATGTTGGCGTAGATATCAAAGCATACAATAGATCCAAATTGATAGATATAAATGCAAATAGCATCATTTTGTGAAATAACATTAAAACTCAAAATTGTGTAACTCCATTTGTAATTCCTTGTTATAAAGTGCATATATTTCATGATGCGTGGCAAAGTACTTATTTTAGTACGGAATGTGTTATGCCAAGCCATAAAGCTCATGATTATCTACCGACACTTGGCACGGCTCGAAGCAAACATGAACACTCGAATACCTTTGTAAACCATATATTGATGTAGCGTTTCAGCGAACCGAAATAGGGACACGACTTTCCCGAAACCAACTGGGAACGCATCAATATTTACTGGTCTTAAAATACGCGTAATATTTCATATTCACACGCGGTTGGACGTTAGTTTATCGGTCTATTCGAGGCATATGAAAACAAACTTTCGGTCAAGATAACTTGTTATATTAATAAGGATATTGAAAAGGTATTTCGCAACGGTTGCTTTCCAAAGGGTTTTGTTTCGTGGGTATTGTTTGAAATGTGTTATAATATTGAAACTGGTAATCTTATAAAATCAATAAAGCCATATTTCTTCGTTCTATTCTTAAAACGTTCCAAGATATTAATTCGGATTTAAGCAATATCACCATAAGGTACAAAAAGGAGAAATTCAATGCTTAATTCCATAAAATATTTTAGGTTAAGAATAAAAGGATTTAGAGCGAAAGACGCTGGTGTTTACTCGTGCCAAAACGAAGAAGATAAGTTCAAGGAAATGGCTGTCACGATCAAGCACAAGATTGGACAAGATCAAGATAATTTAGAAGGTAATGTTTCCCAGAGGCGACAACATTGAAACTCAGTTCTTTAAATATGACACACGAACAGACACACCGAACAGATTCTATTTTCATATAATATTTTATTGGCGTCTTTATTGGTCATCCAGATGTATAAACACAGACAGACGTCGACACTGGATTCCGTTGTTAATATGAATGCAATGTTGCATTCGATATTTGAAAATAAATGTGTTTTAAATAAATATAATTACATGTTTTTGAACGCTACAGGATGCACTTAAAGTCTTAGTTCGGAATGCCACGTTTCCTGTCGTCGAAAAATCTGATGACGTTTTCATTTTAATTGATATAAAACATAAAACTTTTTCCTTTAACTCAATCAAATACTAAGAAATAAAATTGTTCGCGGGTTCATTTATTTACGCCGGTAAATTCGTTCTACCTTGAAATACTCTCGCGTGTTACAGAATATCAAGCAGATGTGGATGTAGACAGGCCAATGCCAGAAATACTATCGCAACACCAAGCTGTTTCGCTACACGAAAATAACAAATTTGAAGACAATACGACTGAAATAAAACGATTAGCAAGAACAATGAAATTAAAAGAGATCGATTCAAAAGATGAGGATCCTGATGATAAAAGTGAAAAGGATCATCCCGTTTACGGACACGTGGATGAAACTAAAAAGAAATACCCTCCCAAATTTAAACATCCATCAAAAATGTACACTATGGAAATGAAGCCTGCTGGCAGTTCTGTCAGATTTAAATGTCCTGCTGAAGGTAAGATTTTATAATTAGATTGAAACGATGTAGGTACCCAGTAAAATTAGTCCTGCCTGCTAATCATGGTTAATGCAGGACACGTTTAATTATTCTTAGTTTCCAATGATAATAAGTAATGACAAATGTATATCAATTAATTCGACAGCATCACACATTGTGTCGAAAGTACTTTGTGTTTTTATATTATTAAAACACCAAAAAAACTTTGTTAATGCGGCTTTGTCATATATTGGAAATATCTGATTTTCAGGGAATCCCACGCCAAATATTACGTGGTACAAAAACAAAAGTAATCCAATACAAAGGACATACTTCCAGCCTAGCTACGCTAAATGGGCGATAAATTTAGACGAACTTACCAAAGCAGATAACGGAAATTACACTTGCGTTGTTTGCAATGAACTGGGTTGCATTGAGCACACTGTTGTGTTACACATACAAGGTAGGATTCATGTGCCATTTACCTATTCATGTAAGAATTATAGTAACAATAAATTATTTAATTGAACCACAAAAATTTGATGTGCCCTACAATTTCTTAGAGCGTTATCCATCGAAGCCGTATATTAAAGAAGGCTATCCTGGTAATAAAACCGTCTTGCTCAACGAGACTGTGAAGCTCTCCTGCCCACCAGTCTCTGACCTGGAGCCATATCTTTACTGGATCCGACCGACGAATTACTCTATGAAAGACGTAGAAGTTGGGCCGAGTGATATGCCGATTCCTGGGGGCGATCTTATTGAGGTCTAGAATTTTGTTACGGTGAAGGGTCTCGTAATAACCATTGGCTTAGAATAAGATCGATTTTCTTGCAAATTGACAGATTGAAGATAGTTTCTCCTGTTTGAAGCCAACTTATTTTACTGATAGTATCTAAATTGTGTTGCAAATTTTGGATGACCTGAGGTGGTTTTTTACATGTAAATTGTCATTTTGCAAGATTCTTTTAGGGGTCAATTTAATGTCGGTGACAGATTCATTACCATAGAATATTTGTGTATCACAGTACCATCTTGGTGACGGCTTGTTGGTTTGGGTAGAACGTATTTTGTATAATAACATTCGATTGTAAGTTCATTATTAAATTCTACGTCATTACTACGTTGTAGATTTATTTTATTTTTCTACAATATGTTTATTGAGATCAGAGGAACAAGGTTGGATATAAGCGCTTCTAAATTTTATATCATTTGCTTTCCAAACGTAATTGCCTCTAATATTTTAAACATAAGTTTTGTTTTGGTTATGACCAAACAACTTCATATTTTAGTAAACTAAAGCCGACCTTGTACTTCTAATGTTGAAATAAATGTAATTCAAACAAGAAGATTCTGGTTTTTATAGAGCGCCTATACGCGAAGCCAGTTCTCACGCAAGGCGCAGTCAATCAAACTCGGATCGTAGGAGAGACGGCAAGATTCTCTTGCGATTTCCTCTCGGACATGCATCCGTATCTCTACTGGATGTATTTCTCGAAGGATGATTACGTCTATAGCGATGCCATCGATAGCGACGGCTCTGTTCTCGATTTAAATGACACGAGCAAATTCGTAACGGTGAGGGCCAAGTGACTAACGCATTTACGTGTGGGGCTTTGCATGCTTGTAACATACCCTAGTTTTGCCTGTTGCTCAGTTGTTTTATTGAAAGCTTTAATCATGTTTTTACCTTTTTTTGTTCATTATAATTATGCGTTTATATACCTACTTGTGTGTTTTGTTTGAGAGAAAAGCTTTGCTTTAAATTTCCAAAAAATATTTTTCGTTCAATTTTATGAAGGTTTTTTTTTTTTAAATCCAAACGATATTTAGCGCCAAATAAATTTGGACATGATATAGTCAAGAAATTTGAGGTTTTTTTTTTGATAAATTTAACTACGTAATCTATACTTTGGCCGCTTTAATTAATTTTGTCTTCGAGCTTTTGCTTCTAGCTTTTGAGATTAGTTTTGTAGACACCTTTAGTAAACCAAACGCAGTTCACGTAACTTGATAATGTGATGCTAATCAACGTCTTTTTGGGATATTTACTGAAGATACATGATCGTGTATTGCAGAGTGATGATCCGTTTGACAAGTTGGAACAGCTGACATTGTACAACGTGACAAAAGAAGACGAAGGCTGGTACGTCTGCGTCGCTCTCAACACACTCGGCAATACAACCGCGAAAGGATACCTTACTGTTCTTGAATGTGAGTATCTTACTGTTCAATTTTAAGGGTCGCCTTTAAGCCTTCAAAAGAATTACACTTCTTTTTATAGCTTTGATGGTTGGACGAGCTCACGGTCCACCTGGTGTTAAGTGGTAACCGGAGCCCATAGAAATCTAGAACTTAAATGCCCCCATCCACCATGAGATATGATTTATAAGGCCTCAAACCGAAACCCATTAATGATTTTCGGCAGATATAGGCAGAGCGATGGTACTTACCCGTGCGGACTCAAAAGACGTACTACTACTAGTAAATGGGCGAGCCCATGAGTGTGACGAACAGAAAGCTCTGTCTAACATTAAGAATACCTTCGTACTAATACGAGTATGTGCATATTTATAAATGTATATGTATGTGCGAAAACAAAAAAATACGATTGTGTACTTAAAAAAAATCTCGGACCAATAAGCAAAAGTGAAAGCAGAAAGTAGTAAAGGTCTTTAAAGCGGCGCGTGTTTAATATCCTCTCTAGAAATAAATACAGTAAATAATAAACAAAAAAAGCATTTGAGTAACAAGAAAATATACGTAAAATAGAGAGAGTAAATGAGATTATAATGTATGGGTTAATGGTTGGTTACAATGATCAAATTCATACTAAAATAATACTTTTATTACTAGTCATTTCGAACTTTCGTAAAAAGCGCCTGATCTTTTCAAGTTGTAGTAAGTTTTATTTAGGTATTGCTAATAGTAGGTACCTAAGACAGTTAGTGGAGAACTAAAAATGGAGTAGTAGAAGTTCTAAATGCAGATTTTCTGAGGAATAGTTGGATAGACCTATGTACTTTTTTTTCTTCATGCCCTTAATTCCTATTATTATGTGGAATCAGCGTAACATGTCCTCTTTCTCCATTGTTATACTGCGTAGAGATTTGGCATGAGTTTTAGAATCGGACGCATGCTTGATGTCAAATTTCCTTAGGGGTGCTATCGTTGGCATAAATTTGTAAGTCCCATAGTCGCCTAACATGTTGCGGGATTCAAAATCAACAAACTACTCGTTTGTAAGCATTTTGTGTTCTTTTGCAAATTAATATCTACTGGAGCCCATAGACATTACAACGTGAACGTTGTCTTTAACGGTAGAAAGCGGCTTGGCTCTGCCCCTGGCATTGCTGAAGTCCATGGGCGACGGTTACCACTCACCATCAGGTGGGCCGTATGCTCGTCTGGCTACCAAGAGCCATAAATTAAAAAAAAGACAAGAGATCGGAATCTCAATTGTATAACGTATCTCTCATTCTTCAAAGCGGAAATCATGCGAAATATCAGTTACCACCGCCCACGCAAAGATAAGACAAATCGACTTAATTGTAGTTGCAATTCTTGAGTCCTTCCACAACCATGTTAAAGATAATCACTTATCTGTTTACCATCAGTTACGTCTATTGCTTTAAGTATTCAAGCTATTCGCTGGTATCTTTGTGATTGATTTACTGCTGTTAGACACAGAAAGCAACGGTATTTCCGATGCAAATGTCTCCCTGTGCCAGCGTAATTGTGTAATTGCATTTATTGCTTTCAACGTACCTACGTAGGCGCACTTTTCGTATCTTTAGCGACGCTTCATTTGTTTAACTTGTTAGTCGGCTAGAGTTTAAGATAAGGTTTCGTTCACCAACTCACGAATAGCTATGTATCTGTTGGTATAAATTTTCGTAATACGGACATCGTTTGCTTTAGAACTAGTTAGACGTAATGTCGATTTCAATTTTGGGAAGTTTGTAAATACGAAGACGAAATCGTGAAACGTATAATTTAAGACATTACTGGTGGTAGGACCTCTTGTGAGTCCGCGCGGGTAGGTACCACCGCCCTGCCTATTTCTGCCGTGAAGCAGTAATGCGTTTCGGTTTGAAGGGTGGGGCAGCCGTTGTAACTATACTTGAGACCTTAGAACTTATATCTCAAGGTGGGTGGCGCATTTACGTCGTGGATGTCTATGGGTTCCAGTAACCACTTAACATCAGGTGGGCTGTGAGCTCGTCCACCCACCTAAGCAATAAAAAAAATGTATATGTCTTTAGTTATTGTGTAACATGAATTCCTAACAGAAAAAGTAAACCACCCAATTCGTAAAGACCAAACTTTTAGTAATTTAATTGCGATTAATTATAGTGTTCGCTCACGAAAGTTATGAATGCCTCATATTTCAACTAATTACGTTATGTAACAGCTCCTCCGGAATTAGAGATACCGGATCACGGCAAGCACACGCTTCTAATCAACATACTGACCGCGGTACTCGGGGCTATGTTCTTCGTGGCCGCCATTATAGTTGTGATGGTCTTCAAGAAGCTAAAGCGAGAGAAGTTGAAGAAACAACTGGCAATAGAGACCGCGAGAGCTGTTATCGTTACGCACTGGACGAAGAAGGTCACAGTCGAGAAGCCACAGATGAACGGGTCCCCTAATACTACAGGAGAAGCTCTGGTAAGATTTGTTGTTGCTTATTGAATTCACTTCACAAGTGTCGTGGCGTGCAACCTCTGACAGGACCTACAATAACTAGACATAGAATGGAAAAGAAACAAAAGAAAGAAACGGAACGAGGCCGGATGTGACTTTCGGCAGGCAGTACTTTTAATGCCTTCTTAAAAGATAGACACTAACCAGACGACAAGAAACGGATTGACCATTCAACAAGGGTTCCTCTTAGATGTTGCAGTGTAAAAGTCCTCGTCCATATTCAAACATAGGATTGAAGTTCAATTGCATTAGAATAACGACTATCCTTCCATTAGAATAAGAACACATTTACGACAGAAACATATGGGACGGTATTATCAAGCAGAGCATATTTAATATGCTCCGCCACTAGGACGCAAACACCATCCATCACTATGTTCCCAAAATATCTCAGCAGATTGGACATCCGATCTTCACGAAAGAAAAAATCAAATATTAATGTCGACTATTGAAATTCAAACTTAATTAATTTTCAACAGCTGATGCCAGTCGTCAAAATCGAGAAACAGAAACTGTCACAAGTACAGAACAATACATCGGACTCGATGATGATGTCGGAATACGAACTCCCAATGGACATAGACTGGGAAGTTCCCAGGGAATCGTTGTCGTTGGGAAAAGTCCTCGGCGAAGGGGAGTTCGGGAAGGTGGTGAAGGCTGAGTGCGTCGGCATCCTGAAGCCGGGTTTGCAGTCTGTTGTTGCGGTCAAGATGTTGAAAGGTTTGAATTTTTTAAATATTATCCCAGCCATATTGATTTTTTTCCCTACCTATGCCGAAGATCCGACGAGAAATTCAGTGGGCTCGTATTAATAGGTGCTATACACACATTGGTTATTCCTTGCTAATAATATATTGAAACTTTAGAATTAAAAAGAAGGGAAATATCACGTCATCCTAATGCTATAACTACAAACTTAATTTGCAGAGGGTCACACGGATGCTGAAATGATGGCTTTGGTGTCGGAAATGGAGATGATGAAGATGATAGGGAAACACGTGAACATAATAAATTTGTTGGGATGCTGCACGCAGGACGGACCTCTTTATGTCATAGTCGAGTACGCACCAAATGGAAACCTGAGGGAATTCCTGAGGAATCACAGACCCGGGAATAGGTGAGCTACTTAGAAACGCATTTCTAACAAAAGAGCTAATTAGATATATTTTTTTAAATGTAAACCAATTCCATTTCTGTGCCAAAATAAGATATGATGGGCAATGAAAAAATACATAGGAGCTATTCGTTCTCAACGAAAGACATCCCTGTGTCTAATTTGTTAGATATATCCATGTAATTGACTACGTGTTTCTTTTAAATCAATCAGATTTTTATGGTCCATTCTCAGGTACGAGTCACCAAACGAAGATTTGAAAGAAAAGAAGACGCTAACACAAAAAGATCTTGTGTCTTTCTCGTATCAAGTGGCCAGAGGAATGGAGTATTTGGCTTCGAGACGAGTAAGTTTTGTGGTTTTAAAGGACTTATATTATTTTAGTATCACGTAAAATACTAACAGTATTCCCCTCGGTTTTCGCAAATCGTAGACATAATTAATATGCTAGCCACCATCTAATTTTCTAGTTAAGATAATTTCCAAGAGTCGACTGATATCCATCTCAATCGTCATCACGGAAACTGTAAACCGTTCAAAACGTTGGAAATAATGAAATGAAAATAATAAATGCGATATTTAACCGGATCAATATTGGATGTATTTTATTTGTGAGAATCCCTCCGCTTAGGCATTGAAAATTTTATTTTAAATTACAAATTAATTCCTTAAAAATAATTGCCACGTCTCAAATCGGGACGCATAAATAGTTTCGCACATAAATTTTTTATCATAATGTTATCGAGGTATGGCGCTGTTTAAGGCAATATTAAAAAAAAAAATGATTGTTTTTAAATGTGGGAACACACTAATAAGTATGGCAACACAGCTAGTTGCAGTTGCACGAAAAATTCTGATCGTACGTGCGCGTGCTATTACATCAAGAAATAAAAATCCTTCGTTCTGAATCTAGTTTTTATGGAAGCACAATAAGCTCAAGCTCTAACTAAGCTAACTAAGCTAAACAGTTGCAACTTTCAACATGTAATGCAATTTATTAATTTTTTCTTATATGGGTGGACGATCTCACAGCCCTCCTGGTGTTAAGTGGTTACTGGAGCCCATAGACATGTACAACGTAAATGCGCCACCCACCTTGAGATGTAAGTTCTAAGGTCTCAGTATAGTTACAACGGCTGCCCCGCCCTTCAAACCGAAACGCATCACGGCAGAAATAGTCAGGGTGGTGGTACCTACCCGCGCGGACTCACAAGAGGTCCTACCATCAGTTAAATGCGATTGGCAGACTCGATGAGGCGTGCTAGGAGAGAGCCATTAATATTAAGGAATACATGAATGAGATTAAGCAGCAAATCGCTTAGTGAGCTTGCACGCACATTCCAGTGCATCCACCGCGACTTGGCTGCTCGTAACGTGCTCGTGTCGGACGACTGCGTCCTCAAGATCGCCGACTTCGGTCTCGCTAAAGACGTCCACAGCAACGACTACTACAGGAAGAAGACAGAAGGGAGACTTCCCGTCCGGTGGATGGCGCCGGAGTCCTTGTACCACAAAGTGTTCACAACGCAGACCGACGTGTGAGTGGAAGTTTGACGATTGTACTTTTTAGGACTCTTCGTTTTCTGCTATTTTTATGTATGGCAATTGTCTTTTCGTGTTGAAATTGTTGCCAGTTTCGAGTATAGAGAAATGATCAATTATTAACTATAACCACTCACCATCGAGTGGGCCGTATTCTCGTCTGCCTACAAGGGCAATAAAAAAAAACGATATGGAGGGAAATGAGACAAAGTTCATTTATTGAGCATGTAATCAATTAGAATGAAATAAATGAAACGGGATGAAATGGAATTAAATGGAGGTTGTTTATTGAGATTTCAGTAGAATGTTGCTTGGAGCCCGAAAAAAATATGACATACGGACTACTCCTTTGGTCATATTCATTATTATGATCATCAAAATAATGACTTCTGCATTTGTTTTTAATAATTATTTAAACATATTTCTCACAATATAGAAATAGGGTTTAGCCATTTGCTCGTATTCGCAAATTTTGGACCGATTTATGATTCATTAATCATCAAGGATAGTTTCTAAAATGAGCGAAACGTGTACGAGAAGACAAATTTGATGGGTCAAACTACAAAATAGAATAGAATTCATGGTGGAAATTACAAAGATTTTAGTAGTTTTATTTTTATTTTACGAATGTACTTATGTAAATTCTTTATACGAATTTAATCCCTCCCGATCGATTATCAGTGCTTTTAGGTACCCCAAGCACCGATCACCGTTCTCGCCGAACCCGTCGCTTGCGATGAAAGCCTCGACGAGTAAATTAACCCATAAACACAGCCCACTGAGTTTTTCACCGATCTTCTCAGTGGGTCGCGGTTCCGATCCGGTGGTAGATTCTGCGAAGCACGACTCTTGCTAGGGCCAGTGTTAGCAACACCTCGGTTTGAGCCCCGTGAGCTCATCTACTAGTTCGGTGAATTAGAATAACCCCTCGAGGTTACTAGAATAGGTATAAAAAAAAAACGAATTATTTCATCTGATTAATAAACAATCTTGTCGGCTGCAGTTGGTCGTTTGGCGTGTTGCTATGGGAGATAATGACGCTGGGAGGCACCCCCTACCCCACCGTCCCCGGCCAGTACATGTACCAGCACCTCAGCGCCGGACACCGCATGGAGAAGCCGCCGTGCTGCAGTCTCGAGATGTGAGTTCAGAACTGTGTGCTTACTGCGGGTTTTTTAACGTTCTCGATAGCGTAAAAGTTAACTCAAATTTGTATGGCGCTCCATTCCATTGTATGGAACGTTTGCCTACGTTTGCCGCTAAGGGCGCTGTTCCAACTGCATACAAATTTAAGGTAACTTTTACGCTATCGAGATCGTTAAAAAACTCCCACTAAGCATACTAATACTTACTTAGTTGTCAGAGGGCGACAAATCGATCATGCTGTTTTTTCAATATAAAAAAAAAACATAAAAATTTGTTAACGATTTATTTGCGGATGAAACAAAAAACTAGAAATTTAGTTAAAATCTAAAATTCTCCTTCGCGTAGCAATTATAGCAGGTTATTGTTGGTAGGCAAATTGAGCTAAATATTTTAATAAAATTTCTGTAAATCAAAATTATGTAATCAATTTAATTATTTTTATACTTTTAGTTACATGTTGATGCGCGAATGCTGGTCGTTTTCACCCGGCGACCGGCCGTCCTTCACCGAGCTGGTGGAGGATCTGGACAAGATTCTTACGGTCACGGCCAACCAGGAGTACCTGGACCTAGGCCTGCCACAGTTAGACACACCTCCTTCAAGTTACGACGGCTCCGGTGACGAAAGCGACGCTGAATTTCCATTTATAAAATAAAAAAAAAAAAAACAAAAAAACAGAAAAACAATGTGTAATGTGCCTTAATTTAGCGCCTCACGGGCAGTGATACGTTTGCGTCTGTAATACTCAAACGAGAATTTCGAATGTTCTAGAATAGGAAAGTTTTTATTTTGTAAAAAGAAAATAAATCAAATATGGAAGCATTTCGAATAGTGATGTGGAACGCCGAGGTGATTTTTAGATGTTATAGTAATTCAACACTGTGTTTTTCGTGTTGTCTTTACTTAATATTTAGAGAAAGGCTGAATGAAAGAACTTTTCGTGAAATAGGTTTAATATTGAATAACATAATTTGTGCTGTATTAATTAAATTGCAATAATATGTTCATGAAATAAAATGTGAAGAGTGAACGATATTGACATTTATCAAATGTGTCACTGATTTTTTTTTGTCAGAATAACGAACGTAACATTTTCTTAATACTCGTTACGAGATTAATTAGGTTGATAATGGTGTACATAGGGACAAATAAAAAAGTATGTAACTCGAATTTTTATTTGAGAAAACTAAGCAGTTCTTAAGGGCTTCTCATGCTATGTTGTGGACCACAGATAAAATAATTCGAGTCAAGTGGAGAGAATGAATTCGTATTCGGCAATGAGTGATTGATACAAATAAAAGGTATATTGTAATCCCACCTAAGTATTTGAGTTTTTAATGTTTATTTTGTACTGGATTTTAATTAGATTTTGAATTATTGAAAATCACGAAACGCAATTATTGTATATTTTTATTTATTGAGGATGCTAGTTTGTTTTGAATCATGTTTCATTTTTCTTAATTTATATTTCGAGTGCAGATACTACTAAAAAAGTATTGTTTCACTAAATTAAGAATTTCAAAATTTTATTAGATACTTTAGTATAGATATACTCAATCATTTATTTCGTAGTAAAATTTTATGAAGTTATGATTTAAGACGAATCTCTTCTAATTTTGAACTCTATAAGTGTTAAAAGTGTTAAAGCAGACAAAACTTTTCACCGACACGCGCTGGCAATACAGTAGCTGTCAAATATCCAGCATTACGTAAGATATTTATTTAGTGTCCATAATTATTAAGTACATAATACTATGCATAAGTAAAGTGAAATAAGAATAAAGTAATGTTTGTAAATAAATTATTTGCGATGGTTTTGTAAATAGTTAATTTAGTACCAAAGTTCAATTTTACATATCTATACGTACGCCGTTTGATATTACGAAGAAAAGCGTAAATTTTGATAAATTTATTATCAAAGTTATCAAAATAATAGTATTATAAATGTTATGATTAAAAAAAACATAACATTATTAATCATTATTGAAGTCTAGTCTTTAAGTATTTTAGAGAATAGTCTACATACATTGATGGCTCGTTGTCTTTGGAAAATTATACATTTATTTTAGCATTTTTCTAGCATCTATTTGTACTTAACTAGTTTCACAAATGTTTATTCAGAATATTGAAACTTATTTGTAAATAAAACTGATGTATAAGATAGGAGGAACAAAGGAATAAATGAAATGTTTTATGGGATGGAAATCGAATTTCTTGTTAGTATTAGAACGATTATAAATGTATAGGGATTTAAACCATACATTTTCTTTTACTCCTTTTTTCTACCAAAAAGGTAGAATTTATTCTTAATGACAGCATTATTTCTATTATATGGTTGAGAGACTGCTGTAGTTATAGCAAAATTAAATGTTTTTCGAAAATATGTTTTGAAGTAAACTTTTTGTTTGTATATTTGAATCATTTTGGAAGTGTCTTGTAAAAGAAAACCGAATAAATATTTAGTTTGGTTGCAGTGTGTCGTTTTAATTATCTCTAACCTTCACCCGCTAGCCTTTTAAAACCTAAACGTTTTAAATTATGACAGAAATTCGGAAGTTACTGTGCTACAAGGAAAAAAAATACAGCTTGAAAAGAAATATTTTAATTAAGTAATAGTAACTATATCTAATGTAATAAAAAAACACTTTAATCATTTTGAAACCAACCGACGCATCGCAATAATTATCGAAGAGGCATTTTAGAGTGTAAGGAATATTGTCATCATCAACTCGCAGACATCCACTGTTGGTCATAGGCCCCAAGGTTCACCATCATGACCTGCGCCTCCTGTATGCTGACTTCCGCGATCTTTAGCAGGTCATCGGTCCTTTTCGTGGGAGGCCTAGGTTAAGTATTAGCCATGTTATTGTTCTCGAGATGGCAACAATTTTTAATCAGGAATTCTGTGTACAAGCATGCCTTTCTTGGCAGTACAAAATAGTCACTTTTGCCTCGTATTGAGTTAACACAATCCGCCATTATCTTTTTAATAAAGATAACAGTTAATCATTAGCTAACCTATAGGAATGATTTAAATGTAACGATGTTTTTTTATTATTGTCCATTTAAAGGAAATAAAACAAAAGAAGCATTGTTTGTCAGATTTTTATTTACTTTTACACGATTTTTTTTCGTTTCGTTAATACACAATATTAGACTTACATAGCAAATTACAGATTATAATTAATGTAAATATTTTCGCGTACAATTATTATCACATTGTTTAGGATATTCCAGCACATGATTACACTTAAGCTTATTGGATATATGTACATAAGAAAAAACAGCGACTTTGATTTGAGACATTTAAGACGATGTGTCGATGCGGAATAATAGTTCAACTAAAAATGCTTTTCTTGTTTGCGATATACTCTCAATTAGATTTTTTAAAATAAATTTACATTAAACAAATCATAGCTTTTACATATATATCTTTAATAAAATATTCTTGATGTTTCAGTCAGTTATATCAGCATTTACTTATCGTCCAGTTAATAAAAATAAAGGTATAATATTACTTCTTTTCCACAACATATTCTTGAATATTTCAAGAATTTGAATAGATACTTAGAATGAATTGTTAATTGTAACTACATTATTAATATTTCTCTTATTTATTTTGGTTTACAACCACAATGCGCACGAGATACGAATATAGATTACTCATTTGTTCACCAAAGATCTATTACTAAAGCTACATAATTTCAGCTTTTTTTTGAAAGTTGTGCATTTATTTTTAGTTTCTAGTAGTTCTCACACATTTCCTACCTATTTTAAATAAAATATCATTTTCTTGCAACATTAAAAATCTGAGATGCCTGAAAGTCGATTTGTGTAAGAAGGAAGTAAGCGAAGAAATGGTATAAGATAGAGGAGTATGAAAGGAGAAAACATGTTGCGTCGACCCCAGGTGACTGGGAGAAGGGCAGGAGAATGATGATGATTACAAATATGAGATGTCAATTTTTTTTAAAAATGTGATGCTAAAATTACTAATATTCGTAAAACTATTTAAAGCAACTGTATTCTATAAAATCATGAGTGGTTCAATATTTCTTAATAGTTCCAGTGTAATATTTTTTTTATTATCCTTCAGTTTGTTCTTTGATATTAGTTTGTATAATTGACAAAATATAATAGTCGATGTAGTAAACTGTAAACTTGCAGATACTTTTATGGACATCAGATGCACTACATTTTATTTTATCACAATTGTTATTTACAATTAAACGCGGTGACTGCTCTAGCTTATTTTGGAAATTAATTGGCTTGAATCAAAACATTATTGTTCTATTGTTAGCTGACTGGTCTTGTTTAGTGTTTATAATTATGATTGAATAAACTGTACCTAGGGAACGATCTTCTCTTTCATAATAAATATAATAGTAACAATGTAAAACTTAAAATGTGTTTTGGTAAAAAGATCTCTATTTCCAAGACCAGAGGATCTGTTATCTTTGAAATCAACAAAACTGAACACAGTCATATGGAACAACAATAAAACTTCACAAGCCTTTGGCATCATTATGTTATCGCATACATCTATTTGAACTATAAAACAAACAACAACAAAAAGTACTTTAATAATAAAAATAATCTTAAGTAATTAAAAAAAAATAGCTGTGTATTCTTAGTTTTTATAACAATAATGCTACATTTTAAAAGCTTTATCTGATTTAATTAGAGCAACAGTATTCGTCATTCAAATATTTGGCTGTTTACTATATCTTTTTAGTCGAGAGCATTTTGAATTAACTGCTTAGAAATATTTTGTGTGTTATAACATTAAGCTAGTTGATCAAGTCCAATTTGAATCATAGGCATATTGTTTTAAAGTTTATTTTGATGGACAGGCAGTTCACACGACAAAGTCTTCAGTGACTGCTCTATCTCTATAATGTTGATGGTAGTTTTTTACACAGGGTATAATGAAATCGTTTCCGGAAGCGAAGACATATACATTGAGTGATTTTTTATCACTACCTTATTGCGATCACCAATTCATATTCCTCCGAAGGTTTTTTCAAGCACGCAATGTAACACGTTTAAGAGTGAACTGACGCGAGGGGTCAACGGCCTCGAGGGAACGCGGGGGCGGTTAGACTACCTTCGTGTTACACTACGGCTTCATGAAATATTATCTTACTGAGACGGAAACTGTTTATGCATCGTACATTAAAATAATTATGTCAGACCAGTGCTTTTTCCCGGATCCTGCATCAGAAACGATTGCAATACACCTTTTATTACGCTTCAAAAGTTGCCTTAAATGGGTTATTGAAAAAAGAATACCGATACTTTAAGTTAAATTTTTTTTTCTACTTTTTTTAATATTTTACCTTTCCTATTCAGAATTTTTTAATTTTGTTTACTGTTCCATGGTCAATTGTTAATATTCTTCTCATAAGAAACTTTTCCGGATTCAACACCCTTAACGGTCGTTCCAATTTTTTATCAAAATATATATAATAAAAGAAATAAATGTGGTAAACTATGAATTTACGATTAACAGTAAAATAATGATGATTTTTTTTGTGACATGACTCAATCCATTTGTCATAATACCCTTCCTCTGAGGACACTTTTTGCTGAACATAAAATACAAAAGATACATTTTTTACACAGATTTCTTAGACACGGTAATTTCTTATTTCCAAGCGGTAGTTAATTATGTTTCGATTAAATAGTAATAATAAAAAACAAACAACACAATAGTAGTTATTTTTTAAGTATTTTGTAATTTAAATATTGGATTACGGATTTTCCTGAATTAACGCTCCATCATGAATTTATCGTTTTAACATTTCCAACATTATTCTAAAATTGAGTACTGGATTGATTCTTAAATGGATACTATATATTGACAATATACGAGCCGGTGTGTTCACGTTACTAAAGTACTACTTTACTTACAAGTGTTCCAATATTTTTATTTTTCATTTATAGGTTTAAATAATATTTTCAACATTAAATATATTAAGGCAAACTTAAGGTTGAATTGGAGATCGCAAAATTAATCTATATAGTAAAGTTAAAAGGTATAACGGTCAAGCCAGGTTCAAAGGTCAAAATACGAACAACCATAGTCAAACGAAATTTTTAGTCATTATTGCCTGCAAAAAGCTTAATATTTTTTTCACGATACGGTCACTTATTTATTATTCAGTCAGTTTATCTAGCACGAATTATTATTGATCACGTATGAAAACATTGTCGAAACTATAATAATTTTGAGATCTTATTATATCCGTTACTATTCAAGGTCTCATTAAATTCAAGATATTTATCAAAAAACGATCGTAAATTAGATACTTTTTTTTTTCTGTGGAATCTAAAGAAACATAGTTTGTCGCATAAAATGATAGCGTTTCTGTATTTTCCGTCAATGAATGAACACAATCATTTTCATCACAAGAATACCCCACATTGAATCTTGGTACAAAATCCCTGTAGGTACATTACAAATAATTTGTTGCGAGCCTAACGAAATCTCGAAAATAAGAACTTCACATATTTACGCAACGCAGCTTTTTCTCGGGTATTCTAGAGGCGAATTGATTGCTAGGAACGGCCACTTTGACCTCTCTTTCTTCTCTTTCTTGTTCTCCAACTAAAGACCTTAAGCATATCTTGAAATCAGCAGCGAACTTCCTGACTAACCTTTCTAAGGAGAAAAGGTGATCGTCTAACGCCTCAGGAATTTCTTCTCTCATGAAGTCTGCCAGCCTTAGGAGATACTCAACGTTTGAGCCAGATGGACCACGGCATTCCAGTATTTGTTTCGCTATATCTGGCAAAGGCGCCGATCCAAGCCAATGTTTATTCTCTGGAACGGCTATGTACAGCAAGGCATCCTTTTTATCTGCCCTAGTGGCCGGTAAAAAGGGTGTTGGATGGAAGTTCACAACGCAGGTCTTGTAGCCACCTAATTTGCATTCTCTTTTGGTGAGATAAGGCAGTGCTACGCTGTTTTCTGCGGCCACCAAAAACGCTTTACCCCAAGTTATTCCCTGTAACAAAAATGAGATGGTATCAGTGGGAATCGTTTGTAAAAATTAAATTTAACAGTATTCAATTTTTGCAATAATAATATGTATTAAACATTGTCAAATTTAAATATTTTGGGATAATTTAATGAAGCCATAATTAATATAATTGCATCACAGTCCAATCAGATGGTCCGAGACAATTAGTAAAACGTTCAACACCAAGCTATATGATGCTATCCATGAAACCAAGGATTATCACAAATTGATCTACCTAATGGAGACAAGAGGCCCAGAATCGGGTCGCGTGGAGTGCCCTGGGAAAGGCTTATGTCCAATAGTGTACTATAATAGGCTATTAATAATGAAATATCTTGTAGGAAAAAAAAATCGCACAAATATTTTAAAATAATATCAAGATAGCAAGATAGAATTTCAAGCATTCTCAGACATCTTTCTTATCTCGAGACTATATTTTAGATAGATGTTAGAAGAGTTCGCTATCAGTAATGTACTGTTGACACATTTGGGACACTGTCCCTACACTTTATTTTTAATAAGATTTATCTAGTAATGTTTAGGAATAATATTGTACGATACCTATCATGTAAATGAAACTATATTCGTTGTTTAAATAAGAAAAGAAAGCACCACAAGCAAGACTGGGGAATTTTGGGCCTCGATTTAAATAACTTTAGATATTTTTAAAATATTGAGTAGTATTTCTACTTTGCGTTGTGAAAAACTAGTATCTGCTATTAAGAATAGAGTGCCCGGTGAGCTTGTATCGAACATTAAATAATAATATCGTCAATATATAGTCAAAATCAAACTCTTAAAATTTGCGCATTTACTGATGAAAGGGCTAAATGTGGGTCAGCAAGGGCAGACAACGCCATCCTGTCGGTTAGTAATCGTTACAGTTTTAATGATGGGACAGTCGGCATTCAATACAGTTTAGACTTCGACATCGCGATCCATCTGGTTTATTACAGACACGAGGTCTAGGTCCAAACAATGGATTATTTAAAAAAATCTGCGAAATGCGAGATGAATCAACTGTTGTATTTTCGTGACTACTTTCTGCGTAGACAGTGACTTTTAATGGAACCTTCTTTGTATCAATAGCTAATGATAATGCATGGATTAATAGATGTCACTCATCATTGTGAGTGTGATCTTACTGTCTTATTCTTATTTTTGTCGAACATAATTTTCCGTAAGGATTACATTACAATACCAAACTAAGAGCCCTTGCACGAATTCTTATTGATTAGAGTATAATAAAAAAATATCATAATAAAAGTCTTTTTGTACATTCTTTACCTTTACTTTACCTATACTTTTTAAATATTAAACCATTGATTGTGTAAACGTCTAACATCCTGTTATTCTACAAATATGTTTTTATAAAATAAAGAAATTACATTTCGATTATCACCTGTTAGTTTCTATAATCTAAGTACCGAACTTATGAAAATTGTTAAGGATTTCTTAATTAAATCTAGCAGTTCAATTGTGTTCAAGAATTACTGGATAGGTAATTTAAAAAAAAAACAACTGCTATGTAATATTGGTTGTGGTTTTTTTCCAAACCAATAATGGATATTTTATGAAAATTTAATATAGTATTTCGCCTCAGCCTAGGGTTTTATATAAATCTTAAAATAATGACAGGCTCAGGCACGCATTTTCCAATTCGTGCGTAGTATGTAGATTGTAAAATAGCATATATTAGACATTTATATTCCGTAAGCGAAATGTAAATAACGTGCAGACACGTCATTTTCTTTTTTGTAGACATTCTTTAATCGTATATCGAAATAGATTAAGCACCGCGTTTACGATCGCTATACTAGTATTCATTCATGGCCTTCAAATATTAATGTATTTAAAAATTTGCTCAAACAGACACGTGTCTCCCGCGTGATAATGTTGTGTGTGCCGGACGTAAGTCACATATTGTTGATGATTTTTGTAGGTGTTGATTCGGTTGAATGTACAATAAATTTATGGTCAGAGTTAATTTGAGCAGGTACCTCGCCACTCAAATTGATATAATATGAAGTGGATGAATGGCCCCGTCCGGGCGTAGCTGAAATAGCCCTCAGGCTAGTCTTTACAGCACAGTCAACGTCGCAACACCATTTGAATAATGACAATCTTATCTTTCATAACAAATTCGAGCAAGAATATTTGTTTCGGGACAGAAATAAGTACGACACTAGTATGAGTTCAAATAGTTTGATTGAAAACCAGTCCTCAAGATGGGAGATAAATGAAGAGTTGGGTAAAGGGTAAGAGTAATAGGAACAAATAATTTTAAAATACCAATGAAGATTAATGCAATTAATGCATGGTAAAATCTAAAGATTATTCCTGCACTACCAAAAGTGAATGTTTAACTAAGTCAACTAAGTCAAGTCGTCTCTAAATGTTTTTATTGTTTATAAATTATTTAAGTTATGTATATTATTTGAAATATATCTATAATATGTTATTTTGAATTAAGATCTTTTCAACCTCATCTGGTCATTTGCTCTTTAGTAATGATCCGAAAAACTATTTCTTTGTCTCTGGAAATACGTCCAAGCTTAAAAATCCAATTGGTAAAAGCGACACGTATTTTACACGTATACGCTCCTATTTGAAAAATGGAGACCCACAAGTGAAATCGAAGTCACTCTTATTCCTTTTTAAAATTGATTTTTTTTTATTTTTTATTTATTATAGAGAAGCATGAAAAAAATATGTTATCTCTATACAAAAGGTGTCGACGAGTCATCTCAACAAAATCAATTCATATTTAGCAAATTAACACAAAACCTGAACGGAATTCACTATTGTTTACCTTATATATAATAATATGTTTTATTCATAAATTCATGTTTATATTAGTAAGTGCATATATTAATCTGGATAGTATGACAAACATATTTACTACAGTAAATATTTGTAGAAAAAAACGGATTCCGATTATAATACTAAGTTCATTAAACCTATTATCCTGTAATTATATTTATTTATGTTAACTAGTGGATTTTACTGTCTAGGTATTATTGATACTATTGTTCATGATGTGGAGGACAAAAACAACGCAGTCCACAGCCAGCTAACTACGTAAATATACCAAACCAATTGTTGATTTTTTATTGTTGACTTTTTGATGATATAAAATATTCTAATAAATTTTAGTAAGTCGTACAGTCTGTTATTTAAATGATACCTAAATTTTGATTATGTTGTTGTTGGAGACTGTAGTAGGACGTTTTGTGAGTCCGCACGAGTGGGTATCATCAGCGCTCTGCCTATTTCTGCCGTGAAGCAGTAATACGTAAAGTCAAGAGCCGTTCTTATAAGAAATTTAATATTACTTCCTTCTTACCGTATTCAAAATTAGTTTGTGTATAAAATTTCGCAGCTAATGTGAATGCCACATAGTATTCACAGAGCTCGTGTACTGATTTGAGTATTTGCCAAAAAGTACGACGTACTTCCATAGTTTTGTTTACAATCTATTTCGAAATATTCGATGCTACCAAATCACATGAATGTGCGTGAAATAACAGTCAATAGAAAGGTTATTGACGTAGGACTTGAAATGAGATTGAGAGATCTGAGAGACTAGAAATATTATGATCACAAATCGTAATTTTAAGCATTACTACGTATTCCCTAATACCAGCTTTCATGTTGACTTCAAGCCAGAAGAGAGCCGTTTGAATGGCCGACTAGAAATATTATGATTACAAATTGTAATTTTAAGCATTACTACATAACGCTTTCGCGGCCGATCATCCGCAAGGTGGACAGCCTTGATTAAGTCATCTACGAAGTGTTCTCTTACTGAATGTACACGTACCGCCAAAAATAAAGAGAGACGGAGAAGTCTCTCAAAAGCCGCACCAAGCATTAAGACATACGTAACCACGACCACTGCGCAAGGAGTCTACGCCTGAGAAGAAGAAAAACATATTCCCAAATACCAGCTTTCATTTTGACTTCAAGCCAGAAGAGAGCCGTTTGAATGAGGAGCTGGCTACAAATATTATGATTACACATTGTAATTTTAAGCATTACTACGTATTCCCTAATACCAGCTTTCATTTTGAGTTCAAGCCAGAAGAGAGCCGTTTGAATAAGGAACTGTTGGAGCTGGACAAGTCCGTTGAGTCAGTCGGAATCACTAACCACGTAACCGGCGACGCGATCAAACTTGAACATTATACTTAAATTGCAATTTCGATCCGGTGGTAAATTCAACGGAGCACTGCTTTACTGTACTCAGTATTATTGAGGTTAAAGGACCTCAGGATACCGCCGATGTTAAATGTGGGTGTTACGTAGAAGTATACATTTTTTGGTTCACAAAATACTATAATACAATATTAGTAACAAAAACAAGATTTCAAACAAACATAATGAATTACACAAAGAAATGCTACAAAACAGTTTTAACGTATAAAATGAGTTAAACAATGGAAACGAAAATACAGACATCGACTAGTTCATAGTTTAATAGTCTGGTGTTGGCTTATCAAACGATAGCCTTTAAATAGGTCACGAACTGTTTCTGAACATCTGTTCAATGCTTTGTATTTACGAACGGTAAGCACCTAGTCATCATTGCCGATAAATGTGTTTGTCAAGAATTTGCACTGTGCTTTTGTTTTATGTTGCCACCGAGTTTCTCACCGGATCTTCTCAGTGGGTCGCGTTTCCGATCTTCTTGCTAGGGCTCGTGTTAGCAACGTCGTCAGGTTTGAGCCCCGTGAGCTCACCCACATGTTAGGGCGAAGCTGAAATAGCTTGTTAAGGCTATCAGCATAGGTAGGGAAAAAAGAGGGTAGGCAAGACAGTCCTGTATTTTCTGGCGCCAATTAGTAATACGTTTCGGTTCGGACGGCTTTGGCACATTTGTTTACTTGTTACTTGTTACATGTTACTTGTTTATTTGTTACATTTGTTTACGTCACAATTGAGACTTCATGTCCCTAAATGGGTGATGGCATTCAGGATGCGATGTCTATAAGCTTCTTTAACGATTACTAGGTGAACCGTGAATTCGTTCACCCCAATACAGTACGAAGAAGTAATCGTCAATGTGCATGCCAATTAAAACACTAATTGTCAACTTAAAAATTATAATATTATATTACCAAATCAGATATAAGGTCAACGTCCGGCACGATGTAGTTAGTGTATGTAATCTATGAAGAATTAAAAATAACTTAATTTGTTTGACAAGTTTTGTATTTAGATTTAGAAAGAAAAAAAAAGGAATAACTTTGTATACGGACTGTTTTGTTAACAAAGATAGCTTTGTGTCCTTTAAACACAGGTCAGGAGCTTTAAAGTTTGTATTTTTAAGAACAACAAATACGATTGTTCTCGTTCTGTGTAGGTGACTAAAGCGCACAACCGATAAAGTGGAACACTAATGCAAATATGTATTGCTTTTATACGATTTTTTAATGTAGGTTTTTGTTTTTTTATTTTTTTATAATACAAATTTTAAACGATGAAATCTTTTTTATTTTTATTGATTAGATGGGTGGACGAGCTCACAGCCCACTTGGTGTTAAATAGTTACCGGAGCCCATAGACATCTACAACGTAAATGCGCCACCCACCTTGAGATATAAGTTCTAAGGTCTCAGTATAGTTACAACGGTTGCCCCGCCCTTCGAACCGAAACGCATTACTGCTTCACGGCAGAAATAGGCAGGACGGTGGGATCTACCCGTGCGGACTCATAAGAGGTCCTACCACCAGTATGTGATCTTATACCGAGAATTATTATATAAAAACATAACGAATGATAAATCAATTCGCACACGACGCACATGTTGAACTGGAAGCAAACCTTTATATCATGTACGACTGATTAAGATTATGAACACAACCTTCGATTAACAATGTCGATAAACAATCACAGTATCTTGATTGAGTGTTAATAACAATTCGTTATACAATAAAAAAATAAGAAAAAAATCCGATAGTTTGTCTTGAACTATGAGAGAATTCCCAACGAAGTAGGTGAAACAATTTCATTAAAGTATGGGGCAAAGGTTTTATTGCTATTCGTCAGATAAGAAAACAACGACTGGTTTATCAAATAGAAAACGTCAGCGAAATAAAATTTATCATTATCAGTCCGTGTCTTTTCGCTGCTTGATACAGAGACTCCAGAAAAGATCATTTAACGGTATATAACTACAGATATAATCTGCATTCAACTTGGGCTATTCACATGTATGTATATATTCGTATATGCTCTCCAATGGTTAGCATCTATCAACGACCATCGCCTCTGCAATATGCATGGTTATCCTATGCCAGCCATTTCAACATTAACTGTTCTAAATGTAAGCTAACACCGGCTCATCGGATTTCTAGCGGAGACTCCCGATCTCCGAGGTCTGAGGAGATTCCTCAGCAATAGGCAGCGGTTTGTGCCCCATTGTGCCGACCAATTTCACTAATAGCTACTCAATTCAATACCGAAAAATATTTTCAAGGACATTTCGTATTTTTGCAAGGTCTATGTATTCTAACAAAACATTCAACTTTATGTAAACATTATTATCTTATATAGCAACGATGATAGTTTAAAAGTTATCAGTCTCGCAACTGAATTAACTTTGTTTATTGCTAGCCTTATCGACGAGTGTGAGATAAACTCTCGGAGATCATACGCCTGTAGTCCTAATGCCAAACGGGTTGCAATCGATAATGTTTTTTTTTTGCGAGATTATTAACTTAACGCTTACGATGGAACATGTTTATCTCTTTAATGAGTATATGGACACATACGGACGACTCGTTTGAATTAATATGGAGCATGATATGTTTTATTTTTTAACGATAAGAAACAGTGACAACAAACTAAAACATAAAGACGATACAAAGAGCAGAATAATTTTCACTAAAAAGTAAATATAAAGACGAAATGTGGCTCTCGTGACGCCTTTTTTTTTTTTTTGGTCAGGAGGAAATCGCCGGACTTCCGCCCTTTTCTGGGGATACTGGGCGGGGTATGTCAGAGTCGAACTGACTAAAACCTCCTGTCGCTCAACAACCAACGTCCAAACCTCGCATGAGACAGAACTCATGACAAGGCAAAGGGGGGAAAGTGAAGCGTTTAGTGCGGAGCACATCTCTCCCATCACCCTCCCCCTCGGGACGCCGGACTGGCGGTCGTCGGCGCCACGACCACCAGCCCTCTCGGTCGGCAGACTGTCCGAAGCCCGCCTAGATGGCGCCGGTTAGAGTGGGTTACCCTACGGAATACCCCGCTGGGCCAGAACCAGCGTGGGTCGAGGATAGCCGGCCTTCCATCACCCGGATGCTCTTGCGTAAAACGCGTGCAGAGCAGCTTGCACGTCGTCTTCTTAGGCCCCCCTCGCCGGTCCCCAGACCGACATTCTCGTGACGCCTAACCAAATTCTAAGAAATATCTAACAGTAAGAGAACTGATAAAAAATATTAAGAAGTATTTTCAACTAGTGAAACCCAGGTAACGCTCTGCTGTAACTATCGCTAATTGCATGAAAACCTTCGTGGCTCTTGAAACTAATCGTGCGTCGGTTATCGTATGGTCGTTATAATATATGAGACTTTTTTCTTACCTATTGTAGTAGCCTCGAGGGGTTAGATTAGATTCGCCGAACGAGTAGGTGAGCTCACGGGGCTCTAACTTGGTGAATTTGCTAACACTAGTCCTAGCAAGAGCGGTGCTTCGCAGATTGAATCTACCACCGGATTGGAAACGCTACCGTCTGAGAAGATCCGGCAAGAAACTCAGTGGGCATGATATAACTATATGCTAGTGTATTAAACTGTACAGTTTAATAAAAATCCGCCCGCTAGTTTTAAGTGAAAGAGTAGCCAACGTCCATGCGACCTTCCAAACTTTCGCCTTTATTTATATTTTTTTCTCTATCCATTCCGCTGGTAGCCTAAGATGCTATTCCAGCTAAGTCCGGACGGGTAGTTCAACTCATAGGCTCAACCCAAGAGAATTTGCTAACACGAGCAGTGTCTCGCAAAATCTATCACCGGATCGGAATCGCGACCCATTGAGAAGATCCGGCGAGAAACTTAGTGGGCTCTGTCTATGGGTTAGTTCGCTCGTCGAACTCTTCGTTGTAATAGACGAATTAGATGAGGACGGTGACCGGTGCTGGAGAGGTCTAATAGCACCGAGAGTGAAGCCGGGGGATCCGACAAAACATGTTTTGTGCGACTGGGCAACGCAAGGACCCCGTCCCGGTTAGTAGGGTAGTGGGATATAGAGTAACTTTGCGAATTACGTAATTCAAACAAAATTGACCTTTATTTTTATTGTATACATGGGTGAACAGCTTATGGCTCACTTGGTGTTAGGTACTTATGGCAGCCCGTAGACATCACAACCTGAATGCCGCCTTGAGGCATGAGGTCCAAGTCTCAATTGTATATAGATAAGACGGCTATCCTATCCAACTTGATCGGTTACTTGTTTTCTTTTAAATCATTGTCTTGAGTCATAGTACATAATAAAGACAATGTTTGTAAACTACCCAATAATATCAACACAATCTTGATGCTTCACAATGAAAACAATGTTAATGAACTTCAACCTACTAATTACATAACGCGGAAAACAATACGTTTTGTTATCGTTTGCTAATTACGCAGTTAAACTGAAATTAATGTAGTGCACACATGCGTATTCATTTTGGAATAGCAATGCAAGAAATTATTAATACTAGAGGTCCCGCAGTAGTTAAAATTCGACTATAATTAATTGGAATTGCAAGTTTGTACAATATTATGATTGTATTTTATACTTCTATAATCACAAATTTCGCCAAGACTACATACACTATAAAAAATATTAACAAAGACAAACAATATTTAATCTCAACTTGACAACAGACGTCAAGAACAAAAGTTTGACAATAAATGGTATGCATGCGTGTGTGTGCGTCAAATACATGGTATGTAGTGTGTGTGTAATGTTTTCTTTATTGATTTAATGTATCTTGTATGCATTATTTTAAAAAAATATTAGCGTTGTGTACTTCTTCTCTATATTCTCTATAAGTGTGGAAATATCATACTCCTCCGTCCGCGCAATTCTCGTAAAAAGGGATACAAAGTTTTTGCTTCACGTATTAATATATAGATAACAAAGCAATGAGCAACAAAGTTCCGAACTTTGTTGTTCATTCATCGAATGTTGAGGTTAAAGATTAGTTTTAAAAGATTTTTTAATTTTTTCAGATCACAGTCAGATGAACTCACAGTCCACCCGAGATTACCGGAGTCGGATTGTCATAATTTGTGCTCATTCATTTGACTTAACACGACAAGGATCTGATAAAAGATCTGGAAGGTGCGTGGTCTATGTCTCTTTGTTAACGTGACTTATTGATGCTAAAACGATTTTGACAGTTATTTTTAAAATGGACAGACCGGAGTATAATAAGCATCGCAATCATAAAGCGCGGCTCAATTCATTGGAAATTGGCGGATGCAATCTTGCTTCATTAAATACTGAGGGTCAATTCAATGGGGATTGATTCTAGCAATCGTGTTGGATTCAACGTGAGATATTTTTGTTATATATCGGCAAATCTACATATTAATACGTGAAGCAAAAACTTTGTACCCCTTTTCACGAAAATTGCGCGGACGGAAGAAGATGAAATTTCCCACACTTATAGAGAATATAGAAAAGAAGTGCAGAATGTTAATATTTTTTAATTTATGCATAAAAAATGCATTAAAATCAATAAAAAAAAACATTACACATAATACCATGTTTTTGACACACACACGCATGCATACTATTTGTTTATTGTCAAACCAATCTTATTGCCTTATAGTCTGTGGTCGAATTGAGAGTAGATTAATTATTGTTTGCCTTTATTAATATTTGTCTAAAGTGTAGTCTTGGCGCATCTGTGATTATAGAAATTTAAAAGTCTTTGATAATAGAATCATAATAGACGACAAAGTTATAGTTGCAATTAATTATAGTCGAATTTTGACTTTTGAGGGGAGCAATAAATATTAAGACTGCAATATGAAATGCCACAACCCACCCCGGGACATTAGATCGAAGTTTGTTGTATTGTATAAGAGTTTTCCCAGTCTTCCAATTGGAACAGTTGACTGGTTCGTGGCATAAGCAGGACGATGAAATATGACATACAAGATGGGACATACCCGTGTAGATTCATAATACGTCCAACGATTGGATCGGTTGATTTTTGTAACTCGAGAATGAAATCATATTCAGGTTAACATAAAATGATGCGAGTTGGCGCACATCCAAGATTTTCTGTCCGAAATGACTAATTCGGAATTAAGGGCGCTGTATGAAAACAAAAGGAGTTTTTTTTTAAATTTTACCTTCATTTATGTTACGGTAAAACATTATTTAGAAACTAGCTGACCCGGCAGACTTCGTAGTGTAGTAGCTTTTATACAAAAGACCTAAACTTTTGTATAAAATAAAACAAACAAAAGGAATCCGTCCGACGGGGGACACATCAAAGGAAAAACAAAATTGTTATTTTTATTTAATTCCGAGCATTTTCATATTTATCTACCTTTAAACCTTCGCTGGACTTTCACGAGTAATTCAAGACCAAAATTAGTCAAATCGGTCCAGCCGTTCTCGAGTTTTAGCGAGACTAACGAACAGCAATTCATTTATATATATACCTAGTCAGGTAATAAGTATTGTCACACAGTAAAAACTTTTCTTTTAGAATGCTGGCCATAAAAAAGTTTATTGAATTCGAATTTCGAATTGTTCATGAAAATAATAATGTATACTTTTAGAATTTTACTCATTTTTAAATATGTAGTGGACGCTTAAAGAAGACCGTCATTCCGATAGAGTCACCCGTCACGTGCGGACGTGCTCATCGTCCACTCGATCGCCCGGTCTTTGTTCGCCCGGCTTTTGTTAGCCCGGCCATTGTTCGCGCGGCCTGTGTTCGTGATACATCTGCCGACCAAGTGTGTTTCCTGGAAGCTTTTATTTGTTTTGTTTTAGTTATTTTTGTGTTCGTGGAACATTTGCCGACAAAGTGTTTTCCTGCAAGTATTTATTTGTTTTGCTTCTTTTTGTAATTTCTGTTTTGTTGTGCTTTTTCTTTGTCCTGTAGTAATCGCGCCGCATTGCCACCGGTGTTCAATAGAACCGCTCAGGTCCGAGAAGTTGGGGCCTCGCCGCAAGGCGAGTGTTTTCAAGACCCGGGGCCGCCCCACCTGGGTACTCAGCGATCATGGACGCTGTATTCGTGGAATTCCTCCGACTTCGTCACCCACAGCTCGCCTCAGAGTTTCTGGCTTTCAAGGCCAATCACACTGCGAGCTCTCTCGAAGACTCCGCCGTGCTCGCTGCTCCTGCGTCGCCTGTACCTGCGTGCAAAGCGTCTACATCGAGCACCGCAGCCTCCGTCGTGCCTGCCGTTCCCGCGTCGCCTATACTGGCGAGTAAAACTACTGCGTCGTCCGCCGTGGCCACCGTTCCAGCAGCGCGATCATCCGCGGCCTCCGTCGCGCCCTCCAAAACTCCTGCTTGTAGGTCACCTGCGCCCGCCTCCTCGTCCTCCGACTCTGACTCGGAGATGGAGGTCGACCTCGCCCCCGCCTCATCGACGGATGGATTCACCCTGGTACAAAAGGGTAAGAAGCGTGCCGCGGAGTCTCGAGCTCTCGCGGCCGCTAAAATTAGCAAAGCCGCGAACGCGTCGCGCCCCCGCCCTCAGACTCCCGTTGCGCCTCCAGCCCGTGCCACTCCGTCGCCGCGACCGGTGGCGCAATCTAAAACTCAGACCCCTCCCCCGGTTATCCTTCAAGAGAAGGCAGCTTGGGACCGAGTTTCCCTGGCCCTTAAGGCCAAAAATATTAATTTTGCCAGCGCCCGTAATCTCGCCAACGGGATTCAAATAAAAGTAACGACACCCGACGACCATAGGGACCTCTCAAGTTACCTCCGAAAGGAGCGTATAAGTTTCCACACTTATACGCTTCAGGAGGAGCGCGAACTCCGCGTTGTCATACGTGGAATCCCGAAGGAGCTAGATGCCGATCTCGTCAAGGCAGATCTGATAGAACAAGGCCTACCAGTAAATTCCGTGCACCGCATGCACACCGGCCGCGGTAGGGAGCCATACAATATGGTTTTAGTCGCCCTCCAGCCTACCCCCGAGGGTAAGCAAATTTTTAACATTCGGACCGTCTGTAGGCTCTCCGGTATTGCCGTCGAAGTCCCCCATAAAAAAGGCACTCCTAGTCAGTGCCATAACTGCCAACTGTACGGGCACTCTTCCCGTAACTGTCACGCGCGCCCCCGATGTGTTAAGTGTTTGGGCGATCACGCCACGGCCCTCTGCGCTCGCGACCAAAAAACCGCGACGGAACCGCCTAGCTGTGTCCTGTGCCGAACACAAGGTCACCCCGCGAACTACCGTGGATGCCCCCGAGCTCCAAAAATAAATCGCCGCGTCGCCCGTCAAAACCGCCTCAGAGCTTCCGGCCCAGACATCAAAGCCACGGTACCCTCTGTGCCGAAGGCTAAGCCTGCTTTCGTGCCGGCGTCGGTGCCCAGCGTCTCGGCTTGGGCTAAACCGTTGCCGTACACGAACACGGCTACAACTCTCTCCCCCGCGACTCGTCCCACCCCCGCGATACGTCCCTCCCCCGCGACCTGCCCTCCGACCGCGTCCGAAAATCTCGCTCTAGCGATCGACTTTTTTCAGTCGATCAACTTTGAGCGTGTTAACGCTTTGGGTGACGCCATTCGCGCCGCCTCCACTGCACAACATTTCATCGCCGTTGTGCAAGAATACGCTGACGTATACGCGTCGTTAAATACGTACGTCCTCCCCTCACTCCGCCGGTAATCAATGGCGTACATTAGTAGAATAAAACCCTTATCCGTAACAATAGGATTTTTTAACGCTTACGGTCTCGCAAATCAACGTGATCAGGTTTGTGATTTTTTGCGTGACCATCAAATTGACATTTTCTTAGTGCAGGAGACCCTACTTAAGCCCGCGCGCCGTGACCCTAAAATCGCGAACTATAACATGGTCAGGAACGACAGGCTCTCTGCCCGTGGTGGTGGTACCGTTATTTACTATAGAAGAGCCCTGCATTGCGTCCCGCTCGATCCTCCCGCGCTCGCTAATATCGAAGCAGCAGTGTGCCGAATCTCACTGACGGGACACGCGCCGATCGTTATCGCGTCCGTTTATCTTCCACCGGATAAGATCGTTCTAAGCAGTGATATTGAGGCACTGCTCGGTATGGGGAGCTCTGTCATTCTGGCGGGCGACCTAAATTGTAAACACATCAGGTGGAACTCACACACCACAACCCCGAATGGCAGGCGGCTTGACGCGTTAGTCGATGATCTCGCCTTCGATATCGTCGCTCCGTTAACCCCGACTCACTACCCGCTAAATATCGCGCATCGCCCGGATATACTCGACATAGCGTTATTAAAAAACGTAACTCTGCGCTTACACTCGATCGAAGTAGTTTCAGAGTTAGATTCAGACCACCGTCCCGTCGTCATGAAGCTCGGTCGCGCTCCCGATTCCGTTCCCGTCACGAGGACTGTGGTGGATTGGCACACGCTGGGCATCAGCCTGGCTGAATCTGATCCACCATCGCTCCCGTTTAACCCGGACTCTACCCCGTCTCCTCAGGATACCGCTGAAGCCATAGACATCTTAACATCACACATCACCTCGACATTAGATAGGTCATCGAAACAAGTTGTAGCGGAGGATTTCCTTCACCGCTTCAAATTGTCCGACGATATTAGGGAACTCCTTAGAGCTAAGAACGCCTCGATACGCGCCTACGACAGCTATCCTACCGCGGAAAATCGTATTCGAATGCGTGCCCTACAACGCGGCGTAAAGTCTCGCATCGCCGAAGTCCGAGATGCCAGATGGTCTGATTTCTTAGAAGGACTCGCGCCCTCCCAAAGGTCTTACTACCGCTTAGCTCGTACTCTCAAATCGGATACGGTAGTAACTATGCCCCCCCTCGTAGGCCCCTCAGGCCGACTCGCGGCCTTTGATGATGACGAAAAAGCAGAGCTGCTGGCCGATACATTGCAAACCCAGTGCACGCCCAGCACTCAATCCGTGGACCCTGTTCATGTAGAATTAGTAGACAGTGAGGTAGAACGCAGAGCCTCCTTGCCACCCTCGGATGCGTTACCACCCGTCACCCCGATGGAAGTTAAAGACTTGATCAAAGACCTACGTCCTCGCAAGGCTCCCGGTTCCGACGGTATATCTAACCGCGTTATTAAACTTCTACCCGTCCAACTCATCGTGATGTTGGCATCTATTTTCAATGCCGCTATGGCGAACTGTATCTTTCCCGCGGTGTGGAAAGAAGCGGACGTTATCGGCATACATAAACCCGGTAAACCAAAAAATCATCCGACGAGCTACCGCCCGATTAGCCTCCTCATGTCTCTAGGCAAACTGTATGAGCGTCTGCTCTACAAGCGCCTCAGAGATTTCGTCTCATCCAAGGGCATTCTCATCGATGAACAATTCGGATTCCGTACAAATCACTCATGCGTTCAACAGGTGCACCGCCTCACGGAGCACATTCTTGTGGGGCTTAATCGACCAAAACCGTTATACACGGGAGCTCTCTTCTTCGACGTCGCAAAAGCGTTCGACAAAGTCTGGCACAATGGTTTGATTTTCAAACTATTCAACATGGGCGTGCCGGATAGTCTCGTGCTCATCATACGGGACTTCTTGTCGAACCGCTCTTTTCGATATCGAGTCGAGGGAACCCGCTCCTCCCCACGACCTCTCACAGCTGGAGTCCCGCAAGGCTCTGTCCTCTCACCCCTCCTATTTAGCTTATTCGTCAACGATATTCCCCGGTCGCCGCCGACCCATTTAGCTTTATTCGCCGACGACACGACTGTTTACTATTCTAGTAGAAATAAGTCCCTAATCGCGAAGAAGCTTCAGAGCGCAGCCCTAGCCCTAGGACAATGGTTCCGTAAATGGCGCATAGACATCAACCCAGCGAAAAGTACTGCGGTGCTATTTCAGAGGGGAAGCTCCACACGGATTTCCTCCCGGATTAGGAGGAGGAATCTCACACCCCCGATTACTCTCTTTAGTCAACCCATACCCTGGGCCAGGAAGGTCAAGTACCTGGGCGTTACCCTGGATGCATCGATGACATTCCGCCCGCATATAAAATCAGTCTGTGACCGTGCCGCGTTTATTCTCGGTAGACTCTACCCCATGATCTGTAAGCGGAGTAAAATGTCCCTTCGGAACAAGGTGACACTTTACAAAACTTGCATAAGGCCCGTCATGACTTACGCGAGTGTGGTGTTCGCTCACGCGGCCCGCACACACATAGACACCCTCCAATCCCTACAATCCCGCTTTTGCAGGTTAGCTGTCGGCGCTCCGTGGTTCGTGAGGAACGTTGACCTACACGACGACCTGGGCCTCGAACCAATTCGGAAATACATGAAGTCAGCGTCGGAACGATACTTCGATAAGGCTATGCGTCATGATAATCGCCTTATCGTTGCCGCCGCTGACTACTCTCCGAATCCTGATCATGCAGGAGCCAGTCACCGTCGACGCCCTAGACACGTCCTTACGGATCCATCAGATCCAATAACCTTTGCATTAGATGCCTTCAGCTCTAATACTAGGGGCAGGCTTAGGGACCCCGGTAACCGTACTCGTCGAACTCGACAAAGAGGTCGACGTGCAACCTAACCCATGCATCAGCCCGCTGAGTTTCTCGCCGAATCTTCTCAGCGGGTCGCGATTCCGATCCGGTAGTAGATTCATTCGCGAAATAATTGCTCTTGAGTTGTTAGGTCTCCTTCGGAGGCGCTCGGGCAGTTGTTAGCAAATCCCACCCCTCTTGGCTGAGCCTTTGCTCGCCCACCTGTCCTGGTGAAACTGGAAAGGCCTTCAGGCCACCAGTAAACTTTCAATCATAAAAAAAAAAAAAGAAGACCGTGTTGCAGTTATTGCGTTGCATCGTTGCGGTTACGCGCCAATTCAAATTTTTAACATACTGAAAAATTTGAATATAACCAAAAGATTCGTTTATCGTACCATCAAACGATACAATGAAAACTCTAGTGTAGATGACAGGTCAAGAAGTGATCACCCTCGGTCTGTTAGGACTCCAGCAGTGATAAAAGTTGTGAAGGCGCGAATTCAAAGAAATTCCAAACGTAAGCAGAAACTGTTGGCCCTTCAGATGGGGTTAAGCAGAACCACGGTGAAAAGGGTGTTAAATGAAGACTTAGGGCTTCGGGCATATCGAAGAAAAACAGGACATCGTTTGAATGCTCGTCTAATGGACCTGAGACTGAAGAGATGCCGCGCTTTGTTGAAGCGGTACGCGGGAAAAAAATATCGGGAAATTCTTTTTTCGGATGAAAAATTTTTTACCGTAGAAGAGAGCTACAACAAACAAAATGATAAGGTGTACGCACACAGTAGTGAAGAAGCAAGCAACCGTATTCCGCGTGTCCAACGAGGTCATTTTCCATCCTCGCTCATGGTATGGTTGGGAGTTTCTTATTGGGGCTTAACAGAGGTACATTTTTGTGAGAAAGGTGTAAAAACGAATGCAGTTGTGTATCAAAATACAGTCCTGACGAACCTTGTGGAACCTGTTTCTCATACCATGTTCAATAACAGGCACTGGGTATTCCAACAAGATTCGGCGCCAGCTCATAGAGCGAAGAGCACACAAGACTGGCTGGCGGCGCGTGAAATCGACTTCATCCGGCACGAAGACTGGCCTCCTCCAGTCCAGATTTGAATCCGTTAGATTACAAGATATGGCAACACTCGGAGGAAAAGGCGTGCTCAAAGCCTCATCCCAATTTGGAGTCACTCAAGACATCCTTGATTAAGGCAGCCGCCAATATTGACATGGACCTCGTTCGTGCTGCGATAGACGACTGGCCGCGCAGATTGAAGGCCTGTATTCAAAATCACGGAGGTCATTTTGAATAAACTTTAGTGTCATAAGAATCTATATTTTGTTAAGTTAATTTTGGTATATGAATGGTTACATAATGAATAAACTTGTTTTAATTATTTTACATTAAATATGTGAGAGAATTTATGACTTGACTAGCTATATATAGATATAGAATAGATATATAGATTATTATTTGTATTGTGCGAACACGTGTGGTTTAAATAGCGAAAGTAACAAATTTCAAGATTGATGGTTACGTTTTTTTAGGTAGCAGAAGACCTGTAGGTATTAATTAGGTCTCGCAATCAACCTCTATCACGAATTCATAGAGGTATATTATATGTATAGTATGGTCATATATTTTTTTACCTAGCTCCCTATTTCAGAAAAATCAGATCTCTGATTGCTTTACAACGTAAGGCAGATCTAACATTGTTATACAATCAGAGTTTGTACAACTATGTAGCTTATTTCTGACGTGAAATAATCTGAGTATCATGACTGGAAGGGTACGACAGTCATCGAACTAACAGTTGAGACTTTAAACTAATATTTCATGGTTGACATCGGCGTTCACTACGTGATGTCTGTGGACTAATAGCCGCTTAACGCCAAACGGACTTGCACTCGTCTGAACATGTTATGTAACAAAAATATTTAATTTATTGTATACGGAAAGGCTATCAAGCTTGTAACATACGTAGAATAAAATATTCTGTCTATTGCATTTTTTAACCAGTACCACAAAGTAGCAGTAATTGCACAAAGGGAATTTATTGTTATAAATGCAACAATGTAAGCACAACGTTCATAGTAAACAAAGTATAATTAGATTCAGTCGACATTACATAGTAAATGTAATAGATGCGAAACGTGTGAGACACTTGAAGCGCAAAATATTGAACTTGTTCGACGATCATTCTCGACCTTTCCGCAATGTTGGGGTAGAACGACATTGGAGATGAACGCGATTAGCAACGACTATCTAAAGGGGTTATCGAATTTTCTAGAACATTTTGTAAGCTAGTAATAAATACTAAGAAACACAAATAGGATTGACGTCAGAGCTGATATATTCTTTGAAGGTTCGGTGTCTCCTTTCAATGGCTTATTGACTACTAGCGACCCGCCCTCGCTTCGCTTCGGAAACAAGAAATTTTATTATTGATTATTTACGACATCACATTAGAAACCTCAAAAATAACAGCATTTCTCCACTATTTAATGGATGTTATTATACATTATTATACATATAAACCTTCAATCACTCTATCTTTTAAAAAAAACCGCATCAAAATCCGTTGCGTAGTTTTAAAGATTTAAGCATACATAGGGACAGAGAAAGCGACTTTGTTTTATATGTATGTAGCGATGATGGCTCTCTGAACAGTTGGTTGTTTTTTTTTTTTCTTACCTATTCTAGTAGCCTCGAGGGTTTATTCTAGATTCACCGAGTGAGCTCACAGGGCTCAAACCGGGAGTGTTGCTAACACTGGCCACAGCTGGTACGAAGCGAATGATCAAGGAATAAATAAAAATCAAGGGTAAGCGATAAGAAAATATTCTAACAGTGTCCTTCATTTGTTAAAGAGATGATTCGCGATGAGTTTATATCATTAATAATTTCGGTAAATTGGTGATAAAGTGAACGCCGTGCGCAATAATCACAGCGTTTTATCTTATAATTGATTTTAAAACAATTACACAATATGAAATTCTTTTTGTTGTGAAATGATGTTGCTTAAAATTTCACAGCCGTTTGCGTCGATAACGTATTTCGCTGTCGTTGAATATAATATAGTCTTTTGTTCTAAAGTATTTTAACACGTTACCTCCCATGCTTTTTTTATTGATTTTATGTGCGGACAAGCTCACAGCCCACCTGGTGTTGAGCAGTAATGCGTTCCGGTTTGAAGGGCGGGCGTTGTAACTATACTGAGAGCTTAGAGCTTATATCTCGAGGTGGGTGGCGCATTTACGTTGTAGATGTCTATGTGCTCCAGTAACCACTGCCACCAGTAATTTCACAAATTATAATTTTGCGGGTTTGACTTTTATTACACGATGTTATTCCTTCACCGTGGTAGTCAATCGTGAACATTTGTTAAGTACGTATTTCATTAGAAAAATTGTGGTACCCGCCTGCGGGATTCGAACACCGTTCCATCGCTAGATACGAATACAGCGGACGTCTTGTCCTTTAAGGCCACGACGATATCGGTAGAGGAGCTCATGTTATTTGCTGTCGCATTATTATTCTAACAAGACTACCATGTTTGGATTGGCAGAAACAGGAACGTATGCTCTGCTATAGCAATAAATAGATGTAGAGATAGCTTGTCCTAGCCGCAAAGTTTGATGTTGTCAAACTTTGCGGCTAGGACAAGCACGGATCAACAGTCGACAACAGCAGATCACGGATCAACAGTCGACCTTAATGTCAAAGTTGCCGCAACTTGCCGAAATACCATTGATTTGGTCTATAGATTTACACGAAATCTCCATTGGTTAATTTCGAATAATGAAACAAATATAGCCGCCTGGTTGGTTTTACGAAACGTTCGTAAAACACCGTAAATGGCTCGATTAACGGCCGATAGATCGATTAAACTGGACCGAGACTTCGATACGGTTATAGATTAGTGAGGGCTAGCAACAAATACGTGAGGCGATTGCAGTGGTTAACAGCGGATATCGGAGAGGCACATTATTTAGCATACAATTTATTTATTTATTTATTTTATTGCTTAGATGGATGGACGAGCTCACAGCCCACCTGGTGTTAAGTGGTTACTGGAGCCCATAGACATTTACAAAGTAAGTGCGCCACCCTTCAAACCGAAACGCATTTCTGCTTCACGGCAGAAATAGGCGGTGCGGTACCTACCCGTGCGGACTCACATGATGTCCTATCACCAGTAATATATTATTTACCCCAATAACTTAGAGAGACTATTTGTGACAGGGAAGATCGAGGTAAAGAGACCGCGTAGGCGCAGTCCGACACGGTGGTTCGACCAAATCCGCCACACACTAGAGATCCCATTCCACAAAGCTCTTCATGCGACCAACACTTCGATAAAGCGGCACGACACGAGAACCCTCTCATCGTGGCCGCCGGTAACTACATTCCCGATTCTGTGGACAGAGTGGAAAGCAGTCGGCGTCGCCCAAAACACGTCATTTCGGATCCTCCCGATTCACTTACGGTGCTTTTAAGTACCACAAGCATCGGTCATCGTTCTCGTCGAACCCGTCGCTGGCGACGAAGGGCTCGACGAGTAAATTAACCCACAGACACAGCCCACTGAGTTTCTCGCCGGATCTTCTCAGTGGGTCGCGTTTCCGATCCGGTGCTAAATTTTGCGAAGCACGGCTCTTGCTAGGGTTCATGTTAGTTACATTGTCATGTTTGAGCCCCGTGAGCTCTACTACTAGTTAAGGTTACGCTGAAATAGCCTCAAAAGCTATCGGCTTAGACAGGAAAAAAATACTGCCAATGGCCAGAGGCGCTGGAGGGACATTACAAGAAGTAAAATCCTGTCAAAATATGATGGTCACGACCCTCAACAGTGAGGAAACGACGCGAAGAGGATAGGTACAATTAGCATGACATAAATTAAAAAAGTTATTTGTTGTTCAAACTATACCTATTCTATATAACTATTTTTTTTTAAAGATCAGATTTGTAGGTTTAATAGGTACTAGTTTTGTGTTTTAATAAATATTGAGGGTAGGTAGGTTTATAAGGCTGCTTTTAAAGGTAACTTGTCTGTTTATATGCAAGTATTTATTACGTAGAGAGCGAAGATTCGGTATTGCTTCAGACTTAGTACGCATTCTGCAACACGTTGAAATATTCAATATTATTTTAAGTATTTATTATGTTTTATCAAACTATAGGTACGCTTGTTTATTGTCCCAAGTTTATAAGGTCAGTGCTCTGCGTTTTTTAAATATTAAAATGCAGACTATAATAACTAATTAAAAACGTAGTGAATTGCGTTGTTTCTTACAAAACGTTGATAAATCCATACAACTACCTTATCTACACGTAACGCTTGTTGCTGACTTCAAATTTACATTAAAAAAAAAAAAAAAACATATTTTGTAAATCGGTTATCGTTTAGCTCAAAAGTTTTTTTAATTAATTTAATTAATTATCATATTATGTTTATGAGGTAGAGTTTTTGCTGTATTAAATAGGCGGACGAGCTCACCATCACAACATGAATGACCTATCTTTGAGACATGAGGTAAATGGCACAATTGCATTGAATAGCGGCTGCTTATTTAAACAGAAATGCATGACAACTTCCGTGCAGAAATAGGATAGTGGTGTCAACAAATATGGGCATACAATATGTCCTACTCACAGTGACTCAAAGTGTAATTACCAATTTATACACATTAATGTTTCATTGATAACTATATTTAGGTACATGAATATTTCATTTACTTAGTAATTGCATTTGCTAATGCTTTAAATGATTATGTGAAACGAGAATGTTTTTCTTTTAACCTTATAACTTTACCTAAATAAGTTCAAAATTTTAAGTACATAATAATAATTATGTATATACATAAAAATATTGTACTACACACACGAAGTGGCTTTAATTAATGTTAAGGAACATGAAAAATTTTAAGTCATCTATATATATAAAAATGAATTGCTGTTCGTTAGTCTCGCTAAAACTCGGGAACGGCTGGACCGATTTGGCTAATTTTAGTCTTGAATTATTTGTCGAAGTCCAGAGAAGGTTTAAAAGGTGAAATAAATATCAAAATGCTCGGAAGTAAATAAAAATAACAATTTTGTTTTCCCTTTGATGTGTCCCCCGTCGGACGGATTCCTTTTGTTTGTTTTAAGTTTGTTTTAAGTTTATTTTATACAAAAGTTTAGGTATTTTATTTATCGATTGAGGTACTACGAAGTCTGTCGGGTAAGCTAGTAAAATATACAATTTTAGTGCAACAAAATTTCAACTTTTAGAGTCATCAATTAAATTATTATTCTTTTTTTTTTTATTGCCCTTGTAGGCAGACGAGCATACGGCCCACCTGATAGTGAGTGGTTACCGTCGCCCATGGACTTCAGCAATGCCAGGGGCAGAACCAAGCCGCTGCCTACCGTTAACCAAGCCGCTGCCTACCGTTGACCAAGCCGCAGCCTACCGTTAACCAAGCCACTGCCTACCGTTAACCAAGCCGCTGCCTACCGTTGACCAACCCGCTGCCTACCGTTATTCTCCCAATGACCGCATAAATATTTATAATACCTTACTTTTACTTATACTAAAGTTTTTGAGTATGCCTCTCTGTTAATCCTTTCACGCATAAACTATCTAGGGGACGAAACTTCACGATGTAATAATACCAAATTCCATATACACATATTTTAATGCGATATGGTATGCACAACACAACTCTGCCTATTTCTTTTACACAGTGAGACAGTCTTTATACTATAGTTGAGACTTTATACTCATGTGGCGCCCTTAACGTTATGATGTCTGTGGACTCCGGTAACCACTTAACAGCAGGTGAGTCAGTTGCCATGACGACCACAATACTGAGCCATAATGAAAAGTAGAATCAGCAATAGTCAGACCGGAGCGTGACCAGGTTTCACTAGTCAGTTGTAATTTGAAGTAAAGTTAAAATATCCGACCATATTTTTCTTAGGGGTCTATCTTTCTTACTGGTGGTAGGACTGAAGGCAAATTCTGTTTACGGCGGATGTTTAATAATGTCTTTTTTAATGACACTGACAGATAAGCAAACGGTTTAAACGAAATTGTCGCCCATGTCATTAGCAATGTCTGAGAACCGTCAGCGTTCGTCAGCAAGTTTTAAAGGCGAAACATGACGGTATTCTAGAACCTTCGAATTATTCCGTCGAGTTACGAGTATTTAAACGAAATTGTGTGATTTTTTATTAGTAGTTCCCGACGACGATCTGTAACATTTACTCGTTTGAATTCCGCATGATTTATTAGCACTACGTTGGTTTTCCATTGGCCATGACGACCACCATACTGAGCCATGATGAAAAGTAGAATCAGCAATAGTCAGACAGGAGCGTGACCAGGTTTCACTAGTCAGTTGTAATTTGAAGTACAGTTGAAATAACAGACCATATTTTTCTTAGGGAACATTTCATTGTTTTGCCTAATGTGGCTGCGAATGATAATCTTGTATCTAGGTATAGCGTTGCTGATACGAATCAACCAATCCTCAACTGTATCAGAATGGTAATCCCATCAAGTCTGAACGCAAATTCTGTTTACGGCGGATGTTAAATAATGTCCTTTTTAATGACACTGACAGAAAAGCAAACGGTTTAAGCGAAATTGTCTCCCATGTCATTAGCAATGTCTGAGAATCGTGAGCGGTCGTCAGCAAATTTTAAAGGCGAAACATGACGGTATTCTCGAACCTTCGAATTATTCCGCCGACTTACGAGTATTTAAACGAAATTGTGTGATTTTTTATTAGTAGTTCCCGACGACGATCTGTAACATTTACTCGTTTGAATTCCGAATGATGTATTAGCACTAAGTTTGTTTTATTAGGTTTGCTTAAAAGCATAGGGCCCTCAATCCTTCCTTTTTTTTCTTTTAAAAAACTTTGAGAGCTCCACCGACAACTATTTCGTATTTCAACACTCAATAATATTGACCTGCGTACAAAAATAAATATTTATACTCACTTCCTTGTCCTCTATTAGAGTGGCGACGCGACCCGGCTGAAATGAAGAAAAAAAATAATGTTAATTTAACGCGAATAATACGCGCTATTTTTTTTTTGTCTGAATTACGTTTTCTAGAATAAGAAAAAAATATGTTGCTGATTAACAAAGACGATAATTTATTATAAAAATATATACATAAAATATCAGATTTTGAATAATCAAATCTACGACCTTACATAACGAGTGTCTAGTACCTATATTTTTTCTGTACTCATCATAACCTTGACATTATTCAGCGAACAGTTTATATTAAAATTGTTTGCCCATTCCGTTCTGTCAGAAGTATGCCAATAACAGTGTTTATTTGGGATTATTCTATTTCGGTAAAAAGTATTTGCCAAAATTTTAGTACGTACTGATTGATGTATGTTGTTTAAAAAAACACGAAAAACACATTATGAATTGTATAAGCGGTATGTTTTATTTTTATCGATACGCTACATTTTATTTACTTAAGTATTACCGCTTTTACTTTGCGACGAAATTGCCGTTTAGTTGGAATAAAAAAAGATTGTAATTTTTTATAAATTTAGTATTTCTTTATTTCTATCAATGAAAATATTGCACCCATGAAATTAATACATAGGTAATATCTGCCAACATTGTGTAGTCGAAGTCAACAAAATCATTAAAAGGCTGTTTGCAATGCCTCTTGAGTATTGTATTTATGTCCCTACCAAGAAGTTGTCCAAACTTTGGAGAAAGTAGATGATGTCGAAACTTTGGAGAAAGTAAGTAGATGAGGTTGTTGGGGGCATTGCTTAGGTGACGAGCCGGGATTTAACCGAAATGAAGTCTGAAGTCGTCGTGGCCTAAAGGATAAGACGTCCGGTGCATTCGTATCTAACGATGCAACGGTGTTCGAATCCCGCAAGCGGGCACCAATGAAATACGTACTTAACAAACGTTCACGATTGACTTCCACGGTGAAGGAATAACATCGTGTAATAAAAATGAAACCCACAAAATTATAATTTGCGTAATTACTGGTGGTAGGACCTCTTGTGAGTTCGCACGGGTAGGTACCACCACCCTAGCTCTTTCTGTCGTTAAGCAGTAATTCGTTTCGGTTTGAAGGGTGGGGCAGCCGTTGTAGTCATACTGAGACCTTAGAACTTATATCTCAAGGTGGGTGGCGCATTTACGTTGTAGTTGTCTATGGGCTCCAGTAACCACTTAACACCAGGTGGGCTGTGAGCTCGTCCATCCATCTAAGCAATAAAAAAATAAAATTAAATGATGACCGCTTATGATCAAAAGCAATCCAGAGATCTGGAGATTCGTGAACTTTTCCATCAATGTGTCCAGTTACTCAAAGTATATATCTGTCGTCATGCTGGTGTTATTTAGTAAGAAGTTGTGAGGCACGGGCATTAGATCACCAATACAGTGACCATGACTCAATTAAGTGCAACTTTTCGTTTGGGGTATTTACCTAGGGGCTAAACCAGGGTTTAACCGAAATGATGACTACTTATGATTTTCAAAAACATTCCATTTTTCCTTGCAAACAGTGCGGTTCAAAATCCCATTGTTTCTGTGTGTGTTAGGCAACGCAAAGCATGCCTTAATGCTTTTGTTGGTGATCGTTCAGTTCGTGCGGTACCCACCTATCGAGTTTTCTTAATTTGGTAATTTGACGCAATTGGACATACATATTTTTTTTCGATGTTAACTTTGAAAGCTGTTCCTAACTCAGCGCTAGATCGAGTACACCTGTCGCAGTGAAAGCATGAGGTCTTAGCACAAATAGCATGATGACATCGACCCATACTGAGTCCCATGCCCAACTACCAATCCTTTAGATTGAGGTGGAGATTTACATAGTTTTTAGTTGGGTTATTTTTTATTGATGAGGGGACTATTATTACGATTCGAAGACAAATAGAGGTTCGAGAAGATGATCTCATACCTGAATCTACTGACCAACAACCGAGACATTATCATACAGATCAACTGACTTCAAGTCAAACGAATGTGACAGTGTTTGTATGTGCGTCTGGCATTGAGTTTTGTTGCATTGTAAGTTTTCTTATGATTCACAAAAATACCGGTGACATACATACATGATTCTGTGCAGGGCTATAAGATATTCTGACGTAAATTTCATTAAAACTGGGTTTTGCCAAGGTTTTGATCTGATTTACATGCTGTGAAATTATTATGTTTTTTGGTCAGGAGGTAATCGCCGGACTTTCGCCCTCCTTGGGGGATGGCGGGCGGAGTATGTCGGAGTCGAACCGACTAAAACCTCCTGTCGCTCAAAAACCAACGTCCAAACCTCGCGTGAGACAGAACTCACGAAAAAGGAAAAGGGGGGAAAGCGAAGCGTTTAGTGCGAAGCACATCTCTCCCATCACCCTCCCCCTCAGAACGGCGGACCGGCGGTCGCGGGGCCACGACCACCAGCCCTCTCGGTCGACAGGCTATCCGAAGCCCGCTTAGATGGCGCTGGTTAGAGTGAGTGCCTTTTTTGCTTAGCAAGAACACTGCTGAATATACCACCGGATCGGTATTGCGGCCGCGGTCTAGTGCCCTTTGCTTTGTCCTAAACGACAGGGCGCTCTATGGAGACATTTCGTCGCCGAAGGATATGTCCAAAAAATGATAGTATGCGCCCTTGCATGAGCGCCGAGTTCTTGAAGAATGGAGATATTGGTGCGAAGTTTGGTCCATGATAGTGTATATTTCAATATTGAACTATTATTTCAATACTACATAGTATTTAGTTAGATGCAGAATGCAAACATTAAGTTAAAAATTAAGGGCTAATTTGCATGTTATAATCACTTTTTTTTTTGCATTAGAAGCCGTGAGGTTTAAACCAACTAAGTCTCCCCTCCCCATTTGAACCAACTAAAGCAACCTTAATACATCTCTAATGAAACAGAACACTGCACAGATGAAGAAAGAAAGGTTATCAAACCACTCGCAATTATTATCACTTGAAACTTTTGCCTTCCTGTTATTACTAGTAATACACTTGTTCTTATCAAAGACAGACAAGCTAATAGCCCCGCTAATTGTGTGTGGTCATGGCAGGAAAATACAGCAATCACAAAAAAGTACAAACAAGCCTTGCCCTTGTGGATTTCCTTAAGGTTAGAAAAAAATATACATGTGATAGTGCGTCGGGGACACTGTTACTTCGAGTTTATTTTAGACTGAATGGTGCATGGCAAATCAATATCATGAGATATACTCAGGCAAAAATAATTATAATAAAAATAATAACCTGCTCCTGTGGCTAATATATATATAGGCTATAGGCAGGTAAATCCAGGAGAAAGTTATAAAGGAACACGAGCCGCACCAATGAGGATTGTCAATGCAAGGAGGAGTGGCCAATATAGTAGAATTGCTATAGTAAACAGGACACATAGAATCATTTTAAAAAATTTGCAGACAGATCCAAAGTATCTTTAGACTCAATATAACAATTTCCTTGTAAATAGCTTTTTGGATTCATTTTTATTGCATAGATGGGTGGACGAGCTCACAGCCCACCTAGTGTTAAGTGGTTACTGGAGCCCATAGACATCTACAACGTAAATGCCGCCACCCACCTTGAGATATGAGTACTAAGGTCTCAGTATAGTTACAACGGCTGCCCCGCCCTTCAAACCGAAACGAATTACTGCTTTACGGCAAAAATAGGCGGGCGGGAGGCGCGGACTCACAAGAGATCCTACCACCAGTAAAATTATTAATGTAACTACACCATAGAAAAACTCAAAGTACCAAATCGACTTTTTCATGTTATATTTAAGATTGCCAGTTGAAAATATTTTGAATTGCCGCAGTTGCCGACATGATTTCGTGTCATAACTAAATGGCACAGTTATTTATTTCTTTTAATGATTTTTGTTAGTAGATTTTGGTGCTTTACGTTACATTATTCAATGAGATTAAGTTTATAGTCTGGCCAGCGAATCATGGCACAACTAAATAGCGGCAATCCAAAATACCTTCAGTTGGCAACATTAAAGATAACATAACACGATTTGATACATTTGTGTTTTTCTATGGCATAGTCACATTAATATAAAAATGCAAAACTACCCTTTCATGCTATATTTAATGTTGTCAGTTGTAGATATTTTGAATTGCCGCCATTGTAAGTAGTTGTGTCACGATTCGATGGCCATACTCTATTTACATTGATTAAAATACCTATAAAAACAGTCATTTATCCTAAAACAAAAGAGTATTAATTATTTTTTACACTCGATTTCCACTAAATCGATCCTATTTTATGGATGCTCTAATTCTAATCCGCACGTTTGTGGAGCTAGTTACGTATATTGAAATAAGTGTTGCAGATGTTTACAAAGATAGTTTAAAACAAAAAATTGAATTCAACTTATTTTCTACACTTGGCCATTGTCAATGAAGCTAAGATTTCAATAGGTTAATCAAGCAAAATAGACGAATTTTTTGGTACATATCCCATTCGTGTAACGCTTAGGCCCAAAATGGGGTTTCTCCTTTAAGCTTTTGAATTTTAGAAATATTGAGTATATAATTGACAGTTTATTATTATTATTGAGTATATTATTTACAGCAAAGGCCTGTCATTAATAATAAAATACATACATATATCTGGATTCTTATATTAAATTTAATATTTAGATCAACACTCAATCATTTATCACTTTGTATACACATAATACTTTGTTTATAATCTTAATATAGGTATTAAGGTGCTGGCTGAGAGTTATTCTGTTGCAGATGTCCAGTAGTAAGGACTAAGGTATGATTTAGTGGGAGATACAAAAATGGTACTTCTGTTTATTTTCAATACAAATAAAAATCAAACTTGAAACTCAATTTTCCAGTAGGATCCCTCGGCTTTTAATAGCACTTGACGTACTCTAAGCAGTCTCAATTATATTTCAAACCTGATGAATTAGGAACTTTAAGCTTACCTTATCTTCTGTTCCACGATGAGTGGTGTTCCCTTGCCAGAATCTCCTTGAAAAACCTTTTACATAACCAGTCAAGGATTGCTGGTATTCGAACCCTGGATTCCAGCAGAGGGAACCATAACCAAATACCCAGAAAGGTTCCTTGTTAGATTCTGTTTTTGATTCGGAACTGCTCGTTTCGTTTCTTAACTTATCCATTTTTGTATACAAACACAAACAGCTTTTATAATTGAAATAGTAACACTTAAATTCTAATAGAAAGTGTGAAAGCAAAATGATAAAAAGACAAGTTAAATGTTTTCAACGGGCATACATTGAAAAAAATTTTTTTTCATTTATATTCATATCTCGCGCTTTTAAATTTTAAATTTACACTATAATTTAAATAACTTCTACGCTAAGAGTTATCCATCGCTCTTTAGATCTTAATGCAAACTGACGAGTGACGATTTTAGATAGGTGACATTGACGTTATATTTTGCGCGAATTACGTTACGTTGTACGTAATATAAATTGTCCAATACTGATTCACATTGATTCGGCATTTAATTTAAAAAAAAACATAGGTACAACATGTATATAAAAATTCTTCTACGCCTTTGCGGTGACAAAGAAGTAAAAACTTTACTATTTATAGAAAACATTTTTTTGAAATGAATGAAACTTATGCGTTCGACGGAACGACACGTATTTCTAATAGCAGCCATACAACTTTTTCAGCCAATCACAGTGATCACCTAGAAATTTCGTAACGCTATTGGTCGAGACCTGCATGATGCAATTTTTGAAGTTCTTTCCAAGTCTAGTTGGTAATTATTGTATTGACTGAGTATTGACTCTCACCCATTAAAAATACCGTTGAGGTTAATGGCAGTGGAGGGTTTGTAAAATACTAGCATAGTTTTTGACGCATAAGTAGATTGCCGCCGTAGCCCACATGACTGGATACTTACTTAAAAAAGCTATACACCATGTGATCGAAAAATTGATTGCTTGTCCTAAAGCTCTCTGTTGTCTTTTCTTACTCCCTCATTCAAAAATAATTATGAAGTCTCCTTTATTTTATTAAAAACCATATCATTTATTTCAACTTAAATGTAATTAAAGCATAGATAGGTCTTGTTTTAAAAGCCCAATAACAATTCGATATTCAAATAAAACACGAAACTCTATTAGCAATCCTTTAATTCACAAAACTTTTCATATAAACAAGCAATTTAATTATTTTTCAAAATTTTTTTTTCCTCCCTTATATTCTTTAATTCGACTGAGTTTGGCTGACTAAACTACACTTTTTTTACCTTCTTAAATTGTTTTTAACTGCGTCGAACTCACATTGTGCACGCATGAACATAATATAAACATATTTTGTAATATGAAACTGCCGTAAAACTGGAATAGATCAAAAATAAACTCCTGAGACATTGTGTCAAAGATTTATTCTGAGTCTAAAGCACTGATGTTATATTATCTACCAGTCTCGTTAGTATAGCTAGCTATTTAAAGCAGTAAAGAGTTCGATATGTGACTAGCCCATAGCCACAACCCGGTTTCTCGCCGGATCTTCTCAGTAGGTTGCGATCCGGTGGTAGATTCTGCGACGCACTGCGCTAGAACCAGTGTTAGCAAACTCTCTCAGGTTGCCCCTCGGTCACCGTTCTAGTCGAATCCGTCGCTTGCGACGAAGTGAATTAACTCATAGACACAGCCCACTGAGTTTCTAGCCGGATCTTTTCAGTGAGTCGCGTTTCCGATCCAGTGGTAGATTCTGCGAAGCACTACTCTTGTTAGGGCTAGTGTTAGCAACATTCCGGGTTTGAGCCCCGTGAAGTCACCTACCGATCCGTGTGTACTTATAATAGCCTCTTAGGCGGCCAATGATTGAAATGAAAAAAAAATCTGTTCTTGAAGAGTTAGTGTTGGACTGGACAGCGCCCCTTATTAGTGTCTCGCATACTTCACCAGCTTTTAGGCTCGGTCCACAACATAGACGAAAAGTGAAAGAAAACCTAAAGACTTCGGAGTTTTTCGTATCTTGATCATGCAGGAACTAGTCACCGTTGACGCCCTAGACACGTCCTTATGGGTCCATCAGATCCAATAACCCTTGCATTAGACACCTTTAGCTCTAACACTAGGAGTAGGAGCCCCGGTAACTGTACTCATCGAACTTGGCAAATAGTTCGACGTGCAACCTAACCTAAACATCAGCCCGCTTAGTTTTTCGCCGGATCTTCTCAGCGGGTCACGATTCCGATCCGGTAGTAGATTCATTCGCGAAGCAATCACTCTTGAGTTGTTAGGTCTCCTTTGGAGGCGCTAGAGTAGCTGCTAACAAATCCCTGCCCTCCTGACTTAGCCCTTGCTCGCTCACCTGCCCTGGTAAAACTGGAAAGGCCTCTGGGCCACCAGTAATCTCTCATACATAAAAAAAAAAGTTTTTCGTCTAGCCCAATTATGATATGAGAAGCAAACTTATAATATGGGTAAACAAAGATTGTATCAAAGAGGCAACAAATAGAACAGCTATAATAAATCTTTAGTATTACAATACTTCCGTAGACATCTTTAAACATTCTCGAGCACCCCCTATAAACTTGACTGATAGTAAAGAAATAACGATGAAATAACTTCGTGTGATAAAAATCAAGGCTGCAGAGATTGTTTGCTTAATTACTGGTGGTAGGACATCTTGTGAGCGCGAACTCGTCGGAAACACCAATAACCCTGCCTATTTCTGCTGTGAAGCATCACTGCCTCTCGGTTTGAAGGAAAATGCAGCTGTTGCGCTTACAATAAGGAGATTTAGAAAGCATGTCTCAAGGGGGTGGTGGCATTTATGTTGTTGAATACTATGGTCAGTAGTAACCACTTAACGCCAGGTGGGTTGTGAGCTCGTCCACCTATCTAAGCAATAAAACGTTTCCAATCGGGGAAAAGTTTGGGTAAAGCTAACTGTTAGCTAATCAAGATTTTAGAGAGAGAAAAAAAACACAAAATTAATTCAGTAAAATATGGTCCATATATTTTTCCATATCGAATAAAATCACAATGCGTTAGTTATTTTACACAAATATAACTAACCGACAAAGAGTATTTTACGGTGAATATTTCTGCTATTTCACATTTACGCTACATAATATGCCCTGAAGAGAATTATATCCGATAAAAACATTAACAATTTATAAGAGTGCAGAAGATTAACTTCAAAAATACGTTAAACATTTTTATATATATATTATATAATTCCTCAACTCGGTAATAAATATAGAAATATACTGAAATTGGAATGATTGTTACAAACTGGAAACATGTGTAATACGGGTCAATAATTTAGGATAGCCATATCATTTATATTATAGATTATAACACGAATACAATTATTGAATTTCGAATATTATAAACAGGATAACGCTTGAATCATGTTCAAAAGGTGACATGTTTCTTAGACAAAAATCCCCGTTTAACATTACAAATAACGAATTTAATATTACGTAGGTAAGTATCAGTTTTGTACTACAATGACGCAGGGGCTGCAAACATTCATAGGTATTTGTATGTATGTATTACTTTAGAATATATCAGGGACTTACGAACTTTAGCAAATTTACTTATCCTTTCCTCTACGTCACAGATAAAATTACATAATAATATATCATAATGTGATGTTTTATTATTATATTATTATTTAAATGCAACTTACAGCAACATTACATGTTTTTTTTCATCAGATCTTGTTTAGCTAAGCAAACGCCAAATATTATTTTTTAAGTGACATGAAAAAAAATTTTTTTTTTTTAATTATCACAAATTAAAATTGCTTTCAAAATGACTCCGTTACATATTTTATAAATTATAATTGCATGTTGCCCAGTAGTAAACCTGTCCAAGGTAATTCTTTCTTAACGACAGTATGGAGACAATGAACGTGGCGATTACATTTATGACCATTGTTAATGACAGGCTCAATAGTAATCTGATATAAGCAAAAGTATATTTGTTTTGTGCTGTTTCTCTAACTCTCTCAAACATGTATGTTGCTGCTTAAGGCGTATAACTACATAATATATACATATAACATTTATATACTAGAAACGCACCGAGAACTTGTGATAAAGTAGGTAACTAATTTTACAATAACCATTTGAGATTACAGATCATAATATCAATTAATATTTACAAGAATATCTTCATAACGCGATATTTGGCTTTGAAGTGTTTATTTTATGAGGAAAATCTCTGTGGAATGTTCTCGGGGGAAAAACTTCGAAGAAAATCCTGTCTTTTATTGTGGTCATAGTCGGTAGTCATCTTATGAGGTTTTTACGTCGCCAGTTGAAGACGATGATTATATATTACTAATATTTATATATTACTAATCTACGGAAAATACTGGGAAAAATCTTATTGATTTTCTTTAGAGATAGCTGTTGACAATTTTTATAAATGATATGAAGAAAAAAGATCTCAGAGAAAATTGAAATAATACTTTTCTCATCATTTATGATACTGGCTGGTTATTTTTCGTTACACAATAAGACCACTTTTTTTTTATTTGTATCTCAACTATTGCGTTACTATAAAACGAAACCAGAGTTGGAACGTTGTCACGCGATTATTGCATGCAATTTCAAACGTCGACAAAAGTGTTTATGGCCGAGAAAGTTCTTTTTTCTTAGTCAGTATTGCAAGCGATGCAACTGTACTACGTGTAAGTGGGACTTATCATTTTTCTCTTATTATGTAGAAGAAAGCGATAGGAGATATGATCTAGAATGATCCGAATACCTTTTATAGAGATTCTGATTCGATCCAGAGAGGGTCCCGATTTAGTAGTCTCTCGCTGCTCTATTCAACAGCCTATCAACAATTATAATATAATACGGGCCAGCAATGAGGATTTGAATTAATGTATTTGAAGAATTTCATATGACTATTAAGAGATTCGGAATTTTTTTATAGATTGGCCCGATATTACCAGATATTGGCGCGAAGGCGACCCGATTCATGAATAACAATGCTATTAGAGTTGTGTCGTGATAGAAATATTTGATCTGCGCTTTCAGGATATTTTTGTGGCTTAACGTCATATAATTAACTGACCCTATCAAATTCCTCCGGTAAAGACACACCGATAAAAATATAACAGAACTTTTTTATTTAACCGGGTTATTTGACATTTAAAATTATAGTCTTAATTGTATTTTCAACGACCGCATTCTTTGTTAGAATTTTATTCGAATTTAAAAAAAATCATCTTGTTTTAGCGCTTGATTACATGTAACTTCGAAGTATTCCAGAACATTCCACAAATAAACGTTATTGCTAATATTATTATTAAAAATTGTGATGCTTATAACACCTAGACATTGCTAAATAACTATTTACAATCAGACTTTTTACAACGCGATCGACTTACTAAATTTTTTTTTTCCGGGAATAAATAGTAATTATTTCGACCCAATGTAAGAAAATTATTGAGATTCCACAATATTCTTGATTCAGAACAATAATAATTATTCTTAAAAATACGACCGAGTAGGTACCACAGAAATTACTTTACTACTCTGTCAGAACAGGAGCCAGTAATAAAATTCAAATTCAATAAGACTATATTTTATGTTTTGTAACTTTGTTAATGTTAAAAAAAACCCGGAAAACAAAGAGTCAAAAGTATGTTTTAAATAAGAAAAATATTTTCCAGTTTTTCGTTTTTTTTCTAAACACAACCTTGTGCTTAGTGCGAGTTTTTTAACTTTCTCGATAGCGTAAAAGTTAACCCAATTTTGTATGCAGTTGAAACAGCGCCCCTAGCGGCAAACGTAGGCAAACGATCCCATTCCATACAAATATGAGCTAACTTTTACGCTATCGAGAATGTTAAAAAACTCGCACTAAGCACAAGGACTCTCTCGAAAAAGGCGAGTTTATTGTGTGCAATGACAATTATCGTCTAGAACTAGCCGCACTATGATAAAACTCGGATCGATATGTTAACAATGATGAAAAATAAAGCGACACTCGCATTTTAGAAAAAAATCTCATTGCATATTGATTTTGTAGTCTGTGCTTGAGTGTTGCCTGTATTTAATCATAATGAAGAGTTATTAATAATTTTCAACGAAGCTATGTACGTATCTTTAACACTATTATTCCTAAACACACAACAGGTACGGTTTGAATGTGATCCATTTATTTAAATATTGAATTACTTTAAAGTTTTTATTTATAAAATATGACTAGTGATATGTAACGATAACTTTACATATGTTAATGGTAAAATATTATTATTTCATATAGTTTTTTTTTTAAAGATTTATTATATTCTGTTGTCGATATGAATGTATTTAATATCGATAAAAAAAAATTTTTTTCTTTTTTTTTTCATATTCTATTATGAGTAAGGTTCGAGTTTATTATATTCTATGAATTATTTTTGTCGATATTAAATACATCCACATCAACACTACGATATACTTTTCAGACATAGAAATACATATTGCATTAATAAAATATTTACAACGCACCATAGGGTTTCTCCAACTAAATTTACTAATTATATCTCAAATAATTCAGGCTTTTTGGTGGCTCCCTTCACGGGATAACAAGGATCCAAAACATTTAAAATGGAGGTAGTTAAATGTTTAGATATATATGTATATATAAATTTAATCTAATATTATGCATTTTAAATCTTAAATCCTAATACGAACTTGAATCCCAAAGAGATGAATTAAATATACGCATGCGATATGCGAATAACATCAACATTTATCGTAACGAGATTAAAAACAATCGGATAACCGATTAAAATTTTTGGTCACGAATATCGATAATTTAATATTTAAAACACTCACGAACATACATTGAGAAGTATTTTAGGTAAAATTTGTACAACACATTTTAAAATTAAAACATAACATTTAACACCAGTACTAGGTCCGACGCTATTGTTATTTAAATATATATCGATAGCGGCCCCATTGAAATTATCGACCTTATTCCGTTCACCTTAGAGTCCGTTTCACGCACAGATGACGTCACCACGCCTACTTAAGCCAGGGTTGGCTTAAGTGGAATGCTTGGATCATACGTTGGATTCCGGGCCTTCCGTGTTGTGCTTGAACGAGGCCCGAATCCTGGCCAAGTACAGGGCGCAGATGTGCCCGTAGCATTTGTTGTACCATTCTGGCGTTCGACCCCTGAGAATTACAATGATAAAATATTAAATTTGTAATACAGCAAAAGAATAGTTATTTGTTGAGCTTCCGTTAAATTTAGTCGCTTTTTATTTAGAATTCTTATTTTTTTAGGTTATGATTTTTTAATTTTTTTTATTACTTAGTTGTTTGGACGACCTCACGGTCCATCTGGTGTTAAGTGGTTACCGGAGCCCATAAATATCTACATACAACGTAAATGTCGCCACCCACCTTGAGGCATGAATTGTAAGGTCTTCTTACTTTTTTTAGCAGTACAACGGCTGCCCCACCCTTCAAACCGAAACGCGTCACTGCTTCACGGCAGAAACAGGCAGGGTGGTGGTACCTACCCGTGCGGACTCACAAGTCGTCCTACCACCAATAAGATTGTGACATATATGTGACGTAATTCGGACACACAGAATTTATCCAAGCTCATATTGCACGTATTACTATTTACTAATATCAAAACACGTGTTTTTAAATTTAATCTATGTCCGTTTGTTTATTCAGAATAAGATCTGAAACAGCACAAAACGATTCTGAAGGGAGGTCCATTGGTATACAATAAACGGTCGGGTTATTACCCGATAATAACTTCGAAGCGTTTGAAGGATATGAGGTCTGGTGTTTTTGTGTCGATGATTCTATGTCGGGGTTCAAATTCTGCAGGTCATTGTCATGAGCGACTTCTTTTTGTTTTTTTATTGTTTAGATGGGTCGACGAGGTCACAGCCCAAATGGTGTTAAGTGGTTACTGGAGCCCATAGACATTTACAACGTAAATGCGCCACTCACCTTGAGATATAAGTTCTAAGGTCTCAGTATAGTTGCAACGGCTGCCCCACCCTTCAAACCGAAACACATTACTGATTCACGGCAGAAATACACAGGGCAGTAGTACCTACCAGCGCGGACTCACAAGAGGTCCTACCACCAGTTCCTTGATTCTTATTTCTATTGTGAAGAAATTATGCGTTTTGGTTTATAGGTAGACAGGCGTTCTATTAAAATCGAGACTTCGAGCCTACGCTCCTGCCGCCGCCCGACTCCATGAGTTCCAAATCCAAATTGAATCAACGTTGCGTGCATACTCACATGGTGTCGACCCTGGCCAGGTGCACGAGGCGGCTGCGCCCCTTGCCGGCCGGCTGCGCGAGGTACCGGGAGGCGAGCACCACGCCGCGCGGGCCGCACGCGGGCGCCGCGCCGTGCGCCACCGACGTCTCCGCCACGGCGCACCACCCGCCCCCGCCCCCACCCCCACTGCCGCTCCCACCACTGCTTTGCTGCCACGACCTGAAGCCAACAAACGATAAATAATAAGGTACCTAATTACTGAAGATTTCAGACGCCTCGAGAAGGTTGTTAGTAATGTTTACTTTTACATCGGAAGCCTCAACCTTTGAGCCTATTTCTGCCGTGAAGCAGTAATGCGTTTCGGTTTGAAGGGTGGAGCAGCCGTTGTAACTATACTGAAACCTTAGAACTTTTAAATCAAGGTGAGTGACGCATTTACGCTGTAGGTGTCTATGGACTCCAGTAACCACTTAGCAACAGGTGGGCTGTGAACTCGTGCACCCATCTAAGCAATCTCGGCTGTTTTGTAAAAGTTGTACAACATGTTTTGTAAAAGCTTTCTTAAGTGGTAATCGGTAGCTTAGTTGTACCCTTAGCATTATTCATGTCCATTGGCGACGGAGACAGCTCATAATTAAGTGGGCCGCTTTTTCATTATTCAATACAAAATCGCGTCTTAAAGACTGAAACCAAAATATTTAAAAAAATATATTGATAGCCTTGAGAGGCTATGCCAGCGTAACTTAACAAATAGGTGAGCTCACGAGGCTCAAACTTGACGATGTTGCTAACAGTAACCCTACAAGCAGAGCAGTGCTTCTCAGAATCTACCACCGGATCGGGAACGCGACCCACTGAGAAGATCCGGTAATAAACTCAGTAGGCTGTGTCTATGGGTTAGTTTACTCGCCGAGCCCTTCGTCGCAGGCGACAAGTTCGACAAGAACAGTGACGAAAATCTTGAACTCACCGCAAAACGCAGTACTCCCGCGGCGGGAGATTGATGCAAGAAGCCGATACGTATTGGAACACTTCGGCGTTGGCACCAAGTTTTTCTGCAATCCTCCACTTCACCAGCGAGTCATCCCAAATATGCCGCTCGCGGAGGATTCTAGAAGGACAGTTATAATTTAAATATATTTTATAATATAAAGCGTGATTCATAGCATACAGCGTATTCTGTAAGTAGTGTAACTATGAAACTTAAAATACTCGCATTCCATATGCATGTATCCCGTTAGGCTTAAAATATGTCTAAATACCAATATAGCAATAAAAACAAAAGAAATGCAAAACATTAAGCACAAGAATTACAATAGGTGGTATTATCCTTAAGAGTGACCTATTGCATATTTGATAACCTTCAAGTTGACAAGCATCATCTAGGGAAATATATTAATTGCTATACTCGTAGCTACCTTTTGAAATAAAGTTTGATAATAATATTATTATCATGATAATATTTTCTATTCTACATTTAAATAAGTAAATATATTATAACACTTCATTTAAATTAATTAAATTCAGACAGAATAGACGGAAATAGCTAACCTTTGAACTACCTCCTGTGGCGGGGCTTCCACGTCTGTAGTCGCCCTCCACAATCTGAGTGGATGACCGTCTCCCACTTTCTTACAGCAGAGCTCCACATGCGGCGCCGCACCAGAAACTGACATCCATCCTCTTGTTCTGTAAGTTCACAATCATAGTCAATTGCCAGAAGTTTTTTGCACTGACTATGGCAGAATTGTTTTGTCCGTGCAGTTTGGGTCATAAAAAATCGGAGCGGTGAAGCGAGTATTTCGCTCTCTCTTCCACTCACGAGCCTTATAGACGGGCATAGTGATGCGCATTATTGTTGTCGATAAGCGTTATCGATAGTGTATTTAGTTTTGACATTTTGTGGGTTAGTGATAAAAATGAAAGAAAAAATCACTAATCGAACACTTACACCACAAATCGCCGTAGCAAGCTAACGAGAACGGCAGAAATTAACACTTTGAAACTTTTCGGGATCTATTCTTATTTCAGTGAAAATTTTTAACACATTGTTGATAACAACACGTGTTATTTTGAATAAATTCTGCCATTTTGATACAAAACAAAGGAGTAGCCATTGTGTCACTAAATAAATTCAGAGAACGAATGCATAAAAACACATTTCTCTTCGACATAATGTACTATAATTTGCAGGTAAGTACAAGTGACTCATAAGATAACAATGTTTCACTACCCTTCGTATACCACCCCGCCGCCGTGTACCTGCCTTCGATGACTCATTTGTTTTTATCGATAATGGCGTTGCGCCCGCGCAACATGCTCACCGCCCTAGCCGGGCTATGTTTTATGACCCAAACTGCACGGACAAAATAATTCTACTATAGTTAGTCCAAAATTCATATTCAATCAATATCAATTAAAAGTAAGTAAAGTTTAGATTTTTTATTAATTTCATATATTTAGTTCGTTGTCAAATAAGTTTTAACATTTCAAAAAATTGTTACAGATTACCAAATTTAATACAAATAGATAAACACTTTACACAGCTAAGTGGCCACGAAACATCTACAATGAGAATGAAGTGAGAGTTGATCTTAAAGAATCATTACAATTCTGTTCATTATTAATATCATTAGTAAAAGCAGAACAAGTTAAAAATGCTCTAGTAATTATCAGCATATCATCTAAATAAAGCGCTATATTCAAGATCAGAACTGCAGTAATTCTCTAAAGATGATCGAATGTCAGTGATAAACGCTCTAACACCGATGTCTCACCTCTTTCCCGAGCGGCCACAGACTCTAAAAAGCATGAAAAAAGTTAGATCTATAAGAAGTGGCAGTTGGAAAATAAATTTATACATATCTATAAGTAGAATAAAGTATATTGGAGTTAGTCGAGTTTTGTTTACCGTAAATCTATTAAAGATCAATACGTACTTTTCTTTGGCTTCTTTGATTAAAGCTTTGATGCAGGCCTGCTGAAAACCTTTCCAGTCTTGATTGAAATCAGCTCCCAATTCTTCTAATGACACCTGAGAATCAACGAATTTCGTGAATTCAATGAAGCAATTTAGTTTTGTTCGCCTCCTCTTGTGTTTGTTTTTACAGGGGGATTTAAAAGTTGAGTAATGATTCATGATTTGAGAGACTATTTTATATTTCAGGACACATTGTGTTAATAATGAATTCATACCGGTACACTCTCTTCGAAGTAGTTGAATTTGCATCTGGCCAGCATGTCAGCTGGAGCAAGAAATAATTGCATGTGTTTCTGTATCAATAGCAGTAAACAAGCGTGGGCTGCCCGGCTCTCGCTGATCTGCCTTTGATCCGCTACGCTTTCTATCACCATCCTGTTGAAACGCGGAATCTGAATTTATCAACAATAACATAACGGAATCTGCATTTATCAACGATATTAATGATAGATCTCTCAACACTAGTCCGCAGCATCGGTTCATGACTTAACCTAACCTAATCTTTCTTAAGAAGGAGGGAGCCTGGAGATCAGTAATACAGGTCTTTGAACCTAGTACGACTTCAGCTCTTTCAAAGGCTTACAAAATAAATTATAAGGTTAATTTCCATTTGTATTTGTATTATACCTTTAAAAGAAAAATAAATAAATTATCATTATAATTGTCATTAATTATTTTTGAAAACATTTCTGAAATTTTATACATTTTCTATGCGCAAAAATTTAATCTAACATTATTAAATTTTATAACGCAATTTGTTATCGTTTCTCTTCTATGAGCATCATAAATATTACAGGAAATTATCGTATTTGATGATTTTACCTGTTAGAATTCCCTTCTTTAGTGCTCCCAGTCTGCGGTGGAGCGTGATGCAGCCTCAGTAACGTTGGTGCCAGACAAACAGCCAAATTCGATGCTGTCATTTGATTCACCGCGGAATGTTCGGCTACCTGTAAAGACATTTACAAATCGTTAAGCTACGTGTATAATATTGAAGTTGTTTTAATTGTTGAGAATACTACAAAAATAGGTAACGTAAATAGGCATTGACATAGTTAAGATTGACTTTTATGCTATAAGAAAAAAACCAATTTTTAATAAAAATACACTAAGCTGAAACTAAAAACAAATATAAATATCTAATACTAACTGACCCAGCAGACTTCGTAGTGCCTCAATCCATAAATAAAAGACCTAAACTTTTATATAAAATAAACTTAAAACAAACAAAAGGAATCCCTCGGACGGGGGACACACCAAAGGAAAAACAAAATTGTTATTTTTGTTTAATTCCGATCATTTTCATATTTATCTACCCTCTAAACCTTCTCTGGACTTCCACGAATAATTCAAGACCAAAATTAGGCAAATCGGTCCAGCCGTTCTCGAGTTTTAGCGAGACTAACGAACAGCAATTCATTTTTATATATATATATAGATTATGAAGACTCACATCAGAAAGAAATATGAGTAGCGAATGTAAAGCCTCCAAGTGCTCTTCGGGCAGCAGTAGTAATGCACATTGCACTGCATCAGGACGAAGAGGTTCAGGGACATCTGAAAGTATATACAAATTAGGATAAATCAGTAATTTAACGATTGCTTTGAAGTCGTCGTCGCCTAAAGGATAAAGACGTCCGGTGCATTCGTGTTGAGCGATGCAACAGTGCTCGAATCCCCCAGGCGGGTACCAATTTTTCTAATGAAATACGTACTCAACAAATGTTCACGATTGACTTCCACGGTGAAGGAATAACATCGTGTAATAAAAATCGAACCCGCAAAATTATAATTTGCGTAATTACTGGTGGCAGGACTCTTGTGAATCCGCGCGGGTAGGTACAACCACCCCGCCTATTTCTGCCGTGAAGCAGTAATGTGTTTCGGTTGGAAGGGCGGGACAGCCGTTTTAACTATACTGAGACCTTAGAGCTGATATCTCAAGGTGGGTGGCGCGTTTACGTCGTAGATGTCTATGGGCTTCGGTAACCACTTAACACCAGGTGGGTTGCAAGCTCGTCCATCCATCTAAGCAATAAAAAAAAAACATCAAATTATTACAGCAAACATAATAATAATCGTTAGATTATTACTTACGTTGAAAAATAGCAATAAAAGTTTCGCTGAGTTTATTTGTGAGCAATGCATCAGGTAGTTCTCTGAAGTATTGCTTAACCATGTCCGCGACGTCATGAGCCTGAGCCCCATCGAAGTTCAAGCTTGATTGGTTCTGATCGATGGTGTTCATGTTCTCTATAGCGAATGCGGCATTAGCTGCACCGGCTGCTTCGACAACGCTACGAAGTTTCGCAATCCTTGATTTCACTCCGGCCTTCCTGAATATGCCCATCTGAAAATTTAAAACGGAAAGTTAATAAATCATTTACATAGTACCAATCTTGAAGTGTATTTGAACACCAAATACACTTCAAGCGGTTTAGCGGTAGGCAGCGGCTTGGCTCTGCCCCTGGCATTGCTGAAGTCCATGGGCGACGGTAACCACTCACCATCAGGTGGGCCGTATGCTCGTCTGCCTACAAGGGCAATAAAAAAAAAAAAAACAAAGTATACCCTATACGTGATTTCATATGAGATGCACCCATTATCAATCACATGTTAAAGTGAATTTGTAAGCTGAGCTAATAAATGATTTTTGATAATAATTTTTACTGGTGGCAGGACCTCTTGTGAGTCCGCGCGGGTAGGTACGACCACACCGCCTATTTCTGCGGTGAAGTAAAGTATGGCGTTTCGGTTTGAAGGGTGGGGCAGCTGTTGTAATTATACTTGAGACCTTAGAACTTATATCTCAAGGTGGGTGGCGCATTTACTTTGTAGATGTCTATTGGCTTCAGTAACCACTTAACACCAGGTGGGCTGTGAGCTCGACCACGCAACTAAGCAATAAAAAAATTATAAATGTCAAATATTATTAATTAAAGTTATGTCATTTTAATGTAATTTAGTTAGGTATATAGAAACACTAAAAGGTCCTGACCTGATCTAAAGCATTGGTTTTCAGCCAGTTCAAAGCACACTGGATCGGTTTGGGGAGTGCGTGACCAGTCCTTTGCAGTGACACAGTTAGGGGTACACCAAATACTGTTTTATCTGAAAAACATCAACACAGAAATTCAGAATATTTTCACTGTTTTTAAGGCATTTGTCACCTTATTTTTTGAGTTAAAAAAAAAAACTCAATTCTCCATAGTTGAAAAGATCGCCATGGGGAAATTGATTTTAAGGATCGTCGAAGAAAACGGCCTAATCTATTTTCATTCTAGAAAAAAAAAGATGAATTATGCTGCGGTTTTGCTTAGATCTACGGTGGTAGAATAGATTGTTGGTTTCTTAAATTAGTACCTTAAAACAATCCCAGTGGAAGAGACGAAACCGTACAGAAAGAGTACCGTGATCATTTCTTTATCGTGTCAAAGCGGGACGTCTACGGCATTTCGTATATATAAATAAAGACATAATATATAGGGTACGTCGGGGTAAGATGTAATATTTAAGTGCCACATCCAGTTACTGCCAGCTGCCTTGCGCAGGTCGTCGCTCCATCTAGCAGGAGGGCGTCCTACACTACGTTTGCCGGTTCGCGGTTTCCACTCCAGAACACGTCTACCCCAACGGTTATCGGTTCTGCGACATATGTGACCAGCCCACTGCCCCGATTACATTGGTTTTTGCCCGAATGACCTCATTGCGTATTCGGTCTCGCAATGACAAACCAAGCATAGCTCGCTCCATAGCGAGCTATGAGTTACTTAAGTATGTATTTTATAATACAATAAGGATTTGGGATAAGTAAGTATTCGGCAAGGTTCTAATAAACATATGCACAACAGATAAATGAAAGCGGGACATGTTTGTTCTCGTTGGGGACAGCGGGACGGATAGCCTGAAAGCGGGATAATCTCGCTCAAAGCGGGACGTATGGTCACGTTAAGAAAGAGGTCTAAGTCCTTAAAGAGCTTGAACCGGCGTACCCGTCTCCCGATCATCAAATACACGTGAATTTTCCAATCTATTAATGTCCTACACCATTTCCTTCAAATACAAAAACACTCACCTTTATAATCAGGAGTTTTGATTTTCCGTATAAGTTTCGGTAGCTCCCAATTCCAGCCGGATTTATGTGATGGGCAGTATCTCTCCATGCAGGCGGTTAATCTTAGAAGAGCTAACTTCCTCAAGATGTGTAATTGTCCGCAGGATAATGAAGCCATTGGTCGCGATACTGCATTTAAAATTATTAAATCATCAAATCTTTCTCTCAGAATGTAAGCATTACTATGATAGCATTACATTCATATCATCCAGAACTATAAAGCTACCGTGGCCTAATGATTGATTTTATTGGTATGATCGCAAAGAGTCCGGTGACCCTGGAAAAGTTAATAATATCCTACGACAAAATCTAAAAATATCTATTTTGGTCTGAATATAACTAAACTACCACGACAAGAAAAATATTATAAAATTGAATCTATGGAAAATGGAAAATCCATGTTTTCGCAAAATACTAAAAGAAAACGTTTGAAATTAGAACATTCACTCACACACGCCAACACACATAAACACTAACCCACATTCAACACGAAATTCATTAAATTATCATTAGTAATTTTGGCGAATATTATTTGTTTAGTATTACGCCGATTCACTATAGTTTGCGTTAATTAGTTTCGTAGCCTAGAGCAAGATTAGGCTTAATGAAGTACAAGAGAGCTACAGACTTGGTTAAGAAATAGAATATCATTGACGTTCAATTTCAAGTTCAAAATATTTTAATTTTCATTTATTTGAATTAATATGTATGTCATACATACAACTAGCTACAGTTTTATATAAAGGCTTGAAGTTTATTCACTTATTTAAATACCATCTATCGCAATCTGATGCCATTTTTATTTTCCTTGAAGTTTAAAGGTTTTGGTAGTTGGTGCTTGGTACCTAGGTACTTGAGTGGTAGGACCTCTTGTGCGTCCGCACGAGTAGGTACCACTGCCCTGCCTATTTCTGCCGTAATGCGTTTCGGTTTGAAGAGTGGGGCAGCCGTTGTAACTATACTGAGACCTTAGAACTTATATCTCAATGTGGGTGGCGCATTTACGTTCTAGTTGTCTATGGGCTCCAGTAACCACTTAACACCAGGTAGGCTGTGAGAGCCTCCACCCATCTAACCAATAAACAAAATATATATGCGTACAGTTAAAGGGCTTTAACAGGGCTTTAAACAAAAAGTACTCACAGTATGAGTCAGGGTCTTTTTGATTCGGTGCAGGCTGAAGAGTATTGTTGGCTTTCGGTCCTCCGTTTAGGGCACCAGTACGGAAGGAATACCATCTTTGTATACTGCTCCTGAAATAAACAGATAATAATTTTAAATACACCTACATAATTTTATGATACAATTAATTAATGAGGTTGGCATTACATTTTTAAAATTTAGTTTCTATTTAATTATGAAAATCATTATTCGTCAAATCATTATCGTTTAATAAGAAATTATAGTGGTCCAAATTAATCCATAAGATTTTTAGAATGTTTGCAAAAACAGGTCGACTTATTTTCTAGATTAAACTGTCCTTACTTTTTACTTTTCAGATCGAGACTATCATCGTCATCGTCTTGATCGCCATCATGAGATCTGGAACCGGCAGAGTTTGGACTGCTGTCAAGCTCAGAGCTCCTTGATGCTGATTTGTCCCTTTTCAGACTTCTGTCGCGGAATCTGTTATGAATATTCAGAAATAATATTTTCCATTCCGACATATTCTAAGATATTCGAGAAAAATCGATAGGGATAGGTGGTGGTGGAACTTATTAGCTATAAGGCGTAAGGTGAATATTCCTACGGCAATGCGGTCATATGGTCCGGTTTTAAACAGTAGATAAATACTATACCATACGATTGAAATTACGAAATATAGTCTCAAGGTAGGTTGTTCTACTTTATACATCTGATTGTCTATGAGCCATTTACATACCCAATCCTGTGGACCGAATGGTAAACAGTCGACGTCGCCCTAAGCACGTTATTACGGATTTTTCCGATTCATTAACGATGCTTTTAGGTACCTCAAGCACGGGTTACCGTCTTCGCCGAAACCATCGCTTGCGCCGAAGGGCTCAACGATTAAATTAACCTATAGACACAGCCCACTGAGTTTCTCGCCAGATCTTCTCAGCGGATAATTTCTGATCCGGTGGTAGATTCTGCGAAGCTTGCTAGGGCCGGTGTTAGCAACACTTCCGTTTTGAGCCCCGTGAGCTCACCTATACGTTAGGGTGAAGCTGAAATAGCTTCTCAAGGCTATCAGCATAAGTAGGGAAAAAAGAAGATACATCAAATAACCAATGAACAGTAGGTAGATCATTTACGCAAAACACATGAAGTGATATTTGCGCGAATCTCGATCTTCAATTTCAACAACAAACTCTATAATGTTTGTGTTATCATTTGGAGTATTTCTATAGCCTTATTTTTGTGGTAGCAGAAATCATTTTAATGTCGAAATATTTTCCAACTCATATTGTGGTCGATGCTATTCATTAAGTTTCTAAGAACGGAGTAACTGCTTGGCTTTAATTGGCGTTGTTAGTAAAAACATAGTAATATAGCTTGGGGAGCTACAACTTTGTGAGTAAAAAATAGAATTTACTAAGATTAAATGAATGTTGTATAATATTGTATTTGGATTTGACGCAAGGCGTATTATCGAATTCAGTGGCACTATAATTATAATCAGACTTATAGCTTATATCCGGATCTAATTGAAGTATAGCCTTATTCGGATAAGGATTAGCAATGTATAGGTGTGAGTAGATTCTACTCTATAAATAAAGTATCTGCTTTAGAAGAATTGTTTAATCGAGGCGAGTCATTTTAATTGAATGTTGATTCGATGGCTAATGGCGTTGGCTAATTACAAAACTAAACAATAGAAACAGTTCAATCCAGAATATTTATTATGTTATTTACCGAAATTCATCTCAAGCTTGCTATTCAATAATTTACCAGATGATAACCGAGCTTCGCTCGGTTTTTTTTTGTTAACGCCATCTTGTTGTGTCTTTAAAGCGGTTAGTTGCCCTCAATTATGAAAATAGTATTATTATTCGCCAATAGATGTCAGGAAGAGTTGTTTATTGAAAACACGAATAAAACAACATTTTCTGAAAATAAATCGTAGCTAGATTTTTTTTTTTTTTTTTTATTGCTTAGATGGGTGGACGAGCTCACAGCCCACCTGTTGTTAAGTGGTTACTGGAGCCCATAGACATCTACAACGTAAATGCGCCACCCACCTTGAGATATAAGTTGTAAGGTCTCAGTATAGTTACAACGGCTACCCCACCCTTCAAACCGAAACGCATTACTGCTTCACGGCAGAAATAGGCAGGGCGGTGGTACCTACCCGTGCGGACTCACAAGAGGTCCTACCACCAGTAATAAATCAGTAATAATCGATTTATCGCTCCCGAAATCCCTGTATACTAAATTTTATGAAAATCGTTGGAGCCGTTTCCGAGATTCAGGTTATATACATATACAAGAATTGCTCGTTTAAAGATAAGATACTATGCAGTGATGTAATCATTCGGATATTATATTACCAATGTATCTAATGTAAATTGTTCTAATGAGCTGTGTTTAGGCTCGTTAGGCACGCTAGGTGCCTTAGATAGTGTGTAATTTAATGTTTCATTTATTTAATGTTTCGGTTTCATAATATTCATTTTCATTTTATCTGTAGGAGTTCAATAAAGTTTGTTTGATGAAGTTGATGACTTATATTAATTTACTAGATCCCTTTGTTATCAATAGTCAGAGTCTATAGACTACAGTCTACATAGTTTTAGATTCCCTTAAACACCAAATAGGATTTATTATGATTTGTAGTATGCACTTACTTTTGTCCTTCCTTTCCTAGGTTTAATGAACTCGTCCTTATTGCTTGTCGCCTATGCGGTGTGTGTCCTGGAGATTTTTGTACTTCCCGCAATATTTCAGGATCCGCTTTTAGCTCTACTGGTGATGGTGGTTCAACATATACCTAAATAACAAAATAAATCACAATTATTTCTTATTTGGAAGCAATGTCAAATTTTAATGTGTGCTCAAGTTAATCTCACATTGAGATATCACTACCAAAAATTTTATGAAATTATCTTACATCATATTTATGTAAAATATATTTGTATATAGGCTGCACTAAACCGTATCGTTCGCTCGCAAAGGCACGTATTACCATCTTAGGAATTTGTATCGCAAAATAGTATTGTTTTGGTGTTTGGAAAGAAATAGCTGTTACACAGTTCAGGTAATTGGGTTATATAAGCTTCGACTGGCCATAAGGCGGTGCATCATTTTGTTATCTATAAAAATTGTACACAGTGATGTATAGAAAAATAATATAAGTATTCGAAATGTTCACCTCAGTGTTGTGGGTGTTGATTTCTTTGTAATAATTATGTCTCCAACTAGCCGGCTGACATTCTGAATCACTTAAAGCACTCGAATCATCATTCTTGAGCCCTCTGTTAAATATCCTTTTGGCTCGGCCAAGTTTCGACTTGGAGCTCTTGTTACTAGAACTCATGCTGCCATCTGACGCGTATGAAGAACTGTCATCGCCAAACGGAGGGTTCAGGACGAAGGATTGCTCTAGAGGAGCTATCGGTGATGGAGGCATTATGGTCATAGGAGAAGGGGGCTGAGTTCGGATACCAGCGTGTGCTGGTGAACTATGGAAATCTGGGAACGGGAATGCTGTTGGCGAGGTCGGTGTCATATCAATATAGTTCAGATCTGGGTACTGGTCGGTTTGTACATCTAGAAAGTGGGGCGAAGATACAATAACTTCGGTTCTGTTTTGGCGTTTTCTTCTCCTAGTCTTAAGTGATTCGACTCTACGAAGCAATGCTTTGGCTCCATCCCGTAGTCTTTCCGAGCCGGTTCTACGGAAACGGGTACCCGTTTCTTCTTCATCTTCTTTGTCGCTTGGTAACTGAATTACTGGTTGACCAGGAATGTTTAAGCTGAAACAAAATTATTTATTTAGGAATTCGTTTTATACAAATTGTCACAGACCATTATATTGAATTAAAAAATATAAGTATACAATATTATTATTATTTTTGGAAAATGTATTAGCATTTCTTCTTATCTCTGATGTTACTTCCATAACGAAGCTTAATCGAGTTTTTGTGAGCGTAAAATGTAAAATTCTAGCTAACGAAACAATTTAAATGCTTTCCAAGAAGCTCACAGTATACGCAGTTACTGAAGTCAATAAAACAAAAGGAAATGAGCTTTACCCAGATTATAATTACAAACTCTGAAACACATTCTCTTCCAAATGGGTCGTAACTTTTGTTAATGTAAGAACTTTTTAGTAGCTGAACTGACAAATCCAACACGACTGTACTTGGAGGGCACAAGAGATAAAGGTCCAAATTAGAATTGATAAACTTTACGACTCTCCCTTCAATTACGTGACAAAAAAAAATTTTTATATTTTGGATTATTTATTTACTCTTTTTTATTATTTTTCAATTATTTCGAAGATCTTTTTGTTTCCTTATAAACCCTTATTATTATTTTGTTTCCTTATATGTATATATATGGACGCTTGAAAGGTAAACGTGACTAAGCGACAATAACTGCTTTGTACATAAATGATAGGCAATGACCATATTCGATGCGCAAAAAATATATATTTCTAGGTCTATTACAATAATTTCAATCCTACAGCTAGATTCGTTAAAATCTAATTTTTTTCAGGTATTTCAACTTTAAATTAGTCTACTGTAAAGTTCACGCATTGTCGCTTAGTCATGTTTGCCTTTCAAGCGTCGATATGTATATTTATCTCCCTGCATGCTCATTAACTATAAAATAAATAGGATTTAAATCTTGAATTACATTTTTTATAGCTTAATCGGGTGGCCAAGACCATGGTCTACTACCATGGTTAATGGCCATCAGAGCCCATTTGTTTACTAATGTTTCACATCTATGCGAAGAAGTCAAACATTCTGGTGTGATTGGTAGCACTATAGCACTAAGTACAATTGAGTCTTGAATCTCATTTGTCTAGGTTCATCGCAAAATTCAGTGATATCTAGGATTTTCAATGCCTAATACGAGGTGAGCCCTGAAGCCGTCTGTTTGTCTGAAGAAAAACAAATTTGACTATAGTAAAATATATTGTACATTTTAAGTTAACATATTAACATACTGTTTGCACAGAAGTACGTATAATCTATTTTAATATTCAAAAGAGATTTAATTCAGTCGAAATTAATGTTTGCCTCGTGCATTGCACAACACTCCGCAACAACAATATTACGAGAGGGAATTAAAAATTTACGTATGTGAAAAGTTTTAATGAGATACTGCGGTTTTGTATCTGCATCAGAATATTTCCCAGCTGTTGTGACGCAATTAATTAACTACGAATCATAAGAGATGACATTTTGGTTTTTATTTTTATTTTATATAAATGTTTTTTCCTTCCTTACCTATTTATTCGCTGGTAGCCTGAGAGTCTATTCAAGCTATGCCCCGACAGGTAGGTTAACTCGCGGGCTCAGCTTCAGAGAAATTTCTAACACTAGCCTTAGCAAGAGTCTACCACCGGATCGGAATCGCGACATATAATCGCGATAACATTTTTTTAATACGGGCCTTGAAATATTTCTATTGCACTGTCTAAAGTGTACGAAATTAAGCAGAGTGCAGCCCAGTTCCGCTGAACCCGTCTGAGTCAACAAAACTTCTTGGTAGAACGAAAAAAATAATGAAATATTCAAATATATTAATTAAAAAAGAAAGAAATAAAAGATAACTAAAAGAAAATATTTTTACGAACTAGCTACGAATACTAAATATTCGCTAAAATAATTTTCGTTACAATCAAGGGCAACAGGTGGTTTTCGAATAACTTCGACACACGATTATATCTCATTTAATTAGCGGTAAAGGCGTGAAGTTTACTAGTAGTCTATTAAAACAGAAAAACAATGTATCCTGCGCATTTATAACTAAAATCATATTCCAAGATCCACGTAATACTCATTTTTTTACTATTTGTAAAGCTATTATTAAGCAGAGCTGAATTAGAGATCGGACTTCAAAAAAAGTTTTACAATAAAACAATTTGTACGGTACAAATTAATGTTCACTAACTTTAACTACCAATTTGTACTTCGAGTAATGGACGCTCCTGAAGTTATAGCCTGAGTGTAGAATTTCAGTGAGCTTTAATTAATAAATCGAGTTGGTCCTGCAAGAAGCCGTTTTGATGTCATGTTTATGGTCAGTCCAATTTCAGTTATGACGACCGTAAATTGTTAGGTAATTTTAGTTATTTCTAGTTACTAGTTACTAGAAATAGTAATATAAATAGTAATACTATACTAGTTTTAGTTATTTCGTTTTGATTGGTGGTAGGACCTCTTGTGAGTCCGCATGAGTAGGTACCACCGTCTTGCCTATTTCTACCGTGAAGCAGTAATGCGTTTTGGTTTGACAGCCGGGCGATAGTTTGGCGGGACAGTCGTTGTAACTATAATTGAGACCTTAGAACTTATATTCTCAAGCTGGGTGGCGCATTTACGTTGTAGATGTCAACGGGCTCCAGTAACCACTTAACACCAGGTGGGCTGTGAGCTCGTTCTCCCATCTAAGCTATTAAAAAAAATATCTGCTATGTTCGTTCATATGATAGTTTCGTTTAGTTTACAAGTTACGCCTGTCTCCCTAACAATACAAGCGAATGTACCTATATAGTTCTAATATTGAATATTATAAGTACATCAAAATTCATATTTAAATTTCTTATGTTCCTATTATTCTACAGGTCGGAAGTAATCGATTTAGGCGATAGTACTGGTCATTGTATTGTAAAAATGTATGAAATAAAGTTGCGCTGCGTTTGCGGTAGAATCATTCATTTCTTGAACTACCCTCCTGTTCATTTTATTATATTACTATGAAAATTTCCCTACAGAACAAAAACCGTAACAACTTTAATCAAAATTAAATAAGCTATTTAGACGACAAACATAGGAACAATCACTAGGTTTTTGTAACAATTTTTTTATGAATTACTTCAATGAACACCAAAGCATACTCTATTTAATTAACATTATAATAACATTATAATTTAGTGAATATTCTACTTCCTAATTATTATTCACTTACATCACGTAACTGAATAAAAAAGTTATAATTTTTGTTTATGTTAATAAAACGCCAGTAACGCTATGTACGATTAATCTTTATCTAAAAGCTTTCTGCTCCAAAAACTTAACGCCCTGTAGCTTATCGGGGTCGATGTAATAAAATAAGGCTGGGGTTTCAGTAGCCGCGATTTTATTTACACATATCTATAGATAGATGTTAGCGATTAAAGTAATTGCATATGTGTATTAAATTTTTAAGAAATTATTAATTTATCTAGAATTACATTCGAGATTAATCCACTTATTAACATACAAAAAAGTGTGTATATGTAAAATTCATATGACACCGTCAAAAGTATTTACATCTCATTCCGTTGCGGGTTAACTTCAATATACACATGTGTCTGTCTCTTTTTAGTGTCGCCTTTTCGTTTCACCGAGTTTCGAATAAAAATGGTGCTAAAAAAAATACCTTCAATAAATTATCAATTATCAACGAGTAAGAAATATACGGATTGTCGAATGGGGGCATTATATAATGTTTCACAATCAAAAGGTGTGAGGATTAAGGAGATACTTGTATAGAGAAAGAAGTTTTTGATACTAAATGTAAAGATACTTTCGTAAGAGAAGTAACAGCTAGAGGCGACGGTCGTATCTATACTTCTATACTATAATATTATAAAGAGGAAAGATTTGTTTGTTTGTTTGGTTTTATTAGGCTCCGAAACTACTGAACCGATTTAAAAAAAATCTTTTATTGTTGGAAAGCTACGGTATCCCCCGGGTGTCATATTTATTAAATGTTCAAAAAAAATTAGGGATCCTTACTGAAACTCCAATAATGTAACCCAATGTGTAAAAAAATTACCTAAAATTCTTTACATCGCTTGCGCTGCTTCCCAAGCGAAGCCGGGGCGGGCCGCTAGTATTAGATAATATATAGATAAAATTTAAAATTTATAAAATTTTACCATCAAATACTCTCCGGCCTTCGTCTAAACGTGAAAGGGACGGCTTGCTCAACAACAAAAAAAAAAAATCGTTCCGCTATGCTCCCCACTCCCGCAGTGAAACCACACAATTTCCTCAGAGCTATCATTATTACCCACGAGTTTGGCAATCCGAAATGGAAACTGGATAGGTGAAGGGCTAAGTACAAGCTGATAGTGGAACAAATGACTTCGAACTTAATTATACACATTGTACTTTATGTAGTATAACTGTGTGTTTTGTATTTTGATAGTCATGTTCGATAAGGGCCTGTCCAATGAAAATTGTTTTGTGTGAATACATCTATACTAATATTATAAAGAGGAAAGATTTGTTTGTTTGTTTCGAATAGGCTCCGAAACTACTGGACCGATTTGAAAAATTATTTTACCATTAGAAGCCGACATTGTCCCTGATGAACATAGGCTACTTTTTTTATTTATTTTTAATTTTTTTTTTGGTTTCATGTGTGTTTTAATGTTTCCGAAGCGAAGCGAGGGCGGGTCGCTAGCCTGTAATAAATTTAATGATAGTAAATTGAATATTCTAAATGTGATGCCTTCAATGTTTCTCTATAGCTATTCGACAAACGAACTAAGTAAACAGACACAGTCCAATGAGTTTATTTTTTTTATTTTTTTTTATTGCTTAGATGGGTGGACGAGCTCACAGCCCACCTGGTGTTAAGTGGTTACTGGAGCCCATATATATCCACAACGTAAATGCGCCACTCACCTTGAGATATAAGTTCTAAGGTCTCAAGTATAGTTACAGCGGCTGCTCCACCCTTCAAACCGAAACGCATTACTGCTTCACGGCAGAAATAGGCAGGGTGGTGGTACCTACCCGTGCGGACTCACAAGAGGTCCTACCACCAGTAATAAGTTTCTTGCCGGATCTTCTCAGTGGGTCGCGATTCCGAGCCGGTGGTAGATTTTGCGTGGTACTTACTGCGCTTGTTAGGGCTATTGTTAGCAAATTGCCTTAGGTTGAGCCCCTGAGCTCACCCGTCAGGGCGTAGCTGGAATAGTTTTTTAGGCTACCAGCGAAAAGGTAAGGAAAAAGAACCTTATTTTGATCGCTAAAATATGTTTTTCGTTACTATTTGTTTATTATTACCGTTCGTAATTTATAAAAGTCAACTCAATTAGACAACTCATATTAATCTATTATTTTCATTGGAGACATCGGATTTTGATATCAGATTGTTAACAAAACTGGACATTTAAAATGCTTACCTTAAAAATATATATACTTTTATTAACTACTAGTGGTAGGACGTCTTAAGGGTCCACATAGCTGGAAATGAACACCCTACCTATTTCTGCTGTGAAGCAGTAATGCGTGTCCGTTTAAAGGGTGGAGCAGCCATTGTACTGTAAAAACTGAGACCTTTGATCACATGTCTCAAGGTCAGTGGCGGCATTTATGTTGTAGATGTCTATGAGCTCCGATAACCACTTAAAAACTGGTAGGCCGTGCTTTTGTGCACCCATCCAAACAATAAAAATTAGCTTAAAATTCTAATATATCATGAGAACGGAAACTTAAATTACAAAATCTGAATTTTACATTTCAATACGTCAACATTTCCATCCCAACGATGGATTATCATTAAGCTGTACAAAATTTGATTAGATCATTGACATTGAAGGTTGAACAATACATCTACTTAACATTCCATCAGTCAATCGAAATTATCAATATCATCATACAATATCGATAATGAGCATTCTGTGAGTTGTATAATATAATATTTCATAGGGCTTTACTTATGTAAATCGGCACGTGTTTTAATTTTGAAGACATATAATGTGCAGTAAAAGTTCGTGTATAAAGTAATATGTATACCTAGACGATGGGTAAAATTGAAATATTACAATTAGAACTACATACTTTATTTGTTTATTTTTTTTTATTTATTTAATATATTTTGTACACACAGCTGTTAGAAACAACACGACAATTTATTTACATTATCGAAGTGACACACGACCATGGTGTTATCCGTCGACATTAGAACACTGTGCTGCCGTATATTTTATATTAATTAATAAATGAATTTCTTTTTCTAGCATTTTACGTTACATTTCACATAGAACGAACTGACAATATCTTGAGGTCTGGTATTTTGTTTATTTTGGGTTTTTTCATCTTTACGATAATCCTTAGTGGGATCCTCTTTCTCGGATGTCAAATATAATTCCAATAAAATGGAAAGTTCGATCTCGTATCTCAAAACTAAATTGATACTCTACATTCAACACACTTTACTATTTGTAAAATAGTTTAAGCCCGCTCATGATTTGTGACATTTGATATAATATGTGTATTTCCCTATTTAAATTATGTTCACAATCGGATCGAATGCTTACATTCGGATTATGGCAGGACCTCTTGTGAGTCCACGCGGGTAGGTACCACCACCCCGCCTATTTCTGCCGTGAAGCAATAATGCGTTTCGGTTTGAAGGGTGGGGCAGCCGTAGTAACTATACTTGAGATCTTAGAACTTATATCTCAAAGTGGGTGGCGGATTTACGTCGTAGATGTCTATGGGCTCCAGTAACCACTTCACACCAGGTGGGCTGTGAGCTCGTCCACTCATCTTATAAATTGCTAAACAAACTATTTATTGAAATCTACGTTTCTTTAATAAATATGAAATATATTCAAATCCACATTTATATGATTTACTTTTACACGTATCATGTGTTTGGATTTTTGTCATTACAAAATTTCTTTTGAGCTAAATAAATCACATTGTATTCATAATAATAACATTATGTCGAGTAAGTGTGGCCGAAGTATGCTTTGTCACAATACTCGAAACGCTATAATTGGCTTCTGGATTGCGTAAGACCATTGTGTGTTAAACAAAAGACATATGACCTTATGCCCTTTATTTGAGTCATTGTGTCTTTCTATATAGTCATTTTTATTTGTCCTCAAATGTTTGTGTTCTTTATTAATCATTCTACCGTCTTTTGTTTTTTTTAAATGTCAAGATTTATCATGATAGTGTCGCCTAGATGTTATGACAGTTAATTGATAAGCAGCCGTGTTATTGACAGTATTAGTATACATTGTACTGAGGTTATTGCCTATATCTTCGAGCAACAATGGCTAGCGAAGTTCAGACAGATTATGAGCACAAAATTATGGATAATAAATTGATACGTGTCCAGTTTCAAACCTCTCGTCTCGTCAAATTCGATAATTGATTAATCCAATATGTATTATAGTTTATATAAATAAGATTTTGTATGTTTGAATATTTGTTGCTTGATTGTGTAACATTAATTCAAGTATTTTAGTCGAAATTTCGTTGCCTTGGGAGTCCACAAGGGATTCCAACATTAAGTGCCATAAAACCTTTGATGCTTGTAGTGCATTAGTAATTCGCCTGTTAGTCTTGTGCAATTCAAAGTTATATGTATTAAGTTTTAGCAATGTTATCTTTGTATCAATAAAAAAAGTGTTTCGATTATCATAACTACCTATTTAATTACAAAAAATATTAGGTAATTGGGGAAACCAAGCAACATTTCATGCTGCCAAATAAAACTTAGTACTGTAACCTATTGAACATGAAATACTATGCGTTATCTCAAGGTGGGTCGCATATTTGTGGCATGCGTCTATGGGCTGATAACCATAATACATTAGGTGGGCTTTAAGCTCATTTCATTAATTTAACAACCACTACAAGCCAATTCAACGTATATTGTAGCCTCTGATGTCCTACAAAATAAATTGACCTCTAAAACTCATTGAAGAAACATTAAACATTCAAAAAAAACAGTTCAAAATTATCTGGCCACCTTCATCTCTTACTTTATTGACGCGTTACTTTATTTGGTTTGAGTTTTACTTAAGTACATTGTAATGTAGTTAGCGTCTGTCAAAACGTGTTATGATGCTTTTACTATGTCAATTTTAAGTACGCAGATGACGTTTGATGGCGGATTGATTGACATCGGCATCGCCTTACCGAATAAGGCCGTCTTATACAGGCTGTTTAAAATGTTTTTAGATATTTTCTTCTTATAGATTTATGCGAGCAGGTTACGCTTGATATGAAGTAATTACCGAAGTCAATTAACATAACATTCTTACCCTTGCCGCCGTGAAGGATGCGTATCACTATACACACGTACAGGATATACATTATTGATTAATTCGCTTTGACATTCTCGAGTTTCAATTTTTTTTTTTTATGATTGAAAGATTACTTGTGGCCCGAAGGCCTTTCCAGTTTCTCCAGGACAGGTGGGCGAGCAGAGGCTCAGCCAAGAGGGGTGGGATTTGCTTACAACTGTCCGAGCGCCTCCGAAGGAGACTTAACAACTCAAGAGCAATTGCTTCGCTAATGAATCTACTACCGGATCGGAATCGCGATCCACTGAGAAGATCCGGCGAGAAACTCAGCGGGCTGACGCATGGGTTAGGTTACACGTCGACCTCTTTGTCGAGTTCGACGAGTACGGTTACCGGGGTGCGAGTTTCAATACCAAATCAAGACTAAATGTATAAAAAAAGAAACACACATAGAAACTGCTACCTATCTCCGTCTCAATCACAGCGGAGTGATCAAACGAATACCGAATTTTAAACAGTAGGGACATCTTTGTCATACTCGAACTGAACATAAGAGAGAAACAGTTTCAAGTGAGACGAACAATGGGTGGAGTAAAATGAAAGACACTCGCGCAGAGCGTTCTTGAGACTGCCTTTCTGACGGCGAAGAGGAGGGAGGACCTATTTTATAGTCAAGTATATTTTACTTGTGTTTGAATTCTTAATCCTGTTGAAGGTATATTATAAGTGATTTAATTAAAAGTACTTCTACGCTGTAATATCCGGCATTTGTTATCATTTTATTATTGCTATCGTATCGAATACTTTACAGTTTTCGTCCGTGAAAATAGTTCTAATTAAGTATATTACTAGTATATTATAAGTAAGTAATATTACTAATCTTATATATTGCCAGATAAGGTGCTACAATATTAAAAGATTCTGTTTGTTTTTACCTAGAAGCAGTCATGCGTTCTAGTTTGATGATTATCCCAATGGGATGGAGGCTTTAAGCTGACGTATCAATGCTAAATTGATTGTATGGTCTTTGCTTGAAAAGCGTGGTTTTCATGGGCCCGTTTACGCTTCGTATGTCATAAAAGAAATTAAGGGTACATTTAAAAGAATTCATGTTACTCACAGATCCGGCTCAACGTCAGTGTAATGTCCATCTGCGTCCACCAGTCCCACTCTGATGGTGGGCAGAGTCTCGTCTTCATCATCTTCCACTTCACCTCTGGCTTCTCTTGCTTCGCGCTCAGCTAGAGCTCTTGCTGCTATCACCTGAATGAGATACACCGAAATACACATTTAGTAGGTTAATTACTATCTTCCACTACTACCGCTTCTTTGAAGAAGAGTCTCGTAATCAAAGCTCTCAGAAAACACTGAAGTTAATTTCAAAACCTATTTATAATATATCTGTGGATAGACACAGACGCGGTATACAGGTATCCATGAATAAATTTATCTCCGATGGCGGTGCGTCGATAAAAAGAAGAAAACATGATCATTTCCATCAATCCATTAAATATTTTATCAAAAAACCGGGCAAGTAGAAAACAAAAAAAATGATTTTTCCTGTAAGAATGTTCATACTTAAATTAATTAATATATTAAGCTGTAATCTTCTATCACCGAACTAAATCTTTATGTTTTTTTTATTCTTTATTAGAGTCATACACCTATTAAAGAATAAATAAAACATAGTTCGGTGATAGAAGATTGCAGCTAAATATATAAAAAGTAAAAATTGATACCGCTAATAAACATTTATTCTTAATATTATTATTATTACTAGACTGTTTAATGGTTCATACATGGCATTGAGCTCGTAAACGTAAAACTAATCTTCTAAGTGAAATTACTATAACACAAAGACCATTTATTATCACAGTCTATTTTCTGCGATTCAATTTAAAAAATCCTAAAAAAAAACCCCTAACAATAAATTCGTTCTCACACGGAGCTAACGTAAATCTCGTGCTGCTTACAAAAGGCTTGGATTAAATACCAGGGACGCCAAACCTTTAATGTTTCTCATCTCATTTAAACGCCCTCTTCAAAAGACTCGGTATTTTCGTTCGTTAGCGCTGCGAAGTTTTGTAAAGCTTGCGCGGTGTCGTGTATTCGGAGTTCAAGGAAACGTGATTTTTATACGAACTTTATATACAGAATCAAAATTTTCATTTCTCGGTTACTTTGGGTGATTACTTTTGAACTTCTCTCTATATTTATTATCAATGTCTACATTAGTGAGCTTTTTGTAGCTGCTTATCTACTTTTTCCTTTTTCCTCCTACCTGTGCTGATAGCCTTGAGAGGCTATTTCAGCTTCGCCATAACATGTAGGTGAGCTCAGGGGGCTCAAGCCGGAGTGTTACTAACACTGGCCCTAGCAAGAGTAGTGCTTCGCAGAATCTACCACCGGATCAGAAATGCGACCCACTGAGAAGATCCGGCGAGAAACTCAGCGAGCTAATCTACCAGTGACCTCGAGGGGCTATTCTGGCTTCACCTTGACTGGTAGGCGAGCCTATGCGGCTCTGACAGGATTTACTATTATCTGCCCTAGCAAAAGCAGTGCTTTGCTGAATCTACCACCGGATTGGGATAGCGACCAACTGAGAAGATCCGGCGAGAAACTCAGTGGTTTTTGTATCTATGGGCTTCCACGTCGACCGTTGCTTGGAATGTCTTAAAGAGCCAAGAGTGGACCGGGAAGTTCTCAATGGACCAATTAGTGAACGATACAATGCGAACCTGGACCTCATGTCTCAAGGTAGATGGCTGCCTTTGCATTGTAAAGTCTATTTGGCTCCAGTGACAATCTGTTTGTTATCTATATATTAATACGTAAAGCAAAAACTTCGTACCCCTTTTTATGAAAATTGCGAGGACGGAGGAGTATGAAATTTCCCACACTTATATAGAATATAGGGAAGAAGTGTACAATGATAATATATATTTTTTAATTATACATTAATTATACATTAATTCAATAAAAAAACATTACACACACTACCATGTGTTTGACACACACAAATGTCTGTGGTCATATTGAGAATAGATTAAATATTGTTTGTCTTTATTAATATTTGTCTAAAATGTATGTAGTCTTGGCGAGATCTGTGATTATAGAAGTTAGTCTTACTTATAATTTCAAATAACTATATAGTCGAATTTCGACTACCGGGGGACGGTCACTAGTGATAGTAAAAAGGCAATAAATAAGGACAGTCTTTTAGAAACAAAATACACAACTACAACAAGTTGCTGTTTCGTTTGAGCATCGGAACGTTCCGGATCATTATACCCTTATACAGACAACAATGACTATTTATAAAGCTTGTTATTTGTTTTGTTTTGTTCATTACATCTGTTTCTATTCAGAACCATTTTCCGTATAAGGAACTTAAAATAAGTTGGATAGAAAACATTTCTGGAGAAAACATTTCTGTTTTTGTATGTTGTATCATTTTGCGCAGACATCTACCTAATATCTTGGGAATACACTTGCTTTATGTTTGGATTTTGTTAAAATGAACGTGTTTGATGTAGAAGCTCTTCCTAGACTGGTCAATTAGTTAAACCTCAGGCTTGCGTCATAGTATCCTTAAAAAAATACCAGATTTTAGTTTAACAATAGCAGTTTTTTGGTAACGCCTAACGGTCTTAACCGCAACGAGTAATCAAAGCTTTAGAAGCATGTTGTTAAGAAAATCCAAAACTATTATTTAGATTTAGATACTATTATTCATAAATTAATAATACTATCGGGGTAACAAACACTCTTTGAGAATCTTTTTATAACGGGCTTATCCAGTTACGATAAATGATTATGTATAAGATCATTATTGAAGAAAAATACAAACAAATATATACCTATTAAGAATGGTGATTTGAATTGAACGTAACGTGAACATGGTCGTACCTTTTTTATAATATCTTTAAAGTATGCAATTTTATGTTACAGTTTCCTGATATTATTACCAGTCTTACACCCGTATCTTTAGTCGTTTACACGAGCTTAACTCGACTCGACTCAACCTCCAACGCGCGTTTTGGTATGATTAGTCGTAAAAATAAACGCCACTCAAATGTCCTTGGAAAAATTTCCTAACCGGAGTGAAGTGAACGAACTGTCAAGTTAAGGTACGTCGCGACGTACCTTGAACGTTCCTCAAGGCTGGTTTTCTATCGATGTCCAAATAGTATGTGGACCGCAAATGGAAATATATGATATTGTTGTGCAATAGCCTGGATCTGTGCATGATTCGCGCATATTTTGATAATTTAAGTTTGATAATATTTATTAATAAAGTAAATAGTTCGAGGTTAGACATTTGAAACTCTTTATTTTATTTACCTACATAAGAGTCATATTTGGCTTACTACCTGATAAATAAAGTCAATGCGATTATAAGTTTTATTTATATAATAATAAACTGGTGGTTGTGGAGAAGCACTTCAACAACACGATGCAACCAAAATCACATAAAAGCGGCGAATAAAAATACAAAGCCGGATCCGAAATCTAAAATAATATAATAGGTTAGAAAATAAATAATACACTTTCAGATTTACCGCACGCACACATATTTACGAATAACTCAGCAACTAAAACATCAAACAAGTTCATCTAGTGTCAAACAGACAGCGGCAGCTTGACTTTGACATTAAACAATGACCATAGACTACAGAACTCTATGGGTTTGATGCTAGCTTGATCAAATTTTCATCATTATTACCTCACTCGAGGACAGTTGAGGAATATTGTAATGGTCGACTAAAAATACCAAACTCGAGTAAGTTTGGAGGGAATTCTCGAGCAGCATCGGATGAGTTAAGAGTGGAGGACTATTTTACGAAACGTCTAAAGATACGGGCATTAGTCCACGCCTCTTCTCGCTTTCAGTAAGTAAGTAGCATCGATTTATTTATCTTTAGGTCGAATAAATAAAGGCAGGGATTCACGCATTTTACAAAAAAAAATTTGCACATTTATATCTTCAATTTAAAATATACAGTTGTGTATTATTTTTTATTGCTTAGATGGGTGGACGAGCTCATAGCCCACCTGGTGTTAAGTGGATACTGGAGCCCATAGACATCTACAATGTAAATACGCCACCCACCTTGAAATATAAGTTCTAAGGTCTCAAATATAGTTACAAAAGCTGCCCCACCCTTCAAACCGAAACGCATTACTGCTTCACAGCAGAAATAGGCAGGGTTGTGGTACCTACCCGCGCGGGCTCACAAGAGGTCCTACCACCAGTAATTACGCAAATTATAACTTTGCGGGTTTAATTTTTATTACACGATATTATTCCTTCACCGTCGAATTCATAGTGAACATTTTTGCTGAGTACGTATTTCATTAGAAAAATTGGTACCCGCCTGAGATTCGAACACCGGTGTATTGCTTAACACAAATGGACCGGACATCTTATCCTTTAGGCCACGACGACTTCAAAATAGTTTTTACAATCAAAGGAATAATTGTCTGCAGAGAGATAATCGATAATACTTTGATCAAGAGGCGTTTTTGTGTATCGTATTAAATAGAAGAAAAGCTAATATTAAATAGAGATTCGTTCACCTGTAATCTTCTTTGAGCTTGTGGTGTGATTTCGACGACTCTTGACCACCTTCTAGACTTTCTCTCGTACTGCCATTTATCACTCAGCGCGCATTGCTCATCGTCAGAGTCGTTCTGAAAAAAAAAAGACAAACGACTGGAATGAAAATAATTCTTAAAGTACTGGAGGTAAGCCAAGCCCATCCTAACTATTCCAAGCTATTTAATTCGGCTTATGTGAGTCGTATTTTTATTTTTTATTGCTTAGATGGGTGGACGAGCTCACAGCCCACCTGGTATTAAGTGGTTACTGGAGCCCATAGACATCTACAACGTAAATGCGCCACCCACCTTGAGATATAAGTTCTAAGGTCTCAGTATAGTTACGGCTACCCCACCCTTCAAACCGAAACGCATTACTGCTTCACGGCAGAAATAGGCAGGGCGGTGGTACCTACCCGTGCGGACTCGCAAGAGGTCCTACCACCAGTGATTACGTAAATTATAATTTTGCGGGTTTGATTTTTATTGCACGATGTTATTCCTTCATCGTGGAAGTCAATCGTGAACATTTGTTAAGTACGTATTTCAATAGAAAAATTGGTAGGTACCCACCTGCGGGATTCGAACACCGATGCATCGCAACAACGAATGCACCGAACGTCTTATCCTTTAGGCCACGACGACTTTCAAGACATAAATAAAACTAATTTTACCATTTTATCTCGCGTTTAATTTTGTCATTAAATATTTTCCAACTTTTCAAGTATTTTACAGTTTTCGTGGTAAAATACGACTACAGTAAAGTATGGTGTTTTGGCCTGTTGTACTGGGTATGTATATGATATTTAGGACTCATGAACTCTATACATAAACACGATCCCTTTAGACGCATTAGCTACCGCTTCGTACGATTGTAGAGCTATTGCTATTTGTGGTCGGACCGATTTAAAAAATGGCCGAGGAAGAAGTTTCTGCTATTTACTACATTTACACATATTACATAATTAAGAACAAAGAATGAAGCACTGGGCGCATCCTTATTTGCGAAGACGGGATGAGTTTTAAGCTTCTTCACCTATCTATAGAGTTGCCAAAATTAATCAATTAAAAACTACTTTACATAATACGATAAATGTCGTCAGAACTGTTATTTATCACTCTTTAAGACAAATGACACAATTTACAGTTGAAGACGCTACACTAAACACAAGCCATTAATAATGTAGCCTGAATCTTGCACGTAATCCCGACACCACGTCAGAATTACTTCGAATTGAATTTAATTGAATTACATTGAACCTGTGAAGGGAACCGTGAAATGTTCTTAATTGATAGTTCGTTATCTTTCATCAAAAGGGTTTTGATATGAAATTTACGAAATTAGATTTTAAACTGTAATTTTCAGATTATGTATATCGTATTCAATACATATGCTTTTCAAATAAATGTGACTTGAACAAAGCAACGTATCAACGACGAAAAAATAGAAATTTTTGAAAACAATCGATAGAGCTTCACTTAGTTGAGAAGTAATTTCCACAAAAAATATATTTTATAAAACACATCAATGAATTCCAAGCTTCGATCTCACAAACAGAAATCCCTACCACATATTTTTTTTACATTTTAAACATTGAATAAAATATCGTAACAAAGAATCTGTTATTAGAAATAACGCTCACGTTTTCATCACGTTATTCTTTTGGGAAATCAAGAACCATGTGAGCCCACAGCCTATTTATATTTGAGATGTATTCTTCCCTAAACGGAGGAGGTGAACTTTTAGTTCGTATTATTTTTTCTTATCTGCGCAGATATATTCCGCGAAAGCGAATTTTAGAAACGACATTGAATTCTTAACACTATTGTAAAATCAGCTTTTGGAAAGCCGATTTTACAATCAAGGCCGGAATGCCTGTTTGTTTTGCGATACAATTGGGCAGGCCGACAGTTCCTTTTTTTTCCTACCTATGCCTGATAACCTTGAGAGGCTATTTCAGCTTCACCGTAGCGTGTGTAGGTGAGCTAAAGGGGCTCAAACCGGAGTGTTGCCAACACTCACCCTAGCAAGAGCAGTGCTTCGCAGAATCTACCACCGGAACGGAAACGCGACCCACTGAGAAGATCCGGCGAGAAACTCAGTGGGCTGTGTCTATGGGTTAATTCGCTCGTCGAGCCCATCGTCGCAAGCGACGGGTTCGACGAGGACGGTGACCGGTGCTTGTGGTGCCTAAGAGCACCGTTAATGGATCAGGAGGATCCGTAATGACGTGCTTTGGGCGACGTCGACGGTTTACCATTCGGGACAGTTCCATATGAGCTCACAATAAGCCCAACTTCTTTACGACCACGGACAATTACCCGAAGACTATCGTTCTGAATATTCCGATAATAAAAGAATTAAAAAAAAATATTAGAACGTTCCCAATAAATCTCTTTGCACGACTACCGGTTATAATTATTTTTCATATCGATACGTTATTGTTATCGATAATTATGAGCTGTCAAAACCTCGTTAGCGTTGTCGGCGTGTGTTCAACTCGAATCAACCATGTGAACTGATTAATGGAATCGGATTAACTTCTTGTACGGTGCGTTACCAATTTATCGAGATGACGAGTGGAATACTCGGATAGTATAGTTTGCACAGTATATATACATGCATGCTCGACATGGTTATTCTAGTTAGGTCAAATCAAATTTATACATTGACATTCGAGCATGACTTTTGTTGAAAATTATAGTAGGCAATATTATCTTTCATTTTTTTCATCAAAATGATTGTTTCGCTTAATTATTGGCCGGAAAATATCGTCTTTTGCCTTTTCTTTTTTGGTGTACCATTCTTTTTTATTGCTTAGATGGGTGGACGAGCTCACAGCCAACCTGGTTGTTAAGTGGTCCTGGAGCCCATAGAAATCTACAACGTAAATGCGCCACCCATCTTGAGATATAAGTTCGATGGTCTCAGTATAGTTACAACGGCTGCCCTACCCTTCAAACCGAAACGCATTACTGCTTACTGCAGAAATAGGCAGGGTCGTATCTACCCGTGCGGACTCACAAGAGGTCCTACCACCAGCAAAAGAAAAATATTATGAAATAATTTTATAATTTCAATCCATGGACACAACAAAACAAGAATACTGTAAATTATTTAGACTATGTCTTTTATACATTAGATCTCGGTCTTAAAATCTAATTAAAATAATTTAGTGAAGTTGACTCCGAGCCGTAAACATACAATCAGGAAGGGCTTTCTTAATTGAATAGATTGGTTAAGCTCCTTTACTCTGTTGACTTGTCAATTATAAACTTCAAAGTTGAGAGTAGGATTACGAGCGTGCTTAATGTGAAAATAAGTTTTAGAATTTACTATAAATAATAAATATAATACGTGTGTTCTTTTTTAATGTTTGATTTATTGACCACGTTTTTTTTGTGGTTGCGTGTGTGTGTGTGATTTTTTTTTCAAGTTTAATTTATTAGCATTTGGAATTAATTTTTATTAACATTTGGTCCGTTTTAGTTTTAATGTTATGCTGATGTTGTTTTGTTTATTGTCTGCAATTCTGCGATATCAAAGTACAAGAAAAAGTTTCATATCTGTTTTCCCATGTGACAATAAGTATTTTAAGACTTATACAACTTTTCTCTTATTAACTTTTTTTCAATTACTTTTTCCTTTTCTTGGCGTTCTTACGCAAAATTAATCTACACTCAAATGTAAGTAGCATCGTAAAATATATTAGAAATAAAAGGCATTTGTATTTGCAAATATAGGAACAATCAATAACAATAAACGATCGTCCACTCTTTGGAATCTGACATCTAAGTACCAATAGACAGCTCACGAAGATCAATCTCGTGTTAAGCAATACCATTGTACGATCGTATTACTACGACTACAATGTGCTGTCTATGAGAACAGATAGGCTACGTATCGAGTTACGGTGCGATTATCACAAATGCTTGATGAATTATTGATTGTTTTCCGAGCGCTACGACATGTCCTTCTTCTAACGATGCTTGCGGAGAGTACTTAATGGTAGGCAGCGGTTTGGCTCTGCCTCTGGTATTACTTACTAAGGCCATGAGTAACGGTGACCACTTACCACCAGGAGGGCTGTATGCTCGTCTGCCTACAAAGGCAATAAAAAAAAATAAAAAAAAGATTATTCGAAATTCCTGTGTTGGTAACAAGATTGAGTCATTAACGAAAGTTCTCTATGTTTAGTATTAACTAAAACAAACCGATTTAGTATATAATTAAATCTAATAAATGCATTGAAGAATTAATCAAGTCGAATAAAAAAGCGACAATGAAGTACTGTAAAGTAATAATGAAGGAACAGCATATACAGCAACAAGGATACATATTTAGGAAACGAAGTAGAACCTGCCGAGGATGAAAGTGAACAAAATACCACCAAAATACCAAAAATACTGTGGTATTTGTGTGTGGTATTTTTTGAAGGGAGGAATTACTCTTAGCCTGGAGGTCTTTAAAGCTTCAATAGAATAGTTGGGCGACGGGCACGGGTTCTGCCAGGAGGGGTGGGATATATTAATAGCTACCTGAGCGCCTTCGATGGAGATCTAACAGCTATGGAGCAGCTGATTCGCCAATGCATCTACTTTTTTTTCGTTTAAATGGGTGAATGAGCTAACGGCCCACCTGGATTTAAATGGTTACCGGAGCCCATGGACATCTACAACGTAAATGCCGCCACCTACCTTGAGATATGAGTTCTACGGTCTCAGTTTTTATAGTATAACAGCTGCCCCACCCTTCAAACCGAAACGCATTACTGTTTCACGGCAGAAATAGGCAAGGTAGTGCCTACCCGTGCGGACTCACAAGACGTCCTACCGCCACTATCGGATCGGAATCGCGACCCGTTGAGAAGATCCGGCAAGAAATTCAACGAGTTGATATATGGGTTGTATGATTTACGTGAGGAAGGATGGACACGGAACTATCCAGAATGAATCGAGTAGAGGACGGGAAATTGTGGTGGATAAGTGAGTATCGACGTAGGGAAGATCTTCCATCGAGCTCGAGTCGGAACTTTTATATATGAGTCGTCTATTATCAAAGGTGGCAATCTGTGCATTTGGACAAAAAAATGTTATTGATATGGCAATACAGATTGATTTGAATATCAATCGTCTCCTTCAAAGAATACGGTTCAAAACCTGCATTAAATAAAGTATTAACTTAACCTGTTATTTATCTAAGATCGACATCAGAAGAGACTTCAGAAGAGTTTTGTGACTGCCAATGGAATACAAAGTCAATAATTCGTTTTTCTGATTTACCAATAGTTGTCCAAAAGTCACATTGCCGGCTTTGATAATAGTCGACTCATATGCAACCATACCTTAAAAATGTCGTTTAGTGCAACAGCTACGCGCTACGCTAGTTTCTATGGCTTTAGTTTTTATATTGATTGAATTTATTTTTATCTACACGTAACTTAAACACCTGGAAATATTGTAAATAAAAATCAACACCTAATTTTTCAAACAAAGCCGCAAAGACGTGTAATATTTTATGTAATTACCTGCCGTCCATTAAATTATCCTATATTTATTAGTCTATAAACAGAATCATGAAAATATCTCACAAATTATAACGTAGACAAAAGCATAATCGAATTATTTCTGCTTTCTAGCTTATGATTGATCGCCGTGTTTATCGCACGCTGGGTCCGTCAGCGCGAGTTTGTCGCTCACCCCACGTTGGACATGAGTTTGCGGATCAACCAAATAGGTTAATACACGTACGCTTCGTGTACACCGAGCTTGACATAGAATAGGGGGAAAACCAAACAAAATCGTTTTTTTTTATTATCAGCAAAATTATTCGGAAGCACAGCTCTCTAAAAATAACATCAGAATACACAAGTATTTTATAAGGATGGCATTTAAATATTTATCAAAAAGTAGGTTCTTGATGTACTTAACATGTGAGATAAATAGCAAAATGTTGTTATGATGCATCGACTCTTAGTTACTCGAATTTTAAAATATGCGAGTTTTACAATGCTGTGAATTGAAAACTGAAGTTAACCCAATCATCATCTATACTGAAATATCACCCCAACTTTTCCACGCGTCTATGCCATAGATTATAACTGTCAAACCTATTGACATTTTAAGTTCGTACATTACATTGATTTTATTCCCCTTGCCTTTCCCAATAAGAAAAAATTGTACCAAAAAAACCAATTACATTGATTTTTGTTTAGTGTTTTTAACAGTTTTGGCATTAAGACGAGCTCTAAAAGGTATGTAAATTATTTTGTTTAGTTAATTTAGTGCTTCCTCAGATTTATGTCGATTTTTTTTGGATCTTATTTTATTTTATAGCATCCCGGCTCATTAGTAAGTTTCATTTAACATCGGTCTTGGATTTTATTACAAAAAAATGGGATATTGGCTGTGTTGTCTTTTGCTTCCATATTAGACAAAGCGAACAAAAGCTGTCTCTTCTCACCTTATTTATTCTACTGCATAGTGATGGCACAGAACGATTACCACATACTTTTGGTGAGCAATCACGCTTGAAATTACTCGGCTATTGCATGCAATTCTCAACTATCGGTAACGAAATGTGACAATGCCTTTGTATCTAATCTTATACCTTTAAACGAGCAATTCTTGTATATTAATATATATGTATATAATCTGAATCTCGGAAACGACTCCAACGATTTTCATAAAATTTGGTATAGAGGGGATTTGGGGGGCGATAAATCGATCTAGCTACGATTTATTTTCAGAAAATGTTGTTTTGTTCGTGTTTTCAATAATCAACTCTTCCCGACATCTATTGGCGAATAATAATACTATTTTTATTATTCGCTAACTGCAACTAACCGCTTTAAAGATACAACAAGATGGCGTTATCAAAAAAAAAGGTCATCGTCTAGTTAATATTTTAATAGCTGTTGTGTTGTTTTAAATATAATGTACTAGGTGATAACTAGCAAAACTGTGACAAATCAGTAAAACATGTAAAATTGACAGCCGATTTTTCTCGAAAAGCCTTCATAAAATCTTGTCCTGACAATTTTTTCAGTCAACAAAAACGTGTTCACTCCACATTGCCTTCGAATTCCGTGTCTTTTGTGGTTCTAGATAGGTACTCACCTACTAGTTCAGTGAATCTAGAATAACCCCTCGAGGTTTCTAGAATAGGTTAGGAAAATATGAGATTTAATTAATTTCATAGTCAGATTGATAAATGAGCATAAAGCTCTGGCATTGAGCGGGTGTTCGAACTTGAATACTGCTGAGATGGCCTTGAACCATGGCGTCGAAATCAATGATGGAATTACGACTACCCTCTATTTTATGCTTGACCGTATGACTGCGTGGTGACAACAACGGGTTCAATGGTGACACCAGCACTCAATAACCACCTACCGGCGGTAGTTACGCAAATTGGTAATTTATTTTTATATTCTATTTAATTAGACAATATTGCATTTCAGGGTCTGGGACAACAAATGCCGGGCATTACGACCCGTAATATATTTTGGGTCACATTTCGAACGTAATTCGTGAAAATTCGTGTCTGGTACTTATTTACTTAAATGTTTGATTCCTTCGCACTTCTCGTAGTTCTTATGAATAGTGTATCTTTGTGAATGAATATGAAACGTTGTTCGTTGGTGGTTGGATCATTAGAGAACACCTGAACTGACTGGCGTATTTATGGCCTTACCCGTTATACGCAAAATAGTGGATTTACTGGTGGTAAGACCTCTGGTGAGTCCGCGCGGGTAGGTACCACCACCCTGTCTATTTCTCCCGTGAAGCAGTAATGCGTTTAAGTTTGAAGGGTGGGGTAGTCGTTGTAACTGTACTTGAGACCTTTGAAATAAAATCTCAAGGTGGGTGGCGCATTTACGTTGTAGATATTTATGGGTTCCAGTAACCACTTAACACCAGGTGGGCTGTGAGCGCGTCTAAGCAAATTCCGTCTAAGCCCATCTAAGCAAAAAAAAATATGGATGGAGACAAGAAGCCCAGAAAGGCCTATCTCCAACTAAAATAGGCAGAATCTAAAACTAAGACTAAATTAGGCTGTTAATGGTGATAACGATGAAACACAAAGGATGTGTCTTCAAATAATTATACGATTTCGTGGCGGGTGTTAAGAAGCTTTTGCTTAAATCGTTGATGTTTATGAGAAATAGTAATAAGGGACTCAATAAGGAGCTCTGATTGACACCCATCGGATAAGACAATGTATGCAAGGACTGTCAATATTCAACAATCAGCCCATATCAAATTCAATTGACAAAGGCGTACATCGTAACAAAGCACTAAACTAACAACTTGAGTAATCATAAAGTCTGTGAGCACCGAGCTTTCTAGAAAGTTTGTGGTGTTTTATGTATAGAGAAACTGAACGGAAATTGTCTGGAAAATCGATTTAAGATTTGGATTATTAATTTCGCGGGATTTTATGCCATATAAAATATAATACTAATCTTAAATAGCTGTATGTGTGGCCCTTAGTATTAAGTTGTATCTGAGTTTGGTTACGCAAAAGCTGGACGAACTCACATTTGGCTACGTTACGTTTTCTAAGCTTCCAAACTCAAGTTTTTCGTTTAAATTTTCACGAGAGTCATAAGTTGGAAAATTATCTATTTCGGATTAAATTGAATTAAGTGGGAAAATTTTAGCTTCAGTACATTCGATGGTTAGAACAATGTCTGAACGGATTTGGTTTCAATTACGTCAAAGATTTTTACTGGTGGTAAGACTTTTAGTGAATCCGCACGGGTAGGTACCACCGCCTTGCCTATTTCAGCCGTGAAGTAGTAATGCGTTTCGCCTTGAAGGGTGGGGCAGCCGTTGTAACTATACTGAAATCTCAGAACTCATATCTCAAGGTGTATGGCGGCATGTAAGTTGTAGAAATCTATGGGCTCCGGTAACCACTTAACACCATGCAATAAATAAATAAAAGCTTAAGAGTACAAAGCAGTTAATATATGGATCTACTTTTGACGTCACTAAACATAGATCAAGCATTTGTCATTGAAGCCCAGATACCGAAAAGAATGGTGTGCATATGAAGGCACCTACACTCAGGATTGGGTGGATACAGGCTGAAGAAGAGAAACCTAAATCTGTTGACCCCGAAACAACGATTGTCTTTATTAGACTTGACCTACCGATCTCTTCTGATGATGGTGGTGCTCTAGTTTCATATTGGCGCATCGGTTGAGAGCGGTGAGTCTCCTGAACAGCGACTGGAGGGAATCCGCGTCCAAGAACGGATGGTCGTTCTGTACTCCTGACACGTCTATGGGGAATTGGAGATCTGGAACAATGTCAAAATAAGGCTTTATTAATTAATTTTGTTTTCGTTTTTGATTCGTTGTTACACAATGCAGAAAGGGATTAGAATATCCCTTCAAATTGGTTACGATTATATTTTTGGTAATTACCCGGATTACTTATTATCGATACGATTTTAGAAGATATTTACGATACGTAGTGGATATAACGCAATTTTACATCGAATAAGAATATTTTTAATTCAGGTCTTATAAACAAGTTTGGAGATCCTAAAATTATGGTGGATCGATAGGCAGGGCGGCTGGTATATCTGAATTGAGTGATGTGACTATACCAGGGTGCGAATCCGGCACATAATTTTTTCTAAGGTGACATGCGCTGACGACGTTAGAATTTTAATGTGTGATAAAATTGAATCTATTAACTAATTACTGGTAATAGGGCCAGTTATAAGGAGCTGCGTGCGTTGGCTAAATCTACCTGTACAGGTCAGCACCAATTACTCTATTTCTCTTGCGAACTACTTATGCGTTTCGATCTAATAAAAACCCTACTTTGCAATTGACACTTCGACATCATATCTTAATAAGATAGGTGGCGGAAATCACGACACAATGTATTCCAATACGTAACGTACACCCCTAACACCGTGTGGCTCAGAAACTCGTCTGCTCGTCTGATTTTTGTGCAGTTTGATTAATAATCAGCGTGCTTAGTGCGAGTTTTTTAACGTTCTCGATAGCGTAAAAGTAAATATTAAAGTTTCTCATAAGATCAAGTTAATTCAAATTTGTATGGAGTTGGAACGTTTGTCGCTAGGGGCACTGTTTCAACTGCATCCATTGAGTTAACTTTTACGCTATCGAGAACGTTAAATAGCTCGAATTTGACACACTGACGTTTTTTCGTTACGTTATGTACGTCATTTCAACGCCACTCCTAAATTCTGACATTAGAACTTTTAATCAGTACGGTAATTCGATAATTTAATTTCCGAAACATTTGCGGGATGTTCATAACAGAATTTCGACCCACGTCATTTGTGGCGTACGTCAGCGTTTCAACTCGTTTTGACGCATCGTCAAAACGTACGAGGGATTTTTCATTTTGTTATCTTTTTTTTGTAGCGACTGACGAGTGGCTGTTGGAGCACGTATGCAAATCCCGCTCCTCTTATTATGATTTTTCATTGGGCTTTGTTATTTACGCGTCGCTTGTACGATTGAATACAAAGTTTGTATAGTGATTGTGCACCATCCCCATATGTTTCCAGAATTATAGCTACAAGCGAGTTTATAAATTTTTTGTATCAAGAAATATTGCAACGTTATTAATAGAAAATTTCTGTTGGCTGACCGTTTGGATTAAAGACAAGCACATTATTTGGACATTATTATTATAATTTGGACCCATAAGGCGTTTTTTTTTTGTTGTGAGAGATGGACTCTCTTCTAGTGATGTGGCCTACTGACTTTGACTCATAAATTCGATCGCTTCAAACCGAAACGCCCAGGTAGTTTTCTGTAAAATTTGTGTGGATATCTATACTAATATTATAAAGAGGAAAGATTTGTTTGTTTGTTTGTTTCGAATAGGCTCCGAAACTACTGGACCGATTTGAAAAATTATTTTTCCATTAGAAGCCGACATCGTCCCTGATGAACATAGGCTACGTTTTAAAAATAAAAAATAAAATATTTTTTTGGTTTCAAGTGTGTTTTAATGTTTCCGAAGCGAAGCGAGGGCGGGTCGCTAGTATATAAATAAAAATGAGTGTTTGTAGCTATGTTTGTCTTCTATGCGTTCTTAAATCATTCATTCAATTGTGATGAAATTTGGTACCATTGTTCCAGGAAAATAGTAATATATTTTATTCAGTATTCACAAGTCGCAGATATAATTAAAACTAAGCACTTTTACGGTTTACCCTCGCATTTTTTATTATTTTCGATATTACAAATACACAGACTGAGGTGTTATTCGACATTTGAATACTACATTTAATACGACGTTTCGTTTCACACAGAACGAACTAATAGTATCTTGAGGTCTGGCAGCTTTAATAAACTCCAGGGAAAGTTTCTATTGTAGTACGTAGATAGCCCGGGAGCTTTTATCTTTCCACAGGAGAAAATCGTCGGATCCCCACCTGCACGGCGGATGGGGTTGCTTAAATGGGTGGACGAGCTCACAGCCCACCAGGTGTTAAGTGGTTACTGGAGCCCATAGACATCTACAACGTAAATGCGCCACCCACCTTGAGATATCAGTTCTAAGGTCTCAAGTATAGTTACAGCGGCTGCCCCACCCTTCAAACCGAAACGCATTACTGCTTCACGGCAGGAATAGGTAGGGTGGTGGTACCTACCCGCGTGGACTCACAAGTGGTCCTACTACGAGTAATGTGGGAGTTGAACCTCACTAAAAACTCCTGCCGCTCACAGCCGGTGCCCTACCCCGGACCGGTCCGGAGCCCAGTCTGAGCTATTGAGACGGCGGTACAGAACCCAGGAGCTAGTGTTGTTTCAAAGATGATCATAATGGACCGTGTCTTGGTTTCATTAGTAAATTACAGTAATGTTGCAAAATCAGCAGGTACGGTTAAAGGTAACGGAAGACATGTCCTTCTTCAAACGAGACGAATTGCTGACGTCCGTCGGCGACGGCAACCATTCACCATTAGGTGGGCCGTATGCTCGTCTGCCTACAAAGGCAATAAAAAATAAACGGCTAAGCAAATCCTCCCATACCGGAAGGGAGGGCTGAGCGGTTTTCAATGTAGATCGAGTATTAATGAAACATGTACGGTTTGTATATACCTAACTCAACACGATGACGCGCAGTGCGTCGTCATAGTGGTGTCAAATTGTTTTATTATACATTCTTGTATAGCAGTGCACTTTGCAACACGTACTCGTTAACGCGCTACCATTTGTACTTAATTAACATAATGAAGGTGTTCAAACAACATACTCAACTCTACAAACTTCCCCTTGGAACCCAACAGAATATGATCTTGCTAAAATGATATATAAAAATTGTTTAGCGTCATTTTTGTTCGGGGCATTGAGCGGGAGTGCTTCTCATGTAGTAGTGCGCGTCGTCTCGTTTGCCGATGATATTTTCAGTTCAATTTCCTTGCAGTATATTGGACTGTCTATCGAACAATAATGGATTTGTGACATGCATCTCCAGTGTGAAATTCGTTCCGAAACATTTCAGAATATCGAAGACAGAAAAACCTGAATCTGGTGCTTAAAATCCGAGAGCAGTGTTGTAGCACTTTTAGGGTAAACTTCAATCTCAACACATGACGTCATATGTGGCTAATTGTATATTATTTTGTAAGGACGATGGTTATTTCGGCTCTTTTTCATACACACATTAAGAGTTATGTACCTTGTATGTATGTTGATTGCGTTGTCTTTGGACCTTATTGAAATAGCTTGATTTATTATGATTTGATTATTGAAATTGATGATTGGAATGATAAGTTGGAATGATAATATATACGAGAAAGCACTATTGCTTCAAATAAGCAATTATTTTCGCCTAAATTAAAGGCGATCTTACGTGATAATGGTGTAGCCAGTTATTCTTTAGACAGTAGAGTATGCGGGGCCTTCCTCCTTGGATTAGTGCCCCAACCTTATTTTTCCATCTTACTCCCTTTGTTCCTAATGCTCACTCCGAGTTTTGCTAGTTATAGATTTTTGTCTTAAAGATAGTTTTAGTTATTTCTCAGTATTGCAATTTGCCAAAATATCACTATATATTTCTACAGTGAACTAATCACACGTTCCGATCTTAAGAACAAAAAAATTATAATATCTGATCATGATTTGTGTGAACTCATCAATCCTTATCTATACTAATTTAGAACTCTACAGTTGTTTTTACGGATGTTCCGTTATAACAACTGAACCATGCATCCGATTGACTTGAAACTTGGTATCCATGTAGAATGTAAAATACATGTACTTAATGGATAGGCTGATATTTATAATATGAATGTTGAGCTCCCTAATAATAATGATAATAAATAATAATGTTAATTTTAAATGTGCAGCAAAGCGAGCGAGTACGGCTAGTTAACTAATAAAATTGTGTAGAGGCTTCAGATCCAATATTAGTTTCAACTAGCACCGATACTGTATAATGCGGCTTCAGATGAGTATAAAGCCTTTAAACTCGTCTGAAACCGCTCGTAATTCTCGGGAATACAGAGAATAATTGAATTCCAAGAGAGTCCGTACAAAGGGACCTGATGCAATTCTACGAGTGAATGCATGACAACAACTTAACTAGGTCACTCAGTACAGCTTTGCTAAAGCCCAACCCGGAAGCCCACAATTATACATCACAAAGCTCACCAGCCCATCTAGACCAATAAATGTTTATAATTTCTAAATGCTGGCAGCATTGCTGTTATAAATGATTTTTAAGTTCATTTTTAAAATATGGCTACGTTATTTGAATTTTTAAAATTAGAATTCTTCTGTAGCTTGAAGTCAGATTTATGTTGTATTTATGTTTAGCTGGTTCAAGAAAAACACTCCCGATAATCTATATTCAAACTAAAGATATTATCACACAATAGAGACGTCTAGGCTATCTCCACACTACATCCGGTAAAGTGGAGTGTGCCGGCCGTCTGCCGGAAGTTCCGCTGCAGTCGAGTGTCGACTATCAAACAAGTAGGTCGCTTTGACGCGTGAACGTTTATTGAAGCATGCAGAAAATTTTCCTTACTGTTCAATGTTAATATATAATTGATTTGTTGTTTTAGTTATTGATTTTTAAAAATACTAGTTAACCAACCAATAAATGCGAATATGATAAGATAATAATGAAACGGCATTAAAAAAACATTACATAGGAGACAAATAAAATTTTGAAGTCGTCGTGGCCTAAAGGATAAGACGTCCGGTGCATTCGTGTTGAGTGGTGCACCGGTATTCAAATCACAGGCGGGTACCAATTTTTCTAATGAAATTCGTACTCAACAAATGTTCACGATTGACGTCCACCGTGAAGGAATAACATCGTGTAATAAAAATCAAACCCGCCAAATTATAATTTGCGTAATTACTGGTGGTAGAACCTCTTCTTGTGAGTCCGCACGGGTAGGTACCACCGCCCTGCCTAGTTCTGCCGTGAAGCAGTAATGCGTTTCGGTTTGAAGGGTGGGGCAGCCGTTGTAACTATAGGTATACTTGAGACCTTAGAACTTATATCTCAAGGTGGGTGGCGCATTAACATTGTAGATGTCTACGGGCTCTAGTACCCACTTAACGCGAGGTGGGCTGTGAGCTCGTCCACCCATCTAAGCAATAAAAAAAGGATCACAAGGGTTTTTTAAAATTATAATTACGATTATGAATAAACAAGTACGATTAAGTACGCGTGTCAAAAACGGAATTAAAAAAAAAAAAACAAACGAATTCGCAAATTGTATTTTTACGTTAAAACGCCAGTCATACCCAAAAGAACATACGTCACTGGCTATTTATTTCCCCACTCAAATAACCTGTCAGTCCTAAAAATGTTTCGCCAAATAAAGTATAATAAAAATGTCACAAAACATAAAGAAGTACGGGCAATTTATTATTGTTTCATCAATCATAATAGAATTTTCCATGTACAATTTTCTGTTTGCGAACGCGTCAGGTACATGCGACACGGGTACTGGAGGTATGCGAGATTCTGTCAACAGTTTGACATATCCGGGTATCGCGTTTGGGGAAACTTGCCAGTTTCGGTGTTATGTTTTAGTAGGGATGTCATTAGTTTGATAATTTATTTTAAAAGTGTTACAATTTTCAAGCCAAAAAAAAAAACAGCCAAAGGGATTGGAAAGTTAGCAACTCATGCGTTGTTAGGTCTCCTTTGGACGCGCTTGGGTAGCTGTTAGCAAATCCCACCCCTCCTGACTGAGCCTTTGCTCGCCCACATGTCCTGGTGAAACTGGAATTGCCTCCGGGCCACTAGTTCATCCCTTATTCATACAAAAAGGGCTGGAAAGCTGACCGAAAAAATAACGGTTTAACCACTTTAAAGAAAACTGAGCACGTAATTAATTCAATCATATTTGAATTCTAACATCTTCATCAAGAAAGCATCACGCCTGTGTATATTAGGCTGATATGTTTCGCTGCTGATGTGTTCATTTTTCGGTTATTTTATTAAAGTTTTCCTTTTTCGAGTTTTCACAACAATCTTACATTCTTCGTCTTCTTGCTTCGGTTTCCTCAATACGTAGCGTCGTGACCACCTCCTCGCAACAAGAGTTTATTACGGACCATTCCACCCCATTTGCTTCTATCTGCCGCCGAGTGTAGAGCATCGTGAACTGTGGTGTCGTGGGTAGTGCGAATCTGGTCATTCCAACGTATCGGGCCTCTACCTCGTAGTCTTCTTCCGTATAAAGCTCTCGTCAGTGAACACGAAGACTAATACTAATATTGAACTACAATAAAAAAGTAACACGATTTTGACGAGTCAATTTGTTATATACGCGTGCGACTGTAAAATCTGATAATTAAACTATAAATTAAATTAAATTAAATATTAATTATGTTCGAAAACATAATATTATAAGAAATAAACGTTTATAAACCAGTAAATTAGTATAATCTCGTGTAAATATATATATTTAGTGCTTATATGGGTGGCTCGATGGTGCAGTAGTTAGAGCACCCCTTATTGTTGGGCTGAGGGTTGTGGGTTCGATTCTCACATCGGGCAAATCTTCAAGTGATGAACAGGTTAGCCAAGTGTAATAAGTCATGAATCCTCTTGGATAACGTCTCAAACATATGCTGACATACGTAACATTAAGGAAACAGTTACATATTTTAACTGTTTTTAGTTAAATAGTGACACTGCGCCTACATATATATTTAAACGTATATAAGTATGTATATCAGTCTTCTGGTACTCATAAAATAGGGAATCGTAATTTTTTACCGGAATTTCGGGCCGGATGACCGTGCAGGATTTGTTTCCAGTTATCTATTTTTATTTAAATGGAAGGACGAGCTCACGGCCCACATAGTGATAAGTGTTCTCCGGAGCCTATAGACATCAACAACGTAATTACCTCCAACTACCGTGCGACATTTTAAGCGTAAATTTTCACAGTACAACGGCTGCCCCACTCTTCAAACCGAAACGCATTATTTCTTCAGAGCAGCAATAAGCAGGGCAGTGCTACCTAGCCCTGTGGCGTCACAAGATGCCCTACCATCACTTACATATAAAATAATTTCCACAATACCCTAATATCATGTAAAATTCAAATACAAAACCCTTACTAATATTGTAATATTAATATAATAATATGATGAATAAATTTTAATAATTTGTGAAGCCCATTTATATTTACGAAGTGGAAAATTGACGTCGTGTTTTGGACGATCAGCCTACGCGGCGACACTATTTTGGTATTCAAACCCTCTAATCGTAATGATAAATTATTATTAAACCATAACAGTTAAGATTCTTTAGGGAGGCGTCGTAAAAAGAGCTTGGCGCAGAAAAAAGTTGGAAAGAGAATTAGCAAGAGAAGGGTGCGAGTGTAAAGATAACGTATAACAGGTCTGAATGGTTAAAGAGGAAAGGCTGAGCCTACCCCGCATAGAGGAATATGGGCAAGAAGAAGAATATGAGCCTCATGAAAATAACTTCGATATTGTAATATTTCAGAAGTATAAGCATGTGTCGCTAGCATCGCCACCCCATCCCTTCGCACAGGTGCCGAAAAGGCGTCTAATGGATTCATCGGAGAATAGGCAATTTTTTAAGTACCAGCGTACTGCGATCATCAACCACAATTTATTGGCGTATACAACCCCGCACGCGTAGGTACCGACCTCCTGATTATTTTACCATCAGGTGGGCTGTATGCTCGTCTGCCTACAAAGGCAATAAAAAAAAATTTAAAAAAAAACGGAGACGAAGATGGAAGACTTTGTAAGACTTCACAGTTTCAGTGGTCAATGGTAGGTTTTAATTCAGGTATAGATCGCAACAACGTTACTTACTTGTACAGCCTCAAAGAACCTATCTGTATTGTCAAACAGCTGATTCAAAGACCAAACAGCGCAGCGTAATGTACATATTTACTACTAATATCTAACTAAGTCAACTTTTATATCATTATCCAAGTGCATGCACAACTTTAAGGGTTCGGCAAATGCTGATAGAGAAATCAGCGGAATCATCTTGAAATGGTGTTTGACTTCTTTTTATTAGAGTTATTTAAGGAAATAAATACCTTTTATTATTGCTTCAAAAATTGTATGTAAACTAATGTGCACAGTATGTATGCACTTTTGTGTGTACGCGTGTTTTTCATTGCTTGAATTTATTGGAAAATGTATGTTTTTCTATGTTTTCCTTAGTTTAACTTATATTACAATGCACCTAACATTATATCATCCGCATTACCTTTGGTTGACTGGTAAAGAATTCGATAGGCATTAAGTCCACGAATGTCGTGGGCTAAAGGATAAGACGTCCGGTGCATTCGTGTTGAGCGATGCACCGGTTATAATTTGCGTAATTACTGGTGGTAGGACCTCTTGTGAGTCCGCGCGGGTAGGTACCACCGCCCTGCCTATTTCTGCCATGAAGCAGTAATGTGTTTCGGTTTGAAGGGTAGGGAGGCTGTTGTACCTATACTGAGATCTTAGAACTTATATCTCAAGATGGGTGGCGCATTTACGTTGTAAATGTCTATGGGCTCCAGTAACCACTGAACACCAGGTGGGCTGTGAACTCGTCCACCCCTCTAAGCAATAAAAAAAAAACATAAAGTGTAATAAGTAAATAAATAAATGAATAAACGGATAGATTGGCCGTGTTTTAGGATAAAAGGCGGGCCCACTGGAGCGTGAATTGTATGGTTCGTCGAGCACGATCTAATTTTAACACAAACCGCCCTGAACACTAGTGAATATGCAAACTATAACGTGGAGGTTTATCTGTACTATATTGCTGTGTGAAGTTTATCTCGAATGCAGAGGCATAACTTCTGATACCTCTGATTTCGTGCTCTCGAATTGAACAATGCAAATTGCATTTGTTTCTAATCTGTTTGTACACAACAGTCGATTTGTGTATGCTCTCTATAGACTCTGAAACGGCTGCATCTATTTTGATGAAACATTGAATAAATTTTCTATTTTGTGCAGGATTTCATTTCCCTTTTTTTTCTCGTACCTATGCTGATAGCCTTGAGAGGCAATTTCAGCTTCATCCTAACGTGTGTAGGTGAGCTCACGGGGCTCAAACCGGAGTGTTGCTAACACTGACCCTAGCAAGAGCAGTGCTTCGCAGAATCTACCACCGGATCGGAAACGCGACCCACCGAGAATTTTGGCGAGAAACTCAGTGGGCTGTATCTATGGGTTAATTCGCTCGTCGAGCCCTTCGTTGCAAGCGAAGGGTTCGACGAGGATGATGTCAGGTGCTGGGGTGCCTACAAGCACCGTTAATGGATCGCGAGGATCCGTAATGACGTGCTTTGGGCGACTTCGACTGTTCCGGTAACTTATAATACCTATGGGATAATATTTAGCTCTTTGAGCGCCAACCGTCGATAGATCGACTTTCTATTAACGACTATGCGCAATTTGATTATAAGTATTAGGTATCGACCTGTACTGGAGAATCTTAGCGCGCTTATAACGTTGTTAATGACTTTTATAAATAACCCCTTAAAATTTTGCTGTTTTGCTGTGAATATAGCATTAATCTTTGTATTATTATTATTTTTATATAAATCTTTAGCAATTTCTGCAAAATATGAGCAAAAATAAGCTCACCACTAAAAGGGCTAGGTCAAGATTATTTTAAATTTTGGCTGTTCAGTCACAGCCGTGTGCTACAGAATATCTAAGGAAAATGTTTAAATGGCCGACGCAAATAAGTTACTGGTGGTAGAACCTCTTGTGAGTCCGTACGGGTAGGTACCACCGCCCTGCCTATTTCTGCCGTGAAGCAGCGTTTCGGTTTAAAGGGTGGGGCAGCCGTTGTAACTGTACTTAAGACCTTAGAACTAAGGTGATATATCTCAAGGTGGGTGACGCATTTACATCGTAGATGTCTATGGGCTCCAGTAACCACTTAACGCCAGGTGGGCTGTGAGCTCTTCCACCCATCTAAGCAATAAAAAAAATCCGTCGATGCGTTAACAAACAAAATAAAAGCCGGACATCGTTTGCGTTATGAATATGTTATTTTTTATTTTTACTAGAATAAATTGCCTGCAACCCAACAAAGAATGCCAATAAATTAATTATTGCTCATTAATCACGCTCACTTTCAACGAGATACCGATATTATCTCATTGAAAATTTCGAAGTTTCCCAAACTTTTCTCTATTGATTTCTTTTAAAAAGGTCAAAAGTCAACAGGAATTGTCTTACGAGTCTTCGCGTCGGTTTTAATTAATATTTCAACGCCGTAGCCTCGAATGTTGCCAGGGCTGCAACTTCTACTAAAATACTTAAATATTATAAAATAGAAATATTCAAGTTTTCTCGCAAATTTTACTGTAATTTTAAGAACGTGCGTACAAAATTCCGTTACCAAAATACGTAGAGTGTGTAAATAAAACAAATCACGAAAGCACTAGCTTTTGCCGGCGGCTTCACCCGCGTCGTCAAGGAAAAATGTCATTGTGATTTCCCGTGGGAACAAGATTGTTTTTCGGGATGCGTGTAGCCTGTATCTCTCTCCTGACATAATACTATCACTTTAAAAAAATGTCAATACGTTGCTTCTTTTCGATGGAAAAAAAGGACAATAAAACTTTCAATAATCCTAGTATGTATATGGATAATTGTTGTGCCACCATGCCCGGCTTTATAGGATATGTGAAAAGATGTATTAATACTGAATTTCATTGAGATCGTTATAAAAATATTATTAATATTAATTAAGATAGCCAACCCTAGAGCAAAGCGCAGCCGTGTTTTGTTTGAAGAGAATACCTGGACGAGTCTAATTTTTTTCTCGAAATGAGAGAAGAATTGTGAGGGTAAATTAAAATTTATGTAACCGCAGAAAATACTGAAAGAAAAAGATATGTCTCTCGGGGAGTTTATTAACCTAAGGGTAATTTCATATCGAAATTTCTTAAAGATAAGACGAGAATTCGAAAAGATTTTTGTAACATATTTCTTGATAATTGTCTTGAAGGTAGGTATATGAAAGGTAGATGAAAGGCGATTGCATGCAGCAGAGATGCGAATGTTGCGACGGATGTGTGGAGTAACGAGAATGGATAGAATACGGAATGAAAATGTTAGAGGAAGTCTGAAAGTGGCACCTGTGACTGAGAAGCTGAGAAGTGCGCGTTTGGGATGGTATGGACATGTGATGAGACGAAATGAAAATGAGGTTGGTAAGAAAATGTTAACTACGAATGAGGAAGGATATAGAGGAAGAGGAAGACCTAAGAATAAATGGATGGATTGCGTGAAAGACGATATGGGTAAGAGGGGAGTGAGCGAAGAAATGGTATATGATAGAAGAGTATGGAAGGAGAAAACATGTTGCGCCGACCCCAGGTAACTGGGATAAGAGCAGGATAATGATGATGATGTCTTGAAGGTAGGTAATCAATTGCTGTGATAAATATAGATTTCACTTTATTTACAAACTTGAGTTGGAGTGTATCATAAATTCAATAGATTCACAGTTGAAGTGTCTAGTTTAAGTAGTTCATTGAAAACTGAAGTACCGTTTTAGTTTCAATCAAGAAATATAAATAACTTGTAAGGAAAGAAGTGAAGTTTTTATTTATTTAATCATTTCGAAAAATGTCGCGTCCCTTATACTAACACGAGCGGTGTGATGATGATGAGGGATACGGAGTTCCAAGTTGAAGTAATAGCTCAATTAGTGAGTGCGGGTAGGTTTCCATTATCTCGGTTATATCAGCCAAGAAGCAGTCTTGCGTTCCAACTTAAAGAGGGAGATAGAGACAGAGAGAAAGAGAGAGTGAGAGAAAGTAAAAGAGAGCGAGAAAGAGAGAGAAAGAGGTGCTTAATGACAGATTCCGACCGACAGACCCGAGTACCCGTGTGGGCTCACTGATTTATTCATACCCATCTATCTACAGGTTTGGTTGTATGTATGTAGGAATAACACCGTGTAAGTTATATTTACTTATTTACCTTGCACACATAATTTTTGCCTTACTGATCTTTAGTAGGAAATCGGGCCAAAGTAATATGGTTATTGTATTGTCATCGGTGCTTGAATGTGTGAGAATTAATCCGTAGTCTTGAGATTTATGAAAATTTATAAATCGATACAAGTTAAGCTAATAAAACGATTTTCTCGAAAACTCATTGGGCTCTTCAAAATTTGGTTTTCTTTGAGAAATATTCGTAAATCCATTTCGATTTTGAAGTCGTTGTGGCCTAAAAGATAAGACGTCTGGTGCATTCGTATCTAGCGATGCACCGGTGTTCGAATCCCGCAGGCAGCTACCAATTTTCCTAATGAATGAATGTTCACGATCGACCTCCACGGTGAAAGAATAACATCGTGTAATAAAAATCAAAATTATAATTTGCGTAATTACCTATTTTTGCCGTGAAGCAGTAATGCGCTTCGGCTTGAAGGGTGGAGCAGCCGTTGTAACTATACTGAGACCTTAGAACTTATATCTCAAGGTGGGTGGCGCATTTACATTGTAGATGTCTATGGGCTTCAGTAACTACTTAACACCAGGTGGGCTGTGAGCTCATCCACCCATCTAAGCAATAAAAAAAAACCAGTATGAAAATAAGTATATGACTATGTACAGAAAATAAACATTCAATCAATTTAATTATCCTCGTTAACAAAGAACGAAATAGCTAATCAAGCGGTTGAATAGTGTTCAGTAATGTCAATCTTCTTTCGAATACTTAAAGTTATTTTATCCGAAAAATATTTTACCTCAGAAATTTTGCCTCTTCACTGAACAGCGAAAGAAAGCTTCGTTTTAAATTCAATTCGATTTTCCAGTGAGTCTTAAGTGAAGAGTCACTTTGAGAGATAGATAGATGACATCAACTTAGAGAGAGCTCAAAGCTGATGTCATCTATTCGGAGTGGGGAATTTATTTCACGCTTATTTACGTTTTGACTGAATTCAAAGTGCAGCGAAACGGCTAATTTATGGTTGGGAATGGTTACGAAATAATTATCTAACTTTTTTTTGTTTATGCTTAAAGGGCGTGCGTGTGCGGGAGTCCAAAATCATCACAAAAAACAATCCTGAAATCCGCTTTCAGACACGAGGCCTAAGTCTCAATTGTATATCTCTCTCCCTCTCTCTCTCTCTCTCTCTCTCTCTCTCTCTTTAAGTTGGAACGCAAGACTACTTCTTGGCTGATATAACCGAGATAATGGAAACCTACCCACACTCACTAATTGAGCTATTACTTCAACTTGGAACTTTGTATCCCTCATCATCACACTGCTCGTGTTAGTTAATATACGGGACGCGACATTTTTCAAAATGATTAAATTAAAAAAAACTTCACTTCTTTTTTGGTTCAATTAACAAAATTATCCCGAGCCAAACAATGAAAATGAATTTATAAAACCACCATATTCCATTATGACTATAATACACATTGTTTTGTGCAGGGCGACAACACAACGGTGCCCAGTTGAGCGTAAATTCCATTAACCAGCCCACGATTCGTTGAGTTTCTTCTGTTGTCACAATTAATAGGCAACTCGTGTTCATTCGTTTGATATTGAATTCGCATTTAGTTCTATTTTCAGTTGGACTATTACATTCTTGAACGAAAACAGTTTTTATCACATCATATAGGTGCATAAAGGTCTATATCTAGGTGGTGAAAAGTCTCGTATTATGTTGTTATTTTTCTAAGGGAGGTCATAGTGGACAAAATGCAAACGATTATCTGGCCAAAACTTTCCAGTAGTGTGAGAAACAGAGTCTGATTTAAATACTGTTTTCTGATAATCTATTACACTGATGTTTCTTGGCAGGAATAGGAAAGATGACGGTGCCTACCAGTGCAAGAACAATACGTTTTATCGGATCGCACAATAGATAGGGTAACTAGCTATTGGACGGATGAAGCCATGAGTGTGTAATGTGAAGTATGTTTCAAGAGTGGCATCTCATAACAGAGTGTACTTCTAAGGAGATGCTGTGAAAAAAATCCTTAGGAAATGAAAGCGGCTCTAGATTTACCAGTGTTTATGGGTAATGGTTTTCAATTTTAAGTCGACCGATTCCACTTTTTTATATTCTGAACGAAAGCTTTTCTATTTGGTCTCATTGTCAGTTAGCGGTGGTAGGACGAATTATGATCCCTCAAGGGTTGTTACTATCATCTTAGCTACATAATATCGACTCATCCGCAGAATATAGTCCTATCTGTAGGATTGATAGTTTTCAGTAGAGGTTAAAGAAGTTGTTGACTTGTGTAACTTTTAAACGGTGCGACTTGTTGTTTAGATTTTTTGGTATGTCGTTACTACGTCTCAGCTTTGTTAAATACTATGTAGTTTATAACTGTTATTCTTTTATTTCTGGAGATAGTGAGTTCTATATTAACATAAGACGTTTTATGGCAAAACAGCGAGGGTCCTTAGTGAACGTTACACGTTGTTTTATGGACACATGTAAATTAAATGACGTTCTATATTAACATGAGTCGGTTTTCTTTGGAATTACTAACTACTAATGAGTCCTACGTAAATAACAACCTTGAAATATTTAAACATAACGTTCCTCATATCATCACTGCCCTCCTATATAACTAAATAAAAAAGATAGTAATTATTTAAAATCGTTTATTAAGTGAAAAAATCTCAAAACTGGTATAAAGAATCATCATAAACAGCAACCATAACACTAAAAATTACAAAAAAACTTACAGGTTCATGTATCAATTAGAACATTGCAGGACGCAGACGCGGACGAAGATAATAAAACTAATTTTTTTTATAATAACAACATTAAAATCAGCAGTATCAAAGTTTTTTTTATTGCTTAGATGGGTGGACGAACTCACAGCCCACCTGGTGTTAATTGATGACTGGAGCCCATAGACATCTACAACGTAAATGCGCCACCCACCTTGAGATATATCTCAACGGCTGCCCCACCCTTCAAACCGAAACGCATTACTGTTTCACGACAGTAATAGGCGGGGTGGTGGTACCTACCCGTGCGGACTCACAAGAGGTCCTACCAGCAGTAAACTATCTACTCACTAATCATAGAACTAATCTACTAATCACTAATCTATAATAATCAGCCTTCATAATTAATCAATCAGTCTTACATAGTAACCTAGACTTATAACTGGTGCACATACTTAATAGCAATGAAATGGCATGTAGACAAACATAAAATATTATAATTAACATTGCTTCGCTAAATTAGTAGGAAGAATTCAGCTCTAAAAAGAGGAAGCAGACACTAGATAAAATTATTCCGATAGATTATCATTCGATTCTTCAGAAGCAGTAACAGTTATGTGATGTGGCAAAGAGTTAAAGTATGGAGTTCCTCTAAGGGAATAAGTTCTGAGCGGCACATATCCATTAAATCTTTATACTTTGCAGTAGGAATCATAATAGGTCCAGAATATGCAGCTTTTAGTTCAGCTTGTACCTAGTTCCTCGTATTACTACGAATTACTAAAATATCATAATCAGGTTGAGTTAGATCATATTTCAAAAACAAATTTGTTGGGATGTTATTCCAGTTAATCTTCTTGCCCTTAATGTCTTTGATCCAAACCTTATTATTAACAAGACTTTTAAAGTCGAATACGTCATTCTGGGTTACGTTTCGAACAACATAGGGTTCTCCTTCATTCTTGGCCCATCTTACTAATAAACGCCATTAATGAGGGGTATATATAGTTTTGGTTTGAGAAGCTCTCTTGATGACAGAGTGGATACTGTCCCCCTTATTTTGGGTATGCTCTTTCTGTAAAAACCGGTGTGTAATGTATATGTTGAACTTTTTTGTGGCATAAACGTATAATGAATATACAAAGCGATTACAATTTTGGCCAGCACAATTGTCTGACCAAAAGCGGAACTCCTTGGTCCCTTGTTCAACATTAGTCTGTATAAAATTTAAGAGGCAACTGCTTACCTCGTTTGCTCCACGTTTTCCACAGATTCATCCCACAAATAGCAAATGGCCTTCTTTTTACCCATATCCAAAACCGTTAAGTTAAAAGAAGAAAGCTTTCTGTTATAGTAAAATATATTTATATTGCTTAGAGGTCACTGTAAAACTTTTCAAAATCAAACAGCAGTAACCATGTTTCCGTTTGACTCCTCAGCATCTTTTTTATCTAGGCTTTTTAAATGCCCTGCCTTCTTATTTGTCTGGTGTTATTGAAAAGCTTCTTTCTCTTGGTCAGTTGGATTTTTATTCAGTCGAAAAACGTGACATTCCTCGCACTAATACTTTTTGGGAGTATGAAAACCTAGATTGAAGTTTGAGTTGACAATGTCACGATATTGGCGTTCTTTTATGGCTTTAGTGTTGTATTTTTCAGGGTCATGATACATGATTAGGGCAGAATACGGTGTTGCAGATCGAATGGATATTAGTAGGAGATTGCATGAGTGCTGGTACTGACAGTTCCAAATTGAACGGAGTACATCTGTGGTGATCTAATAAATCTTCAAGCTGTATATGTGGTAAATTTTCGTAACTTAAAGGCACTTTCAAAGAAAATATACTAGGTTGGTTGCTGTAAGCATCCAAGGCAGATACATCAGGCACGAGATTAGGTACTGAGCTGTCGCAAGTAATTTCCTTGGTCCCACTATCTTCATCTAGCATTTTTTCAATACATCAGCTAGTTCCTGACTGATTTCTACTGGTCCAGGAGGCAAAGGTGACGTTTGTATGTCTTACAGGTATCATCATCATTTATAACAGAAAATTTAAAAAAACTCATATTTTTATGACAGTTTATAAAATACTATTTATATTTATGTGTTTTGCAAAACAATTTAATTATACAGAAATAATTAAACAAAATTTAAATAAAAAATCGTTATATTTAACAACTTTTTTACACGATTAACGTCCTAACTGATTTCATTATCCCAGCAACAACGTCTCATCTTACTAACGAACCAACAAATCGCGTCACAGAGTTCGTAAAAAAATGTCCCATATTCACATAGAACGCTTAGAGGTTCAATAGTGTTCGTAAAATATCGTCCTAATATTTCATAACGCTTTTATTTTTAACAGTTAATTATTATAGAAATATTGATTACTCCTGTGAATATGCATTACGCCAATTGTGTTTTTGCATTAAAAATGCGTTTCGTTACCTATTCGTCAAAAAACGTCTTATAAAAACATCGGTCGACTACAAGCACTTATTGAAACAAAAAAGCAATATAGATAATATTTTTTAATTTAGAACTTAATAGCGTGTGAATTATGAAATAATACAACTGAAAAGTTGGCAACTTAATATTATTTACATTTTTCTCCACATGAACAGCGGCTACATTAGAAAATGATGAACTAAGGTCAGGGTCTTCTGTATCAGCCTTAAGCATATTCAACATTTTCCGTGATCGTGACATGTCTAAAAATATCTTTTATCGAGCAAAATACGTGTTACATTATTAATTTAAAGTCAAACAGTAAAAACCTAAGCGCTTGACACAAAGACGCCTTCTCTCCAACAAGTCCAACGAACAGCGGCCGGACTGACGAACGAACAGTGCGGCCGCTCCGTGCGGGCCGGCGCTTGATCACTCCGTACGTTTTTATGCGGAGCTAACGACAGATAGAACGTTATTCAATTATATATTTCCGAAACTAAATGAGATACAAAAATTCCAAAAACACACGTCCGTAGAGTTCGTATCCCTTATTTCGCCTAGCTATATAACTCGTTTTTGCTCTATGATCACATCGGACTTTGTTCTGCGGATGAGTCGATATATACGAGTATATACTAGATAGATGTTAAGGTGAGTGTTAGCATTCACTTTGAGACGTCTATGGGTTTTTTATGGCACCGCAGTTCACTCATACTATTAGTGTAATAAAAAAGTTATATCCAATGTACTATCTATTAATGTTGGGACTAGTTAAAAACTTTTGTAGTTGAGCAACTTTCGAAGCTCTCTCAGGTTGAACGAAACTTTGCGCTAATGCTTTTAGTTATAAATTATTTTGAAGGAATTCTATTATCTAATAGTTTTTCCATTTGAGATACACTCGTAATTGTTTGATTGTTTTGAAGTTTTTATAAGACATATTGTCTATTTGGTAAAAATTTAAGACTTTTCGTTCAGAGTTTGTCATTCCTATTTCAACGCGGGTAAATAATAATATTGGATGTCGATAGTGGCCAATAGATATTTAACATCAAGTTGGCTATGAGCTCATCAGTTGTAACTTCAACTTACAAGAAAAGAATCGAACTTACGTTTTTAATAGCATAAGGTTTTTATAGCATACATTTCGTTAAGTTAATGATGACCTCCAAACCCAACTATCAGTTACGAAATAATATTCCTCCTTAGAAAAGACCGTATTAAATATTAAATGACGGAGTGTTTCATAGAAACTGATTAGAAGTACTATTAAATGCTAGTAGTAGCTGTAACTGAAAAGTCCAAATATTTCTACCACCAGTCATTTATTTGGTACTGATAGAGTTCATTGTTGCGTAGTTCGCTGAGAGAACAAATTCCGTTTTTAGAATCTACATATTTGCGGCTCAACAGATACCGGCTGATATTTATTTGGAGTATTCTTTTGTGTAAGCTGTTTTGCTTCAAGTTACGGGAGTCTTTTTGTTTATGATAAACTTTAGTGCGCCGGTGAAGATTGTATTGTAATACGATAATTTTGAAGTGTTTTCGAACAATCGTCAATTGTTTTAAAGAAAAGACTGATTTAAGTGCCGATAGTTTCTAGAGAACGAACAGATAGGAATATTAGAAAAAAATGCTTTCTTAAGCCACGTATACAAGTGTTACAAAGTAAGAAATGTCTCTTCTTTTTCTTCCTTTAACCCACATTGTGTGGGGTCGGCGCAGCATGTCCTCTTAACATGCTTGATAGAGATTTGACAGAAGTTTTACTACCAGTCGTCTGCCTAACGTAAGCCCTTCGTGGGATATCTTCAGTAGTATATCCATTGCAACGTGACATACATAATTTTTTTTTCAGGAGGAAATCGCCATACTCCCACCCTCTACTAGAGATGACGGGCGGAATGTGTCGAAGTCGAACCGACTACAACCTCCTGTCGCTCAACAATCCACGTCCTAACCTCGCATGAGACAGAACTCATGAAAAGGCAAAAGGGGGAGAGTGAAGCGTTTAGTGCGGAGCACATCTCTCCCAGCACCCTCCCACTCAGGACGCCGGCCGGCGGTCGTTGGCGCCACGACCACCAGCCCTCTCGGTTGGTAGGCTATCCGGAGCCTGCCTAGATGACGCCGGTTAGAGTGAGTATTCTTACGGAATACCACGCTGGGTCAGAACCTGCGTGGGTCGAGGATACCGGCCTTCCGTCACCCGGATGCTCTTGCGTAAAACGCGTGCAGAGCAGTTTGCACATCGCTTCCTAGGCCCCCTTCACCAGTCCCCAGACCGACATATGAGGGGGACCCGGAACATTTAGAGGGCCAGGGCAACATAAGGGAGGACGCTTCCATTTTTTCCTTCGGTGTCGTGACCACCATCACCCATGAGCTTCAATCTTAGGATCTTTTTCCACTTTCCCCTGTCCACGGCGTCATGCAGCGCGCTGTACACGGTATTTTCATAGTAATGTTAATATTTCAAAAGGAAGGTAAACGTTTACTAAATATTATCAAATTAGCCGTCTAGTTAGTGAAGTCAAATGTCAACGAATAACGCCTGATGGTTTATACCATCTGTGACCAGAGAAATTGAGAAATACTGGAAAATTATAATAATAATAAACGCGAGAGTGTAAAGGCAATTTTAGCGATTCTATGTGATGTTCAAAGTTTCTTCATTCGAAAACTGAGTGTCGTGTGCTAATGTTTGTTGTTGCTTGTTTTATTGATGCTTGTTTGAAGCATCATGGTACCGTTTGAAGATGATATTTGTGTGATATTTTCTATCATGACGTAGGTACTGAAAACGTTTTTAATTTCTTAAGAGTTGAGGCTTATTACTGGAAATCGTCTTACGATCCCACATGGGCAAATATAGCCACTCTGCCTATTTCTTCCGCGAAACAGTAATGCGTTTGACCGTTATGGCTTAGAAGTCATGCTTGAAGGTGACAGGCGGCATTTTCATTGTTGATGTCTATGGACTACGGTAACGATTATTAAAATTTTACAATAGCGACTCGACAACTCTTTTGCATACATGACATTTTTTGCTGCCGTTTTCGGCGTACCAGGATGATGTCCCGGTCCAACTTGAGACTTTGAGGTCCCAAAGCTATCTGGAAATTGGTTGGAACTGTAGACGTACAGTAAGCAAACGCCGCAACTTGTCAATCCTTTATTTTAACACCACATAAGTATATAAGTAAATGAATGCAATTGAACGTAACATTGGGACATTTTTTACGTGTTCCTGAAAACGCGGTACAAAACAGAAGAAACTTATCCTGACAGGGTGATCGTTTTTTGACAGTTGACGTTAAACTCGATTCCGGCGCGTTCATTATAACAGGAGCTCGTAATGGTTACTCAATAGAAATAATAGTGGTCTTAATTTGTGCGGTCTCAAGAACATCAGATTGAAATCAGAGTTTGGTAGAGTAATTGGGATTCATGTTTTTTATGATTCGGTTTTACTAGGACACGTACGCGAGCAAGTTAGGATGTATTATGCAATTGTGATTGCAGGAATCGGAAGTTATATTTTCTGTCTACCCCGGTAGACTGTCTTGTGACATTAAAACTATTGGAATAATGAAATACAGTACATGTAGGCTGGCATAACTGTGGTAATCATGAAAAAGCGTACTTCACTTCAAAGGCACGTGGAGCACGAACAAAAAGCTCAAAGTATAAGCCTATAATTGAACGAGCTTTAATTAACGTGTTCAGGGACAAAGCCCCGAAAGCCACTAGACCGCAAGCGCGGGCAGCTGAGCTTTAATTTACTGCAATTTAGGCTTTGTTGATGACGTGTCGATATACTCATAACGTGTTGGGAAATTTAGTAGCAAAGCTTTGAAGAGTTTTTGTTACAGGGAGCGTTTAAAGTTCTGTCTTATGAATTTTAATTCCTTATTAATTTTTTTTTAATTACAACTTCTTTATGGAGGAGAAATTTCAAATTATATTTTACCAATATTTTGAAATTAAATATGTTATGTTCATTGAGGAATTGTAGAAAATTTATGGTAGCGATTTTCAAATCTGTATTATTTGTACTATTTCTGAAATTCTATTCAATTCGTTTATTTTAAAGCATATTGTTTTTGAAAATATATATTTTATTATCATTGAGATTTATTCCTTTTGTGATTAACCTCACAGCCCTGAGGTTGTCTGTCTACTAAGCCATCGTTGTATATTCTAATAGATTTTTTTTCTTTTTAACACACTTTAACTCTAAAACATTTTCCCTAAACAGATTCAAACAACAAATTGATCAAGGTAAATACATTAAGAATGTATGAGCTATATAAAATTGAATTTATTCATAGAGGAATATCTTTTTTGATCTAAAGGCTTAGGTGGGTTCAATGGATAAAAAAATTTCTCGTGCCATATTTAGATTTCTAATGAAAATATATATTTTCATTGAAAATAATATTAACGTTGTTTCGTTATTATTAATTTATGGCTATTAGGGCCATAGCATAAGTTTTTGTAGTGTTCGGGTTTGAAATGATACAAAAATACCAGATTTCGATTAAAAAAATGATCATCTACCGGGGGGTTTTCTATTCTTTGATATATTATGTTGCGGCAAGCCTCGGAAAATAGCGGAGACAGGGATCCTTGTACCGCTTACGGTAGAAATTCCCTAAGTGATCCCAGGTCCCACCGGTACCAATAGGTTTCCCAGGGATTGACATAAACGAAAATTAATTTTGGAGGTCCACGAGATCGAAATATCGACCCCTAAGACAAATTCTTACTTGAAGCTTGCAAGATACTGTATAAGTAGCGTTACGTGTTTCAACTTTTTTTTAAGATAATTGACTGATTAATATAGCTATAGAAAATATAATTACTTTTAGTTACTGAATTTTATGTTTGTTTATTTTGTTAAATTTTAATAACAAAATGTCAAATTTACTGTTTTTTGTTTTTCCTACCTATACGCTGGCAACCTAAGAGGCTATTCCAGCTACGCGCAGACGAGTAGGTATGCTCACGGGCTAACCTGGGAGTATTTGCAAACACTAGCCCTAGCAAGAGCAGCGCTTCGCAGAATCTACCACTGGATCGGATTCGCGAACCTCTGAAAAGATCCGGCGAGAAACTCAGTGGGCTGTGTCTATGGGTTAGTTCGCTCAACTCTTCGTCGTAATCGATGAGTTCGAGGAGGACGGTGACCGGTGCTTGGGGGTCCTAAAAGCACCGAGAGTGAATCCGGAGGATCCGACAAGACATGTTTCGGGCGACGCGGCAACGGCGGCTTTTCGTTGCCCCGTCGCGGTCGGGCTTGTAACCAAGTTTACACACTTGACCAATCGTAAAAATTGATCAGTATTTTGTATTAATCAGAAAACAATATCGAAATAGCATTTTAATGTAATGTCACTATGTTCGGTTTGAGTTATTTGTTCATTTTGGAAAAGGGGTATTTTACCCAAAATAGTTTGGGAACCCCTGATTTATGGTATTTGGGCCAAGCTAAACTACGTCTACGGGGTTTGGGCATTAGTAGGACCTATTTGGCGCGCGGTGGACTGGAGTGTTGTGTGTTAAACCAGTACGCATGGTCGCTTTGGCGTAGTAGGTTGGCACCTAGTCATGCAGACTCACAATTTGCAGCTGATGTGCTGTCTATACAATCGAGAGTTCAAACGCCTCGAATATATGGTCGCAAATATAAAATCCATTTCAAACAGATTAAACAAAAAAAAAACTCTGACGCGACCTTGTAACAACGTACTCAAACAAAGCACCGCTTTTGTACGCATCTCCAAGCGTGTGCAGAGCACCAGCTGTCGTCAATGGCACATACAATTGAACGCAGATGCGAAGGTTATGGGTTCAGTACTGGTACAATCAATGGTGTAGAACGTGAGATCTTAATTAATTTCACTTACAAGGCAAAATTAATAGAGTTAAAATCGAGAAAACGTTTTTATTTTATAAAAATGAAAAATTTTAAAAGCCGCTCAGAATTCTAAGATAACTGTAATGTAATACACTATTTTTTATAAGTTAATTTTCATTATCATTCATTATTTTTTTTTATATACTTTAAAACGCCAACATCGTAATTAATCTTTCTGATTATCAATAGAATTATATAAAAAAGAAAAGTGGTCCGTTACTTCAGCCATTTGTTAATTCTAGTGGTCCCGCAATATTCGAAATTCGACAATAATTAATTGAAATTATAATTTTAAACATTATTAAGGTTCTATGGTCAAAAATTATTATACTTCTATTATCACAGATTTCGCCAAGACTACACTATAGACAAATAATATTAAAAATAAAGAATATTAACCATCGAGATTATATAGTACATAATATCTAGATGATATTAACCTATTTTCAATTTGACCACAGACTTTATGCCATAACAAAAGTTTGACAATAAACAAAGAGTATGTAGATATGTGTGTGTGTGTGTGTCAAATACTTATTAGTGAGTGTAATTTTTTATTTATTGATTTAATGTATTATAAAAGCACAATTAAAAAAAAAATGGCATTCTGCATTCCTTCTCTATATTCTCTACTAGCGACCCGCCCTCGCTTCGCTTCGGAAACATTAAAACACACATGAAACCAAAAAAAAAAAAAAAAAATTAAAAAAAGTAGCCTATGTTCATCAGGGACAATGTCGGCATCTAATGGAAAAATAATTTTTCAAATCGGTCCAGTAGTTTTGGAGCCAATTCGAAACAAACAAACAAATAAATCTTTCCTCTTTATAATATTAGTATAGATAAGTGTGGAAAATTTCATACTCTTACGTCCGCGCAATTTTCGTAAAAAGCGGTACCAAGTTTTTGCTTCACGTATATAATATGTATATAGATTTGTTAAAATACTTGAAATAAGGCTCCTCTTATATTTGTTTTTCTTTTGGTTGTGTGTAAATAAAATATCATTGCATATCTATGGCTCCCCGTCATCATTTAATCAACGTCTTGAGTAGTTTGTGACTTTTACATACGATTTGGTTTCGATTCCCGTTCCAAGTGTGCCTCTTTTTGAAAAATATTTGGGAGCTTAGCTTCCAAAAATAATCTGCCTTTTCTTTTTGTTGTACTTGTACTAGTTCCGTAATTATTTCTGGCTTTAATAGCTAAAAACATTGTAACCTTAGATTGGCTTTGCAATAGTTAATTAGAAATTTCGAAAATACAAAAATAATATCGGCTCAGTGCTATGTGACAAAAAATTACTAAGCTGAACTACGTTTTCGTAACTGTATCATAAATGTTTTGATGTTGATTCTTTAACCTAAGCAGCGACAGACGACAAAGACAAACCCACAGAGGATGAAAAAAACTGTTCCCAAGAAAACCTTTTAAAAATAAGGTTTTCGCAAAAACACAAACTTATCGAAACAAATCTAATTTTTTTTCCCATGCGGATGGCGCCAAATGTAAAACGTCTTGTATCTTGGACCACCCATCACAGACTTCGCGTGGAGTGGCCAAGGTCACTGACCACATGTGCAGACAACATAAATAAACCACGTGCTGATAGATTGATCCACTTACGTGATGCTAGCGGTTATTATGTCGATTGATGTATAACTAATATTGACTTATCGTTTTAACACAAAAACCCTGTCAAAAAGGTATTTAAGGAATTTCATTTTGATCAGTATGGATAAACTGTTGTTGCACTAACCATTGGTTTATTTTGGCTCAGGAAGAAGTAGCTGGATTTTCGCCTACGCGTTTTGTGCAGTATGAGGGCAGATTGGAGTTGAATAAACGGCAGTCCAATCTTGAGCAACGATAATGATGCACTTTTCTCCTCCCCTCCCCGAGTCTCTCTTTCCAAATGTCGAAGTTCAACATTTACCGCCGGCTGCTACACTTAAAACTCATAGCAACCACGATAATCCACTCGGTCCAAACTAGTATAGGCCTGCCATAATCTGAGTGTTCTTTCCCGAGGGAGTTTGAAGGATGGGACAATATTTGTATAAAGATAAAAATGTAATCATAAGTATATTACTAGCTATTATACTTATGACGGTCATTATAATAAACTACTTGCAAAAATGCGAGTCGTCCACATTATCTGTATTAGCCATCGATGTATTAGCAGTCAGATAATTTATAATTAGAAAATGGAAAACAAAGATGCAATAATAAATCACAGTGGAAATAAAACAAAAAATAAAGAGACAGGCTGCGTCATAAAATGGAGAAAAAATGGTTACAAGCAATAACCGTACAAAACGGACTACAAAATAAAAAATAATTACACAAAACATTTATCACAACAGTGATTGTTTTTTGGTTGTAACCTCTCAAGATCGACAGTGGTTTTTCAGATTATTTTGTCTATTGAACTTCTTTTTTTTTATTGCTTAGATGTGTGGACGAGCAGCCCACCTGGTGTTAAGTGGTTACTGGAGCCCATAGACATTTACAACGTAAATGCGCCACACACCTTGAGATATAGTTCTAAGGTCTCAGTATAGTCACAACGGCTGCCCACCCTTCAAACCGAAACGCATTACTGCTTCACGGCAGAAATAGCCGGGGCGGTGGTAGCTACTCGTGCGGACTCACAAGAGGTCCTACCACCAGTACCACCAGTACAACTCAAAGTCTAAAGTCGTGAAATTGTGTACATATCTATATAATATACAAAAATGAATTGCTGTTCGTCTCGCAGTCTTGCTAAAACTCGAGAACGGCTGGACCGATTTGGCTAATTTTGATCTTGAATTATTTGTAGAAGTCCAGAGAAGGTTTGAAAGGTAGATAAATATCAAAATTCTTTTTGTTTGTTTTAAGTTTATTTTATACAAAAGATTAGGTCTTTTATTTATCGATTGAGGCACTACGAAGTCTGCCGGGTCAGCTAGTAGACATTAAAAAATAAGTATACATGCTGTAGCTAACGCACACATGTATAAATATATATTATTATGTATACAAAATAACATCATTTATAATTTACGTTTTACGTGAAGCACTCGTAATTTTACGGCATCTAAAATCGACGCTTATAAATTTAGAATACGGCGATGATTGCGATAATATTTTCGTGTTTTTACGATGAAAACCTCATATTTCTAGCTACCAGGAAATTTTACAGAATGCAAAATATGAGTATTGAGCGTCGGTAAATATAAGGAGATTGTACTGTGCCTTTTCGTAATGTGCTAAACGAGTTTACGGCCCGTCGAGTGCTAAGTGGTTGGCAGGGCCCATGGACATCACAACACGAATGCCGTCATCTCAAAACATAAAGAACTAAAAGTCAATTGCGCTGTAAAATAGTTGTCTCATCTTTCAAGTAATTTCTAAAAAAAAAAAACACGACTGAAAGAAGACATGCGTTTATCCACAGTGCGTTTCCAGAGAACTTTTTTGCCACGTACCATCCGGCTTTGGAATGAGCTCCGCTCCACGGCGTTTCCCGAGCGCTATGACCTGTCCTTCAAACGAAGCTTGTGGAGAGTACTCAACGGTAGGCAGCGGCTTGACTCTGCCCCTGGCATTGCTGAAGTCCATGGGTGACGGTAACCACTCACCATCAGGTTGGCCGTATGCTCGTCTGCCTACAAGAGCAATAGAAAAAAAAACATAATTGTACGTACTAATACTACCATAAAATACGTGAAACCATTTGTAATTTTATTCTGAATAAATATTTCGAACTGTCCTAACCATGAGTTCCGATGTACCTACACTTCAAACAACAAGAGCCTTGAGTTTACGCCCCGATAGTAAAAATAGTACTGAATGCACTAGTACTGTGAATTCTAATTCACGTCACTTACATATAATAATACAATGCTACCTGTTATTAACATGGTTATTGCTATAAAATAATGAAACTCGTAATCGTAAAACAGTAAACTACTTATATTGTCCTCCAATAATAAATGTTGATTTTATTATTATTAAACCAACTAATTACTTATGTGGTACAACTAGTTTATAAACAATTATGAGTTTATTAGAAAGAAAATAGATGATTTATCATCCTAATGTAGAAAAAATATTTTAGATTTCTTTAAATAAATATTTAAAAAACACAATGGAATGTCGAGACCCCGTGAAATATACAAAAACACTACAAACGAAGACGTTCAAGAGTATTTTTCGCAAAAAAAAATATGTCAACGATTACATATGCAAGTCACTTAAAAATGGCCCAAATAAATACATTTCATTGTTACTAACCAAACACCGACCTGTAGTTTCTCGTCAAACACACTTATTAAATAAAGGCACTTAAAAAAATACACCATCACGAAATAGATCTGCCCATTTCACGTAACGCGCGAACACTGGATACCGTTTCTGAACGATTAATACAAAAAAATATTTTTTGACGAATGCCTTTCGGTTGTCAAGGATACCGACCCCCTACCGCCCTTAAATATTTACCAAACTGCACTTTACTCATTGTTTTCCACGGTGAAACCTTAGAGCCATGTTAGTAAGGGTCGTTTTGCAATACCTTACTTTCAAGTAGGGTAACAATAAATTTGCCTTAGGAACTAAACACGTCGTACGTCACTTTTATCATGGGTTTTCGCATTTAGAGTCAGAATATAAGAATTAAATAAATGTTCAAAAGAAATGTTTACCTGTTGAGATAAGACTAATCGGTTACACTTTGTTTGGTCACGTTATGACGTTTGTTTGGTCACGTTTTACTTTTGAAATGACAATGGACACTTTCGATGTGAGTTTTATTGGATAGTTAAAAGAGATCGTATGTATTATTGTCATATTTGTCGGTTTGTTGATGTCTTATATCAGTATTAAGATATTAAAAGATTAAGAAATTATGCTTTTCTTTTACAAGTTACGTTAGCTTTGATAGTGAACGTAATTTTGATTACTAACTAAGCCATTTCTTGATTTTTGTAAAGATTGTGGTAGCCGATAAACATTTGTGGACGAACAGATAAGAACAAAACAAATAAATACCATTTTCTCGTCTGTTCGACAATCGATTTAATTTTTTGTTTGTTTAATATCTGTTGACGAAGTTTTAGTTTTTATCAATGTATATTGGTTGGAAAATAGTGAATTTACGTTTTAAAAATGTAAAAAACAAAATATATTAAAGAAACGAATATAAGTTTTGGAGTGTCCAATCTCCAATAGTCCAATCTAGATCGTTCGAATACCAATAATATTAATTAAACGAATTGGCACCAACGAATCAGTCTTCGTTGATATTGTTTTGATTCAAAGATTTTTTCATATCAAATTTTTCGATGCGCTTAATAACTTTAAAAAAAGTTATTATTGCTCTATTCTAAATTACCAATATTTTGATAAGCTGATGCGTGTCTGAGATTCTGTTAAGGCTCTTTCAAGGCAGTTCAATGCTGAGGAAACAAGTTTTGGGGGTGTTTAGTAACCCATTCAGTAAATACACGGTTTTGTAACTACATACTTGTTCAAAGAGTTTTTCTGATGGTGCTCTGCTTAGTTTTAGTTGGTGTACTCGTAGATGGCGATTTCTATTCGCTAGTGACCAGATTCTCCATACCGAGAATTTCAATACAGCCAGAGAAGATCTTGAATGTTTCCGTAAGATTTCCTCTCGATCTATGTTTCTCAACAGATATTTATAATGCGGTTGCTATGTATACTTGGGCATCTCTAGAAGGACAAAAGTATTTTATATAGTTTCCATTGTCACTAAGCTTACCTATTTCGCTTTCACGACATTTATTGGTTTCTAAAAACGTTCCAAAAAGCCAGTTTTGTGGCTAAATATTATAAGTACTTGGAATAGTGCTGCTATCTTTTCATCTACCTTTTAATTTGTAAGAACCTTTCAGAATTCGTTAGTGTTGACTTCGAAGATGTTTGAACAATACTTCAAAAATATTGGTGCAATAATTTCTGCAATAAATATCTGTTTTACAATTCCAGTTTGAATGTGTATGTAGTAACCTATAAGTTGTGACCAGAACACAGTTTTGTATACAAAATTAAAGCCGTTAACAGAGAAAATGTTAAATTTACGTGTACGGTGCAGTTTTTTTTAATTAAAAAGTGACAGAAGTTTATATAATATGAGATTAACTGAGATTTTAAATATACTAGCACTATTTTACGACAAAAAGAGCGTATAGTGTATATACGTTAGCACGAATATGCATCTTATCTATTTTGCCGTAAAGCAGTCTTTTGTAGTCGTTTGAAGAGACAACTTTTCTTTAATACAATTAAGACTCCGACCTAAAGCCCCAACATTTGTAACTGATTAACTAAATGGGCTGTATCTTCGTCTCTGTATTTGCTTATAAAATAATTGAACCATATAATTTATTTTAATGTTCATACACTCTCAGATAACATAAAGTCAACAAGAAACTGAATGACATTGATATTTTAATAAGAATAAAAAAAATAACAATACCAGATTAAAATGTTAAAAGTAATTGTCTTTCTGGTTTACGTAATTGAATGTTGTTTTAAGCAGGAATTAAGATCGCCCTTTGAAAAACAACAAAACGAATTGTTGTATAATGTATGACGTAAATTATTATTCAGAACTGGTTTTTCTATACGCCATATTGTTATTGTGTACATTTTATGCTTGTAATAAGGGCTAATACTGAAGGTGTTCCGACATGTACCAGATTATTTATATCTATATATTAATACGTGAAGCAAAAACTTTGTATCCCTTTTTACGAAAATTGCGCGGACTGAGGAGTATTAATATATATGGAGTATGAACTTATAGAGAATATAGAGAAGAAGTGCACAATGCCAATTTTTTTTTTAATAATGCATAAAATATACATTATATCAATAAAGAATACATTACACACACTACATACCACGTATTTGACGCCTGTGGTCAAATTGAAATAGATTAAATATTGTTTGTCTTCATTAATATTTTTTATGGAGTAGCCTCGGCGAAATTTGTGATTATAGAAGTATAAAATACAATCATAATAGTGTACAAACTTACAATTCCAATTAATTATAGTCGAATTTCGACTACTGCGGGTCCTCTAGTCTGGAATAATTTGTATGATTATTATGAATATCTTACTACACGTCGGGTAGATGAGCTAAAATCCTCCTTGTAATTGTATGATAGTATAAATTTATAACTATCTACTGATAAGATCCTAATGTATGTTTATATTCATTTCATTCTTAGTCATAAAATATTTTGAACTGTTTTTAATTTTATTTTTAATCTTATCTTATATCGGTTGAACGTATAATAGGAGAGTTTACGTTACAATTTAAGAAGTGCGCAAACAAAAAAACAACTCCTCCAAGATTCTGTTTGGAAAAAAACATTTTATGCGCCCGAACATTAGGATTGTTTTTGTTTACCAAAATATGACAATAAAATATTTTAGTGCACTTGAAAATAAACTTTAATTACAAGCAATAGAGGGCATTACTATATATCAATTCTTGAATGCTTGGCTTGGTCCTCCTAGTTGCATTAAAGGATAATTTACTTGATATTGTCATCGTTTTGGTGACGATGTAGTAACGTGGATAGTACTTGCATTTTAAATAGTTAATTTTATTACAAAGTATCTTATATCTTGTATATCCAAGTAATTAAATGGTTTTCTTATTGGTCATTCGAAGGGTAGGTTTTAAGAATAGTGAAAAAATAGTATTTTTAATAATTTCTTCGGTGTTTGTAATCAAAACGACTTATTAATATGTAAACGGTCTAATCTACGGTTTTTTACTGTCAGACACATATTCGAACCAATACGCTAAAGCTTAGAAACTTCAAAGAGCCCATTTTCATGCATTCTTAGCTTAATTCTTTCTAGTCGCTCCATTGTTAATCTGATAACTCCAAACTGAAAACCCAGTATTTTATGTTCAACGAATTATTTTTATGACTCCAGATTATGTGGTTCGTGCTATCATCAGAGGGCTATGAGCGGCTTTTGTATTACTTAATAGAGCAACTATTTTATCTTATGATTCTTTTTTCTTATCTTATAATCACTTATCTAGCTGGAAAGATAATCTTAGATACTCCAAACCTTCAAGATCTTTTGTGTCAACCCCACGTTCTATGATCTTTTAAAGTTCATTTATATTTTACGTAAAATAACAACAACTTAAAGAACTAATGAAGAAATAATAAAAAAAACGCTTTATAAAAAATACCTTTAACTTTATTTGCACCAGATAGGTATTCAGGGCTTCTTTAGTCAGCTTTCGGAGACATCGTGAACCCTGATGGCTCTGTATTGTTTTGTTGAAAAGTTTCAAATCGATAAGACTTGTATGTACTATATCTATATATATAAAAATGAAACCCGTTTTCCGTTGTCACGACATAACATGAAAACGGCTTGACCGATTTGGCTAATTTTGGTCTTGAATTATTTGTGGAAGTCCAGAGAAGGTTTAAAAGGTATAAACATATGAAAATTCTCGGAATTAAATAAAAATAACAATTTTGTTTTCCCTTTGACGTGTCTGCCGTCCGACGGATTCCTTTTGTTTGTTTTAAGTTTATTCTATATAAAAGTTTAGGTCTTTTATTTATCGATTGAGGCACTACGAAGTCTGCCGGGTCAGCTAGTATGTATATATAAACTAAGCTAGGTATTAGAATGTTACTTACAATGCATTGAAGTTTGAAATTTTAAATTCTTAAAAATCGATTGACATTATCTAAATTTTAAAACTGTACAGGAACTTTAAAACGTTCTGTTAACAAACAATTTTGAATATTTTATGTTAAAAACTTGCCCCATAAAGGAGCTTCTATATTAACGCTTGCCGCGTCTAATAAACATTCAGAATAGAGGTCAATTGAAAGGGATTTAAGATCTCTACAGCTCTGTCTCGTCATACAAACAGGATGTTTTAAAATAGAGATCCGAATATTTATGATAAAAATTACTTTTACTCGGTTCTACAAAACGTAACACCGCATTTTTAAATTTATAACCGTTCCTTTTTAAATATTATTCTAATATCGAACGGGGTGTTTTATTATTGGAATGCTAAAGCGATAGCTTCTGTAACAATAATTATGAGTTTGCTCTTTACAATAATTACAATTAAAGCGCAAAAAGGCGTCAGTACAGCGAGATGTATCATCTATGCGATTATAAATACGAATACGTTGTTATCAAGCTCCAATTTGTACTAGTGTGAGTTCATTTATCTCAAAACAATATTTTAAATAATGACTTATTTATTCTATTCTGACAATAATTTATTCTAATGACACTATGATCTTAATATGATACACTTACGTTTCTAAATTAATTTTAAATTGTTTTTTTTATATTTTTATGAAGTTCTATTTTTAAATTATTTCTCAAATGTGTGGTCGACATAAATACCGCCACCCACCTTGAGAAATGAGTTCTAAGGACTCAGTTTTTACTAAGTACTATTCGTGGCCTGCGGTGTAGCACGTCCGGTGAATTCGTATCGAGCGATGCGATAGTGCCGGTGTTCGAATCCCGCATACAGGTAACATTTTTTTGTTATGAAAAATGCACTTAACTAATGTTCACGCACGACTTCCACGATGAAGGAATAACAATGTCTAATGCAAAATCATACCCGCAAAAATTATAATTAGCGTAATTACTGGTGGTAGGGTATCTTGTCATTCTACACGGGTATGCGCCACCACCCTGCCTATTTCTGGCGTGAAGCTGTAATGTGTTTCAGTTTGAAAGATGAGGTAGCAATTGTACTGTAAAAAAACCGTTTGACTTAGAATTTATGCCACAAGGTAGTTGGCGGTTTTTACGTTGTTGAAGTCTATGGGCTCCGATAACCATTTAACACCTGGTGGGCCGAGAGCTCCTTCACCTAACGTAATAATGAAAAAGGCAACGATACTATTATATGATATTTAATGGTAGGCAGCGGCTTGGCTCTGCCCCTGGCATTGCTGACGTCCATGAGCGACGGTGACCACTTACCATCAGGTGGGCCGTATGCTCGTATGCCTACAATGGCAATAAAAAAAAAAACACACACACACACACCCTGTATTTGGAACGAAACCTATCACAATCGTAGATAAATCCCGCTGTATACTTTCGGATGTGGAACAGACTGGGGTAAGTATGATTAATGGATTCGTTGGGTTAGGTCAGGGAGGCTTGTATTGCTGCCCTGAATCGCTTATGGTTCCTGATAATCTTTATGGGGGTCTGCAGGATGATGCAGTTGCTTCCAGGATTTATTGCGATTTGCGGATGAAAAACATTTTTTTTTTCCGGGTATTTCTTATCTATATATATTAATACGTGAAGCAAAAACTTTGTACCACCCCCTTTTACGAAAATTGCGCGGACGGAGGAGTATGATGTTTCCCACACTATAGAGAATAAAGAGAAGGAGTGCAGAACGCTAATATTTTTTTAAAATTATACATTAATAATACATTAAATCAATAAAAAAAATAACACTAGTAAGTTTCTAGTAAAAATGTAACGAATGTATAATTGTAACTAAAAGTTTGTCAGTTTATGTCATTTAAACAATCATAAATAATACAATTTTTATTTTACAAAATAGACAACCGCCTATAAGAAAATTACATTATCATTAATGTAATCCAAGTCAATTTAAAAGGATAACTCGAAAACTATTACTCGTATACGCTATCATATACTCCGTTCCAATTACGAAGTCCCATTTGACAGATGTCATTACTATGTTATTGTGTGTGTGAATTAATTGCATAATGATTTAGATTGATTGTGTATTTTTTGAATGATTACGACCATGAACAAAAAATGATTATTTTTTCAAATTATGCGAAACGTGAAGGGTTACGTTCTAAGAAGTGCCAAAAGGGACTTCGTAATCGGAAAAGAGTATAGTTTTAAATTTTGATAAACCACCACGTGAGAAGCACCGCTTTACAAATTATCTTATACCTTTAAACGAGCAATTCTTGTATATTAATATAATATCTGTATATAATCTGAATCTTGGAAACGGCTCCAACGATTTTCATAAAATTTAGTATACAGGGGATTTCGGGGGTGATAAATCGATCTAGCTACGATTTATTTTCAGAAAATGTTGTTTTATTTGTGTTTTCAATAATCAATCTTCCCGACATCTATTGGCAAATAATAATACTATTTTTCTTAATTGAGGGAAACTAACCTCTTTAAAGACACAACAAGATGGCCTTATCAAAAAAAAACCGAGCAAAGCTTGGTCATAATCTAGTAAAAGATAATCCGTCAAATTCATCTCGTGTTCAGTATTGTTCGAAATGTTAATAATGTACATTCACTTAAATTTGTGAGGTGTGTTTTATTTGGCTTCCTTTGAAACCCCTTATTTATTAAAATATTGTTTGGAAGAATCGTCCACTTAGAAAAAAATTCTCAGGTATCAACTCAAATTAAAATACAGTAGAATTGGAAAAGCTAGCATTTTTTTTTTAAAAGTCGGTTAATAATAAATTGTTTTAAAAATTGAAGTGATGAATCCGCAAAATAAAACTCACCTTCGTACATCTGTGCATACTGCGGGAAACCGGCCGCTCTTAGCCATTTGCAAGCCTCGGCTGCTTCGATCTCTGTAACAATGTTAATATATATAGATTAGGTTATTGTTTCCAATAAATTTGGCTTTTTTAATTTTTTTATTCGATCTCTGTAACAATTTAAATGACATTAGGTAATTGTTTCCAATTTTTCAGTTTTCCAATTCCCAGTTTTTATTTTATTTTTTTAGGTTAGGTTATGCCGCTACCTTCTACCTTGAGATATGAGTTCTAAGCTCTCAATTTTTTACAGTACAACGGCTGCTCCACTCTTCAAACCGAAACGCATTATTTCTTCACGGCAGAAACAGGCAGGGTGATGATACCTACCCGTGCGGACTCACAAGGCGTTCTACCACCAGTAGTTCGAAGTATTATTTAAAATAAAATAAATACTATTATAAAAGTGAAAGTGAGTTTGTTTGGTTTCTTATAGTTTCGCATTTTGTCTTGACCGATCACTATGAATTTTTTCTATATACCCGTTGTCACGGATATCAAAACGACGTGGCATGCCTTTGACCCACATAAAAAATATTTGTTATAATTTCTTTCCTATACGAGTATTAGTTAGCTTGCCTGTGTAAGTTATTAATTGATAAACATTTATCAATACCTTTTTCTAGATTCTATTTTTAATCTTATTTTAATCTTTTCTTAATTTCTTCCATTATAGTAAATAAATAAATAAAACTAAAATTATTCAAATTTCATTTCAATTATGATTAATTTAATCAGAGTAATACATGATACCTTTAGAACGATAATTTATTAATTTTGCGGACTGCGAAGTTAAATTTTCTTTAAAATGTAGCCTCGTAATTACATGTAAAATAATGTTATACTTAAACATGTACTTACATTTATTAACAAAAATACAAAACGCTGCTAGTTTTTAAATTGAGAACTTCTAAAATAGTAAAATCGTTCCATTGTCGATGAATGTGTTAAAAGGACATACATTGAATACAAATAACCCAATACAGATAAATTAAAATAAATAAAATGTTCTTATTAAAATTCCACGCAATCAATACAAACAAGCGAATGCTTCAACAAACAATAGGCTTAAAATAAAGCTTTCTCTAATAAATATTAATGTCCGACCAATGTTATAGATCTCTGAATTCGTAAAACTGCCACTAGGAATTAGTAAAGTATCGAATAACAAGAGATCTATTTATATTGGCTGTGTTGGTAGCCTCTTATCCGTGTCGCAACGTAGGAAATGTACAGTATTGAAAGATATAAATCCTTATTGGACGACTGCAATGGCGCCTACTTTTTTTTCGTGTTCGTAATTTAAATTGTCGATTTGAATTTAAAAAACAAATGTGAAGTGACTACCGTATTACCTTGAAATGTTTATTTATGAGTGTCGTAATGTAATTGTTGCTTTACGAACAGTGTTTAATTTTAAATTGCTAAGTCAAAAATCACTTTATTAGGGCGATTTCTTAAATCATAGAAGTTAAATAATTTCTCTCTCATAGTTATTATTGTTCTGAGAAATAGCCATCAGACTTTTATTTAATACATGAGTCTTTTTCCTCAAGTCTCAAGGAAAACGTAAGCATTCACGTAATAGAGCCTATGTTACCTACTTAGCCTCTATTGAAGCCGATTGGACTACACAGATGGATATCAGAGGCAATATAGATGTCGATCTTTTTTTTTTAGATATTATATTTGTCATACCGTTCTTTAGTTTATGACGTAACCTCGTTGAGGGCCAAAGGGCTAATCAGTACTATTGTGGTTCGGACGTCAACAAATGTCTAAATAATGAGAAAACAGATACTCGGAGATTACGCGTATTTATTTACCGAACAAAAGGGGCATTAACAAGATTTCTCAACTTTATAAGTACAAAGTAAGTAGGTATTCCTTGTATACCTATCGATTAGAAGCATAAGAGGGCATTGTGAAAATATACATAATAGTGATTCTAAGCTGTGCGAGTACCAACAAATCCAACAAGACATATTTCAAGCAATTTCGTCAAGAATGAAATTTACAAACAAACATTATAATTGTTCAAAGAACAGTACGACCTTATGAAAACATTACGATTTAAATTTGGAAACGGTTTCAGTATTTGAAAACCATTTTGGAAATAGTTTCTAAAATTTTTGTCAAGTACCTAATTGAATAATTACTGGAAATATTTTTTAATTAATTATGATTTATAATGTTAATTGGTAATGCTGGCTACTAAGGTGTTGATTGTGTATCGCGCTACGCAAATTTAGCTAGCATTATTTTGTTAATAATAAACAGCATTAACGAAAAAATGCTAACGATCACACTTATAAGTACACTATCTGGCCCGGCAAACGTTGTTTTTAAAAATTATTTCTAGGAAAGATAAATAACCTAGATACCGACTGCAGCGCCGTCTGCCGGGCTGATTTGTAAATCTAAACCATTCTCGAATCCACCTGAAGTCACACAGAGAATTTCATTAAAATCGGTCCAGCCGCTTAGGAAGAGTTCAGTGACAAACACACGCACAGAAGAAATATGTATGTATATAAAGATAATTTAATTTTATTAATGCATATTGTATTTCAACTAGATCGAATTTTATGTTTACTATTACATTTTATTACCATTTAGCGTAAATTGTATTTAAAATGTAATGGATCTAATCCGAAAAATTTAGACGTATGACTTCTTAACGAGAGATCTAGATGAAATAATTGGGTTTTGGATTGCGCTCTAAGCAACGTGTTTCTTTGAGAAAACGGCACAAAAGGACAATACTCATTTTGTGGCCACCAGATGCTACATCCTCGACCCAGATCAGGTAGCAACGAATGGCCACAATCGCCTACTTATGTTCTTCAAAGACCCTCGTGATCCACTTAGGTAGGCTGTGAGCTCGTCCACCCATCTAAGCAATAAAAAAAAGTGAATATGGACATGTAACAAGTCGTAAGGACTCTAAGTAGTTGTGAAATCAAAGTAAGTGTTTACGATTGATTGAACATTTCGAATGGATAGGCGAACTAAGCCGCGTCTTTATTAAGCTCGCCTTCTGTACATACCAATTAAATTGTGTCTTTTGCATTAGTGTTTGTATTAGTAATGAGATATCTATAATTGCCAAAATCCAGGGATTCGTAACTTTGTTTCAATGTTTCTTTTGTTTCTACCCACATTGATTCGAAAATTGAAATTGTGATAAGACTTCTATTTTGGTTCATTCATTTATCATTCATTAAATTAATTTATTCGTAGCTACGAAATAAAATAATAACATTACTAGTAACATTAGGATGCAATTATTTTTATAGCGCCAAATAAATCGTGAACTGGCCGTAATAGGCAATCAGCTGAGCGCGAATATGGTTCGTCAATAATTTCGACTACGTTCTGACCTAGTTATACGTATATGTGTCGGGACGATGATCACACACAATCGAAGCAGTTCATTTATGTAGCTAATGAAATCTGTAAATACGTTGAAACGCGTTGAGTGTGCCGAGACGTTGCAGACGAGTTTACTATTCAACAACTCTACGTGTACTGTAAAAATTATTTGTTGACATTAAAAAAAACCAAAGAGGATGATAGTAGTGTAAGTTTGGTTGTAAAATAACTATAGTATAAATTTATCATGTTGAAATTAGACAATTGTCGGATTGCAAAATGGCACTGTTAGTGGAAGCAATGTCAGTAGTAGAGACGAGACTATAAAAAAAGGCGGTAGTCGGAAAAAACTAGAGAGAAGGCGGTGTATTCTATAGTAAGCACATACCAAAAAGTTGTAAAGTGGAGTTAACAATAAATGAGTACAGAATCAAATGAACTAGAATGCAGAACTGCAATCTGTGTGTTGTTTTCCGACTGTTGGAAGCGGAGTTCTACAGTAGAAGAATAGTGAAAGTCGATTGGATATTTTTTATCATATGGTGTCTAAAATAGCATCAACCCTTTTTTCTTGGGTGTCATTAAAGGAGATTCAGGATTTCATCAGAGAATACGATTATACGTGGGAAGGTCGATAGTTTTTCTAGTTTTTTCACACTGGGACACACTAGCTTTGTTTAAAGAAAGATTAATGAAAATGTCAGTCATCGGTTTTTATTATGATGTCACGAGCGGTTTTTTCGAAATAAAGATTTTAATTTTAAAATCCTTTAGATTTCGCCCTACAATCCTACACGTATGTATGAATGTTATAGTATAACAATCAAAAACTGGTGGTAGGACGTCTTGTGAGTCCGTGTAGGTAGGTACCACCACCCTGCCTATTTCTGTCGTGAAGCAGTAATGAGTTTCGATTTTGAAGGGAGATGCAGCCGTTGTAACTATACTGAGACCTTAGAACTGATATCTCAAGGTAGGTGGCGCATTTACGTCGTAGATGTCTATGGGCTCCAGTAACCACTTCAAATCAGGTGGGCTGTAAGCTGGTTTGCGTTGCGTTGCGTCGTTTGCGTTGCGTCTTGTCTGAGGGGTCGGTTGTCACTTTAATTGGACTCAGATAGTCCTGTGGTAGGTGCATTAGTAGATGTAAAATAGGAGCATCGTATTTGAGAAAAAAAAAAAAAAAAGTGGTCTTCATATTATTATACAGACACACACACACCCACACAGTACACACACATAGACATAACGTATAAAGCCGTGCATATTATAATATCATAATGATAGTATACATTTTACACTCTTCTACACATTACAAAATTATCAACCAGTGTTAAAATTAAATGAAATGAAATATCATTTGTTCATTTCATCAATATCGTTTGTAAAAACAACTAGCAAATAATTGGATTAAAATTTACTTGATATTTTGAATTACTTTCGCGAAATTCGATGTGAACGGAAATTATTTATCTAAGAAAAAATAGAGCCTATCAACCGCCAACTAAAGTTTATTTTTCTGTGCAGTATTTAAAAATCCAATATGTTTTATCTAAATTTAATAAAATTCTATAGATAATAATAATAATAAAAAAAAACACGCAAAGGATTTAGTCACCATTACATGTTAACCATTTGTTGTTGGTGTTTGAATGAATTTGTTGGCTCTCGTGTTATGTGAAAAGATTTATGGTGCGCGATAGCCTTAGTGTGCTTTGTTTTCGAAGTGTGTGGTCATAGTGATAAGGAATACACAAAATCCATTAATAGTACTTACAGCGCTGTAATTTGACTTTATTTATTTGAATATTTTGTAAGCGAAACACAAATGAGAGTCCCAAGTGGTAATTCAGTCTGGATGTTTGCATGGGTTTATCTGCCAGTCTATACCAGTCTATATCTGCCGCAAAGCACTTTCGTTTGCCAGTTTTTAGGCTAGGAAAATCGTCACACAACATAATTGGGAATTCCGTCTCATGTGTCAAGGTCTGTGTCGGTATTTACTGTTGATGTCTCCGGACCTCAGTTACCGCTGACCACTAAGCCATAAATAGTTAGTCTACATATTTTTCTTTTTTGTTTTTTTTTCGAGTTATGATAGTCCATGTGAGTTTTTTTTAATTGCTTAGGTAGATGGATGAGCTCACGGCCCACCTGGTGTTAAGTGGTTACCGGAGCCCATAGACATCTACAATAGAGATATGAGTCTAAGTTCTCAGTATAGTTACAACGGCTGACCCACCCTTCGAACCGAAACGCATTACTGCGTCATGGCAGAAATAGGCAGGGTGGTGGTACCTACCCGTGTACACTCACAAGATGTACTACCACCGATAAAAATGTGAATGTGAATTTTGAGCGATTCCATTGTGATTTGTATGTATTATATATTAGTTGTTGGTACGTCAGGTAAAGTTTTTCCGGCATGAACGTGCAACAGGTATCATTGGTGAGATGTCGCGTCGTGAAAATTAAGACCAGCTAAATTTAGAACACACAGTGATTTTCCAATTTTCTATTTCAGCGAATGAAAATAAATTTACATGATTTTTTAATAACAAAGCCGTTTCTATGGCAGCCTCTCGGGCTATAATAAACTTGTGATACTACCAAATGTTCCCGGAACATTCGCGATTACTCCAGTATCTTAAAATAATAATCTAATAATCTTTATAAGTATAAGATTATACTTTCCACGAGTTTTCACATTTAAATTTTTCTACAGACTTCATACAATTTTACTCAGATTAAATAAATGTTACGATATAATAATGTTATCAGAACAATAATGTTATAGATAGTGTGACCATGAGAAATAGATTGAAATCTAGGATTTTATATTTATTTGTGTTTTTTTTTATAATATATAAAAATAAAATAAAAAAAAATGTTTATAATAGGAAGTCTGACGGTATCGATGGTGACAGAGAAAATAAAGAGTTGTAACGGACGTGACGTCAGCTGCCATGCCCTACCACCAGCCATGCCGCCAAGCCATGTTGACAAGCCCCCTTCCGCCACTGCCACTAGCCAAAGCCAACAAAGGGGGGATAGTGTTAATAAAACAAGCCATGCCAGCCATTTCTACCTGCTTTTTCTGCTTTCTTGCACAAATAAAAGAACTTGTTGTTACGCTGCTGGTTTTTTTTGTCACATCATTTGCAACAAAGTGGAAGTTTGTCGCGGTATGGGCATGTGATGCGTAGAGAGGATGATGGAGGAACCACAAATACCCTAGGCATAAAAGAAGAGGGAAATACGGAGGGGGCATGCTAAAAAGACTTGGTTTGACCTTGTGAAGGGGATATGCGAAAGAAGAGTGTGAGTGAGTTATGACGTATAATAGGCCAGAATGGAAAAGAAGTCATAACACGCTAACCCCACATAGCGGGATAAAGACAAGAAGAAGAAACAGAAGATATGTATCAACTCACTTAGGCAGAGACATTAAATTTCCTATACCGTTTTCTAAGTATCATATTATTTTGTCGGTTATTAATAATGCGGTTTAAGGTCTCTTAAATTGCTCGTCTACGAAGGTAACGAGCGGTCAACCGAACGTTTTTCTTTGTTCGACGAAACAGTAATTACTTTCGACAATTAGACGAACAGATAACGAGTACGCCATTTGTGTTACTGTGGTGTTTTAATTGACGTCAAGTGAAACTTTCCAATTTAGAACATAATCATTATTGTATCTATATATTAATACGTGAAGCAAAAACTTTGTATCCCTTTTAGACGAAAATTGCGCGGACGGAGAAGTATGAAATTTTCCACACTTATAGAGAATATAGAGAGGAAGTGCACAATGCTAATATTTTTTTTAAATAATGCGTAAAATATACATTAAATCAATAAAGAAAACATTACACACACTACATACCATGTATTTGACGCACACACGCATGCATACCATTTATTGTCAAGCTTTTGTTCTTAACGTCTGTTGTCGAATTGAGATTAAATATTGTTTGTCTTTGTTAATATTTTTATAGTGTAGTCTTGGTGAAATTTGTGATTATAGAAGTATAAAATACAATCATAATAGTGTACAAACTTGCAATTCCAATTAATTATAGTCGAATTTCGACTACTGCGGGACCTCTAGTTCTTATGAATTCGTGTAAATTAAGAACGTTTTTGTTTTGTTGTTATTTTTGAAGGACACGTGGTATTCGATGTTTGCCTGAATTTTATTAAAGTGTCAATGCGATTTTAGGATTTACGTATGGACCTGAATGGTGGGTGACGAAAGTAAAACTTGAAAAAGGAGTGCATGCAGCAGAGATGCGAATGTTGAGATGAATTTGTGGAGTGACAAGAATGGACAAGATAAATAATGAGTATATCACAAGAAATATGAAAGTAGCCCCAATAGTCAATAAACTAAAGAGCGGACGGTTAGCGTGGTATGGACATGTTATGCGTAGAGAGAAGATGCATGGTATGGTTTTACTGGTGGTAGGACCTCTTGTGAGTCCGCGCGGGTAGGTACCACCGCCTTGCCTATTTCTGCCGTGAAGCAGTAATGCGTTTCGGCTTGAAGGGTGCGGCAGCCGTTGTAACTATACTGAGATCTTAGAACTTATATCTCAAGGTGAGTGGCGAATGTACGTTGTAGATGTCTATAGCCTCCAGTAACAACTTAACACCAGGTGGGCTGTGAGCTCGTCCATCCATCTAAGCAATAAAAAAAGAAATGTGACTAGGAGATGTATGAAAATGGTAGTACAAGGTAGAGGGGGAAAAGGTCGACCGAAAAACTCATGGATGGAGTGTGTGAATGACGATATGAGAGAGAGAGGAGTGAGAGTTGAGATGACGGCTGATAGAAGAGAATGGAAGAGAAAAAATAACTGTGCCGACCACACCTAGTGAGATAAGGTGGAAAACAGATGAATGCGATTTTATTATTTAATAGCGTTAAGAACTGATTGGAAGAAGAGTAGATGCAGCTATGGCTTCCTTTAGTCGTTGCTTCCTATAATTCGTCCGTAGGAAGCACATCTTCAATTATCTTCTACTTATTTAATTATTTATATATGGTTTTTCAAAAAAATGTTGGTCGCAAATCCAGGCTATATGAATTCCGATAGCCGCATTACACCGAATCGAGCTGGAGATTCTTTGATCAATTTATTTAAAAAAAAAACATAAAAAGTTGAACATAAGTAAACTCAAGAAAATTCATGAAAAACAATTCTAACATCTAACGATCTTCGACAAATCACAATTTACAAATTAAAACAAAAATTTAATGTAATAATAATAATAATAATAAAACATCACCTGTTATTTGATCGGCGCTCAAATTTGGAACGCTCATTGTATAAACACTTCTTAAAAGCCACTAAACACTAAAAATCAGCACAAAGCACAGGCACACCGACGCGCATCGTGAGATCAACACTGAATCACTAACTTTCATACCGTAAAACGCGATCATGAACTATTAACGGCTACTCTCAATATATTAACACGATTAAATAACAGTTTTTCCGAACGCGCTACGCTATAAAGACGTTGAAAAGTTACTGTCAGTTATGGTCTTCGATGGAGATCAACTAGAAATTTTATTAGCAAGCAAACGACAATCATTTAAATTTGTTAGATTATAGGTGTTATAGAAGCAACGTGTTTTAGTTGGATGCTAATGAAAATTTTTCGAACATCGAACGTGACCACGGATGTATGAGGCGCATAGGCAAATGCTGAAGGTGCCGGCCAGCAGTGAGATTACTTATCAGTGTTTATCGCGGTGGTCGTTACTCGCCTTCTTTAATCACTGGACGCGTCACCGATAGCGGTGAGTTTCACGGATGTCTAATGTTTTTAGCTGGATCCGCCACCACATCCGCGGTAATTTGAATGAGAAAATCAACAGTCTCATTGACATAATAAAAGTCTGGTTACAATTTCGATATCTTGGCTTTAGCTTAGATTTAACATTTTTTTTATTGCTTATATGGGTGGACGAGCTCACGGCTCACCTGATGTTAAGTGGTTACCAGAGCCCATAGACTCATACCCGTGCGGACTCCCAAGAGGTCCTACCACCAGTGATTACGCAAATTATAATTTTGCGGGTTTGATTTTTATTACACGATGTTATTCCTTCACCGTGGACGTCAAACGTGAACATTTGAAAAATTGTGAAAAAAATTGTGAAAAATTGGTACCCGCCTGCGGGATTCGAACACCGTTGCCTCGCTAGATACGAATGCACCGGACGTTTTATCCTTTAGGCCACGTATCCTTTAGGCCACGACGACTTCAACTTTCGTGAAATTATTTCCTTTTATTGCTGTCATGAAATTCCAAAAGAATTTAAACGGTATTTTTCAAGAGCTAACTTGTATGAAACTTTTAAATTATATTTATTATGTCTTGATTGGACGTCTCGTGTTGACCTTAAAAAACTGCAGCATACATACGACCTACGCACATGTCGCTTCCATTGACTCTTTATCTTCGTACCTCCGAGTGGTCACGTAACGCACGACTTAAAAAATTAAGGGAAATATGTAGAAGCTGTTATCTGTGCTGTCATTCAACATTGTTATAATTACATAATCTGTGCTACACGTTGGTTTTGTTCGTCACGTTTAGTTCACGAATGTATAACGATGTAAATAAAATTGTTATTTGTTTACTTATATTTGTTGTCTCGATAATTGTGTATTTAGTTCCTATAATGGCTAACACTGTAATAATAGTGATAAGTTCGACAATTTAAATTGAATGTCACTTGAGTAATACGTAAAAATTTTTGAAATGGAATTTTCGATTTATTTCCAGTATTAAATAACAATCACATTAATCTTATTCCGTCTTAAATTATGACAGTTTTCATTCACAAAAAAAACATTATGATGCAGAATTACTGTATTTTAGTTCACGATAGGGTGTCCATGATAATTTAAGTCGAATTTGAAATGTATTGATTTATTTACTACCAGAAGTGCGGGATTTTTTTTCCTACCTATGCTGATACCTTGGGAGGCTATTTCAGCTTCTCCTTGACGTGTAGGTGAGCTCACGGGGCTCAAAGCTTGAGTGTTGCTAACACCGGCCCTAGTAAGTGCGGTGCTTCGCAGAATCTACTAACGGATCGGAAACGCGACCCACTGAGAACATCCGGCGAGAAACTTAGTGGGCTATATCTATTGGAAGTGTGGGATAGTGCTTGGACTATGAAAGGATCAAAGTCCTACGATCAAAGAAAGGTTCTTTGAATTCACTTTGTCTAAATTTGAATAGCATAGTTTTTCTTATCAAAACTGATTGAAGGATTGTTTGTCAGCTTTTACCACCGGCAACTAAAACATAGACACATAATATATTTAAGTGCTGTCTGTATATTTGTGATAAGGCATCTTGTGAGCTCGTATTTGTAAAATCTACAACCGTGCTTATATCAGCCGTCCCGAAGAGTGAGGAAGCCGTTGTTTTAAAGAACTGACTTGTCTCAGATAGGTGGCAGTATTTGCATTGTCGATGTCTATGTGCTCCAGTTACCGCTTAACACCGTGTAAGCCATGCGCTCTTTTATCCGTCTAAGCAACAAAGTATTACATTTTCTGATTTACCACAAAACTAACTAACTATCATAAACTCGTAAGAACAAGAACGATTGAATGTGTATTTCGGATAAAAGAAATACCGGTATCTACATAAATAATAGCCTAATTAGAAGTGACAACATTTCCAAGTAAACATTCTATGACCAATCGTGATTTTCGGCAAATATCTGACGTCATCAACGCGCACTGCAGGTCTTTCCTCGATTCTCGTATCCTTAAGAAAATGACTCATAGATATAATTATGTCTAGAAATGGCATGATTTTTCTATTTAAAGAGAGTCGTATTTATTCAGTTATCTTATCGGAATCGATATAAACTGCATTGCCGCAGAACGGCCTTCGGCGAAGCAAAACAATAGGTTGTTACTGAAAAGTGCAACCGATTTAAATTAATGTTGCTAGATTTACCTTTGGTAGTTTCTCTATCTGGCTTTAGGAATGTGGAGTCAAAATAGTGTCATTCTTAATAAGGGTTATTCATGGGTCGGCCACCATCGTATTTTTCCATCGCGAATCATCTATGCGTTTTAGTCTCAAGAATGAGTGCGTTATTATTGAGATTTACATCCCATCTCAAAGGATAGATGTCAATTTTTACCCATCTCAAAGGATAGATGTTAATTTTTTTCATGTACATGTTTTTTTTCCTATCTATTCGCTGGAAGTCTAAGAGGCTATTCCAGTTATGCCCGAACGGGAAGGTGAGCTCACAGGCCAAACTTGAGAGAATTTGCTAACACTAGCCCTAGCAAGAGAAGTACTTCGCAGATCTTACCACCGGATCTGAATCGTGACCCACTGAGAAGATATGGCCAGAAACTCAGTTGGCATGTAAGAGTATATGTTTGATCTTTATATGGACATTCCTTTCTTTTCATTTATAACTAAATAAATGATAGGTTAAGTTGAGACGGAAGAACTTTGGTATGATAATTGAAAAAAATTATAAACGAGTCCAGAAATAAAAACACCCAAAAAAATTACGATAAAACAAACCGTATTTTTTTCGTAAATTACGATAACTCCTATAAATAATCTGGCCACACTGTTATAAGTATTGAAACAAGCCAGTACATCAGTATGAATTGTTACCGATTCCACGTAAGGCGTGACTCACTCACTACCTATCGATATTCATTTCATAATTTCTATTTGAAGTTTTTTGTTTTTATGTTTAAAGATTTCCGGGATTCCTTTTATCTAATCAGTATTGTTGATTTTGGTCTACTTATTGACTAAGGTCAAGCCTGTCGTTGTGGGTCGCTGACCGAGAGTCAAGGGTTGCGTCGGTAATAGCCATCGCGGGATTGAGATGACGTGTTTATTTTAAAATTTACTTTAAAAAATATTTTGTTTTGATAATCACTTTAAAAAAAATGGATTTTTCCAAAAATAACTTATTTATAGTTCCAAAAATGTTCAAGAAAGGAAAAAAATGTTAATAAATATTCCTGTTATATCAAATTTATTATATCGGATTTTTCTTTTAGTAAAATTGTTTCCTTAACATCATCAATAGCTACAATACAAAACCATTAAAAAAATTACTAAAACCCGTTGACAGCTCGGGAAGAAAATGTTACTTAAGTGTTTTGGCCTATTCATATTTCTAAAAATATTTACACATCCCAAAAAATTTACAGACACGCCACTCAATAAATTAAATTAGCATCGCACTCCCGATCACATAAACATGATTAAATTCCTGTATTCCCAAATTAAATTGTGGTTACCCGGTTTCAAAACAGATGGTGTACGATACGCCAAATCAGACATTCGGAAGATAATATTTCCCAGTATTTGATGACCGATGGGCTTGTTTTGAGGAAATCATTTAGATTAGTCTGAAGACGGATAGGAGGTGTGTAATTCATCTTGTATTTCTGATGTTGCTTTACAACATAGTATAACGATGTGTTGCTGATGTCCTGGAAGCCTTTTCATGTGAGTCCGCACGGGTAGGTACCACCACCCCGCCTATTTCTGCCGTGAAGCAGTAATGCGTTTCGGTTTGAAAGGTAGGGCAGCCGTTTTAACTATACTGAGACCTTAGAACTGATATCTCGAAGATTATTATAGAAGTACATTGTAGATGTCTATGGGCTCCAGTAACCACTTAACGGCAGGTGGGCTGTGAGCTCGTCCACCCATCTAAGCATTTGCTGCAGCTGGTGTATTATTTCTCAATTATAAACTCAATTTATAAGAAAACCTCTTTTTCTTCAACATGTTTTTCGTGGGCGATCATGGAGGCGTCTTATAAATACAACACTACATTAATAAATGTAAACCTGATGCTTTTGTTAATGCCACATGCGCTGTTTCGTTTTCCGATAGATTTCCTCTACATTTTTCACTGCAACATTTTCCTCTCTACATCATTAAAAATAAATGAACAGAAGCAGCTGATTTCTTGTATTTTTTTTAATTTATTTTTTAGATGGGTGGACGAGCTCACTACCCACCTGGTGTTAAGTGGTTACCGGAGCCCATAGACATTTACAACGTAAATGCGCCACCCACCGTGAGATATAAGTTCTAAGGTCTCAAGTATAGTTACAACGGCTGCCCCACCCTTTAAGCCGAAACGCATTACTGCTTCACGGCAGAAATAGGCAAGGTAGTGGTACCTACCCGTGCGGACTCACAAGAGGTCCTACCACCAGTAAAAACTATTAACTATAAGTATAAAGTATTAACTATAATGTGGTCACAAATTTTAATTACTTACAACAGCCGGTTTAATCAATATTCGAGTTTAAGAAATACGTTGGAACACCCAATGTGTGGTCGACACAAAAACGTCATAGTGACATGAAAAATATTACTTCACACAGTGACCAAGACAAGCGCGGATGAGGTATTAAGTGTTTATACAATAATCCTTGATTTGAACACCCTATCTGATGCAATCTTGTAGTGCGATTCTGCGGTATGTTCATAAGCGGAAGCGATTTTTTTTTTATGTAATAATTGTGTTTTAATAATCGGTAATACCAATAATAACCGATATTTAGAATATCTGCTACACCATCATGATGTACTAATCCTACCACGTATCATATGGGCTTACAATGAACATACATCCGCGGTGTCTCGGTATGGTATGGTAGTACGGTATGGTATGGTAGTACAGTATAGTATGGTAGCGGTATTGTATGTCCTGCTTCAAACGAGATTTGAGTAGAGCGGCTTCGTAGTGGCCATTATATTGTTGAAATGCATGAAGAGGATAATTACTTCCCATTTGGTAGACTTGATGCTTGCTCATCTATAATAGCATCAGGAAAAAAGGTCGTAGCCCTAAATAGTCTTTTCCGTTCAATAATTGCGACTCCGTCACTTCTTTAGTATCACTTAGGTCGTCAGATGATCTAGTACTACTAATTTAAATATCTAATGAATTTCAAAAGCTATTTTTGGTTATAAGATGAGATACGGATCAGGAAGGATCCTCATCATTATACTGCCAGTCGTCGCGGTGAATCAGTAATACGTTGGAGTACAATTGGAGTGATCTATCTGACTCAGGACATCATCTGCCTATCTGAGTCAAAAAACAACACACTCCAACTAATTAATTATTATAAAAATGAAAGAAATCGCTCGCTCATTTACTTTGATCGCTGTCTTAATATCTCGGCAATCTCTTTTATCTCCGCACCGTGTGGGCCGGAAGTCTGACCTATACAGCTTACCGACTGATGACCTCTTAAATACTTAGTGTAACTGTTTTGCAGTAAAATGATACTTTAAAAAAAATAAAGTTATAACGTGATTGTGATGATGAAGATAATGCCACTAATTTAACTCATTTGAAATTCGAAACTTAAGGTTTGAGACGGGGCACGCACATTGTTAGTGTTTCTGTGCATGTGCAGTGTGGGGAGTCAATAGATTGTTAAGCTTTTATTAAATGATTTTGGGAGTATGTCCACACCAAGACATTAATATTACAATGCTTGATATATAAGGTAGAAGAATAAATTAGATGCCCTTCAGAATGTTTCTTGTCGGAAATACACAAGACAGTGGTTTTTGCTCGGACTATTTTTAACGGCACGGGTTAAGTTTGCCCGCGCATATTTATAAAAAGCTGAAGATTCGAAGATTGTTAACTAGGATAGCGTGGTAAATTAGCATATTCACTAGTTTTTAAGGTACATTTTGAGTCTGTATGTTTGATGCTACCGACCTACATAATAAGTCGTAAAATGAAGTAAATATTCAATGCCCAGGCAGGACAGTGGTGACTACAATTGAGTCTTGAACATCACGTGTTAAGGTCTAAAAAGGCTTGCTCTCTGTTCATTGAATTTTGTATTTAGCATTATGAGGAAATATGTTTTTGGTTAATACCTGTCGATTCCATATGATTTTTTTGATCATTATGTTATAAGTAATACCAGAATATACATCACAATCTTCATAGCCACTAAGCTGTAAACACCACGAAAACCAAAAAGTATACGAAATTTAAAAAAACTGTTAATGTAAGCAACAGAGAGGAAATTAAGCCTTAAAAATAGTTTTAGCTATTTCCAATAAACGTGAAGAGATTTCTTTATAGACAATATTTAGGGGCTTGCAAAAAGCAAACATAACCTAGTCGTACCCTATCCTTTAACCAATAAGAACTGCATTCCAACGGCCTCATACAAATTCACTGGTCTTCATGGGGGTTCCCATAAACCATGGTCTGCGACATTTTTACGACGATCCTCACTTGTCTGCGCGTTGTGGACTCGCATTTTATATGGTGTTTAAGATCCGGTGTACTGCAGTTGAAATGTTTAGATTGTAAACTGACATTGAAATTTAAGGAATCTTCAGTCTTGGAATTGATGTTTAATGGGTTTCTTGGGAAATCTGTTTTAGTTAATTAGTGTGTGTGGTAATAAACTATCGTACTCACGTGGGTACATTTTTGTTAGCTTAGATGGGCAGACAGCTTTACGAATTACTAAGTTTCAGAAAGAGGCTTAGACGTTGATACCTCTTTTTGTGAGCACTCGCTTTAACACCAGTGTTCAAGATAGAATGGTAGTCCAAAAAGACCGCGTTCGCATGTTCGTCGCGTCGTTTCCTCACTGCTGATGGTCATGACCATCATTCTTAGACAGGATTTTATTTGTTGTTATGTCTTTCCAGCGTTTCTGATTATTGGCCGCGTGAAGGGTTTCGTGGAATGGGGTTTATAGTGTGGTACGTATTTGATTGACCTAATTTGTCGGGCTGCACCTGTGCGGTCTCTATTCCCTGTCACGAATAGTCACGTTCGCATGTTCATACTAAAATTTAATAATAAGTGGGAGTGAGTGCCTAAAATAAAGGCATGTGCTCGTCACCTACTCCGATTACTGTAACTTCTATGTCACCAGGGATCAATAGACCCTGGACGATAATGTTCAGATTATCCGAGGGACACCGTTTTATAACCAAGGTATTTTATATTAATAACAAGTAATTTTCTTTTTTCAAAGCGATTTTTTATATATTTAAACGTAATTATAATAAATCGCTACCGCCTATTTAACATGCTGTCAGTCAGATGTATCCTATCACAATTCGATGGTGATCGCGAAACAAAATTCGTAATAAATTCGATTTGTTACTATGGAAAGTGACAAGACGATCGTTCGTTCAGTTTATGGTGGATTCATTGCTGTCGGTGACACTTGTTTAAGTTTATAGTGAATTTTAACGATCCATTCGCCGTGTTTTGTCACGTATCCATATTGGAAATTGGAAAGTTGGGCCAATGTTTGCTAGTTAAGGCGAGAGTTTCACGTTGCAATGGATCTCGTAATTTTATGTTTATTACTAGGAAATAATTTTTAACAAAACTTTTTTTTTTTTGGATTCAGCCGCATTTGTGGACTACTACTATATAACTATGGATATAACTATGTCGGTACGTACCTAACGCGCTTTGCTGAATGACCTTCACGATGAAGGAATAAGAGGGTGTAATAAATTTACTTAGCTTGTAGGTAGGAGAGCGTAATATGAACATGTCGAAGTAGATACCACTTTTTTTTTCTAAGCTGATAGCCTTGAGAGGCTATATCAGCGGAGATACAACCAACCTTCCTATTTATAAATAATGTGTGTTTCGGTTCGAAGGGCTCTTATGTAATACAGTCGAAACATCGACCTCAAAAATCTCATGGGTGGCGACATTCACATTGTGAGATATTTACAAACCGACAATATGTGTGACATTTTATCTGTGTTTCCTTTAGTTAATCAGTCTAATGTTAATAGATTTTCTGTTAAACTTTAAGCTAATTTTTTATCGATAGTAGTAACCAGATTCGATTTTCAATTCCGTTGATTGTCCAATATTCAATATTTAGTTTGCCTTAATAATAAATTCGTACTAGCGCGGGTTCGTAACAAGCCAACAATCACAGTCCACTGAGTTTCTCACCGGATCTTCTCATAGCGAGACCGATCCGGTGGTGATTCTGCGAGGCACTGCTCTTGCTGGAGGTAGTGTTGGCAAATTATCTCAGGTTGAGCCCATGACCTTGCTTACCCGTACGGGCGGGCGTAGTTGGAATAGTCCTTTAAGGCTACCGGCGAATGGGTGGGGAAAAAAATCATATCTTACTCATAAAAGATATATTGATCTACTGAAGGTAATAAAAGTTCACAAGCCATCATCCGAAATTGCCCGTATTAAGATTAGCCATATTTGGTGGCTGAACATTGGCTTCGAATTGGCCAACATCAAACCGCAGCCGTGACGAGCTTTCGATTCTTGGAAAATAACGTTTTCACTTTTTATGATAATAATTTCGTTGGAAATTTTTAATGTGTTTTGATTTCGGAACCAATTATAAACTAATTGAAGTTGCCCATGCTTTTACTTCACTTAATCCGTCCATGAAAAGCCCGTATCTAGTTTCAATCTATTTACCTGTTATCATCATATGGGTCATTTGTCCACCGTTTTTTATTTTTTTTTCTATTGCATTTCGTCTGCCTGTTTCATTTACTAAAATTAATTAACGCAAAATTATAATTTGCGTAATTACTGGTGGTAGGACCTGTTGAGTCTGCGCGGGTAGGTACCACCGCCCTGCCTATTTCTGCCGTGAAGCAGTAATGCGTTTCGGTTTGAAGGGTGGGGCAGCCGTTGTAACTATACTGAGACCTTACAACTTATATCTCAAGGTGGGTGGCGCATTTACGTTGTAGATGTCTATGGGCTCCAGTAACCACTTAACACCAGGTGGGCTGTGAGCTCGTCCACCCATCTAAGCAATATAAAAAAAATAAAAAAAATGCCTTAATCATATTCGTAAATTTTATAAATTTGCTTAATTGCTCGTGGAATGGCGTTTGGTTCGCCGGCACAGGCAAGAACCATTATCCTACTTGTTTCTGCCACGGATCAGTTATGCGGATGGAAAGCAAGCTATTAAGCGATGCTATTGACGCTTTGACCTCTCAAGGTGGGTGGCGGTATGCGAGCCACAATTCCATAGGCTTCGGTAACACCAGATGAGTGTTATTAGACCGTTTACTCAACGAATAAAAATAAAAGAAACATTGATTTTGTATCTCACTAATAATTTTCAACGTTACAAATTTAATGGCCGTGTACTTTGAAAGTATCAAGCTAGATCCGTCTGACATCATGAATGCCTTTTAAAAGTATTATGTACATTTAACTAATATTGCGAAATTCTCATTACAATGTAATAATCGAAGCATCTGTTGAGAATTAGCATCCGCCTACGTCTCCGCCCGCGCGGCGGCGATATCATAAATAAAACATTTTGCACATCGACGGCAGCAGTTAGCTGATGACATGTTTATTGTTAAGAGAACAGAAGAGTATTTATTTATGGCATTCAAAGGATGCCTACATTCTAAGGACTTGATTTTTGGTTGTAGTTGGCTTAGGCGAGGGACGGTTAGTGGCCGGGAAAGTTAAAAAAATATGCTAATATTGATCACTCGAAAGCGAATGTTTTTTTATTAAAATTATTTTATATATTTGGGAAGCTAATAGTATATTACATTGAAATAGCACATTAAAAAGAGTAAAACAAAAACGCAATAAATTTCCACCATCAACACGACACATGAGCAGACAGTACAGAAAAATATATTTAAATCAATTTATTTATTTATTTCATTTTCTTATCATATATCAAAAATATCATTTTCCTTTATAATTTTATTTTCCTATGTTTTAACTAATATTTTATTGCATTTGTGTGTTTCATAAATAAAATGAATAGATAATTTTAAATTTAAATTCTTTGACATTACAAATGAAAAAAATAAGTGGTTCGATTTTTATTGTTTTCATTAAAAATGTATTAAATATATTTTAGAATGACTTGTTACCTAAATTGCAAAATTTTATCGGCTATATTTTAAAAATTATGAATTCCTTAAAAGTCAATTCATCGCGACTATATTAATATTATGCTTACCGTGAGAAACTAAACCAATTAACTTTATTGTAACTCATAACGAAAACTGCCACTAAAACAATTAATAAGAAACTATATAATTACACATACACCGGAAACTATCTAAGCACGCGACGTGTTCAATTTTCCGTCTTAACAGCAAATAATTAAGTTTAGTTTCCTGTGACAGCTAATCATCATTTTACCTAATTTGCTATTTCAACCTTACTAATGTAATAAATAAGGGTCATTTTAAATAGTTATAAATTAACTTGGACCATAAAGTGATGAAATTTGTAAAAGTAATTTTGTTTCCGCTCAAATAATTTATCTAATCAAAGTGAAACAGTGTTTAGTTGCGATTGGATTAATTGTATTAATGAAACACATTGATTAAACTTTTTGACTTATATTGCCTAATTATGCAGTTGAGAATCAAGAAAATTTGATTAACAAACCTTTACAAACAGACGTAATAATTAAGAAGCAAAAGTTCATGGCCTAATAGCCTAAAAAAAGATGCATAATGACGCGATACGCGATGCTAATTTTCTCGATTATTCAATGTCTCGATTGCTAAAGTCGAATCGCTTGAATTTTACACCCAAATAATCGGAAAACTATGCTAATATCTATATATTAATATGTGAAGCAAAAACTTTGTATCCCTTTTTACGAAAATTGCGCGGAGGGAGGAGTATGAAATTTTCCACACTTATCGTGAACATAGAGAAGAAGTGCACAATGCTAATATTTTTTTCAAATAATGCATAATAGACACATTAAATCAACAAAGAAAACATTACACACACTACATATCATGTATTTGACGTACACACGCATGCATACTATTTATTGTCAAACTTTTGTTCTTGACGTCTGCTTTCAAATTGAGATTAAATATTGTTTGTCTTTGTTAATATTTTTTATAGTGTAGCCTTGGCGAAATTTGTGATTATAGAAGTATAAAATACAATCATAATAGTGTACAAACTTACAATTCCAATTAATTATAGTCGAATTTCGACTACTGCGGGACCTCTAGTATGTTATAAATTTGGATGAGTAGATTAATCGTGATAATTTTAAATCATGGTCAGGATATATGACCAAAGTAATAAAATAATTGCATTGACCTCCTAGGTACGTGCGCAAGTTTTCAACTTAATCGATGTTCCAGAAGTTTGTAAAATTAATTACGCACGGAGAGATTCCGTTACTCATATGTATAAACAGAGTAAGCAAAGCATGTTCAATAATCAAATTTATCAATCGACTCGTCATCCTGAAATCGAAATTCATTCTATATATAAATGCTATTAAAAAAAAATAAGCCGTTAATCATTCGATGCCCCAAGTGAAAAGCCGACAGAGATCTGTCATGCGTGTTTATTATTTTTTAATGTTTAGGAAGCATCGCTCCTTAGATGTTTCGTAACGGCTCGTACGTGGCCGTAAATGTGTTGAACTTTAATTCCACTTTAACAAACATTAAATTCTTAAGACAACACTTAAAAGCCGAGATGAGTGACATCGGTGGGCCTGCATTTGTTGTTGTATGCCTCAAGCCATACGAGGTTGTAGCCAAACAAAAAAAATTCAGCTAAAGCGCGTTCTAGCTTGAAAGGTAAAATTATCCGTATTTATTATTACATTATTATAATTGAAGACATGAGTGGATGAAAGGGTTAAGTACCATTTTTAAGATTTTTTAGTTTTTACATTGAATGAAGGTGCTGTGCCTATAAACCATATTAGACCTTAAAACTCCGGGCTTAAAGGCTATTTTTAGAAATTGCATGTGATGAAGGCTAAAATACAATAAAAGTTTGTTGCCCGTTTTCTCAAAATAAACAAATTGTATCAAATTGTAATGTAATCCCCTTCATCCACTCATGTCTTCAATTAATATGAGTTCAAATAAATGTTTATTTGCAAACTGGGAATTTAAGTTATGCTCATTGAACTTGGTTCTGAAAATCTGTTGTTAAGTGTGAAGCCTGAGCTATCAATATCTTGTCTTTCTCTCACGGAGCAGTAATGCATTCCGATGTGAAGAATGAGATAGCCGTTATGGTTTTTTTTATTACTAAGATGGATGGATGACCCCACTGACCACCTGGTTGTGAGTGGTCATCTGAGCCTATAGACAGCAACCAAGTTAATGCTACCATCCATCTTGGGACATGAGTTCTAAGTCTCAGCTTTTACAGAACAACGGTTGCCCCACCCTTCAAACTGAAACGCATTACTACTGCTTGAGGGCAGAAATAGGCAGGGTGGTTGTACCTATCCGGGCCGGCTCACAAGATGCCCTACTACTTATTTAAATATTGATCTCATATCTCAGGATAAAAAGCGGTTCTTAACAATTTAAAACCAGATAAACCGCCTACAGAAAAGAACAATGAAAAAAACCCTTATCTTTATTTACATACGATACACTACAACGATGTACTAACGACAAGCGTTTTTAAATTATTCTTAATTTGATTATAATCCCGCTTCAGCTTACGTCTTGTAGCCCCGAAAAGTTAGTTAGGGCAACTCAAATATGTTACGTTTAGTTTGTTTTGAACGTAATAGCACTTAAGAAAAAAGGACTTAGCGAATTTGTTCAAGCTCTTGTTTACTATACGAATTCCATTTTTGTATGATAAAATTGTTTTCGAAATATGTAATGTATTTGGGTACATTAAATTAGAGAAATAAAGCTTTTTCACTAGAATTAGCCATCGCATTAAGATTTGCAATATGAATATACGCCGGTGGTTTTAAAATAATGATAGTTTAATGATAGGATATCAAACGAAACTCATCTAAATTATTGTAAGGTTTAATATAAGCACTTATAGAAGTACTGTCCTATTTTGATTTTATGTATTCCTATTTGAGTAACTGTTTGCCAGTCGTTACCATAAAACATTTAAAGGAATTTCTGTCTACGTTGACTAATTAGCATTTAATTATTTAGAATAGAAAATAAGGAGAAAATAAAGGAGAAACCCCATTTTGGGCCTAAGCGTTACACGAATGGGATATGTACCAAAAAATTCGTCTATTTTGCTTGATTAACCTATTAAAATCTTAGCTTCATTGACAATGGCCAAGTGTAGAAAATAAGTTGAATTCAATTTTTTGTTTTAAACAATCTTTGTAAACATCTGCAACACTTATTTCAATATACGTAACTAGCTCCACAAACGTGCGGATTAGAATTAGAACATCCATAAAATAGGATCGATTTAGTGGAAATCAAGTGTAAAAAATAATTAATACTCTTTTGCTTTAGGATAAATGACTGTTTTTATAGGTATTTTAATCAATGTAAATAGAGTATGGCCATCGAATCGTGACACAACTACTTACAATGGCGGCAATTCAAAATATCTACAACTGACAACATTAAATATAGCATGAAAGGGTAGTTTTGCATTTTTATATTAATGTGACTATGCCATAGAAAAACACAAATGTATCAAATCGTGTTATGTTATCTTTAATGTTGCCAACTGAAGATATTTTGGATTTTGCCGTAAAGCAGTAATTCGTTTCAGTTTGAAGGGCGGGGCAGCCGTTGTAACTATACTGAGACCTTAGAACTTATATCTCAAGGTGGGTGGCGCATTTACGTCGTAGATGTCTATGAGCTTCAGTAACCACTTAACATCAGAACTAAAATGAAATGAAATGTGATGAGATAATATGGGAGCACGTAATGATTTATATTTTATATAAAAAAGCTATCATATAAATATAGTATTTCATATAAAAAAGTTTTCATTAAAATTAAAATAAGACTGACCTAAAGTCTTAGTTACCAGGTCATAAAATCCCTTAAAAAAATCATTTCGTGCGCAGCGCGTTTCGCATTACGTTGTTTTTAATTTTTGGCTTTCGTTCGTTTTCGTAAACAACCTAACGCGCGATTTCTCGTAACAGGTTCCATTTTTATTTTAAAGCAACCTGTTGCTGCAACAGGTTTCGTAAAAAATTACTCATCTTTAGTAGGAAATAGCCTCAAAAATATCGTTTTTATTAAAATATCTCGAACAATAAACATAACCTAAAATGTAAACATTGTCTGATTTTACCAATTTGGCCATTGCTGGGAGACCTGAAAATTGGGCTCATGAAACCTTCTTAGGTATTGTAACTTATGCCCAAATTCTAGCACTGTAACGCCAGGCCCAAGTTTGTATGGATTTCGGGTTTGTCCTTTAACCAAATTCAGATTTTGCTAAGCATTTGAACATATCCAATTAAAATCATCCCTAATTAATGGTTAATGAAAGCTTATGGTATTATTATTGAAAACTGAAGGGATTAATACTTATTTGCTTTAATAATGTAAGAGACAACATCATAGCTCACTCTCATTCTTACCTCTCACGCATTGTTTGAAGAAGGAAATCTCGTTTCTTTATTTCAAGAACACAAAACCCAGTCTCCCTTTGGAACCAGAAGAGATCCGCCCGCCACCAAACACTAATCGCTATAGACAATATAAAATTATGCATTAATTCTAATAGTATAAAAATATTTGTAGCCCATTCTTTAATTTTATTTAATACCATTATCGAAAACATTTAAGCGGACAGTTTTGGAGGCGGCGAAAAAAACAAAAGTTCACATTCCCATTCCTAATGTTATCTATCTACGAAGATTTTTTGAAGTTCTAAGCTTCCTGTTTGTCACGGAAAATTTCCTGACGCAATTCTCTTATCGGTCATTTTAAAGAGACGTTACATAAATAAGGGAACCCGTTATGTAATGATAAGCATGTAGGGTAGAGACTCTAATAACTTTGGTTAGATGAGCCTGTGGACATATTTTAACTTTCTTTTATTCTTGCTGTGGCATACTATGCTATGCTTATAACATGCCTTACTACGAACGAGGAAATTGATTTCGAATGCCCACTTGACTACACAATACATAAAATCAGTCCTATTTTGTGAAACGATAGAGGATAACAATGAGGGAATAAGATATATTTACTTCATCGTATAACATACACACTAGTAATTTTTCTGTTTATTGCTTAGATGGATGGATGAGCTCACGGGGTGCTAAGTGATTATAGAAGCCCATAGTCATCAACAATGTCAAGGCCGCCACTCACCCTGAAACAAGTCAGTTCTATAGAATAATGGCTGCGTAGTCCTTCAAATCGAAACGTCTTACTCTTTCATGGCAGAGAGAGGCAAGGTGGTATCTACCCGCGTGGGCTCATAAGATTCCCTACCACCTCTAGATTCAGATTTATTTTACGACTTAGCTTTGAAATTTGGAAAATAAAAAATATATTACATTTTTTCTTGATGACCCTAAATCTCGCCAATAACTTACCTAATGCGTAAATCGGTATATACAAGTAGATGAGATAGTGGTATTTAGTTGTTTTTTGTCTTTGCCTATTTTTAAATTGATTGTTTCCATTCTCGCCAAACCCATCTCTCTTATATTTGTCTGCGACTTGCACAAAACAACGAAAGAAAAATTTAAAACAATAAATTGCCAACTACGCGCTCGCCATACATTATTGTCAATGACAAGTAATGATTAATTGAAACAAGTGTTGAATGCATAAAAGGTACACAATTCGGATTGTCCCCATTGTATCGTGATACACAGGGAATAATCACTGAGTCACATCATGGTACGTGCGTCGGGCAAGCCACTACTACCGGATCGTGGTTTAAACGAAAAACATTCGAGATAAAAGTGATTTTAGAATTTGAATATGGTATTTATAAAAATCAGAAGTCACACCAAATTTTTTTGAACCTCATTGACCTAAGACGCATTAGGATGGTCTAGGTTAGAGTTATCCTACACCTGATTAAAATCGGAATAAGGATTAGGAAATTGCAAACGCTTGAGGAGGCCAGGCCATACCTTCTGATTATTAATCCGGTAGATTACTATATTAAATGTCATTTAATAGTAACGTTATCATTACCGATATAACATCAAATTACTTGTGGGTCTTTGTTTATTCTCACTAATAAATAAGTTAATCCGAAGCAGCAAGGTCCAGATTCGTTAGATACCTAGTATTAGAATCACATCCGATTATCAGATCCACCCGTGTATCTTCAACTTTAGCGACCTCAGCTAAACTCTAATCTATTAACACTTAAAGAAAAAGCCTTTGGAACGTATGTTCTCCAAAGCATTTGAAAACACAAGGTCAACTTACACTAAGCTCGTTATATTACCCAATTTAATTTTAACGACTTGCAACTAAAGCTTACTAAAATAAATCATTACTAATCCATATTTAACTGTCAGATTTTAATTTCTATATCGCACGAACCGCGACACGACGAGTACACGCAAAACGATAAACCCCTTGGTGATAAACCACAAGCCCCATCGAAGACAATAGCTCTGATAAATGAACAGACAGTACGATTTGTCGACATTGGCCAGTGATTTGTCAAATTTTGTCTGATAAACGATAGGTGACCACCGGTGTCGCGATCACAAATATGATATCGTATGAGTAATGAATACTATTGTGTTACTTAAAGTAAACAATGGTACGGGCTGTTTAATAACTCCGATTTTCACGTTATACAGCTGTTGTTTTAATCTGACTCGATGGTGATTTGTTTTCGAATGAATTATTTCTGGATTGGTTAAGCAATAAAGGCGTTTGCTGTAATTAATTAAATTTGATTTTATTTATCATCATCAGTGCCGAAAGAAAGCCCGCAAAATTATAATTTGCGTAATTACTGGTGGTAGGAACTCTTGTGAGACCGCACGGGTAGGTACCACCGCCCTGCCTATTTCTGCCTTGAAGCAGCAATGCGTTTCGGTTTAAAGGGTGGGGCAGCCGTTGTAGCTATAGTGAGACCTTAGAACTTATATCTCAAGGTGGGTGGCGCATTTACATTGTAGATGTCTATGTGCTTAGGTAGCCACTTAACACCGGATGGGCTGTGAGTTCGTCCATTCAGCTAAGAAATAAAAATAATAATAAAAAAAGATAGTATTGGTTATTTTGAAATTCAGTTTCCACGACGTCCGCTTCGTGGCGATTCAGAGACCTCGTAGTTTTATCAGAAATAATTTAAGATCTATAATATATTTGTTTAATAGATAATTTATTTACCGTCTTTTACGTGTTATTACGTGCTTGAATACGTTTTTTTTTGTCCATTCACAACGCGATATCTTCGCCAAAACTAAATAGATCGATTGAAATGTTCCACGAACAAAGCAGCAAACTATAAGCACAAACAAAATAGACTTGAAAAATATTTTATTCCAATTTTGTTTTGCTCGGGTCAATTGAAAAGTACTGTTTCAGATTACCAAAAAAAAACACAAATAAACGATGAAATATTAAAATATTATTACATATTCGGCTGTCCATTGATTTATTTGACAAAGGCGAATCGGTAAGCACACAACGCTATCTAAAGTACGCTTTTAATGCTGATGCATTGTCGAAGTGTAGTCGATGTGATTTATCAAGACTTGTCTGGTAGATTGCATGATTTGATCGACCGCCAATGTCGCGATCTTGATACATATTTATAGAATTAAGTAAGTGTTTGCAGCGTTTCAGTATTCTATTCTATTATATTCTGAGAATATCAATTATTCAGCGGTAGGTACATCTTGAATCATAGGGCACTCATCAAAGTCAAAAATTCATAACGGTCTTAAAGCAGAAATAGTCAAAATGGAAACATTTTAATGTGCAGCCTTACAATACATACTAGCACCAGTATTTATGATAGTTTTGTGTGTTTTTTTTATTATACGAAGCAAATACCTCATGGTTCGAGAACACGTGTTAAGCATGTGTTTTCATAAAGGTATTGATACTAATGCCTTTGAAGGCAGACGAACATACGGCCCACCTGATGGTGAGTGGTTATCGTTGCTCGTGGATATCAACAATACCAAGAGCACAGCCAAGCCGCTGCTTACCGTTGAGTACTGTTAATGCTGGATTTGACACACAACACACAAGGTTACTGGTTTGTGCAACTTCGTATCAACAAAGTCAATTTCACACTGCTGTCAGCTCGTTTGGAGCTAATTTCAGTGGTTCTCCGGGCCAAAAGCTTCAACAGCGTTTAAGCTCATAAAGCCCATCCAATAGCGGCGTTGGTTGCGACATCTTTTCCTCTTTCGTTTTAATAACACCTCTATCTGGACGCATATTTACGAAACGCCCATATACCCGCATCCGATAAAATCGCATCAAATTAAGATAAACAAAAATTCACACGCATTGTTCTAAGAAACGCCCACGCGAAAAAAAACGTATTATTAAACTCATTACGAAACGACAATTGCATAAACTACCGCAAAACAATGTTATTTATAATGTTTTATTTATAGCGAAATAAAACGTGTGCTCATTGTATTCAAATTTCGACTTTCGCCAATCATATTGTTTGTGGGGGCTTTCACGGGTGTAAGTACCCGGGTGTTTTACTGGTGGGTGTAAATTAGAAACTTCAGCACACCGTCACGATCATCATCCTTGTGTTGAAATTAGACTCAGACAATATTTATCGTGTCTTGTTTTTCGATTCAAAATTTTACCAGTCCCATCTTTTTGGAACGCAAAGAAACGATACTTTAAAGAAGAGTAGGACAGCTATATTTTATTTGCCTATTTCTGTCGTGAAGTAGTAATGCGTTTCGGTTTGAAGGGCGGGGCAGCCTTTGTACTGTAAAAACTGAGACCTTAGAACTGTTATCTCAAGGTAGGTGGCGGCATTTATGTTGTAGATATCTATTAGCTCCGGTAACCTTAACTTAACATCAGGTGGGCCGTGAGCTCGTCCAGCCACCTAAGCAGTAAATAAAAAAGAAGCTTAATGATTGATTTATTTTAAATTTCAATACAAACTACTTCACTATAACTTATTATTTAATAGAGAGGTGCGATTGATTCGCGTCAGGAATCACAAAGATAGTGGTACCAAACCAAAGTGCCTTACGACTAATACATAATGACTTAACACAGGCATGTACTTCAGAAACTATACTTTAAAAATTTCCCAGCACTTATTAACATAAGTGACATTCACGTTTATTATTCTATTTGTAAAATGTAAATTTATCATACCTTATATGTACTGTCTACCTAGTTACCCACAAACATGAACAGACTATTTCAACGTCTCCATGTCAAGTTTCCTTTTAAAATAGGCCTCAATTCTCCCACAGAAGTTTAAAAAAAAAGGGCTTGGAATGTAGACGCAAGGGCAGCGGTTGAACGCATATTATATTGTGTTTATGTATACAAGCTTAGTACTTGAATGATAGTGTTTATAATATAATGTTAGTTTATGATCATTTTTACTGGTGGTAGGACCTCTTGTGAGTCCGCGCGGGTAGGTACCACTACCCCGCCAATTTCTGCCGTGAAGTAGTAATGCGTTTTGAAGGGTGGGGCAGCCGTTGCAACTATACTGAGATCTTAGAACTTATATCTCAAGGTGGGTGGCGCATTTACGTTGTAGATGTCTATGGGCCCCAGTAACCACTTAGCACCAGGTGGGCTGTGAGCTCGTCCACCCATCTAGGCAATAAAAAAATGTATATATATAAAACTGCGGTTGAGTTTTAATTTGACAGCATTAGGAATAACATGTACCTACAGTCTTTTAGAATTGATGACCCACGCTAAAGCTCTGACACGGAGGACAGACTGAGAACATGTCAAGAAGGACCATCTTCCAGGCTTATGAGTTTAATCATTAAGTGGATTTTGGTTCGCAGAAAACAACCTCGAGAATATCCAGCCCACTGAGTTTCTCGCCGGATCTTCTCAGTGGGTCGCTTCGCAGTGCTCTTGCTAGGGTCAGTGTTAGCAACACTCCAGTTTGAGCCCCGTGAGCTCACCTACACACGTTAGGGCGAAGCTGAAATAGCCTTTCAAGGCTATCAACAAAGGTAGAAAAAAAAAAGAGAATACTTTGGCCTATATACAATACCTTTGCTCGGAGATTCTCAAATGTTTGCTTTCTGTTAGGATTATGCTTCTATAACTAATGACATTACGTTAGCGTTACCTTTAGATAACATAAAATAAAAATTTTAAAAATTGTATTATAGATTAGATATAGATGTTATAATTCATTTCAGACTAGTCTGAAGTTTCGCTATAGTAGTAGGGACGCATAGACTAAAAATTACACCAGTTTCAAGCATAGTCAGAAACTAATTAAAGAGCATGATTAGTTTTGTGCCAATTTAAAATGTATTTAACTTAAATAATGATTCTGTTCTTTATTGACACACTATCTAATTCTCTGGACAAAATACTAAAATTATTAATAATTATAATATACTGTATTATTATTCATTTACTATGCCATTCCATGTAGCATAATAATGTAAATTTGAGCATAGCGAATTCATTAAAAACGGTTAAGTAAATTATTATTAAATTGCCATTATTAAATAAATGTAATTCGTTAATAAATTCCCATCCCTACAGGCAGTATACAAAAGTCAAAATGTCAGCCATTGATGTGTCCTGCTGTGTATTTTTTTGTCGCATCGCTTTGCCGATGCAATGTTGCCGTCGTAAAAAGTAGGTACGCCATAAGACAGAGGAAAATTATTTAAGCGGTCTGGCATTTATTATGGGTGCAAAAACAGAAATGAAAGGAAGTCGAAATTAACTTTACACATTTTAATTGGATAATGAAAAATAGATACACAGTCTAGATGATCGTGTTTTATAAGGCCTGAAGTTAAGTTACTAGATAATTGTTTTGAAATTGCTCAGTTTTGTTGATTAATAATATGCAAGTTATTTTGAATTTAGAATATATTTATACATTTTAATGACCCCATAGTAATTTTTTTATTGCTTAGATGAGTGGACGAGCTCACAGCCCACCTGATGTTAAGTGGTTACTGGAGTCCATAGACATCTACAACGTAAATGCTTCACCCACCTTGAGATATACATATAAGCTCTAAGGTCTCAAGTACAGTTACAACGGCTGCCCCACCCTTCAAGCTGAAACGCATTACTGCTTCACGGCAGAAAATAGGCAGGGTGGTGGTACCTATCCGTGCGGACTCACAAGAGGTCCTACCACCAATAAAAATACTGAACACAACATAATAAGTAGCTAAGACAATTCCATTTTGACATAAACATAACATTTTTAATTTCCCTCAAATTCGTTGTATCCATTGTATTGTTCGAAATAAAGTTAACTAAATTGTAAAATGATGATTCGCTTCTAACCAGCACTGGATGTGTCTATTCGGAATGTGGATTTCGTGTACCACGAACTCAACAACGAACTATAAGTGCATACACATGCTAATGAAGCACAAGAAAAGACAATCTTCCCGAGAAATCAAAGTGGGTTGAGAGGTTATCGAAGTGAATTATTCCCGTGACAATCTCATTTCCTATTCGTATGGCACAGCGGTATACACTGAAACTCGAATTGAATTGAATGAGAACGCGATCCTTAAAAGGCCTCACTCGGATTGCAATGAAAAAAGTACAGCTTACGAACGAACAGGTCAAGAGTGATGAGCGGGGAAACTTTCGGGTCTGAAGTTGTCCATCAATACTTGGGAGTTCCGAATTCTGATGTGGACTATTCAGAGCGCTCTTGAGGAAAAAACTGTGTACGTTTTTTTTATTTATCAGTTATAAATAAATGAGAATTAAAATCAACCATTGGTTGTTTTAAAAATATGTCGTAAGAAGTCTAACATTTTTTTTACGTCATTTACATTTTTTTTTATTACTTAGATGGGTAGACGAGCTCACACCCCTGGTGTTAAGTGGTTACCGGAGCCCATAGACATCTACGACGTAAATTCGCCACCCAGCTTGAGATATAAATTCTAAGGTCTCAAGTATAGTTACAACAGCTGCCTGACCCTTCAAACCGAAACGCATTACTGCTTCACGGCAGAAATAGGCAAGGTGGTGGTACCTACCCGCGCGGCCTCACAAGAGAGAGTATCGTTTCAAAACTTTTTGGTGGAAAGATCATCCATATATTTACAGCGCCACCAATAATGTGATTGGGTGTTTAGATTTTATTTAAAAAAATGCTTCCAATCTGCGCGGAATATTCAGAAAAATCGCAACAACGCTACCTTGGAGATTCAATTAACGTGCGAATTGGTTCTAAAACTTTCCATTCTCAATATTCCATTTCACCAACAATTTAAGAAAAAAAATATGTCTGTTTTTAACATAAAATACGGAACCCCAAACAAACAATTCACAGCAAGACACTTGAATGAAGATCGCGCGGCATCGGTTTATTTGCTTTTTCCAGTCAAACGGCTTCTTATGTGAATGAAAAATACATTAAACATTTTCATCGGGTCAATGTACTACAAAACTGTCCTTTAAATATGTTTTTTGGGCTCTTGAATTTTAACAGGCGACTTCCTTTCTGTATTTATTAGTACATCTTATAACATCTATACTAATATTATAAAGAGGAAAGATTTGTTTGTTTGTTTGTTTCGAATAGGCTCCGAAACTACTGGACCGATTTGAAAAAATATTTTTCCATTAGAAGCCGACATTGTCCCTGATCAACATAGGCTACTTTTTTAAATTTTTTATTTATTTATATTTTTTGGTTTCATGTGTGTTTTAATGTTTCCGAAGCGAAGCGAGGGCGGGTCACTAGTTCTCGATAAGGGTACTTACTACTGAGCTTCAAATATCAATATATATTTTATACATAACTAAAATTTTATAGTTTCTCTCGTACTTATTGTTATTATTATATCTTATACCTTTAAACGAGCAATCCTTGTATATATAATCTGAATCTCGGATACGGCTCCAACGATTTTCATAAAATTTAGTATACAGGGGATTTCGGGGGCGATAAATCGATCTAGCTACGATTTATTTTGCAGAAAATGTTGTTTTATTCGTTTTTTTAATAATCAACTTTATCGATGATCAACTTTATGACTCTTCCCGACATCTATTGGCGAATAATAATACTATTTCTCCTGATTGAAGGCAACTAACCGCTTTAAAGACACAACAAGATGGCGTTATAAAAAAAAACCTAGCAAAGCTCGGTCATAATCTAGTTATTTCTGAAGTTTCAAATACTTTATAGATCTTTTAATTTTTTTAAAGTATACTTTATCTTTCAACCTAGGCTTAATTTAACTAAATGCGCTTAAAATTAAATTCGATGCTATTTAGTTTACCGTTTACCATTTATATACTAAAATTACATCGCAATGCATAAAGCAGGACGGTTGCAAATCATGAATGGGGCTCATAAATACTCATAAAGCGTCGATTGCTTTATAGTTTCTTGGCTTTACTTTATAGATTTCTGAATGGCTTTTAATGTGGTGTTTATATTAATTATTGATGTCCGGGAAAATTGTCGTTTCTTCTAGGACCCGTCGATGTAAATTGATGTATGTAATTTCGGTGCGCCGTAATTTCATATTAAAGGATCTAAATAGCGATTCTGCTATGCCAATAGCATTGCTAATATGGATTAATGTGTCTAGAAGTTGGTAGAAAACTTCGGTAACTCTACTATAGTTTGAATATTAATTGGGTGAACGAGTTTTTGGGCCATATAAAAGTGGTGTCTACAGGTCCTAGACATAAAAACCGTCGTCATCAACTTTGGAACCTAAGTCTCGATTGTTTCTTTGGTCCAAAGGCCTTTCCAGTTTCACCAAGATAGATGGGCGAGCAAGGCTCAGCCAGTAGGGATGGGTTTTGGTAACAGCTGCCCGAGCGCTTCCAAAGGAGGCAAAAACTCAAGAGCAGCTGCTTCGCAAATGATCTAGCGATTGTATTGTATAAGGATATTGGAACGCACGATTCCTTCCTGGCAGGAATAGGTAGGATGGTGGTATCTACAAGCTCTCTATTACCGTTAGAAAATTATTCTTGCTATTGCTTAAGGTGCTCCGTTTCATACTGTAAATATAGTATTGTTATCGGTTTTAACGAATTCTAGAAATAATTAAAAACCTCACGTCAAACAATCGTCCGTGATCATAAAAATCAGCAAGCATTTGAAACTTCGAAAATTATATAATGAAAAGTGAAAACTCAAAATTAAGCCACAAAAATATTTTTCATTGAAATTGTGAATACGTCTTTTTAAACCGATCTAGATTAACGTCCCTAAATTCAATGATCATGAAATTTAATATATAAATATACTTTTTATATCCCTTATTTTTAATGAATGTGTTGAATTTATTGAAAGACAAATTCACTAATTTCACTTGTAGCTCCTACGAGTGTAGTCTGGAAACCCAGAATAAAAAAACCAACAAATTGTCCGCACAGAGCCTTTAAAAAAAGTTTTTAAGCTTCACAATCCGGTATTTGCAATTGATGTCGTGAACACAATTATTCGTTTAAAAACTTTTTTCTGGACTTGAATAACAACTGTGCGCCCGTTTGCGAGATGACATTGAATAATGCATAGTGTGGTATGGACGTTGTATGTGAATTTTAAGTTTTACCTACTAAGCGTTTCTGGCTTATAGTATTTTCTTTGATTTTCGTGGATCGTAGAAATAACTAGAACGTCAGAACTCAAACAATATGAATAAAAAACACGAAATTAAGCCGTTGAAGCGGTTTTTATTATTTTTTGGCATTCCTTTTTAGTTCCAGAGCATATATTGAGTTACTGGTGGTAGTGATCATTGCCGATATCTCAAGAAAATACTCTACAATAATTTTGCCCACATTAACATACGGTGCTGAAACTTGGACCCTTACTTGTGAGATCATGAATGCTGTGCATCAATCTGATAGGTCGGGTCCATAATACCGAGATTAGATGCCAAAAAAAAGTTACAGATGTTGGTATAAGAGTAGCAGATTTGAAACGAAGTTAGCAAGGTGAAATGACATGAGATGGAGTAGGATAATTACGGAATGGGACCTGAGATTAGGTCGTAGAGGTGTTGGAAGAGTTATGGCACGTTGGGCCGATGACATTATCAAGATGGCGGGCGATCGAACATTTTGGTATGAAAAAGAGGATGCCTATACCCTTTGTGGATACTTATGGCTGAGGTTAATGATGATGAGTGGTAATTGTGAAATCGAACGGTAGAGGACCATCATCCTGTCTGGTAATCTTAATTTAGAGCTAGAGTATTAGAATATCTTTTGCCGTGGATATTGTAAAATACCTCTTATAGAACAAGAGGGCACACATTATCTGAATTCTACAAGCATATAGCGGACTCTAACAGTATTTACTAGTGGTAGGATATACTGCAAGCTTGCATATTATCTCTCCTTAATTCTTGGTTGTCTAAGCGATTATTCCAAGTACACACGGATGGGTAGATTTTTTCAATTCGAAGGGCGGGTAAGTTGTAATACCATATTATTGAGGCTTCAGTTTCTCTAGGATTGTCACCACTTAGTATGAGCCGTAAGGACAATTATACTCAAAACTGCAACAACGACTCTTTCGAATTATTGATATATTTTCATACAAGATCAGAACACCCATCATATTCAATAGTCCAAACTTATTCCCACTTAGTCAAGAATCACACTGTGAGAGCCAACATTAAATATTCTGAGCAAAGAAATTGCATCCAAGCGGGAATCATTCTTGAAACCTGTTGAATTTAGGTTCGATGTTTGGTTTATTAATACTTTTTTAAAATGTCCTAGCTCCCCGAAACTTCGTTTCTAGACTTTCTCTAAGCACACGGCAGAAGTATCTGTAGATTATATTACGATATTCACATGGTAAATATTGAAGCTGAGAGAATAATTATTAATTATTATTATTTTTTGTCAGGAGGAAATCGCCGGACTTCCGCCCTCCACTGGGGATGAAGGCCGGGCATGTCGGAGTCGAACCGACTAAAACCTCCTGTCGCTCAACAAGCAGCATCGAGCAACAACCTCATATGAGACAAAACTCATGAAAAGGCAAAGGGGGGAAAGTGAAGCGTTTAGTGCGGAACACATCTCTTCCATCACCTTTAAATTAAACATAGGTAGGTACATTTATGGTAATATTCTAACTTATATTACCGCTTTTATTATTTCTAACGTTTCGAATACTTTTCCGTATTCCTGGTCACGAACGATTGTTGTCCGCCCATTAATTATTTCCATTGCTCGCATAATTCAGTGAATATTACGGTTCTATTAATTTTTATCGTCCATGTACTGCGCTCAAGGTCTTGGATCATTCTTACGGGGACTCTGTTGTTCCAATTTTTATTGTTTTTACAACGAGGCGTTTCGGAATTAATTCGTTCAAACAATTGAGTTTTTATGAAGAAGCTATTTTTAGAGTACTTTATAAGACGGTGCTATGTTTTTTTTTTATTGCTTATATGGGTGGACGAGCTCACAGCCTACCTGGTGTTAAGTGGTCACTGGAGTCCATAGACATCTACAGCGTAAATGCGCCACCCACCTTGAAAACATAGTTAGCTATGTTTGAACATAGTTAGCTGAAGACGTGTTCATGATCATACATTAAGTAGTTATTCGTATCAAAGCAGATATATTTGGTGGTAAATACATTTTTACTACATAGATATTAATACTACATACATATTACTGCCAATTAGGTCAAACAATTCAATCTCTCATCAACCGAATGATCATTGTTCTATACTCTTCGTGTATACTGTGCTACTTATAATATTTTGTATTCAAGTTTAACAATATTTGCTATGTGTATGTGCATTACTATTATTATAGTTCTCGTGTTGTATTTGTTATTTTAGCTGTTCTACACATACTCATCACTTTTAATTATTATTCTCAAAATCGTCTCGCAGGTCTGCTGGAAGAGATTTCTTAAAGAAATAAGCAGTGCCGTTGTACATAATTTTCCTATTACTCCTTCCTATTTAGTACTATGTCTTCTTTTTTGTGTGTACATAAATAAATAAATAAATACTGCCGTGATAAATATTTCCATTAAGAAAAATGCTGATATATTGCTTCGTTGCGGCCTGAATGAAAAGCAAACAAACAAAACTACCAGCGCATCTTTTTAAATCACAAGCAAAATCTTAATCAAACAATTTGTTATACTGAAAATCGAACATCGAATAAAAACTCTAAATCCAATACAAAATACCGATGGACCACAATAAATCAAGGTATTACCAATAAACGCAACTATAGAATAGTAATACTCAATAAAAATCGTGTATTTGACCGATCCATCGTCTAAGGATTTGAATATATTTCATATTTATTAGGATAATCCTCTTACAACGAACAGAGACAGCGGCTCAGTTAAAGTTTACGGTTTAAGCGATTTCGTGACTACAGGCTGATTTTTAATACACGAAATTCGAATGCGTTTGCGAAATGACAACCTAGACCAGCGGTCGGGGAACTTTTTTAATTATTACCCCAAAATATTTTTGTGTAAGTGGATATAACCCCATGGCGAAGAACAAAAAAAAAACGACATCGCTTCTTTTTAGCATCTTTCATATTATAGCCCCTATGATAATTTGGAATATACTAATATGTTTAATAATACTAAAGATGTTTCACTTCAATATATACTTTTTACTCACAACAGTTTCATTTTTACACCCCCCCCCCCCAAATTTCATTTTACCCCATTTGGGGTAATTTACCCCGGTTCCCCGACTACTGACCTAGACGGTACTTGCTATAATCGATCATGGATCGATCACATCACTATCCGAAATAGTAGTGGTTTAAAAATGCAATGCAATTTATTGATTGTTAAACAAGCTAATGTTTGTCATGATCTTCACAATCAGTACGTCAGTGTATAAAAGGTATTTGTATGTCAACATCTCTTTTTTTTTTTGAAGGATTACTGGTGGCCCAGAAGCATTTCCAGTTTCACCAGGACAGATGGGCGAGCAAAGGCTCAGCCAGGAGGAGTGGGATTCGCTAACAGCTGCCCGAGCGCCTCCGAAGGAGACCTAACAACTCAAGAGCAACTGCTTCGCGAATGAATCTACTACCGGATCGGAATCGCGACCCGCTGAGAAGATCCGGCGAGAAAGTCAGCGGGCTGATGCATGGGTTAGGTTGCACGTCGACCTCTTTGTCGAGTTCGACGAGTACGGTTACCGGGGTCCCTAAGCCTGCTCCTAATGTTAGAGTTGAAGGCGTCAACATCATCTTCTTCCTCTTCCTAGCCTTTTCCCGGTCTAGTGCTAGGGTCCGCTTTCCAACTTAAGCTCCACCAATTTGTCTAGTCTTCGGCATCACTTAATTGTCATATAAACAATATAATAATATTCAATCTTTACACTATTCAATTGACATGCTATTTCATATAAGCCATTTTGGTATGAAACGTTAGCGATATACAAACTCGTCACGTTTATAACGACACATTTCACGAAGACGATATTCAGAATCAAGTTATCTCATAAACTCAATTACAAAGCGAAAAAGATAACGCTATATGAAGTGGCGCTTCTATAAATAGAATGCATTGTACCTACATCAAAACCCATGTCATGTTTTATTACGAATTTTGAATACTTATTTGTTCAAAACTGACTTCATATATATCAGGTAGTAAATGTTTTGTAAGGTATTCATTCGTGAGTATAAAAAACTTACTGTTTACTCTGTGACTATTTAATTTATATTCAAATTTAAATATCATGTCCCTTAAGCGCACCTGGTGTTAACTGGTTACTGGAGCCCATAGACATCTACAACGTAAATGTGCCATCCACCTTGAGATATAAGTTCTAAGGTCTCAAGTATGGTTACAACGGCTGCCCCACCCTTCAAAGCGAAACGCATTACTGCTTCACGGCAGAAATAGGCAGGGTGGAGGGTTTGAGGAGGATTTGAGGTTAAAGGTTTCTGTATCGACCATAGTTGTTGCGTTAGTAAGACAGCATGCGTATTCAATTTGAAAGGAAACGTCTAAGTGTGAAAGTATAGAATTGTCAACGAAATGCCTCCATTATTTTTTGGATTAAAAAAAACTTGTCGGAAATTTTCTCTTTTCGGTTCTTTGAGGCTAACTCTTTAGTTCTACTTAAATTGAATTAAAATAAATAAGACTAAAATGAATGCGTATTTGTCTG